>NC_082651.1:820354-1427344 GCF_028023285.1 Balaenoptera ricei
AGGCGGATTCTTAACCACTGCGCCAGCAGGGAAGCCCGGTAAGTGTGTTTTAACCTTAGAAACTGCCAAACTGTTTCTCAAAATGTTTGTGCCAAAATTTGCATTCCCACTAACGATGGTTCTGCATCCTTGCCAGATAGTTTTTTTTAAAAGTCATTCTGATAGGTATGTAGTGATACCTTGTGTTTTAATTTACATTTGTCTAATGACTAAGGATATTGAGCCTCTTATGTGCTTATTTGCCATCCCTATATCTTTGGTGAAGCACCTGTTCCAATTTTTTCCCCGTTTTTTTAAATTGAGTTATTGTCTTTTGAGTTGTACAGGTTTTTAAAAATATATAGATATTTCTGACATAAGTTCTTCATGAGATAAATGATTTACAAATCTTTTATCCAAGTATGTGTCTTGTTTTTTCATTCTCTTAACAGTGTGTTTTGAACAGCAGAAGTTTTTTAGTTTATTAGGTTCAGTTTATCATTTTTCTCTTGTGGATCATGCTTTTGGTATTGTAGCTAGGAAATCTTTGCCTTCTTCAGACAGAAGCTCCTTGACTGGAGAGGAGGAGCCTCTGTGGGGGACGCAGGGCGGAGGGGACCGGTGGCGGGGGGCTGTGTGTGGAAGCTTCCTGTGGCTCATGGACACCTGGCAGCACAGAGCCCCGAGGGGAGGGGGTCGCCACTCCCCATCATTCGCTCTCATCCTGGAAAGTTCCAGGCTTTGACTCTCACGGGGCTGGCATACTGTATGCTCACCGCCTCTGTTGAGCCACCTCTGAAACGCCTCCTGCCGCAGGGCCTGATGGATCTCTAGCCAGTGACCCGTGTGATCGCGGCTGATTTCAGCCTCCCGCCTCCTCTCCTTCAGTGTCCTGCTCGCCACCCTCCTTTAGCCTCGCCTTCTAGTGGGGAGCACCTTGACCTTGTCGTCATCCGTAAGGGCACCCCTGAGATCTCAGTCTGACCACGCCTCCCCTCTTCCTGTTCACTCCACCAGGTGCTCCCGGTCCCACGGTTCTCTCATCCCGCCGCCTTTCCCTTCCCCTCACATCCTCCACGCCCTCTTGTCCCTTCGTGGCACGTCTCAGCCGCCTCTCTCGCTTCATCGTTCTCCCCCGGCAAACCCACGCCGCCTGCAGTCAAGCGGTGCCGGACTCCGCTCCTGCGTCCTCACAGCTGAATGCGATGGAGGAGCATCGTGCTGAGTGGTCTTCCTTCGTGTCGTGACCACTCGGCTCAAGAGGCCTTGATGCTGCCGACAGACTGTACCGCATGTTCCTCGTTCATTCACCGTCTCATCCTTCTAGGTCGAGGGTTGGTAAACATTTTCTTTAACGGGTCAAACAGTAAACATTTTTGGCTTTGCGAGCCATGTGGTCTTTGTGTACACTGTGTCCTGAAAGCAGCCGCACACGGTCGGTCAAGGAATGGGAGTGGTACTCGTTCTCTTCCAACGCTTTCTTCCAGGACTCCATACTTCTCCGGATTTCTTTCACCCTCTTTGACTGTTCCTTCTCAGTCAGTTGGACTGATTGCTCCCAGTGCCCCAAACTTGAAGAGTCCGAGTCCCCCCAGGGCTCAGTTCTGGGAGCCCTCTCTT
The DNA here is from genome assembly GCF_028023285.1 of Balaenoptera ricei. NCBI lineage: Eukaryota > Metazoa > Chordata > Mammalia > Artiodactyla > Balaenopteridae > Balaenoptera > Balaenoptera ricei. The sequence continues at coordinate 821,954 of NC_082651.1, forward strand.
TTCTAAGCACCTTCACTCCCAGGGTGACTCACCTCGTCCCACAGCGCTGAGGACTTGCCGTGTATGGGTGACATCAGAATTGTCACCTCCAGTCCGGGTATCTCTGCTCTGTCCACTCGACCACCCTGCTGCCTACTCAGGACCTTCACTTGAGTGTCCAGCAGGCATCTCCAGTTCCAAGGAGAGCCGCCTTCCCTAACCCCTCCTTCTGCAGTCTTCCCAGTTCCAGGAAGGGACGCTGCCTCCTCCCAGTCGTTCAAGCCCAGAACTTTGGAACCGTTCTCCGCATCGCTCCACATTCTACACTGAGCCTTCAGCAAGTTCCATTGGCTCTGCTGTCGAGGTGGATCCAGAATGTGCCCACATCTCACCTCTTCCACCACTAACAGACTGCCATGGGTTAATGCAGTAGCCTTGCACCTGTCTCCTTGCTTCTGCCTTGCCATGCTTCAGTGTCCTCTCAACACAGTAGCTGTAATGAATCTTTTACTACAAAGATAACTCACGTCCCTTTATGCTAAAAGCCCTTCAAAGCCAAGTTCTTCAGTACGCCATGGGAACCCTGTGAAGTCCGGCACCACTCTGCCTCTCCCTCCCTCTGCTGCTTCGCCTGCTGGCTGTTCCGGGGACCCAAGAGCGCACACAGCTGCCACATCTTTGCAGGTGTCCGTTCCCTGTGCCAGGGATGCTCTTCCTCCAGGCGCCCCTTCACCTGCTCTGCTCCCGGTGCCCCTTCCGCTCTTCGCTGAACTGCCGTCTTCCCTGCAACCACCCTGTTCAGAACGGTGCCCCTGACCGGGACCCCACGCCTCCTCCTCGTTTCCTATCCCCATCCCCCTCTGCTGCCTTATTGTTCTCTACTGCATTTATTATTCTCTGTTATCACGTCATAGCATGTGTTTCACTTCGATTTTTGCCTTTCTTCCCCTAACTGGAATGGAAGCTCCATAATGACTTAATTTTTTTTCTTCTTTTTTATTAAGTTATTCAGCCCCAAGGCCTCGGACAGTTCCTGGAATATAGGAGGCACTCAATTCATATCTGCTAAATAAATGCATTTTTATAGATATTTGAGGAAGACATATTCTTTTTTCTACATTAGTCTTTGTTAAATTCACATAAGGGATAATATTAATGGATATCAAGAAGAAAAGGAAATATTTATTCTCCTCCCTTTAGAATCAGACTCTATACATGCTTGCTCATATGTATAAATAATTTTTACTTGTAACCATGGTGTCAACAAAATCTTATATTCTTTTTTTGCCAGTTAATATCACATATAATTTCTCTTAATTTTCATAATTATTGCTTCTAATCTTCGTAAAAATATTCCGTTGCCAATATTTCAGTATAGACTCTTAGAATATGCAACTTTATCCTTCCTTTTGAAGATTTATCTTTTTCTGACTTACAAAAATGGGGTAATAACTTCTAAACTGTTACTAGTAGTATACTATTAACTATTATAGTATTAACTATGCTCTGTCTGAAAAGTAAACCTGACTGGCTTAGTGAGTTGGGCTGGATTTTTAGTGCTCGTATCAATGTGGAAGAGTACAAGTCTTATGGAATCAGGGGACACTTTTTAAAAGAAATGGGAACTACCACTGTATTTGTTTTTAATAACCCTGTAAAAATTACCCTAGATTTATTATACACTTGACTAAAGAGTCCGGTGATTAGGTGGAAGCTCCTTGAGGGATCCGGGGGCCCGTAGGAACCTTAAACGCAAATCTTCTTTCCTGCTAAGCACTGCGGCCTATCAGTTTACCTTTGTCTGAAAGGCGAGGAGGTGCTCCTGGCCTCACTGGGAGGCTGAGGGAACGTCCCGCCCTGCTGCCTTCTGCTGTCCTCCTCGCACTTCAACTGAAGCCGCCGTAGGTTACACTGCACTTACTGCAGCTTCCAGCCACGCCAGGGGTGCATTCATGCTTTTGCACACACTTACTCCTTTACATCCTTTTCTCCTTTGCTAGGAAAATTCCTATTTCTCCCTCAAGGCCCAGCTCAAGCCTTTTCTTGGCAGTGCCATCTCTAACCGTGCGGGGGTCATTTCACCACGAGCCACTCCTGTGCCCTGTCCATAGTTGTATGCATGTCTCCTACCTGTGCTCAAATTCAAACCGCAAAGATATGACTTATTCACCTTTGAGCCTCAAATGCCTGGGGTCCTGAAAATGTAGGTCTTTTAGTAAATACTGTGTATATTTGTGGAATAAACGAAAAGCAATGTATATTGATAGACTTCCCACTTATTCTTCAGTATTCTTTTCTTCCCCAAATGTTCCTTGTCAATTTTAAGTCCTTTAAATGAGTTCTTCTGCCTTCCCCTGTCCTAAGTAATTGACTTCTCAACTTTGATTGGCTTGTCACCTAGCCTGCCTGGGACATACTTCCTCTCCCTGGAATGCAAACCATCTACTTTTCATTTAAATAAGCCTTTCTGTATCAACTAGGTGTGGCTGTGTTGTGTCTTTCCTTAATCCACCTTGTCTGTACTTGCAGTTTCCCATGACTCATCCTTCATTCTCCATCACATCACATACTTTTCCTCATTGCTTGCTCACAGGTCATACATTCTGAGTTGAAAGCGATCTTAGAAGATCAGAGCAGGAACTGGCGCCACAGTTTGCCCGGGTCAGCAGCTGAATCCTTCCCGGGCAGCCCAGCCCATCTTGTTAGACAGCTTGAGACCTTCAGAAGTTTCTCTTTGCTGTGTCAGGTCAGCCTCTCTAGTTCATTCATGGGTCCTGCTTTTTCCCTTGGGAGATTCATCTCCATGAAACAGACTATAGATGTTTGAATATGCTTTGCTGTCCCCTGATGCTGCAACAGGCCAACAACATTAGGGAAAAGTACCTCACACAGAACTAGAAAGTAATTTTTAGAAGGCTTAAAAACTTCTGTATAAGACATGAAGCCATAAGAGAACTCGGAAAAAATTTAGATTCATGTTTTTAAAAAACTTGGAGTGTGGAAAGATTTTCTAAGCTTTACATTTAAGGAAGAACCCATAATAGAAAAGATTGATAGATTGAGCTCTATGGAAACCGAGAAGATCAGTGACAAATCCAGAAAAGACATTTGTAATACACATGACAAGCATGGAGTTACATCCAACAGCTCTCGTTAATAAGAAACAAAAAAGGAATACCCTAATCGGCAAATGGGAAAACGTGAACTGGTGATGAATGAAAATATACTATGTACTTTTTAGGCCAGTAACCTGAAAAAAAATGTTCAGAATACCAGAAATCAAATTAAGATTTCAGTTTTTGCCTAACAGATTGACACTTAAAAATTGTTAACACCTGTATTGATGATGACTATATAATGAAATGATACTTTATTTTTATACTGATTTTGGAAATGTAAGTAGTTTGGCAATATGTTCATACCTCTGACCAGTAATTACATTCTAGGGATTTCTTGTGAGAAAACTTATCAGATAGATGTACACAGTGATCAATGGTTGTACAGGTGTGTGTGGGGTCCTCAAGGAAGAGCCAGGAGTGTTAGAGATTGACTTGGGTGGGGGGCATGGGGTGGGGGAGGGTAACGCCCTGGAGGAGAAAGGGGAGGAAGCAGAATCCCCAGAGAGACCCTCAGAGGCCGTGCGGATCCGGCAGAGTCTGGGCCAGCCCAGTGCCTGCCAGGGCAGCGTGCGCGGGGCAGAAGAGCCCAGGTCCTGACACCGCACCGCGCTCAGGCCTCGGCTAGGCTTCCTGGGAAGGCGTGGTGGGGGTCCAGTCCTGCAGGCCCAGCTGCTGGAGGCCGTCAGCTCATTGCATCCTGTGTAGCCAGAGGGCAGTTCTTGTTGGAGGGACATCTGCGGGGCACACCGTTTGGCTGCCACGGAGGAGTGTTCATGGTAGTGTTATTAAAGTGACACAATTAGAAAGGGTGTTTTTTCCTGTAATAAACATAAAATACTCCTTTTCTAATTAAGTGGGGGAAAGTAATTTCAAAATAAGATTGCATTTGTATCTGAAGCAGCTACTGTAAGGGTTTTTTTTGAGCTTAAAATCCCTAACTCTTTTTCATATGAATTACTATCAAGAATTTTCCCATCTTGATGATCTTTTGAGGCTGCATATGAGACTTTGTAGTTACCCTTTAACTTTTATGTTTATTGGAGATGGTGGTAAAATTGAAGTGATATTTTGATGGAACTTGGCCTACCCTAAGCTGCCCTCGACCAAGACTGTCTTGGAGGGACAGGAGGCCCGCATGTTGCTTCTCGTGACAGTGCCCAGTCTTATTGATTCAATTGGATTGTTTCTTTTTTCCCCTGGTTGTAATTAGTATCCACTTCCAGAATCAACTTCTGTATAATTTGAATAAGGTAATTTTACTACTTGTTTTTAGGAAAATTTTAGATGAGTATATTAACTTTATTTTTAAAGTTTACTTAAGCTGAAGATTTAATAAAATGATTTAAATAATGCATCTGTGGACGCTTTCAAAGTATTGTTTTAAGCCAAAGAACGCGGATCTCTTGAATCCCGTAAAATAGGCCCAGATAACTATTTTGACCTCTCTGCTCTTCATTCTCTCTTACTTTTTTTTTTTCTGGCCTAAAGAACTCCAAGCAGTACCAGAGGACAATTTGAAAACTGTGGTTCTATTTCTTGGATTAGCTTTACAAAGATAAAAACTGTGAGAAAGTGAAGTTAAAATGAAGCTATTGTAACCCAAGTCATAATTCTGTTCCTCCAAAGCTCACTGTCGTACCTAGAGAGGTGATGAAGCATTACAGGACTGTTTCCAGGCGAGTCAGAAGAGTTGTCAGGAAATCTAGGGTCCCGTTGTGAATCACCGAATTTTCCCCATAACTGACCGGGAGGAAGAAGGTCACCTACCACCTGTCTCCCAAGGGACCCCAGGACAGATTGTGTGCAGCCTCTGTTGCGTTGCCCATACTCCCCAAACTGATATTTTGAAGAAGGTGGAGAACCTGATCTTCCCCAAAATGTTCTGGCATTTTTTTCTGTGATTCGTTATATACTACAACTTTTAAAAAATGTGTTAGACTTTGGCAGGATTTAAAAGTACTGTATAAAGTTTTTCTTTCTAGGATGTAGGTGTAGAGATTTAAATACATGTGTGTTTGTGTATGTATGATGTATGCTTGTATTTAGAATAAAAGCTACTGACTGTCGTCATATGTAGATGGTGATTTTGTTAGTTTCCCTGGTGCCTTGGAATGAGATTTGATTGCCTTATTATGAGCTTGTGTTTTCTCTGAGATAAGTTCTTAGGATCAAGGGCCGTGTCTTTTCCTCCTAAGACCCAGTTCCCAGCATAGGATTTGCTAAGAAGCTAGTCAGTGGTGGAGCAGACTGGAATTCCACTTCCAGTTTGTTTTAAATTTAGTGTTTGCCAGTAGAGGGACGGGGTCAACTCTTGTCCCTTTGTTATTTTACCTTCAGTAATGTTAATTTATTAAAAACTGTTTTCATTCTGAAATGTGTTTTGGAAATTTGACTAGTCAGGTAGTACCAGTGGAAAATACTAAAAACAACTATTTATAATACTTTTATGTGACTCATTTTTACTTCCCGATCAAAATACGTATCCACAGAGATTTAAAGTAAGCTTTTTGGCAGGTGTTCAGAAACACAGGAAATGAATAAACAAAAGTGGATATTTGATATGAACTTACATAAATGACAGAAGTGTAACCTTGGTTTTATTAGTCAAAGTTTAAAGTTTAATCATAAAGGAGTACAAACCCTATCTCATTTTTTCTAAGCAAATTTTACACATCAATGAAACTGCTTCCTAAGCAGCATTTCACAAAAATTTCGATATGCTCTCCATTATATTAAAACCCCAAAACTACTTTCTTACTGTAGTTTTTTAAAGATTAATTTTCATTAGAGTTCCGTAGTTTATGAAGTTCAGTTAGACGTGGCGGCACCCGCTCCCATCCCGACGGCAGCGGATGGCTGCGCCGAGGCTCTGCTCGCTTTCCCTCCGGGCCTGCGCGGGGCCCTGAGCCGGAGCTTCGGGGGCGCCTGGGTCCCGACAGCAGGTCCCAGCCCAGGCGGACACTCCAGGCCTCAGCCCGCAACTCGTCTGCCCCTGCTCGGCTTCTCGCCTCTTCGTAACTTCGCAGCCAGAGACGATGAGCGTTGTGTTTCCAGCAAACTTTCCGTCACGGTTCACTTTATCCAGATAAGAAATCCGGCCTCCCTTCCGGGGCTCAGGGGTCTTCCCACCTTATGCCGCCTCGCCTGATGCTTGGCCGTCTCTTGGCCCAGCGCAGTGTCGTTGTCTTTCCTCTTTGTGCGCGCGGCCGTGACCACTGCTCTCTTTTCCCAGTGCTCTCACTCTTCTGTGCTGGCTCAGAACAGGGGCTGGGGGGAGTCAGGGAGGTGTGTGTACAGTTAAAACCACACTAGGCCAGTTCTGGTGGGCTTCGTATCATTACGTGCTTTTCGCTTTTTAAATGGTAAAAACACAGCCAGTGCCTGTGTGTTCATCCCGAGCCTCGGCTGTGCTCTTATACGGGGCCTCTTCCCACTGGCCAGAGCCACCTGTCGCCACAGTGCGGTCAGTTAGCTGCTCAGGGTTTGGACTCGCTACGTATCCTGTTAAGTCCCAGGGCCAGTCTTCAAAAGCTTACATTACCCAGAAAGTACCAGAGGAAGGGGGTCGTTAGCGTTGCGTAGAACGCAGTCCCGATGTGCCCCGTGTGTCTGTGTGGCGTTGCGTTCACAGCCCAGGGTGGGGGGAGGGGCGGTTCGAGGCGCCAGACACGCCCCTCCCTTGCCGCAGGGTCCGTCCCCCGTCCCCTGTGTGTGGGCAAAGCTGTTCACTGCAGCGTAGTTCACTGTAGTTAAAGACAGTGCCTCCTCATGTTGTGTAGTTTACAGAACAGAGCGCTGTCCTGTAGAGGGAGTGAGGCAGCTCACGTTCTGCCGAAACAGCCTGCACCAGAGAGGTTTTTTTTTTTTTAAGAGGGAGTGTTCATTTTTTATTTATTTATTTTTTAAACAGAGTCACAGATTTATTTATTTATTTTTGGCTGCGTTGGGTCTTCATTGCTGCGCGCAGACTTTCTCTAGTTGCGGTGCGTGGGCTTCTCATTGTGGTGGCTTCTCTTGTTGCGGAGCACGGGCTCTAGGCCCATGGGCTCAGTAGTTGTGGCTCGCAGGCTCTAGAGCGCAGGCTCAGTAGTTGTGGCGCACGGGCTTAGGTGCTCCGCGGCATGTGGGATCTTCCCGGACCAGGGCTCGAACCCATGTCCCCTGCATTGGCAGGTGGATTCCTTTTTTTTTTTAATTATTATTTTATTTATTATTTTTGGCTGCGTTGGGTCTTCGTTGCTGCGTGTGGGCTTTCTCTAGTTGCAGCAAGCGGGGGCTACTCTTTGTCGTGGTGCGCGGGCTTCTCATCGCAGTGGCTTCTCGTTGCGGAGCACGGGCTCTAGACGCGCAGGCTTCAGGAGTTGTGGCTCGTGGGCTTGGCTGCTCTGCGACATGTGGGATCTTCCCGGACCAGGGCTTGAACCCGTGTCCCCTGCATTGGCTGGCGGATTCTTAACCACTGCGCCACCAGGGAAGTCCCCCCACCATAGATTAAGTGGAAAGGAAACACCCGCTGCAGAGCATGGGTTATGTGCCATGTCTGTGAGCCAAAGAGACTGCACGTTCCCAGCGCGCACATCCTCTACCCGCAGGAGGTGGCCTCTGGGGGAGCGCTGCCGAGGCTGCAGGGAGTCAGGGGAGGAGGGGAACGTACTTATTCTGCTCTGTGTTCTCATTGGCACTGTTCGCGTTTTTGCTTACTACATCCACGTTCCTGTTACTTTTTAAAAAGGCCACGTTTCCTCCGTGTCTCGCACTGCCCTCCAGAGTAGGGCGGCAGTGCCCTTTAGGCGGTTGCTCGGAAATTAAATTCCCACAGCTTCTCTGGTACTGTCTTCCCCACTCCCTGCATACAGGTGACTGAGTACTTGGTCTACACTTGGTACAGTAGAACGAACACCAGCTTTGCAGTCAGAGTAGACCTGTGCCTACAGCTTACTGGCTTGTATGGTTTAGGGTGAGTTACTTAACCTTTCAGAATCCTAATTTTCTCGTGCAGGCTGTGGAGTGGTAATGTGTGTAGCTCAGATCTGTCCTGAGGATCAAATAAGAGCACGTACTCCGTGAGCTGGCATGGTGACGGGCATGTGGTAGAGGTTCTATACATGATAATTTTTACATGTTTGTGTGTGTGGGTGTAAGTGCAATAATGTGTATCGTGTGTTGACTATCACCTATTACTTACCTGTGCAGATATCCTTCCAGCAAGAAAACCACAGTTTTAAACATGAGTCACCTGTGTAGATTACAAGTCAAAGCTTGGCGATAATGACAATATTGGAATTCCTTTTTAATGTAAGTACATTACTTAGATATAGGTTTTTTTGGAGTAATATCTGTGTTTTCTTTTTCAGCTCTTTCAGTCTCACATGGCAACAAAAACAGCTCATATGTCCCCACAAGTATTTGACAATGCAGAGAAAGTGAGTATATCTTTTAAGTAGACCCACCTGGTACTCTGGATGCCTCTGTGGTTTCAGAATAACTACGGAGAGACCTGACAGACTTTTGTTGGTACTTACCTTGGATATGAATTAACTGTTATGTTGATCCAAGTTGAAAATCAGTGACGAACTGCGTCACTGTCGACTGTCCACAGCGTCTCTACCCTGCCTGACGTTAAGCAGATGCAGGCTCCAGCTCTGCCACGGCAGGCGGGGGGAAGCCGGCACTGCTGTAGCGGGCGTCCTCGCAGACCTTGGTGATGGCGGGGTGGGACGCCACAGGATGGCCCTGTCAGAGCCTTCCTGAGTGCGAGGTCAGACCTTAGTGCTTCTGAGGGCCTTCTGAGTGCCTGCACAGGATGCGTTTGGGTAATTTGTATTAAAAGTTATATTTAAAAAGAGGGAGTAAATTTAATTTGGTGAACGAGGCAAGTTGTCCGTGTTTTGAAAGAGAAAACTGTAACCGTGAGCACGGGTCACGAGATCCCTTTCCTTTAGCTCCGTGCTCCAGCAGCCTCTGCCTCCCCACACGTGCTGAGGTCCCCCCAGTTCTGATACCACCGAGCTGGCCACCGAGCTGCCATCATTTTATCTCTCCTCTCTCACTGGTGATTGTAGTCTGTTCCATCTTTATTTTATCACCTCGCAGACTTTGAATTACTCTTAATCTGCCTTCTAACACGTTGCTTTGCTGAAACTACTGCAGTTGTTTAGTGACTGATGCACTGAGTGCTCACTGCTTAGTCCTCATTTTCTCCAGCCCCTCTTCTTCCTTAAATGATGCTGACCACTCCCACATTTTTGAAAAGCTTCTTTTATTTCCATGACATTAAAATCACGTGCTTTAGAACCAGGAGGGAGTCTATAGGCCGTTTAGTTCAACTTTTGTGCTTCTCCGATAGAAACTCTAACAAGTACTGTTCTAATCCTCTTGAACGCGCTCACGGCCAGCTGGGAAGCATAGTGTGTTTCTTCATTCTCTCTTCTTTTTAAATCACAGAGATAACAGGCTTACCTGGTAAAAGGGACTCGAAGGGCACAACTCGTTCGTGGACTAGTTTTCTGTTGCTCCGTAACAAGTGGCACGGACTGAGCTGCTTGAAACAGCAGCTGTTGATTAGCTCCCAGCCTGCGGGTTGGGAGAGCCAGGATGCCTCCCTGGCGTCTCCACCCAGGCCTCACGTGCAGGAGGTCGGCTGCTGGTGCCCACCTGGGACCGCACCCCACCCCACCCCCGACTCTTCCAGGTTGTCGGCAGAGTTCCGTTCTTTGCTGGCCGGTTGCTGCCAGCCTCTGGAGATCATTCTTAGGTCCTTGCGACCCATACAGCAAGGGGAACTGGAAAGGCAAGGCCCCTTCATGCTTCAAATCCCTTCCACTCGGAAATCCTCTGTCCCTTTTAAGGGTCCACCCCGGATAATCTCCCTTTCTAAGGTTAACTGATTTGGGACCTTAATGACATCTGTAAAACCCCTTCACCACAGCACCTAGATTAGTGTTTGAATAACCAGAAGGTGTGGGTACACCCGGTGCCAGCAGTCTTGGGGTCCTCGTGGGAACTCTCCCACCATCTACAGTGAAAAGCTCGTCTTTCTCACCTACACCTCCAGGTCCACTCCCAATAGTCTGTCACTACCCTTTGAGACATCTTCATCCATATTCATATATATATGAGAATATATGAAAAGATTTTTTCTTTTTGAAACTCAAATCACAGTGAATAAATCACTGTTTAGATACTTAGCATCTGAGATTTCTCCACGTGTGGAATGTGTCAGTCGTTCAGGATTCCATCGTGTGGATTCACTACAACTTGTTTATCCATTTGCCAGTTGTTGGACCTTTGCTTGTTTCTTGCCACTTCTGACTGTTTGGAGGAAAGCTGCTACGACCATCCGTGCGTCAGTCCTTGTGTGGATGGGTGCTCTTTATCTTGGGTGCTGGCAAGCGGGGTTTTCTGGCTGTGCAGTTACGTGTATTTAACTTTATAAGAAACCACTGCCTGCCTTCCAGAGCGGCTGTGCCATTTTGCATTTGCAGCAGCGAACTTACCAGAGTTCCCATTTTTGTTCATCATCTCCAACACTTGATGTTATCAGCCTTTTAAATTTTTGCCATTTTAGTGGCTCTTCAGGGGTATCTTATTGTAGTTGTGCTTCACATTTTCCTGATAACTATTAATAATGTTGAGCACTCTTTCATTTGCTCATTGGCTATTTTGTTATCTTTTTTGTGAAGTGTCTGTTCAAGTGTTTTACCCATTTTTTTTTAAATGGGTTGTCTTGTTATTGAATCTTACAAAATTCTTTATGTATTCTGAATACAAGTGCTTTGTCATATATATACTATTTTCTCCCAGTCTGTGACTTGCATATTCCTTAATGACTCTAAGTTTTTAATTTTGATTAAGTAGACAAATAGGTAAATAATAGATTGTCACAATACCACACTCCTTGGTGATTGTAGCCTCAGATTAGGTACTGTAAGTCCTTCAGCTTGTTCTTTTGTACAATCAATCTAGCTCTTCTAAGTCTTCTGCCTTCCCATATGAATTTTACCATCAGTGTGTCGGTTACTGTATTGACAGCATATATTTGGGTCTTGCTCTTTTATCCAGTCTGACAATTTCCTTTTAATTGAAAAGTTTAGACCTACATTGTCTAGTATGGTGGCCACTAGCCACACGTGGCTATTTAAATTTAAATTAGTTTAAATTAAATAAAATTTAAAAGTTCCTTCCTCGGTTGCATGCGTTACATGCAGGTGCTCAGTGTCTGCACGTGGCTGGTGGCTCCTGTTTGCAGCTCAGCATTGTCATGGAAGGTCCTGTTGGACAGCTAGCTGGCTTAGACCACTTCTGTTTCATTATAGACACAGCTGTTTTAAGTCTACCAACTGGCCATGTGTTTTTTTTTTTTACGTTTTTTTTTTGAATTGTATTTTATTTTTTTATACAGCAGGTTATTATTAGTTATCCATTTGATACATATTAGTGTATACATGTCAATCCCAACCTCCCAGTTCATCCCACCACCACTTCCCCCCTTGGTGTCCATACATTTGTGGCCATGTGTTTTCCATTTGTCCCATTTGTTCTTTCATTTTTTTTTCTTTTCCTGCCTCCTTTTGGATTAATGGAGTATTTTTATGATTGCTTACTAGCTAACCCTCTTTGGTCTTCTATTTTTTTAAACAGTACTTGATGTGGGCTTTAACTTATCACTCACTGCCTTCAGTGTTGCAGCACTTCCTGTATAGTGTAGAAACCTTATGACAGTGTAACTCCATTCCCCTTCCCATCTTTTGTGCTGTCACAGTCATGCATCCTGCTTCTCCATGTATCATAAATCCTGTAATACACTGTTGTTATTGCTTTAAACAGTCAATCTATATTTTCAAGAAATTAAAACAAGCAAAAAATTCTCTTAACGTTTACCCATATTTTTACCTTTCTGACAGTCTTCATCCTTTTTGTAGATCTGAGTTTCCGTCTGTTGTCATTTTCCTTTCTCTTGGAGAACTTTTAGCATTTCTTGTCGTGTAGCATTTCTGGTTGTGACATTTCGTAAATGTCATTTGTACATTTAGCAAATGTAGCTGTCTTCATTTGCCTTCACCTGTGAGGGGTGTTTTCATTGGATTCAGAACTCTGGGCTGTCACTTCTTCTTTGGCGCTTTACTGGTGCTGTTCTGTCATCTTCTGGTGCGCGTCTTATGTTTTACTTGTCTGTAATATGCCTCCCCACCCCTGGCTGCTTGTAAAGCTTTCTTCATCCTTACATGTAGATGGTTTGCTCTGATGTGCCTGGCTGTGGGATCCTTTGGATTTTTTCGTTTGTAGTTTGCTAGAATTCTTGGATCTCTGAGTTCACGCCGAAACAATTAGAACGTTTTCAGTCACCATTACTTAGACATTTCCTTCCTCCCTCCTCTGGCTCCCATTTCTTTCCCACCCGGCATTCCGATTATAGGTATGTTAGACCATTTGATATTGTGCCAGGTTTTGAGGCTCTGTTATAGTTTTATCTTTTCTATGAGAGATTTTTTAGCTTGGATAAATAGATATTTAGCATGGATAATGATATTGAACAAAGTTTCCTTCCATTGTTTCATCTGCTGTTAATACTATTCAATAACTTTTTGATTTCTGATGTTGCATTTTTCCATGCTAGGAATTCCATTTGTTGCCTTTCGTTGTTGTCGAGCGGTTTCACGTTTCTCTTATAATTCCCTGTCACGTCACCCATTATATGCATCTCTTTTTCCTGTAGAAAAAGAGCACATTTTTCTTCTTTAACATATTTATCAGAGTTCTTTTTAAGTTCTTATCAGCTAGTTCAACATCTGGCTCGTTTGTGGATCTCGTTTTTTTGACTGTTTTTCTCCTTGACTATGAATCACATTTTTTTGCTTCTTCTTATGTAGTGCTTTGGTTGTATAGTAGATGTTGTGGATGCTACACTGTAGAGGTGCTGGCCTCTGTCGTCTTCTGAGGAGTGTTGGCCTTTGATCTAGCACGCAGTTAAGTCACTGGCTGCTCACACTGATCTGTGTTATGGCAGGTCTATTTCAGCTGTGCCTTCAGTACCAGAGAGGTTTCTGATTCCTGGGATGTGATCCTCACTCCTAAAGTGAGGCCCATCTAGGGTTTTGTGTGTTTACTGAGCCCCTGTAACTTACAGACTTTAAATTCAAGCTCCCCAGGCTGGCCCTCTTGGAAACTCTGTTTGGCTCCTTCCAGTTCCCATTTCCCCTATATGTGTGCAGTTCAGCACTCAGCCAAAGATTTGAGGGTGTGTATGCAAAGGCTAGACTCCCTCCTTTCTGGGATTTTCCCTTTGAGGTTTCAGCTGACCTGCCTGCCCTTGCCTCCACTGGCTTCTGACCCCAGTGAGACTCTCACCTCCATCCTGCACTCTGTCTGCTTGTGCGGCAGTGACCGGGGTCTGCCCTCGGGAGAAGCTAGCAGATGTGTGTGTCTCAGTGACCGAAGGAACTGACTGTAGTTGTTATTAGCAAGGAGGTGGGTGTGACATAAGTTACTCTGCCGTTACTGGGGACTGGAACTGTATCTGTAATTTCACACTGTACCTCTTTCACTTGACATTTTAATGTGGGAATTTAAGTTCTTAAACATTTATCAAAAACATCTTTCATGACTTTTACACACTTCATTTTGTGAATGATTATGCCGTAGTTTACTTGAGTATTTTCCTGTTTTGGGAAATCAAATATTTTTATGTCATAAGTAGTGCTGGACTCTTAGCATAGGAAGATAATAAGAAATATGTGTTTTGAGGGTCTGGACACAGGTTTCTCACAGACTTAACCAGTTGTATCTTGGGGGAGGTATAATGATCAAAAAGCCTTTAATTTTTTTTCTGATAAATTATGTTTATCTCTAATGTGCCTATATCCTGTTTTAGTAAAACTTTAAAAAATTGTTGCCGTTGTTTTTGTTTCCTTCCAGCAAAAAAAAGAAAATACTCGTTCTTTAGCCATGTCTGGCCATGTTGGTTTTGAGAGTCTGCCTGATCAGCTGGTCAACAGATCGATTCAGCAAGGCTTCTGCTTTAATATTCTCTGCGTGGGTAAGTGCCCAGCCCCCCTAGATTCTTCCTTCCTGCCCTGTGCTCACTTCCTTCTTGTCATGAGCAGCATGGTGCCCACGTTAGCAACTTAACATCATGATTACAGATTTTTTTTCAGTTATTTAAATTCTATCAGTTTTGGTTTTCTTAGCTGTACTGCTTTAAACTTTTTGTTTGTTCTTTAAACATTTCAGTGCTTTCTTCAGAGTTCTGAGTAACTTAGCACACGTGACTCATTTTTATGCTCTGCTGGTGACTCAGTGGACCAGCCTTCGCATGTATGTATTTCAGGGACAATCCAGCCTTTGAAGTATTTGAAATATTTGGGATCCGTGAAACCATTGTAAGAGTTTACTGTTCTCTTTTTCTTCATCCATCCTGTGCACCTGTGAAGATGTCCCTGCATTTCTTTCAGGGGAGACTGGAATTGGAAAATCAACGCTGATTGACACATTATTTAATACGAATTTTGAAGACCATGAATCCTCACATTTTTACCCACATGTTAGACTTAAAGCACAGACATACGAACTCCAGGAAAGTAACGTTCGATTGAAATTGACCATCGTGAATACAGTGGGATTTGGTGACCAAATAAACAAAGAAGAGAGGTACATGCTTTCCTCTTGTAATAAAATAGGTTTTTCTTATTTCAGGATATCTGCTTTCTTGTCCTATGTGCTGTGATTTGATTTTCAACTGTGGAAACCCATGCCTTTCCTCCCAGACTTAAAGTTTTTAAATAATTAAGCAATATTTTATTATTGTTAACAAATTGACATTTTTCTATCCAGTTGTCTAATTTCTTTAGAGTAATTTGAATCACATTTTTTAAATGTGTTTCAGCAAAAATAGTTTCAGTTATTTCCTGATATGACAATTTGGTGTATATTAAGTGATTTAAACTAATTTTCAGGCAAGACTAGTCTTGTTGAAAAAAGAAAACAAAAAACAAAAAACAAGGCATATATGGCAAATATATGATGGCCAGATCCATGGTGCATGAATTGTTTTGTGAAATTCTAACTAAATTAGCCAGGTACATTATTAAGCATTGCAGGAAAGGTCTGATAATGAAATTTTTATTTGTATTTTATATTAGGTCACTATTTTTGTCATTATTTCTACGGTATTATAATTATTCTTTTTTAAAAATTTTATTTATGTATTTATTATTTTTCGGGGGGGCTGTGACGGGTCTTAGTTGCGGTACGCAGGCTCTTTGTTGCAGTGTGCGAGTTTTCTCTCTCTAGTTGTGGTGCATGGGCTCCAGAGCACGTGGGCTCTGTAGTTTGCAGCACGCGGCCTCTCTCGTTGAGGTGCGCAGGCTCAGTAGTTGTGGAGCGCGGGCTCAGTAGTGTGGTGCGCAGGCTTAGTTGCTCTGCGGCCTGTGGGACCTTAGTTCCCAACCAGGGATCGAACCTGCGTCCCCTGCGCTGGCAGGCGGACTTTACCATTGGACCAGCAGGGAAGCCCCTCCTATGGTATTATAAAGATTGATTATAGATTCTATATGAAATTTAAACTATAAAAGGAGGAAATAGACTGGGGCAAAGCAATGACTGTTTGTTCTTTCTCCTTTTTGAAAATTATATATTTTCATTATTAGAGGTAGTTTCCTAGGTCCTAAAAGTTTGCTTTAGAGGGAAAATATGTTCCCAATAGTACATCTGATGTGGTGAAGGTATGCCGTTGTGTTGTTGTGTGGAGAGCACAGAAGTGTAAGGTCCTGTCTCTGTCCCCAACTGCGTGCCGTCTGCCTGGGGACAAGAGGAGTTCTGTGAGTTTGAAAGAAGGAGGTGATGATCCTCGAGGACTGGCAGGGCCAGGCGTTCCACTGAGTGCACATTTATTACTACCTCAGCTGCACAGTTACTGCTCCGTTTGGGGGCTACAGAGATAAGTGTAAAGGTGTCCAGGGAATTTGATAGAGGATCCGTTTGCTGCTTTTTTCACTTGGAAGCCCAGATTTGCCTGATGAGAATAGTTTCGCACAGAAAGTTGAGGTTCACAGGCGGTGATTTAGCATACCAAAATGAAGTGGACCGTTCACAAACTATTGACTGCAGTGCATCGTTCTGTGAGCTGCACCCTGAAGGGTGAACAGCCTGGGACAGCTGTGGGGGCAGGCACGCCAGGCGGGAGGAGGGTCCAGGCAAGGACTCGCGTGTCGGCTGCGACGGGCTTTCCCTTGCTTGTAAGTAAATGAGAATAAAGTCATGCCTGCGTCGCCAGTTAGGCGCTTCCACGTGGGTGTGCCCTTCCTCCTTACTACGTTAATGCTTTCCACGCCTCACGATCTGATTTCAGAAGCAGGGAGTCATGGAATTTGACTTAAGTATCTTTTAAGTTGTTGATATTCATGCCTTCTCTCAGCAGAATAATATGCCATGTCCAGCTTGGTTGCAATTAGACGCCTACCCTCCTTCAGCAGCCTGGCAAGTGTGGGAAGCCGTGCCAGAAGGGCTCCAGTGTGTGAATGAGTGTGAGAGGGAATTAGTGTACATTCAGTGTTGTTTCTATAAAATGGTTTAAAGCACAGGTTGTTCTGATGGTTTCAAAGTACTGCCTTTGTACCTGCACGTTTGCACATTGTTTTATTACTTAAGTTATCTGTTTAGCATAGATAGCAACTGTTCACTGGTGAAAATACAGATCTCAAACTTTAGATTTATGCATATACCTTATTAAGGTATCATGAATATATTGTATTAAATATTTAAATAATTGTTTTTTCAGCTACCAACCAATTGTTGACTACATCGACGCTCAGTTTGAGGCCTATCTCCAAGAAGAGCTGAAAATCAAACGCTCCCTCTTTAACTACCACGACTCTCGCATCCACGTGTGCCTCTACTTCATCTCCCCGACAGGCCACTCTCTGAAGACACTGGATCTCTTGACCATGAAGAGCCTGGACAGCAAGGTGGGTTTGGAAAAGGACCAACCATAGTGCTTCAGTTCATTTTAATAGTTCCAAGTTCATTTACTTGGAACTATTAAAATATCTTTATGCTATGTACATATGTCATAACTCTTATTCTGTGCATTTTAAAAACATTTGATAATTTTCAATTTTAGGATATGTTCCAGAGAAATGCAGTTTGGGAGATGAGATGCAAAGAAAAAGCATTAACATAAAATCTTAGTCTGTTTTTAGTGATTAAATTGCATGCCAGAATATGGGTATTCATTTTCATTTAACTATAGAATTTATTTGACACTAACTTTACTGTATGACACTATTAAGTAAGAAAAAGCTCACTGATGAAGATCAAGGTCTAAAGTCTCACCGCATATTACAGTAAATTATTTTTATTTCAACCTTATCCAGAAAACCTATTTTTGAATTTCTGAGCCAATGAGCTATGTATAAATTCAGGGAGCTGTAAAAAATAGTATCCACAAATTAACTCACTTCAGATTCTTTTTATTTGTTTAAAAGATAGTTAAAGACTACTGTCTTATAGTAAAAAAGTCTCCAGGGTTCTCCTGTGACCTCTGATGGTGTGAGGAATGCAGCTCCGCATTACCTGGCTGAGCATTTCGTGAGCTAGGACTGGGAAAGCAAAGGCATCTGGCCACTGCTGCTTTCTGTACGGAAGTCGGTGTGGAAGGCACGTGGGCCAGTGGGTGTAGCATCGGTGCAGAGACGGGCTGGCTTCTGACCAGCACTGCAGTCCCCAGGCTGTGATGGGCCTGGAGGAAGCTCATGTGAGAGTCTGTTCACCTGATCGGATGTTCTAACCATTTAGCCGGTTGTTTTCATAGTTGAGTCTGATACAGGAAACCCATCTTATTCAAGGGACGTAAACCCAAGAGCGCACAGCTCTGTCTCAGGCTGCGCTTGTCTGGTGGCGGCAGAGGTGCCTGCAGTACTCGCTCTGCCACCTAATCGCCCCTTGTTCCTGGCAGGTTTCTACCCTCCGAGCGTCCGTCTCCCTGCCTCTCAAACCAGAACCAGGAGAGTATCTACCTCGAAGGCAGGTGTGAGGGTGGACTAAATCGACAGTGTGTCTTGCTCTTACTACAGGGCTCCGCGGCTCCCTCCGCGTGGAGAGTTACCTCCTGTGCGGGTGGTGACACTTCCCCGTCCGCCAGGGCCACTGTCGTGGCTGGGCCGGCCCTCTTGGTTCTTAGGGTCCCAGGATGCACATCAGCAACAAGCATCAGGGGACTCTGAGGAGCAAGGGTTGTTCCGACGGGTCCTGAGGGTGCACAGCACACTCGAGGCCACACGGTGGGGGGGAAGTGGGGAGGGAGGGAGGGAGGGATCGTGAACCTGGGCTCAGCCTCTGTCAGGGTCTGAGGGTGAGGCATCTGGGGTTTCACAGGTTCCCCCTTTGGTGGTGACTTTAAAGCACTAGCGTGGGAATTGGGGCTGGGAAGGGAGAGGCAGGTCGCTCTAGGCTCAGCCATCTAGGCTTTCTGAAGGGGGGTCCTCCAGGCAGGGCTGCCCGGTTCCTTACCTGATGGTAGCCAGTAGCTATGTCCGCAGCTGCAGTGGGTTTATTCGAATGGATGTCTTTGAAGTAGATGCCTCAGCAAAGGTCAGTTTCAGGCCATATGCTACAATCAAAAAGCTTAACATCAGGTATGTACACTGGCCTGCTTCTGCTATTAATAGTGGAATCAATTAGAAGTTACTAACTTGGCATAATTTATTGAATATCTATGTATCAATATTATGATACCGAAATAAAGAACTTGGCATCAAATTTTTATATACTTTGACTAATTTATCTTCAAAGCTGTTTACCCACAATTGCTGAAAAGTTTATTTCATGGATAGTTGGAAAAATCTTTACCTCCTTTGGAACGTATTTAAGACCAATAAATCCAAACGTACACAGTAAATCAGTGTGAAATTGGAGAAGAAAAATACATTTAAGAATAGAAAAGGAATTATGATATTTAGTTTTCACTTTCATTCTGAAAATTACATTGATAGCTCACTCTCTTGACACACATGACTACTTAGCCTGAAGTCTTTCACTAAAAACAAATAACCCAAAAAACCTACAAACCCCTGAATTTGTGGAGATATCACTCTTTGGTGGGGACATTAATCATACAGAACTAGCGTTGCAGGTCAGTCGGTCTTCAGGACCCCGCATCTCTTCCTCTCGGGCCAGTGATAGGACTTTTAAATAATGCTGAGAAAGGGGGACTTCCCTGGTGGCGCAGTGGTTAAGAATCCACCTGCCAATGCAGGGGACACGGGTTTGATCCCTGATCCAGGAAGATCCCACCTGCCACGGAGCAACTAAGCCCGTACGCCACAACTACGGAGCCTGCGTTCTAGAGCCCTGCGAGCCACAACTGCTGAGCCCATGTGCCACAACTACTGAAGCCCGTGCGCCTAGAGCCCGTGCTCTGCAACAAGAGAAGCCACTGCAGTGAGAAGCCCGCGCACCGCAACGAAGAGCAGCCCCCGCTCAGCGCAACTAGAGAAAGCCCGCGTGCAGCAATGAAGACCCAACACAACCAAAAATAAAATAAAATAATTAAAAAAAAATAATGCTGAGAAAGTTGTTCCTTTGAGTCTTGAACGTTTTTAGTTGGTATTCGTAAAATCTCCTTCTTTCAACATCTGGGTAAGAGTCTGACAATGGGGTGCAGGTCAGATGAAGTCATTGGGAAAAGGGACCTGCTTAAATAAGAGGCAGAAGGAGGCCCTTGGCCTGTTCCGTAGGTCTGCTGAGATCAGTCATCCTGATTACTTAGTGCTTAGAATATTAAGAAATAAAAAATTCTTAGTGAATTATGCAGCTGATTTCAGCTCACGGCTTACATTTTATTTATTTTGTGTATGATGGAATTGTCACAGACTGAGAGAAGAAAATGTGAGATTTCTAAACCTGAATTCAGACGAAAGATGAACTTTATAAGAGCTGTGCTTTATTTATGTATGTATGGATGGATGGCTGCGTGGATGGCTGCGTTGGGTCTTCATTGCTGTGTGCGGGCTTTCTCTAGTTCTGGCGAGCGGGGGCTACTCTTTGTTGCGGTGCGTGGGCTTCTCATTGCGGTGGCTTCTCTTGTTGCGGAGCATGAGTTCTTCAGTGGTTGTGGCACGTGGGCTCAGTAATTGTGGCTTGAGGGCTCTAGAGCGCAGGCTCAGTAGTTGTGGCACACGGGCTTAGTTGCTCTGTGGCATGTGGGATCTTCCCGGACCAGGGCTCGAACCCGTGTCCTCTGCATTGGCAGGCGGATTCTTAACCACTGTTGTCACCAGGGAAGTGCCAGAGCTCTGCTTTTTAAAAGCAGTTATTGTAAGGCCAGCATTTGTAGGAGTGGTTGTATGTGAGTATCTGGTAAAAATGAAGCCAGTGATGCTATGTCAGGAGTCAGCAAGCTTTTCCTGTGAAGGGCCAGGTAGTAAATACTTCAGGCTCCGCAGGTCATGGGCCTCTGATACAACTACTCACTTCTGCTATTACAGAATGAAAGTGGCCATAGGAAATATGTAATGTGTAATGAATGGGCCTAGCCGGGTTCCAGTAACTCTTTATTTATGTAACCAGGCAGTGAGTGGACTGTAGTTTGCCCATCCTCTGATCTAGGTCAAGGAAATTTGTCAGGGACTGAGTGGTTTTGAATGCAGAAACTTCAGGATTAAAAAATAAATCCTCAATCATGAGATTTTGTTTCTCTTTATTCTTAATAGGTGAACATTATACCAGTGATTGCCAAAGCAGATGCAATTTCTAAAACTGAATTACAGAAGTTTAAGATCAAGCTCATGAGTGAATTGGTCAGCAATGGTGTTCAGATATACCAGTTCCCAACAGATGATGAAACTATTGCTAAAATCAATGCTTCAATGAATGTAAGCTCTTAATTGAATATTATTTGTTTTACATATGAAAAAAGTGATTTATAAGTAACATTGCTACTAATGTATTTTCACTTCTGTCTTCCAAAACAAGGTGAGTTTTGAAGGAGTCCAGTACAGGGAAATGTTTTATTTTCTAGAGTTGGAAAAGTATAATGAGAATATATTTTTGAGCATTTTTCTTTCCTCCCTACTTTCACCTAAATGAAGTGATACATCTGTGAGACCGGGATTCATCTTTTGTGGAACCATATTTAATTGCCTTAGAAAGATTCCTTTCTGTCCTGTCTTTAAGAACATGAGAAGACGTTACAGCCTCCCTCAGAATGCTTTAGGATCTTAAAATCTTTAAGGAGAGCTTTCTAATCTGGTATTCAAGCTCATTCTCCCTTACAGGGTCACAGGTACATATGAAATATTCACATAACTTTTTTATATTTTAATATAGAATATATTTAGTATATCTTAATTACACATAACTTAATATGATTGAGGATGACTAAGTTCTTTGTGTTACTTGAGGCTACCAAATTTCTTAAATACTTGGTTATATTTTGACGGATCATGGGTTTTGGAGTCAGACTTTACCATGTGTTCTTGTGGGAATTATTAACCTCCCTGAGACTGTTAACTTATCTATGAAATTGGGTTAATAATACCTGTCTTAAGGGTTGTGAGGATACAGCTTTGTCATTGACACAGTGACATTCAGTAGCTGTTTGTTCCATTTCTCCCCTTTTGCTTCTCTGATTTTTTCATACTTTGTTCATATTAAGATACTTAAACTAAATATATAGAAAGCTGACTGATGTAAAGGAAGTGATATTAATTCCTGTGTGTTGTCTTTGTATCTAATTTTGGTTTTTGTGCCCACCTGGAATAAGTTTTCAAAGGGGTGCAATTAAGAGACTAAATATTGTCAATTATTAAACATAATACTGTTTACATTAGACTTTTCCCCTAAATTAATCCTCAGCTTCAGACAGGACAGTCTACTCACTGCCATTAAATCCAGCTATTGTATCTTTGTTCAAAATCTTCTCCTTACTATGCTAGTTCTTCCTATTCTGCTTGATCCGTCTCCAGTTTGGGTTGTGTCTTCCTGCCCAAAGAGACCTCTCCCTCCTCTAAATTTCTATAACATTTGTATTTAGCATTAGTTTGGGACTTAAATATTATTTTATATTAGTGTTATATATGTATATATACACTATATATATATATACTTTGGTTATATGGGGGTGTGTGTGTGTGTGTGTGTGATTTCCTCGTTATCTTTGTCTTTTAGGACCAAGATAATAATGAGGGAAATGATACCTGTGCTAGAATTGTTTTTGTATTCTTGCAGCAAAACAGGAATACGTGTGGGGCATGCTCAGTAAATAATTCTCTCTCTAGGGCCTGAAGATGACTCTGTAGAACAGTTGGCATACACGTGAACAGTTGTGAACACATGTTCACAGGGCACGTTTTAAAAGCTGAGGCACAGCAGATCATTTGGCTTTAACACATTTGTTATTTAGTAAATTTTCTCTTCTCTGTTTTTACTGGTATGAGATGTGATTGATGTCCTGTCTCCTTTCCAGGGGCACTTGCCGTTTGCTGTGGTAGGAAGTATGGATGAGGTGAAAGTTGGAAATAAGATGGTCAAAGCTCGCCAGTACCCTTGGGGCATCGTACAAGGTAAAGGAGCTAAACGAGGATATGTGTGCTGCCTGACAGCCTGAAAGTGGCATTTAATGCGTTCTAGGAGGTGATGCTGATTTTGGGTTATGATTGGCTGTCAGAAGGGTTGGCTCTGTTCTGTTTTAGCCACGTCTGCAGAGGCCAGGCACAGCCTCCCTACTTCCTGTCTTAGATCACGTTACCAGCCCAGGTGCACCAGGACGTTCAGAAGGCGGGCAGCACTGGTCGGGTACTTTGAACAAAATTTGAGTGTAAATAGTATTGTTTAAACATAGTACGTAAACTAAGTACTAGGTAATTCTGGGACACAATAAACCACTTTGTAAATTTATATATTTTTACTCATCAAAGTATTGCCAACTATTTCCCAAACAAACCAGTCAGCCAACTAAAAATGTTTAGCATTTATCTGACTCTACGATGCGTAAGCACTTAGCACTGGCTGGGTCATTCATTCGTGATGGGGAACGGATCACCCCTGCTGGTACTGGTTTCCCAGCGCTGCTTTTTTTAAATTGACAAATTTTGTAATTAGTGGAAAATATTGACAAAACTTAACATGTTTAATGTATAGAAAATAGAAAGGTAATAATTGTACTTAAAAACTATTGGTCACAGTAACATATGTGACTCAGGATCACAAATGCGGCATTGTGTGACAAGAATTTGATGTTTACAGCAGACACAGATGGTGTTCTCGAGGGTGCAGAATTTACCACCTTGAAGTTTTAGTGAAAAAATATTACATACTCTTTTCAGGCGGTACGTGAAATGTCCTGAGGACGGTTTATAAACTGCTAACAAAATATTAGTGAAATGATTGGAGCGTATGGTACAGAACAGAATGTATTTCTTTCCTATTTCCTGTTTATCCTTGGCTACTAAATTTAAGCAAACCTCTGTTAATCCATATTGCCTATAATTCGGTGTGTGTAATACAAGAATTGCTTCCTTGGTTACTTGTATAAAACAACTGTAGCTGTTAATCAGACTGATCATTTCGCTGTTTGGGTTATTTCAAATGTGTTTTCATTTACTCGTCCATTCAACAAATACTAATTATATGTCAGGATTAAAAATCGGTGTTGCTGTTTTCTGTTTTCTGGCTAGTGGAAAATGAAAACCACTGCGACTTTGTCAAGCTCCGGGAGATGCTCATTTGTACGAACATGGAGGACCTGCGAGACGAGACACACACGAGGCACTATGAGCTGTACCGGCGCCGCAAACTGGAGGAGATGGGTCTCACCGACATGGGCCCAGAGAACAAGCCGCTCAGGTGAGCAGCCAGGGAGGGAGGTGGGGTGGGCCTCTCCGTCTGCCCAGGATGACGGAGAGTCTCCCACACCGTGACGTAGAGCCACCTGCTACGATTAATGCCTCTGCTTTCCATGCCGCTCTCGGAGGTCTCTGTCCTTATCCGACTCAGGGAGTTCAAGTAGAAGGGAGGACATAGGGCAGAAGCCCAGGATTTCAGCATCTGGTGAAGTGAGTAACCAAAGGAAAAATCTCTCATTATTTGGTTTTATTTTTGTATTTATGTGAAGGTGAAAGTGCATTGATTATTATTTTAAAAACCTGGACTATGAATCATATTAAGTCAACTACAAAGCTGTTGTTTTTTATCCTGATGGAAGTTTTGGAATGACTACACTTAGGAAAATATCTTGTAAAGGAAGCATGAAAGTTCTTGTCGGGAGACAGAGATGAGACTGAAAATATTACCATAAAGTTACAGGAATCGTAACTTGCTCAGTGGTTAGAGCGTGAATCGTTGTTATAAACTTGCTTCATAATTTTATATGCTGCTACCTCCCCAAGGTGTTTGTTTTTTTGTTTTTTTTCATTAAAATATGTAAAGGTGGAACTCTGATCCTTAACACACTAAATCAGATTTGTTTTGACGTCACATTCCCAAACGATTTTGCTCAGGACCAACACTGTTCTAAATCTGTTACGGGACCAAGGGTTCCTCTGCGTTTCATTACTGACGTTCCAGCCGTTCCCTGGGGTCCGCGTCTGCACCAAACACCACAGGAGGGGGGAGCGCTGGGTCCAGCTGCCACTGCACGTGACCTTCAGGAAAGTTTAATAATAGATGAGGCTCAACTTTGAAGTTTTTCCATTCTACAGATTAATGAGTGTTTTAGCTCTGGTAGCGTAATTAATTAAGAATTCTATGTACTTCACGCTCCTCACCAATTTTGGGCATGCTGTGCTTCTAGTTACGGGCCAGTTCTGGTAAAGCGATGATTTTCTCTGCTGAAGAGAAAGCATCTAGCATTGGCTTCCCTTCGTGTTTCCCAGGAGGCTTCACTTCTCGCTCTTTCAAGTCTGTGGGTGGTGAGGGGTCCCCACGTGCCTGAAGGAGACGCGGATCCTGAGTGACAGCGGGCGGGGCAGCCTTGCGTGCTGGAGGAGAGGGATTCAGGGGCCTGGTGGATCGGTCATCAGTCACCTGTGGAGGACTCAGAAATGCAGGTTCACAGTTTCCGGGTATGGAGCCAAAGAATCGCATTTAAATGAAAATTCCCACTCAGCCCTTCAGCAGACACTTCCTGCTGGTCACTGGCTAAGTGTGCACCGTGGGTGCAGAGAGGAAGATGGTCTCGCCCTGTGTGGTGAACAGGGGCTCGGGGAGTGAGGAGGCCTGGGCAGGAGGCTGCTGTGGGCGTCCAAGTACGAGCAGACAGAGGCCTGTGCTGGCGTGGCAGTGGTGGAGGTGGTGAGAAGCGTGGTCCCCACATGGGACTGGAAGGTGACGTCAACAGGACTCTTTGATGGTCTGGATATGGATGTAAAGGAAAGAGGAATCCAGGGTGGTGGCTCCAGTTACTGTTTTCGACCTGAGAAACTGGGTGAACGGTGGTGATGTTTATGGTTATGAGCAGGACTGGGGAAGGGGTAGATTTCCTGGTGGGTAATTGAGAAGTTTGGGACATGTTACATTTAAGTTGATTATTAAATATTCAGGTGAAGACTTAGAGTAGGTTATTTCATAAATGAATCTGGAGCTTGGGGAGAAGTGAAGGCTGAGATGATACTTTGGAGGCTGAGATGATACTTTGGAGTCAACAGTGAATAATACTGCATCTGGTGTTTGCAGTGCTCTAGGCTAAGTGCTGGTGAGGTAATACTGAATGAGACGATATAGTCCTGGCTGTCATGGGGTTTACATTCTCGCAGGGAGGGAGGCCAAAACCAAACAACTAATTCCACAGTGAATTATGGTTGTGAAATGTGCACGAAAGGAGAGGTGGTGTATCATGGGGGGAGGGCATCTGGATTTAATCTGGAAAATTAGGGAAGACTTCCTTGAGGCACGTATTGTTCTGAGCTTTTACTACCTGGGAAAAACAGAGGAGACATACGCAGAGACCTGGAAGGCAAAGAGAGAAAGGCATCTTTAAGTCTCTGCAGGAAGATCGGAGGAATCGGAGGAGCAGAGCAGACTGGTGGGGATTTGGTCTTTGTCCTCAGGGAGAGGCACAAACTGTGAAGCAGTGTTCCCGATACCGTATTTGCATTTAAAAGATCACTCTTGGCTGCAGTGTGAGGGAGGGGTCAGAGGGTGTGCGGAGGTGCTGAGGGGCTAAGTACCAGCAGCAAGGACAGAGCTGGGTGGGTCTGAGAGACATCTGGAAGATAACATTGGAAGAACTTAGTGACTGTTCAGATACAATGAGGTAAAGGAGCAGAAGATGCCAAACGAAGACTTCTGCTGGCCTGAATCAGTGGTTTCTTCAGCTCGGCAGGTAGCTGTACCCTTCATGAGGTAGTGTCTCTGGAGGAGCACTGGCTGTTCTGTGGGGCAGGATGGAGACCGTTAGCTCAGCTGGGACCTGTTTCCTCTGAAACATCCAAGTGACAGTGTCACATAGGTACTTTGGCTGTTTATCTGGAGCTCAGAGGAGAGAGGAGAGGGCTGGGCCAAAGGGATGAACTTCACAGTCACAGGCACTAAGAGGTGGTTAATTGAATACTGCGTATGGGTGAGATGCCTGGAGAGAGAAGTACATTTGGAAAGAAAGGTACCTTGGAAACAGCCTTGAGTCCGCTGAATGTGTGTCAGCAGGAGAAGCAGACAGAAGCGGCTGAGAAGCCTAGGGTAGAGGAAGGAGGAAACCAGCAGAGTCATGTCTCGGAAGCCAAGTGAAGAGAGTCTCAAGAAGGGAGGGAGAGGTGGCCGTGTTGAAGGTGAGAGGGTTTTGCTGTGGAAGTACGGCAGTGTGATACAGTCCCGTTGCTCCCTTGACCGTTCTTTGACAATAACGAGGAACACGCCATCTGAGTCAAAAAGGACAGCACAGGCCAGGGCTTGCAGATTTGAAGGGAGAAAGCCAGTTTCATTCATGAACAAACCATTTCCAGCCTTCCTTCCAGGAAGGGGGATGTCCAGCGGGCCCAGCTTAGGACATGTGCCCGTGTCCTGGCTGGGTGGGTGTGAGCCTGATGGCCCCCACCAGAATGCATCCCGTGGGAAGGAGTAGCTCTCCAAAGGTAACCAGAATAATAATACAACAGGAGAGAGAGAGATGGTGGGCGGGCACTCAGAACAGCCGTTTTTTAGCATTTCTTCAGTTTGGGGAGCATCTGCCCACTGGACAGGTGAAGAATGGAAAACTGGGAAAGGAGGCTCTTCAGTGGAGGCCAGGTTACAGAGTGGGCAGGAGCAGTGGCTGCAGGCTGCTCGCAGAGGACAAGCAAGGAGGACGGGGCTCGAGCTCAGTGTGAGGGAGGCCCTGCCCACCTGCCCAGGAGCTGGTGGCCCTCTGCCCTTCCCAGGCCTGCAGTCCTGATGAGACGGGATTCCTTGGGTCAGGCGCAGCAAAATCTCTCTCCTCTTGGTGCTTTCTCATTTGTGAATAAATTATTTGATAAAATTCCTGTAGTTCTTTATAGCCTGAGGTCTAGGAAGGTTTCACCAGTGTGGTTTTAAGAACTTGTATTCTGTTTTCTTAGGAATCTTCCCATTTAATTTGGGATGTGTACAACAACAGTCACTGTAATTTGGCTGGCATGTAAAATCTGTCCCTCAGTATTGTATCTGTCAATAGGAACAGTTAGTTACATGAGCCTGTTAGGCTGCGCTCCGCTCTTTAGGGCCCGGCCTTTCTCTCTGCAGCCGCGCAGTGGCTCCACCTCCGTTTCACCTGAATGGCTGTGCTGAGTCATGGTTCGTGTCCCCGTGTCCCCACACCGATCTCACGCTTGTCATGAGGTCCAGCGGGCTGGCATTATGTGTACCCCTGTAGTCTTAATTAACTGATGTTTAATTATTTAAACTACATGAAACATGCTTTTATAAACCTCAAATCCCCAAGTTATTTTAGATGAACAAAACCAGTCTCGTTTGCCATCACTGAAGTGCTCTGGGCCCTAAGAGTCTGGAAGGGAGATTTGTGTGGTATTGTAGAGTTTCTTAAGTGTTTGGCATAATTTTTTGTGTCATAAACTTTGTGTCTTTCTGCACTTGGTCTGTGGTGGAAGCTCATCAGGCCTGTGAGAGCTGCACCTGGAGCTCAGGGAGCTCCTGAGTGAGGGAGACCCAGCGATTTTCCTGGTGGACAAGAGCAGTCAAGGATGCATTTTCTTCCTCTTTCGTTTTCAGCTCTGCCTTCAATCAGTGGTGTTTTCAACTAGGGTAGGATGCTGCATTAAATACCACGGCAGCAGAGAGCTCTTTTTCATTCTCAGATCCATGGCAGTCAACAGTGGTTGTATTAGTTTCACAGCCATTCCTCGCAGGCCCTCTCAGAGTTTCACTGCCACCTTTTGAAAGACAGTGCGGTCTCCTTCCTTGCAGTCGGCTCTGTAAGCTTACCTGTCACAGTGGGCGTCTGTGTGATGGATGCAGAACACGCGGGGGCAGTGTTTCCTCTTTACCTTCTGCTGAGGCATCCCTGTAGGCGGGATTTGTGCTGGTTAGGAGTACCGGCTTTGCAGCACGTCTGATCAAGCTCCAGCCCCAGCTTTGTACTTGCTAACTCTGTCCCTTTGTGCAGGTGACTTTACCTCTCCGAGTGTCGTCTTCTTACCTGAAGGACAGTGTTAGTGCTTGTTCTTCATGGCGCTGCGGGAATTAGTGAGTCCAGACCAGTCCCTGCTGGTAGCAGCTATTCCGCAAGTGTTTGGTCTTTTCTCTTTGCCAGGTGGCTTGATTTTCCTCCTGAACAACTCAAGTGCTTGTGTAAGTAAATTAGTGAGAACTTTTTAAAACTTTGATTTGACATGATTTAATAAATACATTATTTAAACTAAGTTTACCACTAAAGGCTATCAGTCCAGTGTAGGACCAGTGAAGTGTGGGCGAAGGTGGCCTGATTGATTTAGAGGCTTCTTTAAAATAAGACCAAAACAAATACAGAAAAACAGCCTTATAAAAAGCAAAATGCCTCAAGATTAGAGGCATTTATGTGGTTATCTAGGGCATTCTGTACATTTATGAACTTTGCTCTTAAAGACAATGTGTAGGATTGTTCCTCCTTGGAATACATGCTCTGAGTACCACACACTCATGCTCAGTTTTAAGTGCTATGGTGTAACATTTCTTCCTCTGTTTTTCCTTAAATTTATACAGTTCTAGCCATGAAAGATTTCTCCAGTTATAAGATTAGTAAAATTCCTGAATTTCATCACATTTTAAATCTATTTAGCTATATTTTTATAAGTAATAGAAATTTCTAACTGTGACACAGCTGGAAAGTGAATCTGTGTTCCCTGTTAAACCTTGGGGATATTCTCCAAGTGAGCTGAAAATGGAAGGGCCCTGCATTGCCGGATATAAGGTCTGTGGTTCTTCTGAAATGCCACAAGACAGACAGGCAGGCACTGGCCGCGGAGTTCCAGGACCATCCCCGCTCTGCTTGGTTACACTGGCTCTACTTCCCTGCAGTTTCTGTCATTAGATGAACATTTATGAAGAAACCGAAACATCTGGAGGGCTCTACTGGATAGCTGGGTCTTACAGAGATGCTGAGCTGTTAGGAGAGAGAGGCAGATGGGGTGTAAATGCCAGGAAGAGGTATAAACAAAGAGCCATGGAAGTGCTTGGGAGGAACAGTGGATTCCAGCTGGGGAGACTGGAGAAGCGAGGGACAGGACTAGTGGGTAGAGGGAGAGCTGGGAAGTGGGCAGTGGCTGGAGCATGAAACGTGTGGCACGTCTTAGGAACAATGGTTAGGTTGGTACAGCTGAAACCTTAGGGGGATTGGGTCTGTTGGGCCAGACTGTGACGTTTCTGAAGTGCTGCTATCCTGTAGATAATATAACTAATGCAGAGCAAAAAGCTAAGGAGATCTCTGTTTTTGGTGGAAATATCTTAGGAGTGGCAGGAAGAACAAAATGAAAGAAAGAGGAGCGAAAAGCCTAGAGCTCAGCTGGGAGATTATTCCAGTAGCGAAGGCAGAAAAGCACAAAGATCAAGTTGGGCTGAACACGGTGTCTGTAGAAATCAGAACAAGACGGGACTGAAGTGATGTCGGGGTCTCAGGCTGAGCTCCCAGAGCCTGGTGATCGGACGTGGCAATGAGGGGAAGGGAGGAATCAACAGAGGTGGAAGGAGGGATCCGTCTGGGGTGAGATGAGCACCTCTAGGAGCACCGGCAAAGCAGGGACCCGCAGATAGACCCGCGCTCCCTGGAGCCACGTGTGCTGTGACGGTCACGGGGCCTAACCCGGACGTCTGAGTGTTCACAAGTTTGTGACGTCATCTTGCTAACATGAGAGTACCACAAATAACTTTTCAGTCTTCAGGAGACCTACGAAGCCAAAAGACACGAATTTTATGGTGAACGTCAGAGGAAGGAGGAAGAAATGAAGCAGTTGTTTGTGCAGCGTGTGAAGGAGAAAGAAGCCGTATTGAAAGAAGCTGAGAGAGAGGCAAGTACCCTGGTTTGCTGGGATGTGCACTTATTTGGGGTGTCCTGTTAACCTGGGGATAATTATCTCAAGAATTTGGAGATGGTTTTGAAAACTAGTTGTTCCTTAAAAAGTAGCTATTGTATTTTAACACATACTCTTTGGATGCAGGCTTCCCACAAAAAGCACAGGCTGGAAACAAAAATTGTTGCCTTTTTGAACAAGGTGTCTTCCATTAGAAGTGGTGGTTTATCGAGGACTTGTAAAGGACTAGGTTACTAAGAAGTGTTTTAAATACCTTAACCAGGAGCCAGAAGTGTTTTAGCTGTGGCTTGATAAAGCCTTTTCTGAGAGTTTTGAGTCCTTGGGATTGTTGTTTGAAGTAGGTGACTCTGAAAGCTGTTAACTAGCCTTTGAGTTTGAAGTCAGGCTTCCTGGAGGTGGGTGGTCTGGGCAGCCTGGGCGCAAAACCGTCTGCAGTGCGTTTGGTTTGCTTCTGGTTCTCCAAGGATCAATTTTAGTTTTACCTGAGTTAAGGTATTTTCTGTAGACTTTACTGCAATGGCTGCTTTTAAATAAATGGCCACATTTAAGATGAGGGTCAAAAAGGATGAACTGCAAAAAGAAATCTCTAAGAGAAGACAGAAATGTTAATACAAATGAACTTGCTGATATAAGAGTTCCTGAGGAGTTATTTGTAAAGTAATTTAATGCTACAAATTTATTATTTTAAGTACCCTTATAGTACTTGCTATTTCAATAAACCCTGTAGTAAGTGGTTTTGTAAAATAAATAATCTATCTTGTTTATAATTTGAATTTTGATCTTTATTTTGAAAAAGTTCAAACAACGGGAAAGTGAAAGTATGGGGTACCTGTGTCCCTCCCCACACCTAGATTTAGAATGGACATTTTGCCATCTTTAGTGTGTGTGTTCCCCTGGTCGTCTGAAAGCTGGTTGTAGACATCACAACACTTTATCGCAGGCACTTCATGCATCTCTGAAGCTCAGGTGCATTTTCCTCCATAACCACAGTACCAGTACTACACCTAAGAACAGGAATAGCAATGCCACAGACTCTCCTAATCCCCAGTGCACAATCAAATTTTCCCCACTCGTCCCAAGATTATCTTTTTTTTTCCTTTCATTTTTTAAGGTCAACTCTCTCAT
Source organism: Balaenoptera ricei (assembly GCF_028023285.1). NCBI lineage: Eukaryota > Metazoa > Chordata > Mammalia > Artiodactyla > Balaenopteridae > Balaenoptera > Balaenoptera ricei. The sequence goes on from NC_082651.1 coordinate 853,641, forward strand.
TTTATAATTTTATTTATTTATTTATTTATGGCTGTGTTGGGTCTTCGTTTCTGTGCGAGGGCTTTCTCTAGTTGTGGCAAGCGGGGGCCACTCCTCATCGCGGTGCGCGGGCCTCTCACTATCGCGGCCTCTCTTGCTGCGGAGCACAGGCTCCAGACGCGCAGGCTCAGCAGTTGTGGCTCACGGGCCCAGTTGCTCCGCAGCATGTGGGATCTTCCCAGCCCAGGGCTCGAACCCATGTCCCCTGCATTGGCAGGCAGATTCTCAACCACTGCGCCACCAGGGAAGCCCAAGATTATCTTTTATTGTTGCTTTCTGTTTGGTGATTTTTTGTTTTTGAACCAGAATTCAATCTTAGGTCTCATATTGCATTTGGGTGTTCTGTTTTGTTCACTCTCTTATTTGAAAACAGTCCCTAGTTTGGAGTTATTTTTATTTATTTATTTTAAAATATTTATTTATTTATTGGTTGTGTTGGGTCTTAGCTGCGGCACGCGGGATCTTTCGTTGCAGTGCACGGGTTCTTCCTTGTGGCGCATGCACGGGCTCCTCTCTAGTTGTGGCACGCGAGCTCAGTAGTTGTGGCATGCAGGCTTAGTTGCCCCGTGCCATGTGGGTTCTTAGTTTCCCGACCAGGGATAGAACCCGCGTCCCCTGCATTGGAAGGCCGATTTTTAACCACTGGACCACCAGGGAAGTCCCTGGAGTTATTTTTAAATACAAACATTGAGGAAGGAGTTGTGATGAGTAGGAAATAGGGTGCTGATTTTTCTTTTGATTAGTAGATGCTTCTCTTTTAAGTTTCTCTCTCATACATCATGGTTCTCAGTTTCTCCAGTGAGGAGAGAAGATGTAGAAGTGGTTTATAATTGAATTTTAATTTTTAAAACCCCACATAAGAATATTTTGCTTAAATGTGTATTGTTTAAAAGGAAATTGAAAATTCAGGGTGACCAAATGGTTGAAAGAAAAAGAGAAGTATTATTTGTCAGTAGGTGCTTCATAGATGTTTATTTTTGTGATTCAAGCGGTTTCGTGTTAAGAACATTATATTAAAACTAATGAAGTTAGGGGCTTCCCTGGTGGCGCAGTGGTTGAGAGTCTGCCTGCCGATGCAGGGGACACGGGTTCGAGCCCTGGTCTGGGAGGATCCCGCATGCTGCGGAGCAACTGGGCCCGTGAGCCACAATTACTGAGCCTGCGCGTCTGGAGCCTGTGCTCCGCAACAGGAGAGGCCACGACGGTGAGAGGCCCGCGCACCGCACCGCGATGAGGAGTGGCCCCCGCTCGCCGCAACTAGAGAGGGCCCTCGCGCGGAAACGAGGACCCAATGCAGCCAAAAATAAAATAATTAATTAATTAATTAAAAGAAAAAAAAAAAAAAAACTAATGAAGTTAGTTTAAACCAAGTTGTCACAAGAGTTCTAAACTTTTAATTATATAGGTTTAGAAGCAGATTACTGGCCTGTTTCATTAATATTACAATAATATTAGTAAGTTCCCTCATGACCAGTTTCATCCTGCAAGGCTGGTATGTTAGAGTCAGGTCTGGTGCAGGGCGTCTGGGGGTCATCTTCACTCGCATGAGTGATGATTAACTCAAGAGCCATCAGTTAGGACTTCCCTGGTGGCGCAGTGGTTAACAATCCACCTGCCGATGCAGGGGACACGGGTTGGAGCCCTGGTCTGGGAAGATCCCACATGCCACGGAGCAACTTAAGCCCATACGCCACAGCTACTGAGCCTGCGCTCTAGAACCCGCGAGCCACAACTACTGAGCCCGCGCTCTAGAACCCGCGAGCCACAACTACTGAGCCCACGCTCTAGAGCCCACGAGCCACAACTACTGAAGCCCGCAGGCCTAGAGCCCGTGCTCTGCAACGAGAAGCCACCGCAATGAGAAGCTTGTGCACCGCAATGAAGAGTAGCCCCCGCTCACCGCAACTAGAGAAAGCCTGCACACAGCAACAAAGACCCAACACAGCCAAAAATTAAAAAAAAAAAAAAAAAAAAAAGAGCCATCAGTTGAAGGACCAAGGAGGGCCGTATAATTTACCGTCAGTTAAGTGCAGTTTTAGAGGGAAAGGAGGCTTTTTACTAGTTACGCTGGACAACAGGTAGGTGTAAACCAGGTCTCTACTGGGCCAAGTGGGACATTCAAAGCTAGTTACATCAATAAGATACTGGCAGGTAACCCAAAACGTTATTTAAGTCTGTATTAGATGGCCTTGTTATTAAAATATCCTTGGCAATTTGGTTGTAAACAAATACCTCTTAATTCACCTTTTGTATGAATTTGGCTGATTTTCATGTATAGTACAGAGTTAGCTGAAAATGCAGTGAACGTCAGGTAACTGGAGTAGGGAGATGCACAGGACAGATATCATGTCAGGATACTGTTTAAATGGTTTCTTTTGTGCATCTTTTGTTAACATCATTCTGGATGCACAGCCCTTCCCCACCACAAGAAAAAGTGCACTTTATATTCATCCCTCAGGTGAAGTGCATGACCAACATTAAAATGTTACTACTTCTGAATTTTATATGCAAGTCTGTTTCTTGGTTAATTGCTCACTTAGCATTTATGCCTGTCCTGTTTTTCAAAGTATTCTAGATAATTTTCAGTAAACAAGTACAGCTGCACTAGAACCTGGACGTGGGGAGTCCAGGACGAGCAGCGAGGTTTGCACTCGGTGCAGCTGAGCCGCAGCGCTGGGTGCCTGTCAGTGACACTTCCCGGTCTCCAGCCAAGTACAGAGGTCAAGGTCAGGTCAAAGACACTGACTAGTTTGGCAAGAGAGGAATGTTGTCTCTGGTATTCACTTTTTAAAATGGATACTTTAAAAAGGATCACTGAACAACAGCGTGTATAGTGTCCTTAGAAGCAGGTTTACAAGAGACAGCGGCGTACCACACTGGCCATAGAGGCTTCAGAGCGTCCGTGAGTAGTTTCAACAGCACAGAAGTACTTGAAACTGTGTCTGAGTTAAAGGCCTTGTAGTGAATATTGGAGCCCTTGATTGAGCACTTCCTGCAGGTGGAGCAGATTGTCACTGACGAAAGCCGTGAACTCCACAGAATGTGAATAAGTCACATTCCCCCTGCCCCCTTTCTAAGACGTTTTTCTCTTCATAGTTTTCCTGGAAGTTTTAGTCAACCTCATAAATGATATATGAAGTACTCCATAACCTTTCAGGATATTTAAGGATATAAAGTATGCACCCTCCGTTTAAGTGTCTGTCAGAGATGTATCTCTGTTCACGTAACGTAAATCTGCCCTCTGGCCTCTCTTTCCAGGCACCACCTGCCAGCTGCCCCGCTCCTCTCCCAAATCCACGGGGTGCACGCATGCTCAGAGAGCTGCCAGTCTGTGTATTTATACCACCGATTTATTTATGTTTCTTTTTATAAAAAACATGGTTCCTTCCTTTATAAGGAACCATTTACATAAGCAAACACTAAGGAACTGATCCCTCTGGAAATGACATCCTCAGGAATAAGAGAATCTTCGGGCCTTACTTCATCTGTTTCAACCCTATTCTGTAAACTCTGCCGTCAGGGTTGCCGGCTCACTAGCCAGCCCGCTCCGTATCTGGAACATCTGATCTTTATTAGGAAGCAGCACGGCTCTCTGCTCTCTCTGCCCTCAGCCTCTGATGACTTCCTCAGTGATCATAAGCCATCTTTTCTGGAAACCAAGTCCTACTTTTTGTATAAATGTTAGGTTGCTGCCCAGAACTGAAAATACTAATTGAAAGTTTATCTAACCAGACCAGAGAATCAAAAACAAAGTTATCTTTTTGATGTAGAGTCTAGATGTTGTGCTTGTGTTCTTGGCACACAGCTGATTCGTAAGGAACCTGCTAAAGTCTCTAGATCTTTTTTCAGATACACAACAAACCAGGGAATTCTCATGTTGTACTGTTACAAACTTTGGCAAAACTCATTTTAATGACTGCATTGAGTGTATTTAGCATAAGTGAATTTTAAAATGTTCTCTCTTAGAGACACAGGTGTTTTTTCCCAATTATGGTGTAAACCCAGCAAGTACAGCTGACCCTTGAACCACCTGGGTTTGAGCTGCATGGGCCCATTTATACGTGGATGTTTTTCACTCACCGAGTCCACAGGACTGCACCGTCTGTGCTTATGGAGCTGTGACACACTCGACTCTTCAACCGGCGGGGTTTGGCGTCTCCAACCCTGCAAGGTTCAAGGGTCAACTGTATTTTTATGTATAAAACTTTTATCTAAATTCAGGACTTTTTGATTTCGTTTAGATTTCAAGAAGGTGAATGACTGTGGGAAAAACATAACAGATGTTAAGGTTCTTGATTTAAATTGACACTTGCTTTCCAAACAGGTTCACCAGCGTAGTCAACAGCTATTTCACTACCACGTAGTAAATTCATTTGGAAAATAAGGGCTTTTTTTTCCCTCTTTTTGATAACTTGCTTCTGTAATTTGTCCCTCACTTTTATTAAGAATGGATTTTTGAAACTTTATTTGAAGGGGCTTTGTGGGGAAAATGTAGAGCAAAAGAAAAACTCTAAGAGGTCAAACATTTAAAAAACTGAGGTTTGTGCATGAGGCTGTTTTTATGTTTTGTTTATGCGTTTTTTGCATGGGAGCTCATTCAAAATTACAGTTAGAGCAATTCCACATGTCGCCGTGCAGACTGCGTGAGCAGGGCTGCGGCGGGGAGGTGCCGGGGCATGGGCTGCCCCAGCACGTCCTCAGCGGGAACCGCACTTCACTTCACAGCTCCAGGCCAAGTTTGAACACCTTAAGAGAGTCCACCAAGAGGAGAAGCTGAGGCTTGAGGAGAAGAGGAGACTTCTGGAAGAAGAAATAATCGCTTTCTCTAAGAAGAAAGCTACCTCCGAGATATACCAGAACCAGCCCTTTATGACCCCGGGTGGTAACGTGAGGAAGGACAAGGACCGCAAGAAGTAAGTGCCCCCCACCCCCGCCCGTCTCACTGCCCCGACCTTCAGGGCGCTTCACCCTGTCTCCTTGCTCCCGTCTGCTCCTGCAGCTAAAACGTCAGTTCCTTGAGAGCAGAGAGCTCGTCCCTCTTGCTGTGCTGACTGATTCCCCAGCAGCTAGAAGGGCACCTGGCACGTGTTCCGTGCTCCGTGCATCCTTGAGTGAAAGTCTGAAGTGAATGAATGAACGAAATAAAAATTTGCTACAACACGTAAGGGTCGGCGACCTGGGGACACTGGCTGCTCCAGGGCACGTCTAGTAACTGCTGACCACCCCCTCCCCCCGTTAGTTATGTCACATTTCATGCCTGACAGAGGCTGTATATTGGGGAATCATAGACATAACAGTTGATAAAAAAATTCTTAGGTTTACTTTTTTAAAACAAATTCTGATAATGATTTTATGAGAATTTTTATTTTAATAAGGGAACCAGGCTATCGATTGGAACTCCTGTGCTTTGATGTCAGAGCTTGTGAAACGAGTGGTGGACGTAAAGATGCAGAGGAAGGTAGAGAGGGCCCCCGTGCATCGGGGCGGCCTTGGTAGCAGGTGGAGGATGGTCCCAAGGCTTGTAGGTCTGGGGTATGTGTTAAAGACAACGCAACCGAAGTCCTAGAAGATAAGGTTTTCTTCCTTTCTTGTTTTCACTTTACTTCTCCCACTTAAATGTCCTCATCACTTTGCCTGCTTGCTCCCTCTGTTGAGCACCCAGCCCCTCCGCGTGGGGAGCTCAGGTTCTCCCGTGCCCCAAAGGGCAGCCCTCAGGTTTACGACCACATTGTATTTCAGACTGATATTTTCAGAATATTGTAAGTCACCTTCAAAAAGGTAGGAGAACACAACATTGCCCATGATGACAGCTTTCCACTTTTGAACTATGGAGAAGTAAATCCACACGGTTTTGGGTGGATTTAATTGGCCTCTGGATTTTATGGTTTTGGGGAAGAAGGAATTCTCATGTATGATCTTTTCACATAAGCTCTTCCAGGGAGTGGATCTCTGTTTTGTCCGTTGATGTATCCACCCCCAGAGCCTAGAAAAAATGAATACACTGAATTTCAAAAGATAAACCACCCTCATTATCTGTGGGTGACTGGTTCCAGGAGGCCCCGAGGATACCAAAATCCACAGATGCTCAAGTCCCTCATATACAATGGCACAATTTTTGCAAAGAACCTATGCACATTTTCCTGCACACTTTAAATCATCTACAGATTACTTGTAACACCTGATACAATGTAAACAGAATGTAAATGCTAGGTATATAGTTGCCAGCAAGTGGCAAATTCAAGTTTTGTTTTTTGGAACTTTCTGTTATTTTTTCCCAAATATTGTATTTTCGATCCTCAGTCAGTTGAATGCTCAGATGTGGAACCCTCAGATCCACAGGACCAAGTGTATAAATATAATTTATAACTTCTTTTCAGTGTGCCTCGAATTATAAAGCTAAGGGGTCTTTTACCTTATCATCTCAACTTAGTCCAGTGTTACTAGATTTGGACTCCCTGACTTTATTCCATACGCAAAAAACCATTTACAATCACCTTGTGGAAGTAAGGTATGGGCTGTTGTTTGCAAAATCAGGGCCAAGCCCATCGTTTGAGAGCTCAGAAAAATTTCCCCTCAAGAAATGTTGGTGTTTGTTTTTTCTTTTCTTTTCCAGAGTCCCATGGCTAGATATCCTATCATATCCTCGATGTACATCTGCTCTTTCTGTAAAAGCTTTGTAAAACAAGTGATTTTTATTCCTATATGGTTTTCTATTGTACCAATCAAAAGGTTTTTTTTCTCTTTCCAGCTCCAGTTTTATGTAAAACAAAGGTTCCAGATCACAGAAGATCATCACAAGCAAAGTTATTAAACTGTTAGAAGTATGCTTTGATTTTCTTGCTGTTTTTACTTGCTGTATCACTTATTCTGTATCTGGCAAATGGCCACAGTTAAAGTATGAGGTCAGTACATAAGCCAGATTGGATGATGTTACTCATTCACTGTTAGACGTTCAAGTTGTTGGTTTGTGATGAACTGAGATCATTTCTCCTGCTGCCCAGAGCTTGCTATCACTTTGCTGTGACAAGAGTGTCGGTGCCTTTGAAAGTACAGGACTCGTTTATATTGTGGCTCTGATTGCATACATATTCCAAGATGAACGTTTTGTGTACATACTAAAGGTAAACTTTTGGGAATATGTTTTAAAATGTATTATGTACCTGAAACTCCAAGCTCAATAGTTTTATAGAACTTTAAAATTTTTCATACAATTATCCAACTGGTAACATGATCCTAAGCTTTTGCATCAAATTACATAATATGGGCTTCAGTGTTGTGGTCCATGGGTTGTTGTGAAGAAACAATGTTTAAAGCAGAAACACTCAGGTAAATAAGCCCTTTTCTGGTGATAAGTACCTTTGGAACTGGGTGTCTTCACACTGTTTGCATGAGTCTATATTACATACTTGTTTCAAACTGTCTTCCAGGGAAAATAAATAATAAAGTTGGATCATCTTATTAAAAATATATCTTAAAAAAGTTACTAGGAACATCTGAATATTAAAGATAAAAATTTAGATAATTCGTATTGTAAAGGATATTTGAATTCAGTGCCTCAGTATTTGCAGAACGATTTAATGGCCTCTAACTTTTTCTTAACAGTCATAAGTTTTCATTTTTTGTACTTGAATATTCTAAATGAAACTGATATTTACACCTGACAAATAAAATGTATCTACATATTCACTAAACTACGTTTAAAATTACTGTAACTCTTCTTTTTGCAAACTGTGATCTTAAACATCTTATCAGAACTATGAGAATTTAATTATATGTTTGAATTATTTTAAGACAGAGGTATATTACCAGTATTTTTCAGATAACAGAATGTTTTACTTAGCCCATGTCAGATTCTGAGCAGTGTATTTTTTTCATGAATTTGCGTAAGTTGCAAATAAAACCTTTCATTTTGTAGCACAGCTTATCTGGACCAACACTTTAAATTCCATTTTTGCATTTCTGCAGTTTAGTAAAATAAGTTACAAGCATCACAGAAAAAGCTCTGCGCTTTCTTCTCAGGATCAGTAATGCCCAGCCTCTGGAAGGTGGGAGCAGGAGAGTCGGTGAGCCCCTGAGGGCAGGTAGCCTGGCCTCCCAAGCCCGGCCAGTGCCGCAGCGCTGAGCCTTAGCCCAGAAGCGACGCGGCGAGCTCAGTGATGTGCTGCGAGCGGTGGTTGTTGGTAGCCTATTACATCAAACTGTGTATAAACAGCTATCCTGAACTTTAATAAAGTTACTTTTAAATGCCAGAGTGGTTGTTGGCATGTTAAAACAGTTATTCAATTCCTAGTTGAAAAGGTCACGGAAACCTACCTCAGACCCGGAGCTGAAAAGAAGGGCCGTCACCTTGGGCTGCTAGTGACTCTGCTGTGAGGAAGACTCGCCACACGTGCACGCCCGCAGTGTGAATCCTGAATTCACTTCATATATCTGGGATTCCACATAAGATTTTATTTTAGAAGAGTTGCACTGCAAAGAACAAAAATAGTTTTAAACAATTACAGTACAGGCAGACCTCGGAGATAGTGCGGGCTCGGGTCCAGACCACCCAATGAAGCAAGTATCGAAATAAAGTCAGTCACATGAATTTTGGTTTCCCAGTGCACATAAAAGTTATGTTTACACTGTGCTTTAGTCTGTCAAATGTGCAACAGCTTATGTCTAAAGAACAGTACACATACCTTAGTTAATAATTGCTAAAAAAAATGCTAACCATCCAGCAAGCAGCAAGCCGTGGTAGTAACATTAAGATCACTGATCACAGATCACCGTAACAAATATAATGATGAGGAAGTTTGAAATACTGTGAGAATTACCAAAACATGACACAGAGACACGAACTGAGCAAATGCTGTTGGAAAAATGGCACCAATCAGCACAGGATATGCAAATACAGTGAGGTCTGCCTGCATAACGCTCAGCTTCTCTTTATAAAGCTTATTATTGGGCTTCCCTGGTGGCGCAGTGGTTGGGAGTCTGCCTGCCAATGCAGGGGACACGGGTTCGAGCCCTGGTCTGGGAGGATCCCACATGCCGCGGAGCAACTAGGCCCGTGAGCCACAATTACTGAGCCTGCGCGTTTGGAGCCTGTGCTCCGCAACAAGAGAGGCCGCGATGGTGAGAGGCCCGCGCACCGCGATGAAGAGTGGCCCCCACTTGCTGCAATTAGAGAAAGCCCTCGCACGGAAACGAGGACCCGACACAGCCATAAATAAATAAATAAATAAATAAAATAAAGCTTATTAATTCTCCAGGGTCACAGAGTGAGATATTATCCACTGATGCTTAAGTTAATAAATTTCCTGGGAACAAAATAAAGCTAGACATGTTTTATTGTTTTTCCATAAAGTATGTAAAACAGAACTGCCTTTCACCGCCAACCATTAATCTTTGTACCGAGGACTCTGAATTTTTAAGCTCTTTCATACAGACTATGATTTCAGCTTCCAAGCGCTACAGGGATGATTACTACCCCCATTTTGAAGATGAACTCATTTTAGGCCCCATTTTCCCGTCTGGCCAGGAAATGGGAGCGCAAACTGAGGAGGCCCCTGTGGGGCGGCCGCTCTGCCAAGGGCTCCTGCCCCTGGCCCTGGCACAGGGAGGCAAGCGGGTGGGTGTGGCTGGGCCTGGAAGGACTGCAGCAGCTTCCGAAGCAGGAGGGCAGGAGGGCCACCCGGATGCTGGGAACAGCAGGCTCCCGATGACGCCTGTGCACCCGGGGGACGGAGAGGATCAGAGAACAGAGAGGACTGGGAAGACGGAGGCAGGGAGCAGACGAGGGTTCACAAGCCCAGCCCAGCGAGCAGGCGCAAGTCTGACTCTCAGGCCAGATGCGCATGGAGCCGGGGGAGAGGTGTGTTGCGGGGAGGAGCCAGGCCAGGGGCAGGCGGGCTTGGACTCAAGTCCAGGCCAGGAGTCCTACTACCGCATATGCAGGAGGGTAACTAGGTCACGCTTCAAAACCACTGACACACAAAGGAACACGCTGTGTGAACCCATGAAAATGTCCTGTGGAGCTAGAAATAGAGAGGGAACAAAACTTCGAGACTGCAGTGGCACGTTCAGTTGGGAGAGTGGGGTGCACGGCGTGAGGAGGTCCTCACTAACTGGGCAGAGGATAGAAGTCCCGCCAGCGGGGAACGGGAGACTCGGGAAGGACCACGTACGCGTGGGAACACGTGTGCCTGTCAAGCCAGCAGAAGGAAAACTGGTCTCATAAATGATCATCCAAAAGGAAACAAGGACATAAAGGAAATAAAACAGGTATGACAGCTAAAAAGCATTTAGTAATATGGTAGATTTAGACCCAAATAAATCAGTAATCACATGCTCTAATTTTTCTACATAGAAGTTTTTTGAAGTTTTTTTAAATCAGCTACGTCACTTTACAAGAGTGAGCTAAAGCTTTCTGTCCTGATAGGAAAAGGTACATCGTGTACACTGAGCCAAAAGCTGACGTGTAGCTACATTTTCGGCAAAAGGCGGCCCTGCTGGGGGGCGGCCTGGCCTCCGAGGCAGGAGGGCATCTGGCGGCTGGTGCAGGTCCCCAGACCCACGGCGTGAGGGGGCTGCGTGGCTGCCGACGTTTGTAAAGCACGTGCAAGCGGCCACCTCAACCACCTCTTACTATCTGTACGTTATGCCTCAGTAAGCCTGTCTTTTTTCTTAAAGGCTGAAAGTTAAAAGGCAAAAGCAGGGAATGAAAAAACAGAGTATCACTACAGATACTGGGACGTTAAAGTGTCACTGATAAATTAGAAAATACAGAAGTATCAACAGAAAATAATTAAAAAAATTAATTTACTGATATAAGAAATACAAAATTTCTTAATAAAAGACAATTCATAACTAAAATCCCCCTACAGTTTGGGCCGCGAATCCTCTCAGCTGTCTCAAGAGGAAAGGCATTTGACCAGCTCTCCCGTGGTAGGTGGGACGCTGCCCCCACCCCAGAGATGCCCACGCCCTCGGCCCTGGGCCTGCGAGTATGCTTCCTCACCTGGCAGCAGGCTGCAGAGGGCCTGAGACCGGGGGGTGGTTCTGGGTGGTCTCGGGGGGCCCGCTGGAGGGACGTGTGGCTGGCGAAGCAGGGTCGGAGGGGCAGCACTGCTGGCTGCGATGCGGAAGAGGCCGTAAGCCTCGGAACGCGGGCGCTTCCAGGGGCTGGAAACGGCAGACGGGGATCCTCCCCTGGAGGCTCCAGAGGGCACAGCTGTGCCTGACACTTAGATTTTAGTCCGGTTCTGACTACCAACATCGTACGATAAATAAATCTGTGCTGTTTAAAGCCACTACATTTGTGGTAATTTGTTACAGCAGCAATAGGAAACAAATACATTCCCTAAAAATGGATAAAAGAAACATCCCAAACTCATTTTACAAGGCCAAAATGGTTTTCATTTCAAAGCCTAATAAAGACATTCTGAGAAAGGACAATCATAGTCTAATCTCATACATAAACAAACATGCAAAAATCCTAAACAAATTACTAACAAACTGAATCCAGGAACATATATTTAAAAAGATAGTTCCTCATATCCAGGAAGGCAATGACGTTTGAACATTAGAAAATTAACTAGTGTAACTCAGCATGAACGTTAAAAGAAAAATCATATGGTCATCCCTATAGAATCAGAAAATATTGATAAAATTTAGCATCTTTGAGATTTAAGAAAACAAAACAAAAAAAAGACTCTTAGAATATCAAATAGAAGGAAACTTCCTTAACTTGATAAAGGGTATCCGCAAACAGTAACCAGCGCAGGCGTCACACTTACGATGAAACACTGAAAGCACCTTTAAGGCTGGGGGCAAGCAAGGCTGGCACAATCGTCCCCTTCCATTAGACACGTCACCGGAGCTGGCAGCCCCCTCAGGAGGCAAAAAATAAAGATGGGCTGGGCCTCAGTCCTCACAGGTGACACGGCTGTGTCTGCAGCGAGTCCACATGCAGCTGTGGCCAGAGCACGGGGACCAGGAGTCCACAGGGTCGTGGCACAGCTGCCCACCGATGACGGGAGGGGGTCGGCCACCGGGCAGGCTCGAGTGTCTCACCGAGCAAAGAATCTCGGCTCCCGAAGGTGTGTCCTGGGCTCTGTCCCGCCTGCCCCCTCCGGCCTCAGCCACTGTCCTTTCGTTAACTGGCTTGTGCTCAGGCTCTGCTGCCCCCAGGCCTATCTAACTGTGGTTTGGGGTCAAGGTCAAGGTCCTCCACAAGGCCCACCCACTCTCAGGTGCCTGCATGTGGCCTGTGCCTCAGTGAGGGAGGCCCAAGCAGCCTTTGCTTAAATTCCTGCCTCTGTGGAAACGGTTGCTTGTGTGGACAGAGCCACCGCAGGCCGTGGTCACCCACGAGGTCAAAGCCGCGTGCCCCCAAACCTCCAGTTCTCCTGCCCAGGCCCCCGGGAGGAGACAACCGCACAAGTAAACCACCCCAGGGCACCGGCCCCGGCACGGCGGCCTCAGGTCCCGAGAGGGGTGGTTCCAGGTCAGGAGTGGTGACCCGGGAGCCCGGGGGTAGGCCGAGCACCTGGTCCCACGAAGCCTCGCCCTGGCTCACTTGGTCGGCACCATCCTTGGTGCCGTTTCTCCATGCTCATGACGGCTGCCCCGAGGGTCAGCTTCCTCCCCCGAAGTTCTGGAGAAACAAAGTGAAAACGCAGCTGCTGGAAGGTGAGTGTCCCTTTACTGCTGACAAAGGCTACTCAGTGTGGGACTAGAGGGGGTTGTGAGATGAAGCCCAGAACTAGGGCACCGGCCCCACTCAGGCAGAACTGCACCCAGATGGCCTGACAGGAAACAGAAACACCTGCTCCGTGATGATCAAGGGCAGGGCCATGTCCAGCTGCTCCTCCTGGGGCTGCCCACTCTGGCGGATTCTGAGGCTCCTGGGAGCCCTCCGACGCCCCTTGGGCTCCCGTGTGAAATCTGGGGAGCAGGCAGGCGGTGCTGCTGCCCAAGTGGACCGGGAGGAGGGTGAGGCCCAGAGGAAAGCGGCCAGAGTCCGAGGCTGCCCTGCCTCCCTGTGAGGCCGGCCCAGCTGGGGGAGCCCTGGCGTCCCTGAGTCTTTCCAAGTGAGAGGGAAGCCGTTCGTCCACAACACTTGGCGTTGAGCGCCTGGCAGGTCAGCACAGGCTGGTGCCCAGAAAGCGCGTCTGCAGCTGCTGAGGGCGCTGACCTCCGGCATCAGGAAGCCACTTGGCACGCCCGGGCGAGACGACAGAAGAAGAGGGCGGCCAGCCTCCACACCAACGCCTGGACTGCTCGCCGGGGCCGCCCGATTCCTTATTTACCCTCTTTATTCCCCATTTCCCTGCCGAGTCGTTAATCTCAGCGTTTAAGGTGTTACCCCACGTGGGAAAAATACTAGCTTTAAAAAGAGATGCTTATAGAAGGAAACATCTTGCAGACTCCAGAGAGTCTGAATGACGGTGTTACCGAGTCCAAGCTCGTCCTGCTCACCACACGACAGGCTAATAAATGCAGAGGCGAGTTGCTGGGGCAAAGAATAGCGACTTTATCCAGAAAGCCAGCAGACCAAGACGGTGGGCTCGTGGCCCAAAGAACCATCTTGCTGAGTTAGACTGAGGCTCCTTTTATACTACAAGGGGCGGGACTAAAGCCAAGCACTTCCTGGTTCCCGCAGCCTCCGGAGGGGAGGTGTTAATTTCTCCCTCGTGCAGTCATTCACAGGTGGGCCTGCTCAGGAGGGTCCGTGGGGGCTAAACACAGGTGTTTGAGCTGAATGCTCATTACCCGGGAGGCAGGGCTCCCAGAGATGGGCCGTTATGTAGAGTTTAAGCTTATAGGCAGCATTCCTTTAGTGATTAACTTGTAAGAGAATACAAAATGTTCTTCCCTATTACAAGAGAAACTAGGTTAACAATGAACAAACACATCTTATCAAGAACAATGCAAACCAAGAGACAATACCTTTTCAAATGCTGAATGAAAAAAAGTCAACCTAGAATTCCATGCCAGTGAAAATATCTTTCAAAAATATGGGCAAAATAAAGACATTAAGACAAACAACAGCTGAAAAACTCCACTGCTACCACACTTGGATTACATGAAATGTTAAAGGAAGTGCTTCAGGCAGAAAAAAAATGAAACCTAAAGGAAATTCAAATCTACACAAAGTAACTGGAAAGAGTAAACACGTAACATAAAAGACTGTTTTTCTGTAGTTTAAAAATTGCCTTGGGATTTCCCTGGTGGCGCAGTGGTTAAGAATCCACCTGCCAATGCAGGGGACATGGGTTCGAGCCCTGGTCCTGGAAGATCCCGCCTGCCGCAGAGCAACTAAGCCTGTGTGTCACAACTACCGAGCCTGCGTGCCTAGAGCCCGAGCTCCACAAGAGAAGCCACCGCAATGAGAAGCACGTGCACCGCAAGGAAGAGTAGCCCCCGCTCGCCAAAATTAGAGAAAGTCTGCATGCAGCAACAAAGACCCAACGCAGCCAAAAATAAATAAATAATTTATTTTTAAAAATTGCTTTAATATTATACTACTATATATAAAACAGATAACCTGAAAGGACCTACTGTATAGCACAGGGAACTATACTCAATATTTTGTAATATAAGGAGAAAGAATCTGAAAAAAATATAATTGTATGCGTAACTGAATCACTTTGCTGCACATTTAAAACTAACACAACACTGTAAATCAACTATACTCCAATAAAAAAATTTCTTTTAAATTGCTTTAAGATAACCAACTGTTTAAAGCAAAATCAAAATAAATTGTGCGCCTCTGTAACATATGATACAGATCAGGGCCCTGTGGGCTCCTGGGCACAGAAGCCTTTCTGTGTCCTCCATTTCTTGATTACAGGAAATGGGCTTCATTTGGCCTCCAGGACGTTCCCTGCGTTCCAAGAAGCAGGTTCAAACAGTTGCTAATCAGGGAAGGGAGGGGATGCAGAGACAACAGAGGAGCAGTCAGGAAACAATAGCGCAGCCTTGGGCCAGGGTCCTGGTCCCCCTCAAGGGATGCACACAGCAATATCTTTGAGCTGTTTTGCAGATACTGAAACCCCCTCCAGGGGGGAGAAGTTAACTGTCTGCTGCTCACAAGCACGGAGACCCCAGACCTGTTGGAACCAGAAGGTTGATGATGCCGACTCCCAATTACCTCACCACTAACCAACCCGAAGAGTGTCCACGAGCTGATCACGCCCTCTTTGAACCATTACTATGAAACTCCTCATTACCCTCTTGAAAGGGAGCACAGTTCTTGAGGCCCTAGCCAGCTGTGTTCCCTCTTTGCCTGGCAAAGAATAAAGCTATTCTTTCCCTTCCTCCAAAACTCTGTATTTCTGTTCAGCATCGGTGCACAAAGAGCCAAGATTTTTGGCACAAACATAGAAGTAAAATGTATGAAAACAGTGGCACAAAGGCTGAGGAGGGTAGAATCAGTGTATTCGAATAACAAATGCTCACAAAATATGTGAAGAGGCATAATGTGTATCTTTAATATTGTGATAACTATCGATGACAACTAAATACACATACTTCGAACTCTAGATCAATCACAAAATTTTAAAACAAAGTATGCCTCTTGAGTCAAAAAAGGAAATAAAATGGAAACATAAAAAATACTAAATTAATCCAAAGGAGTCAGGAAAAGAGGGAGAAATAATGAAAGGATGAAACAACAAAAAATAGCAAAATTGTAGATTTAAACCCAATCACGTTACTGTGAATGGTCAGAACAGTCCAATGTTAACAGGCAGAGACTGTCAGGTTGGATTTTAAAACTAAGATACAGCTATCTGAAACACTACTTTACTAAAACACTACTTTAAAGATGAAGACAGACTAAAAGGATAGAAAAAGCATATTTCATGAGAATAGGAATGAGACAAAAGCTAAAGTGGCAGCATAACTAAGACAAAGTCAATTCAGAACAAGGAACTGCACCAGGGAGAAAAGGGGTCATTTCTAAATGATAAAGGGGTCAATTCACCACGAGAACCTATCTATCTTACGTGTGTTTGCACCTAATAACCGAGTCAAAATACATGACGCAAAAAACTGATAGAATTAAAGAGACTTACAGATACCACAGACCTTAAAAGGACAAATCCACCATTGTAAATGGAAACTTCAACAATGTTCTCTCAGTAACTGACAGAACAAGTCGAAAGAAGATCTATAAAGATATAGAAGGCTTAAACAACACTATCAATCAATTTGATCTAATTGACATTTAGAGATCACAACCAACCCACAGCAGCAGGACACACATTCTTTTCAAGTGTACACAGAACATTCACCAAAAAAGAACGTATTTTGGACCATAAAACCAGCCTCAATAAGTTTAAGAGAGCTGAAATTGTATAAAATATGTTCTCTGACCACAATGGAATTAAACTAGCAATCAACAATGGAAAGATACCTGGGAAATTCCTAAATATTCAGAAATTAAATAACACACTTCTTAGAAAAAAACCCTACAGGCCCCCCAAAAAAAGGCAAATTTACAAAATATTTTTAACTTAATGAACACAAAAACAGACAAAAAATTTTGTGTGATGCAACTGAAACACGCGGTCGTGTTTTGTGTCGGGCCTTTAAAGAGGTAGGTAAGGCAAATGAGGTCACACGGGTGGGCTCGAATCCAACAGGACTGCTGTCCTTATAAGAGGAGGAGATCAGGACACAGACACACAGAGGGAGCCACGTGAGGACCCAAGGAGAGAGGCCTCCGGAGCAACCAGCCCTGCTCACACCTTGATCTCAGACTTCCAGCCTCCAGAGCTGTGGGAAATTAAACTTGCTGTTTAAGCCCCCAGGCTGTGATGGCACCCCACACTCACTAAAGGGCCCCTTCTTCCCGAGAATCACTGTTCTGTGAGGCCTGTGTTCCAATGTCCTGTGTTTTGTCTGGTTTCCTAGTTGTGTCAGGCGGAAGGGTAAATCCAATGCTGTTTTTCCATTATGTCCATAAGCATAAGTCAGAACTGGCCTTTGGTCACTCAGCAATGTCTGCTCCATCTGTGATCCACGGAGAGACGACCATTCTAGAACGTCAGGTTAGAAGGCAACCCAGTGGAGATTGTAAAAAAAAAAAACACAGGTGTAAGAGGAAGAAGAGTCTCCCAGTGATGGTGGCTTAAACAGACAAACGTTTACTTCTCTCTCCCGTGGGCAGCCATCCACCGTGGCTTGGCTGGTCAGAGCCCCTCCTCCTCCTCCTTCTCTGCTGTCCACAGAGTTTGCTCCTGTCTTCGTGGCTGGAGATGGCTTTGACACATCCACGCCCCAGCCTTCAGAAAGCTGGGAAGAAGGGAGGTCCCCACTCATGGCCTGGGCTGCCTGCAGGGCAGTCTGGGAAATGCATTTCGCGGGAGGGCGGGGGGAGCGGCGGCTGTCGGTGCCCGCCATCCGGGGAGAGAGAGGCAGCCGTCCCAGTGGGACGCAGGCGCGAACTCCCGTCCACCCGGGGACAGCGGCCACGCCTGTCTCCACCGCCGCGAGGCTGTGAAGTGGCCGCACAGGGAAGCCCCTGACGGTGGCCTCATGCCTGGCACCGAGAAAGAGGAGAAACGAGCAGCGCTGAGACACTGGGCCCAAAACCAAATGCTGAGGCGTCCCGGGAGCACGGCCTCTGCTGAGTATGACGGACAGGGCTGAGTGGGGTAGCCCAGCTGTTTAACCTGACTTTGCAATCTCAATTCTGGATCACGTTTCCAAGTCTAACCACACTGACGAGACCCTCCAGGAGTCCATTAGAACAGCAGGCCCCCGACCCCCGACGGCTTGTCAGCTGTTACAGGAACAGCGCACAGAAGCTCCCACTCGCCTGGGAGACGCACAAAGGGCCGTGGACCGTGGGGAGCACCCACGCAGATGGGTTTCCCGGCCCCCGCCCCGTTTCCAGAAAAAGAGCCCTGCTTTCATCGGCTTTACGTGCTAGTCTTCCACAGAAGATTGCATCTGAACAAAGAGTTCCAGGGTTTTGAAAATATAAAATCTAGAGCACTTTTTTTTACAATTTTACTTGGTCAATGCAACTTGACCGTTTGTACTAACAGACAATTAATTCCAAAGCCTGGAAAGTGACCTAGTCTATAAGCGAGGAGAAGCCCGCCTGCCTTGCCAGTCCTGCCCCTTTGTCCTGGGAGTCCCCTCCGAGTCCTGATCCCTGGGGGCAGCTGTGTCACCACTAATCCCTCCCCAAGCGCCACAGCTGCACGTGCCCTACGACAAGCGAGCCGCCTCACAGGACTCTCCGCGCACCCACCTCGGCAGTTTTGCATTTACTTATGCCACATCCTCCTTTTGGAGGAACCCTGGTCGCGCTGGTCGGTCAAACACAATAAACCGCAGGTTTCTGTACATAAGGTTCTACAATTATTCCGGTCGTGCACGAATCTCTTCCCTTGAGGAAACTGTGACCTTGGTTCCGCTGTCTGTTATATCCACCTGTCCCACCAGGCTCTGGGTAATTGACAGATGTGATATTCACGCCCTGACGCCTTTACCTAAATTACAGCGTGCTCTACTGGCAGAGCCCTGGGGTGTGCCACCAGAGACCTCCCTTCGGATTCACAGGGATTTGACTTGGCCCCAACAGAAGATTCTGAAGACTTTGATTAAAATCTAGGTCCTTTGATGAGTTCACCGAAAAAACATGCATCAGCGATGCGGCGGGCGAACAGCTGCGAAGTCATTCCAAAGATGACTCACGTTTATCAGGGCTCTGATGCATATTTAAGAGGCATATTAAAGCGCTGAGTCAGCGGCGCGCATGGACGTGCCACGGTGCTAATAACTCGGCGGTGCTGCAGAGCCTGCCCCTCTCCCCGTTGTAAGTCAGCGCTCAGGCCACGGGGGCCGAGAAGGGAGAGCGCCCTGGACCCTCCGAGGGCCGCCGCCAAACACGATCCAGCTCGGGGAGTGGGAGGCCGCCGCGTCGGAAACCAGCGTCAGGACTGCAGCTTCCGACGCGGAGCCCAGGAGCACCGACGTCCCAGGACACGCCCCCAGCCGGTCCTCGAAGGCCCGGCCAGGCCTGGGGTGGGGGCGGGGGCCGCGGGAGGCTCCGGGTTCTCCCTCCCTCTTCCAGCCCCGCCCCGCCCCCAGCTCAGAGGCTGCTCCCCCGCGGCGCCCCCGGGTCCCTCTCAGCCGCGCCGGAGGCAGCGGCTGCTCAGCTTCTGACTCGCACTCCAAACAGGTTATCTGACTTAGACGTGGGAAGCTACGTTCCAATGAGCCAAGTATTTACGTGGTAAAGAGTAAAGGGCAGCGCTGAGGAACCTCCACAGACGCCCCGCCCACCGCCCAGGTTCCGCTCCCGCGCACACACGAAGCACATTCCGGTGCCCGCCACCTTCACACACGCTCACTCCTCCACGTCCCCTTCTCACAAGAACACGCGCGCCGCCCCCGCATCCTCACCTGCTCCTTCAACCACTGGCGTGGAGCCGCCGCAAACCCCTGTCTCCCAGGTCCGAGAGCGGAACCCGTGCGCCGACGTGCCGTGCGCCGACGTGCCGTGCGTGGGCCCTGCGTGAACGTCCCTGTGCGTGAGCTCCGTGCGCCGACGTGCTGTGCGAAGGCCCCGCGTCCACGTGGCACCTCCTGGGGCGCAGGTGCGCCAGGTCGCCCTCTGGGGCGTCATCTGCGTGCCAGCGGCTTGGCGGGCAGAGCAGCGTCCCGTCTGCGGGTCCCGGTGTCGTGTGGACCCCGTTCCTCTGATTACGAGGGCGGCTGCACGTCTTCTCTTACGGGGGCCGTCTCCTTTCTTTCTTGGAACCGTCAGGGCAAGAGCTGCTTATTTAGAGAAAAGGGCAGTTTGGTGCCAAAAAGTTGAGGCCCTGAGGGCCCTGGAACGGGAGAGTCATTCCAGGAACAACCGAGCGGGGAGGACTGTCTCCCAGCCTAGCCCGAGGCAGAGGTTTCATCCAGGGGGCGGGGTCCGTGGGAAGGAACCTGACCCCCACCTCCCCAGGTTGGGCCCCGGGCGAGCGCGGGAGGCAGGTGGCAGAGCCCGTCGCCGCCCACCCGCCCCTGCCCGCCTTCCGCGCCCCCCCCCCATGCTCCCCTCCAGGGGACCCACACGCACGCCGTTTTCTTGGCCTGTGTTCAGCCCCTGCCACTGCCGTGCGCACCCCCTCCTCGCGGGGCAGGCGTCCTGCCCGGTGCTAGCTGAGCCGCCCCCTCGGTGGCCCCTCCGCGGCAGCCCGGTGCCGGCGCTCACCTCCTCCGTGGGGGCCTCCCGGTCCGCCTGGAGCCTCTTCCTTAGCAGTTCCGGATGCTCCCCGTCAGGAGCCCCCTCCCCGTTTGCTCTGCTTGCCCTCCTTCCGTCCCTGTTCAAACAGACCCACCAGCCCTCCCGAAATGGCCCAAGGCCCAGAGGGGTCCCGGGGGTCATTCAGGACCCGACCCGGGTCAAAGGAGCGTCAGCCTTTGGTTCCTTCAGCTTCAGAGTAGGCCCTGGGCGCCTCCCGTGCGCGGCTCTCGGCTCTCCGGCCTCCCTGATGTCCTTGCAAGGACCCGTGGGCACTCTGGGCCCACCCAGGGGGCCAGGAGGGTCTCCCTAACTCAGGGTCGGCCGGTTAGCAACCTCAACCCCTCTTTGTCACGTAACCTGACAGGTTCTCAGGTTCCGGGAGCGGGACACGGGCCGTGGTTCTCAGTCTGCAGGGCGCTTGCATACAGCCCCTCCCTGCTGCCCTCCCAGTCCCCCTCCTGCTTTGCCGCCCTGTTACCTCTGCCCTGCCTGGTGCAGGGGCTCCTCACGGGCCTCCTCTCCCCTTCCTTACCCAGAAAACCTTTTCTGAACCGCACACCCTCCCCTGTCCCTTCCAGCCTCAGTCCTGTGACTGGAGGTCTGGCTCCAGGCTTCCCAGGAGGACTGGGGGCTGTGGACGCGCAGCCCGAAAAGGCGCGTCTGTTACGATCCCTGGAACAGCCCTCACTCTGCTGTGGGCTTGGGGGGAGGAGGTGCGGCCTGAGGGATGGGGCAGGGTGAGGCCGCGGGGGCGCAGAACACCGCCACTGCGCACTCCACGGTGTCACCAATCTGTCCTCGCCAGTGAAGGGCCGGCTGTGGAGCGGCTCCCCCGGGAAAGGAGACCCGAGTTTCCCCAAGGCCGACGTGTGCCACCTCGTCAGTGTCGGGGGCAGAGCAATGACTCCTGCTCCCAAAAGCCACGGGGCTGAGGTCTCAGCGGAGTCCCAGTTCCCTGTGGACAGTGGGGTTGTCTCTGCTTCACAGGTGAGTGTCCAGCTGCCCTGACCAGCCTGGATTCGGACGTGGCTCCAGGCCCAGGGGCAGGGGGTTGCCGTGTCCGTCCCTGTGGTCAGACTTGCCAGGCGGCCTGCGGGTCATGACAGCGCTGCCGCCCCCGGCCCTCAGGCCCGACGCACTGTTTCCACGGAGGGCCTGGCTCAGTGCCCAGCCTTGGGCACTGGTCTTGGGGGTGCACTGAGCATGAGATCTGGCCACTTCATCTAACGGCCCACCTGGCGAAGTGTCTCTGGCCCAGCTTGCTGGGGAGTGCGTGAAGCCTTCATCACTGCAGCTCGGGCTGTCCTCCCCTCCGCACCCTGCAGGCGGTGTTACCAGTCTTCTGCTAGTTCACTGTGTTCGTTCACACAGAAGAGGGAAGTAGCTCCTGGCTAAGCTCCCCTCCAGCTCCAGTGATGTGACGGTCAAAGGCTCTGGGTGGGAGGCCCGGCCAGGAGGGCAGCGGGGTCTCCTCCACGAAACACCCTGACAGGTCTTGGGTCGTGTGCAGCCCTCTGCCGGGCCTCCCTCTGTCTGGCTACTGGAGACAGGCCCCCACGCCTCCCCCCTTTGGAGATCGGCAGCCTCCTGACGCCCCTCCTGCGGGTGGGTTCCAGAGGACAGGTCCCTGTGGCCCAGGCACCCGAGGCCAGACACACAGGCAGGGTAGTGAGTGTGCTGGTCTGGGAGGCCGATTCCAGGCACTCCTGGCTGACAGGACTTGAATGACTACTGACATGAAGGCTTCCCACAAGCAAGGAAGGGGCATCACCTACAGAAAGTCACTCTGCTTTTCCAGGCAAGCAAGAGCCTGCGGGGGTCCTAGAAGCCGCCCAAGCCCCACTGGCCAGGCTCAGTTCTTCCTCCCCAGCAGCAGAATCCCAGCCTGTGCCGGGAGTGGCTGTCTGGTGCCCCCGGTCCCCTCAGCGGCCCGCCACCCTGACACAGACCCCAGGTGGCCCACTCGGAAGCTCCTGGGGGTGGCAGGGCTGTGCGCCCACAGGCTGGCAGAGGGGACGTGGGGGACACCTGCCGATTCTCCTGCCCAGCCCGGCCCCACCTGACTGCTCCCCCATCCAGACACCAGGCCTCTCCACGTTCAGTTTTATTTAAAGACTCGGAAACACAGGCATCATGGTTTGTCATCAGTCCGTCCCTCCAGAATCACACACTGACGTCTGTGTCTAACAGAAGCAAGGGGTGCATGTGTGTGACTGTGCAAAGTGCCAACGATTTCCCACCAGAGCCCGGCATTCACTGTGAGGCTGCCATCTCCTGACTCTGTTCCCGTGGCCCTCTGATGGCCCGATGGCCCTGTCACCTCCGTGTCCTCTGATGTCAAGTGCATGTGGCTGAGGACTCTACCCTGCTCCTCAGAGCATGTCGCCTTGGCCCCAAAGGCCACGTCACAACCATGGTGCGTGAGGTCTGGACCTGGGGAGTCTGAGGGTGTCAGGCGAAGGGCTGGTTCATCTTAGTGGCCAGGACGAGGGGACCCTTCCGGGCAGGACGGCCCCTGGCAGAAGGGTCTGCTTCTGCTCCTGCCCTGTCTGTGGTTCACTGGTCACGAGGGCTGATTTTCTGACCAAGGGTTTGAAAACAGCCCAAAGCAGGGGGGTGGTCGTGCGTGCCCATGCTCCCCGGAGCCTGGCCGGCGAGGAGGCCCCGACGTTGGTGGCCCCGGGGAGGCCCCAGCGCCCAGCCCTGACTCTGCGCAGGAGAGGCTGGCGACAACTTTGCTAAGACACCTGCAGGGGGGCATGCCCCCTCTACCAGGCGCCAGCCTCTCAGCATCACGTGGGCGGTGCCGGGAGCGGTCTGTGCTGTTGCTTGGTAACTGCCTACGTTTAGAAAGAAGATTTTCCTATCATCTGGGGACGAAGTCGGCTCTGGTTTCACTGGAGAACACGTGTCTCACTCAGCATGTTAATCCACGCATGTTTTTGGTGATGACATAATTGTAGACACGCATAGGATTTCTGTGCACAGAAGGCAACTAATTTGGCAACCAGTGACAAACGCGCACCTTCTGGCTGTCATAAACTCGGTGCGTGGGACTCCCTGCATTTAAACCGGATTTTTTTTCCTTTGATTCGGAACAAATTTCTCAACTCTGTCAATCTATCATGTCCTGGAGAGAGGAAGAGCGCTTTCCCTGGGGGCGACCCGCCAGCGTGGAGCCACCGGGCATCAACAAGTAGCCAGGTCACACCCCAACACAGGCACTCTGACAACAGCGTTCCTGCCACGGCCTCATGGCAGGCCGGGGAGTGGGCTTCTGCATTTTGTTGCAGAGACATCCCAAAGGCTAGTGTGTTCAGCCTGATTTAACCCTGAGTGGCTTTGTGAAGAGAGAGAGAGGGTTTGGGAACTGATAGGAACGTATTCCTAAGGTGTCTCTCTCACGGGCTCCTCCCGTCGGGGCTTGGGGGAAGGTGGACTCGTGGGTGCCCTTCGTGGACCCCCGACGGGGAAGGTCCCAGGATCAGAGCTGCCCCTCCCCGCCCAGCTCCCTGGACCTGCAAGTCTGCACGACGCCTCAAAGCCCTCGTTATCCTCGTGGCTCTGCTCTCGAGACCAAGGTGTGCACTGAGAGCAGAGCAGTTATTTATTTAAAGAAAAAAAGGAGAAACCGTCACAAGGCAGTCGATCTGAACGGTGGTAAAAACCGCACATTTGGACAGTGGAAGTGCTGGCTGTGGTGTCCCCTCTACAGCGCAGAAGGGAAGTTCTGCCTCCTGACCTGGGGCCCACCCTCCTGTTCCTTTACTGCCACCTCTCGTCAGAACATCTCCAGATGCGGCAGGGGCTCTGGAAGGGTGGAAAGACACGGGCTTTTCCTAACTCCCTCCAATGCCCAGGCCCCTCTGGCCCCACAAGCACCGAGGCTGTGAAGACCTGGCTCTCCAGGTTCACATGGTGCCTGTAAAAGTTCTGCCCCTTTGGTGTCTCCCCAGAGATTTTTTCTTTCAAGCTCAACCAAGTCCTGACTAGTTTTACAAAAAGGCAGCACCAGATGTATGAAAAATAGGCAGTGAACGACCTGTTAGACATTTAGAAAGTCTAACAGCTTTGCAGTAAAAAGATGTAAGAAAGAAGCACGAGGGAGAGGGGACAGTGGTGGCAAAGCACGAGGCACCGCTGCCACCTCGCCCCGCGGGAGCCACGTGCTGACCTTGCCCGGACAGGGCAGTTGACGACCCCGGGCCAGGGCACCGTGCTGAGGGTCCAGGTGGAGGTGCCTGAGGTATAGCCGGAGACGAGGAGCAATCAGGACCCACGTGAAACCCGGAGCCGCCCAAAGGACACTCTCCAAACGCGCGGGGCCCTACCCCCCACCGGCCCCGCCCGCAGACTGCAGAGGGGCATCCCGACAGCCAACCACCCCGGCGCGTCTGCTCCCCGTCGGAGGACACGGGGCGGGTGGAAGCCATGACCTCCTCGCCCCCGGGTCCTGCACGTGCCGGCGTCCCCGCCAGGTCCCCAGAAGGACCCGGGGCCTCGGGCGGCCGCTCCCCTGGGGTCCCTGCACCTCCGTCCCTGGGGGGCGGCAGGCACAGCCTCAGAAGCTCTCCACGAAGCTGCCGGGGAAGAGGCCGGTGCGGCCGTTCCTCTGCAGGGTCCCCTTGTACCAGCCGTCCTCACGCTTCTTGTGCACGAAGACCACGTCCCCTTCCTTCAGCTCGATCTCTGCCTCGCTCTGGGGCGGGTATGAGACCACCACGCGGTACCTGGGGAAACAGATACGCAGGGGTGAGCCGCCCGCCACCTCCGGGGCTCCGGGGCTCCGTCCCTGTTTTCAGACCAACGTGCCATAAGATCCACCTGCAGACGTGAGTCTCCGCTGTGCCTCTGCCTGCCGGGCGCCTGAGCTCCGACCAGGAACAGACCCCTGGGCCTCGGCAGCTCCCGCGGTCTGAGACAAAGGCCTGCACCCCACACCTGCCCAGAAAGCCTCAGGGGAGGAGGAGGCTCTGGGGACCAGCCTTGCTCTAAGACGCCCGAGGGCGAGGGCAGACCGGCCGGGCCGCGTCCCTCGCTGCCGCCCAGCCCGGCAGAGCTGCCCGTACCCCCCTCCAGCCGGGGACCCCACAGGGCTCGTGTGTCCCGCTGTCCCGCCGGCCCCGAGCCCACCACCCTTACGGGGGTCAGGGCTGGTCAGGTGAGCTGGGGGCTCCGTGCGCAGATCCTCACTGTGGGTGGTCTCGGGGCCGGCAGGGCCGCCTGTTCTCGCTGCCTGCGAACCCCAGCTCGTAGGCACCACGGACCCCGCGGGCTGGGTGCCGGGGGAGGGGAGGGGAGGGGAGGGGTCAGCAAAGGCTTCCCCGTGGGCCTGCCGGGCGCCGGGCACGCTCCTCTCCCTCCGCCTCCAGCCCACCATCCACACCACCCTCCTCCGCTGGAACCCCGTCGCTCGGACTAGAGGCAAGCTGGGAAGAGGCTCTGTGCTCCCATTGCCTGCCCCTGCCAGTGCACCGGCCCTTCCCAGTCATGGACCAGGCCGGCCGGTCCCTGCCACCCCCGGGCACCGCCCGCCTCTCCCTCCGCACCAGACCGACCTCAGCCCCACACTGCGCCCCCAGGTCCTCGGGGCGGGTGGGTCGAAGGGTAGGGCTGCTGGGAGAGTTGCAGGAGCAGTGGCCAGGAGCTCACGCACAGCTGACCACATCCCCTGCTCCTGGGCCCAGTCTGGCCAGCACCCCTGCCGTGGGCACTGGCAGAGCAGGAGCGCCTGTGGGCCGGGTTGGGGAGAGCAGCTCACGGGCGCCCTCCGTCCTCGGCTGCCTGCTCCCAGCCCCGCCCTCAGGGCCCGGGTCCTCCTCCGAGTCCCCAAAGGCCCAGGCGGCCTCCCTGGGCCAGAGATGCAGACCGTGCTCCCCCTTCCCTCCGGCCACCTCCCCACGCTCTCCGAACTCCAGGCTCTCCTGTCCCTCCTCCCTGGCAGCGCCTGGCCTGACCCTGTCCCCTGGGCCGGGCTTCCCTGTCAGCCACAGCCAGACCAACGGCCCCTGACGGAGGCCATCCATGTCTGGCAGCTGGGGGTCCCTAGGGCCCTCAAGGGGTTCCGTATGCAGAGCCTCTGACCTGCTATTTCCTGGACGTGGAGAAACCAGGATGCTATACAGCAGGTCCCAGGTCAGCTCTTCTTGAAGTGAGGCCACAGACAGGGACCCTGGCCCTACCTGATGGGATTCTGGGGGACGGGGACCAGGGAACGGGGGCTCTCGGGATCTGCCCACGGACGCCTGAGGACCGAGGTGCCGAATGAGGCCGACTTCATCCCCCTCCAACCACCTGCGCACAGCCTGGGGCTGGCCCGTCCAGCTGGGGATGGTGCGGGGGACTGGGGAAGACGCTCACGTGCAGAAGACCCGGCCCGGCCCTAGGAGCTCACGGGCCCAGCCCACTCCAGGCGGTGGAAGCAGGGGGCAGAGAGGAAGCGGGTCGCGAGGCCGGCCCGGCCTCCCCAGGTGCCTGCAGCATGCAGGCCAGGCCAGTTGCCACCGCGGTCCCTTTCAGGGTGTGGACGAGGCGAGGAAGGGGACAACAGCTCCTGCCCTCCCAGCCCCGCATCCCTGCAGATAGCTGGGACACAGCAACGCCTGTGAGATCAGCCAGCACACGCAGACTGCAGCTCCCACACCCCGGCGCCCAGGCTGCATGACTGCCAGGACCAGCACCGTGGTCCCCCAAGGCTTCCTGCCCATCCTCCTCCTCCGAACACCCGCCCCCTTCCCTCAACTCCCCAGGAAAGAACGCGTCGAGATCATTCCTCACGCTCCCAACGTAAGTTTTAGCTTTTGCCTCAACTGCCAGATGTGAAACAAGCAACTTTAAAGTGTAATTTGCTAGAAAAAAATTAATTTGGTGCTTCTGAGCAATCCCGTGATTTAATGAGCCCGGATGGATGATGTGGGCTGAACGTCTACAAGACCAGCATTCAGTTTTCTGTCCAGATCCTTCCAAGACGCTGAAAGAAACTGATGCTCAGCGGCCCGAAAGGGCCAAGCGAACAGTGGCATGATCCTGGCGTCACACGTCAGAGACTGTCCGGAGCGGCTGCGTCCACCACAGCCACGCTGTAGACATCAGACTCAGGAATCAAAGGTGCAGAATTCGAAGGGAACCCGACCGCTGCAGATGCAGTCGCTTTGCCTGTGGGGTTGGGCACGTCCTCCGTGTCACAGGAGGGGCCCTTCAGAGCACCCGTGTCGGTCCCCGTGAGGACAAGAGGTCTGGGGTCGGGGGCTGTGCTCATCAC
Organism: Balaenoptera ricei; assembly: GCF_028023285.1. NCBI lineage: Eukaryota > Metazoa > Chordata > Mammalia > Artiodactyla > Balaenopteridae > Balaenoptera > Balaenoptera ricei. The sequence goes on from NC_082651.1 coordinate 881,186, forward strand.
AGTGGTGTCCCTACAGGACCTTGAAAATGGTAAGAATACTCCCTGGACACCAAACTCTAAGGTCTACACACGCCTCGGGTCCCTGTGGCAGCTCTGACGGATTCCCACGAACAGCGCCTGACGACGTACACGTCTCATCTGGGGGTTCTGGAAGTCCGATGTTCGACACAGCCTCACGGGACAAAGTTGAGGGATGGAGGCTCCGGGGCAGGTCGTGTCCCCTCCCCTCCTCCAGCCCCCAGAGGCTGCGGCGTTCTGGTGGAGGCCTCTCCCTCCATCTCAAAGCCAAGACGGCGGGCCGAGCTCCTCGTCCACCTGCGAGGACTCCTGAGGTCACACGGGCCGCCGCGGGGCCTGCACGACCTCTCCACTTTACGGTCAGCTGCTCGGTCCATCTGCCACCTTATTCTTGGTTTGGGGATCAGGGCAGAGACGTCTTTAGGAGCCTACCATGACCCACAATAGATCAAAGCAAGAAACTTCTAAATCCCAACAGAGCCAAACAGCTGAGAGGAGAGGCCGGCGAGAGGTGAGGACACACGGACTGGGTGTGTGAGCACGTGGGGAGGCCCATCAATCAGTGCGGAGGTGCGGGGACCACGGCCCTCCCCACGGCCTCACTGTCGTGTACGTGATGTCACACAGTGTCGTCTCACACGTCATCCCGTGCGTTGTTCCGGTGGCTGTTGCCCTTGGCGTTCACTACTCATTCATCCTGTTCCAGGTATTCATCTAGGTGTTTTGCAACCATTATGGCCACCAGGCACTATCATCCCCATGTTGTATGTAGGGGCCGGGACTCAAAAAGCAGACACTCGTTTGGGTGAAGTGGCTGTTAAGTGGCAGGTGTTTCTCTTGCTGCAAGATTGTGATGCATGTTGGGGGCGTGGACTGAGCCCAGCCTGCCCTTCACGCACGGCCCCCCGTGGCGGGCCCCTCAACAGGGGCTGGGGTGTGAGTGAGGGTGCGCCCTCCGTGCAGGACTCTGGTCACAGCTGTGAGGTCAGTGTGACCCACCGGCCCGAGTCCAGGTGTTTCGGGAGCTGCCCCGGCCTGAAGGTGACGTTGCCATTGTCACGTCCTCAGCTCCAACCTGCTGGGGGCCGGTACATGGGAGTCATGAGGACTGTGCGGGGTGAGGGCCGCGCTAGGCAGTAGTGGTCACTAAGGAGCTGTGCAGGGTGCTGGGGGCAGGAGGGCGCCCAGGGCCCCGGGTACAACATCCCCAATTAGACAGGAGAGTCAGCTAATGGGAGTAATTCCCTGAACTTCCTAGTTAATCCTAGACTCCCATGATTTCTTTACAACAGGGTCTTTAAGCCCTTTGTGGAGCCTCGAAGTTGAGGATCTGGGAAGGCAGAAGCCCAGGGGAGACACGAGAGCAGCTTTGACACGTTTAGGGACCTGTCATTCCCCAGAGCCCCCAACTTTGGGACCCAGAGGAGGGGCCGGGACCCCCATTCAGAAATCACAGGCAGCTGGGTTGGTCCCGTGGAAGAAAGAAGGTTCTGACGTGGGAGAGCCGCCCAAAGGCGGAGGCTCCCTTGGGGAGTGGAGGGAGAGAGGAGGGGGTGTGTGGAGTGCACTTGGTGTGTGTGTGTGTGGTGTACATGTTGGGTGTGCGTGTGACGTGTGTGGTGTGTCTCAGGCCACACGGAAGGGCTGGCATCGGTCAGTGTGGCCGAGGGGGGAAGAATCTGCCAGGAATGCCAGGACTGTGTGCTCAGGAGATGCTCCCCTTTCTACCGTTTAGGCAGCTCTCCCAGGAGGAGGGGCACTTAGAAAGGAAAGCATTTCCTCCCCTGAGCACCCTCAGCCCTCTTTGAGGCTCTCTAAGGACCCATGACTCAAACGGGCTGGCCCACAAGCAGGACACCAGCCTCTGGCCCCTTCCACCCGAGGCCTCGGGGGACTCAGTTTCCTGACCTGGAAGACTCTGTGCTGAACTCTAAGAAATTGTTGTCTTTGGCAAAAAACACGAATACCGGACATTTCACATGGTGTAACCCTGAAGGCAGTTTGGGGCCAGGTGTCAGAGTGGGCCGAGACTGGAACAAGAGCTGCCCCAGGGCGGGGCTCGCTCAGGCCTACGGGGAACTCAGCCCGGGGTCACTGTGGGTTCTTTTGGGGTAGGGGGATGCAGGTCCCTCACTCCATTGCTCACTCTCCGGGCTCAGGACACCATCAGCTCCACCAGATTTCCAGATGGATCCCTTGTAAATACAAACTCAGGACCCAGATGAACTCAGAATGTGAAATGTGCTCCCGTTTTATCTGAGCCGATGGGATAGTGAGGGCCGCCTGGTGGGTTGAAACCCCAGAAACCTGCATCGTCCCTGTTCCCCAACGTGGCTCCAGACCTCACAGACCACCACACCCAGGCCCGGGAGGACGCAGGCCCACCCTTACCTCTCTCTGGGCAGCAGCTTGGGCTCGGGGCGGACGGCGGCCATGGAGAGAGGCGCCTGCCGGGAGGGCGACGGGAAGCTCAGATCCAAGGAGCCCGCCTTCCTGTGCAGCGGCTCCAACCCCAAGGCCCCCTGCATCTCGCCCTCAACGGGGCAGGACCCGGCCCTGCCGTGGACCGACAGTGAGGACACTTCGGGCCCCACTGCGCCCTGGAGTGAGGCGTCCACCGCTGCCTGGGGGTCGTGGGTGGGAGAGGTGGACGGCGGGGAGCGCGACTTCTTCCTGGTGGACGCGCCGGCCAGTAGCTTCAGCAGCCCGGGCTTCTTGTCTTTCTAGAGAGACACACAGAATGGAGGCCAAGTGGGTTAGTTCTCCCGGAGGCCCTTGTTGTCAGAGAGGGGGTAGGACCCTGTCAGGAAACTCTAAACACGGTCCCGTAAAGATGCTCAGAGGAGAACAGCGGAGACAGAAAGCTTTCCCAACTCTTTCCTTCCCCAGATGTGGCACAGGTGCCAGCACAGAGCCGGGCCTGGAGGCGCCGATCCGACAGCAGCCCCGCCATCGCAGGACCGCGTTCCAGCCTGGAAACTTCACCTGGGGGTGGACTGGGGGGCCGGTTATTCCACGTTAGCCGCCCCCCGCCCCAGGCTCACAGAACCCATGTGTACAGACACGGCCTCATCTGGAGGCCCCGGCAGCACCGTGTGGTCTGTACCACACGGGGAACCGAGGTGCGCGTGTGCACGTGTGCGTGCACGTGTGAGTGCGGGGTGTGGAGGAGGAGGAGTGTGTACACGCAGAGATGCTTCCAGAGCAGTGTGCTCGTCTTAGAATCTAGACAGTTCCAGGACCCTCCTGGGATTTACTTTTCTGACATTGGATGCGGATTAGCTGGCATGGGGTGTGGTGTGAAACAGGCAGCGCGTGGAGCCTGACACGGAGCTCCTGAGTCGGTGAGGCCACCACAGAGTCTGCTCTGGTCACGGGGCCCGCCGGACCCTACGGCGGCTGGATGGGGACTCCTCTGCCCGCCCAAGCTGGGGACAGTTAGTGGTGCTGAGATCCCCTTAAAGTGCACTTACTAGGGATGTGCATATCCTCAAGGTAAGTCAATAACACTTTAGTATGAACAAATCTGACGTTTTCTCTACTCCCAGCACTGGTACTGATAGGAAGGATGGAAGCTGATGTCCTGCATGCTGTCCACGGGTGGCACGGGCGAGCCCTGGCCTGGAGGGGAGCAGGTGTGCGGGGAACGTGGCACAGGGCAGCCCTCTTCCAACATCCAAGAGAGATGTGTGTGGGGCACACTTAGGAGAGCTTCGGCCATTTGGCCACCAGGGGGCGCCATGCAGCTGGCTCAGAGGCGTCCCCGTCCTCCAAGCAGCCGGGCTCCTGTGGCCACCACGCAGAGGAAGGGGCTCCCAGGATGACAGTCTCCTAACCTGAGACCAGCAGGATAGGCACTGGCTCTGGTGGGCTGGTGGTCCCTGGACCTCGGGGCCTCTGGAAGGGGAGCCACGCCGCAGCCAGACACCCAAACACTGCCGGGTCTCAGGAAAAAAAGCCACAGGGCATCAAATGGTCAAGTGCGATCCTGAAGCCCAAAACTCTTTAAAGTGATTTAACTGTATGTGTGTATGCATGTGTATGTATGTGTGTATATATGTGTGCGTGTATGTGTGTATGTGCAAGTGTGTGCATGGGTGTATGTGTGCATGTGTGTGCACGTGCGTGTGTGTGCGTGTATGTGTGCATGTACATGTACGTGTGCGTGTGTGTATACATATGTATGTGTATGTATGATGTGTATGTATGTGTGCACGTGTGTGTAAGCAAGCACACAGGTGAATAAAACTAAGAGCCACGTGATGGGTCCCCAGGGCTCCCAGTGGCCCTGTGGTGCCGTCCACGACGGGGGGGGGGCCATCACCCGACCCGCCTCGTCCCAGGGCTCCCCCAGAACACCATGCGGGCAGGGGACGTGGCTCTGACGTCCCGGCGCCCCCGTGTCCGGCCCGGGCCGAGAACGCTGCGGGCACCGGATACGCGCCCGCCGAGCGGACACGATGGAGGGCATGGGCTCGCCAGCGGGGGGCCCTGCGGGTGTCCTTCCTCCTGACGAGCACGTTCCATCAGCGAGCGCCTGCCTCGCGGACCCGCAGGAGCCCCGGGAACGGAGGGCACGCGAGGCCGGCGGCTGCGGGTTTGGAGCCGGGCGCCCACACGCGGGGGGATTTCCTGTCGGTCCCCGTGGTCAGTCACCACCGGTCACCCTCCCACTGACCTCGGCGGACGCCGCCCTCCCCAGACGTCCGCGTCCACACGCCCCGTGGAGCGGAGCGCGGGCTCGGGGGCCGGTCCAGCCCCTCCGGGCCGCCCTGGTCTGTGGGCGCAGCCGAGAACCCGCCGATGGGCCCCTCGCGGGCGGTGGGAGAGGGAGGACGTGCGCTGGGGGGGATCTGGGCCAACAGCTTATGCTACAGGAGCACGGGTTTGCTGGGGTTTCCCCGGGCCTTCGCAAGCCCGGGCGGCGTGGGGAGTCGCGCCCTGTTGCTTTTTGGGGCCACCGCTTTCCTCACAGCCCCGCCTCAGCACCTGGCTTAAATTCCCCTCCCCTGAGCACGGGTCACTTTCCACCCCAGTGACCCTCCGAATGACCGAGGCTCAGTCATTTCAGCCTTGCTGGGGGACCCCAAACATCTGAACTGTGGGAACACAATGCCCCCTGGCCCCCCACCGCCTGCGCCTGAGGGCACATCTCCAGAGAAAGGGGCCCTCGCTCCCCCAGACGAATGACGGCCCCAGCCACCCAGCTGGGCCGGCCCTTTCCTTGCGACGCCCCGGCTCCCTGTGCAGCTGACCACCCCGCACCGTGCCTGCCCCTCCCCTGACAGAGCTCACCGCGGCGGCTGCGCACTGGACGCCAGGAGCCCAGGGCAGCCCCGGTCCAACCCCGGCTTTGCGTTTGGCTCACCGAGTGTTTAAGACCAGTGCAAGAGCTGGTTTAATCTATTAAAGTCCTCACAAAAATGTGATTCTGTTGCTGTTTTTATGGTGTGTCTGGATATTTTTAAATGTTTGCAAAAAAACAAGTTTGCAAAATCTTTAGCTCCCAGTACATCTTTGCTTGTTTGTTTTTGGCAGGGCCATGCAGCTGATGGGATCTTGGCTCCCTGACCAGGGATTAAACCCGGGCCCGTCGGCAGGGAATCGTGGGGTCTTAACCACTGGACGGCCAGGGAATTCCCTGCCATTACATTTTTGTTAAATGAATAAAATCAACTTCACTTCCTGTTAACCCTTGCCTTGCCTTGGGAGAGCCCAGGGACCAACACAGGGCTCTCGGCTCCAACTTGCACAAAGAACCAACCAGGGAGTTCGATAAAATGTAGATGTGGGGCTCTGCCCTCAAGGATTCTGATTCAGCAGGTCTGAAATGGTTCTGATCTAGAACCAAGGAAGTGATCAATTAGAAGCCGATGGTCACCTGTGCAACCAGAGAAGTGATTCTGGAAGACGGCAGACAGGTAAGACACAGGGAAGGGCCCAGCTTCATGGGAAGGTGATCAAAGAAGGGAGACTGTGTCCCCTACCTACTAAGTGCCCCAGCCCAGGGGACAGGCATGGGCTTAAAGTCGTGCTATGAAGTGCTGGGGTGCACGGGGGTGGAGATTCTGACCCGTGCGTCTGGCTGCCTAGCTGGCTCGCAGGCGAGGCTGCCCTCCCCAGTTGCACCTTGGGCGGCAAGGGCCGTCGTCTGAGTAGGAGCTCACCAGGCACGGCAGCTACGCCAGGCATAGGAACGGGCGGGAGCCAGGCCTGCAGGCATGAGAAGCTCCAGCTCTCACGCTACACACGCACCTGGGTCTGCACTCTGCCTCCCATACAAACAATGTCATTACGTCAGAGAAGGGATTACAGGCGACATTAGGGAAACAAGCACACCGGCACACACTCACACATCCTGAAATAAAGTCACATCCTACTTTAAAAGAGTCATCTGGAAATCTAATATGAAAAAAAGAGACGTTCATTCATTATAGAAAAACTGGAAAACATTTTACAAATAATAAAATGATAGTGTCTGTCCCCAGAGGCCTTGTTTCATAAAATATTAATGCAAAAACTTGGCCAAAGGAAACAAAATTTAAAGCTTAAATTAAGAACTGTTGCCAGTTAAAAGTCAATTAAAATTATGGAGAATTATCTCTGAAATTAAAGGAAATCAAAGAGAATAGAATTTGATTTATAAAATGTGACATTAAATTTTTCAGGGAGTCAATTCATTTCATTAAAACGAAGTAAACCTGTAACATGGCCTATGAGTGCCATGTCCTCACCGTCATCTCCTCATTATCCTATGGTGATTAGGTGGAGAAATTACAACTAACACCACAGAAATACAAAGGAGTAACAAATTGTTACTATGAACAATTATACTCCAACAAAGTCGACAACCTAGAGGGAATGAAAACATACAATCTTCCAAGGCTGAATCATGAATAGAAAAATCTAAATAAACCAAATACCAGTAACAAAATTGAATCAGTAATCAAAAAACCTCCCCCAAACAAAGGTCCAGGTCTAGATGGCTTCACAGGTGAATTCTACCCAAGATTTAGAGAAGACTTATACCCATCCTTCTCAAATTATTCCAAAAAACTAAAAAGGAAGGAAACTCCCAAGTTCATTTTATGAGGCCAGCATTTCCCTGATACCAAAACCAGTCAAAGGCACCACAAACACACAAAAAGAAAACTATAGGCCAATATCCTTGATGAATATAGATGCCAAAATCCTCAACAAAATATTAGCAAACTGAATCCAACAATACATTGTAAGGATCATACACCATGTCAAGTGGGATTCATTCCAGGGATGCTAGGATGGTTTAACATATGTATATCCAACAGTGTGATACACCACATTAACAAAACAAAGGATAAAAATCATATGATCATCTCAATAAAAGCAGAAAAAGCATTTGACAAAATTCAACATACATTCATGATAAAAAGTCTCAACAAAGTACACATAGAGGAACATACCTCAACATAATTAAGGCCATATATGAGAAACCCACAGCTAAATTATACTCAACGGTGAAAAGCTGAAAGATTTTCCTCTAAGATCAGAAACAAGACAAGGATGCCCACTCTCGCCACTGTTCTTCAACATAGTATTGGAAGTTCTAACTACAGCAATTAGGTAAGAAAAGTAAATAAAAGGCCTCTAAACTGGAAAGGAAGAGGTAAAACTGTCACTATTTGCAGATGACATGATACTATTTATAGAAAATCCCAAAGACTCCTCCAAGAAACTCTTAGAACTAATAAGTGTATTCAGCAAAGTAGCAGGATACAAAATCAATATGCAGAAATCTGTTGCTGATAATGAACTATCAGAGAGACAAAGAAAGAAAACAATCCCAGGTATAATCGCATCAAAGGAATAAAATACCTAGGAATAGATTTAACGAAAGAGGTGAAAGACCTGTACTCTGAAAACCATACGACATTGAGGAAAGTGACGGCAGATGATACAAATAAACGGAAAGATATACCATGTTCATGGAAGAACTAAGGTCATTAAAATGCCCATACTACCCAAATCAGTCTACAGATTAAATGCAATCCCTATCAAAATTCTTATGGCATTTTCCACAGAACTAAAACAAACCCCAAAATTCATATAAAAGGCCCTGAATAGCCGAAACAATCTTGAGAAAGAAGAACAAAGCTGGAGGTATCACAGCCTCTGATTTCAGGCTATACTACAAAGCGACAGTAGTCAAAACAGTATGTTACTGGCACAAAAACAGCTCCATAGATCAGTGGGACAGGCTAGAGAGCCCAGAAATAAACCCACACTTATATGGTCAATTAATCTCTGACAAAGAAGGCAAGAATATACAGTGGGGAAAAGACAGCCTCTTCAATAAATGGTGCTGGGAAAACTGGACAGCTACATGAAAAAGAATGAAAGTGGACCACCTTCTTACATCATATACAAAAATAAACTCAAAATGGATTAAAGACTTAAATGTAGGACCTGAAACTATAAGACTCCTAAAAACATAGGCGTATGCTCTTTGACATCAGTCTTAGCAAGATTGTTTTGGATCTGCACATCAGGCAAGGCAAACAAAAGCAAAAATAAACAAACAGAACTACATCAAACTAAAAAGCTTTTGCATAGCAAAGGAAACCACCAACAAAATGAAAAGGCAACCTACTGAATGAGAGAAGATATTTGCAAATCATACATTCAATAAGAGGTTGATATCCAAAATATAAAGAACTCATACAACTCAATATAAAAAAAAACCCCAAACAACCCAATAAAAAAATGGGCAAAGGACCTGAATAGACATTTTTTCGAAGAAGACATACAAATGGCCAACAGACATATGAAAAGATGCTCAACGTCACTAATCATCAGGGAAATGCAAATCCAAACCACAATGAGATATCACCTCACACCTGTCAGAATGGCTATTATCAAAAAGAAAAGAAATAACAAGTGTTGGTGAGGGTGTGGAGAAAAGGGAACCCTTGTGTGCTGTTAGTGGGAATATAAATTGGTGCAGCCACTGTGGAAACAGTATGGAGGTTCATCAAATAATTAAAAATAGAACTACCATATGATCCAGCAATTCCACTTCTGGGGACTTATCTGAAGAAAACAAAAACACTAATTAGAAAAAATATATGTACCCCTTGTTCACTGCAGCACTATTTATAATAGTCAAGATATGGAAACAACCTAAGTGCTCACTGATAGATGAATGGATAAAGAAGATGTGGTACATATATACAATGGACAACAATGTGTATATATATACTCAGACATAAAAAAATGAAATCTTGCCATTTTCGACAACATGGATGGACCTGGAGGGTATTATGCTAAGTGAAATAAGTCAGACAGAGAAAGACCAATACTGTATGATTCCATGTGTATGTGGAGTCTAAAAAACAAGACAAATGAAGAAATAATCCAAAACAGAAACACAGTCATAGATACAGAGGACAAACTGTTGGTTGCCAGAGGGGAGGGGGTTGGGGGAGGAGAGAAATAGGTAAAGGGGATTAAGAGGTTCAAACTTCCAGCTATAAAATAAATAAGTCACAGGGATGTGATGTACACATAGGGGACGTAGTCAATAGCACTGCAACAGGGCTTCCCTGGTGGCGCAGTGGTTGAGAATCTGCCTGCCAATGCAGGGGACACGGGTTCGAGCCCTGGTCTGGGAAGATTCCACATGCCGCAGAGTAGCTGGGCCCGTGAGCCACAACTACTGAGCCTGCGCGTCTGGAGCCTGTGCTCCGCAACAAGAGAGGCCACGATAGTGAGAGGCCCGCGCACCGCGATGAAGAGTGGCCCCCGCTTGTCACAACTAGAGAAAGCCCTCGCACAGAAACGAAGACCCAACACAGCCAAAAATAAATAAATAAATAAATAAATAAATAAATAAATAAATAAATAAATAAAAAAAAATAGCACTGCAACAACTTTGTATGGTGACGGATGAAAACTGGTCTTCTCGGGGTGAACATTTCATAATGTGTAAAAATATCAATTCACTATGTGGTATACCTAATATGATATAATATGGTATTTTAATTTTAACTTAGAAAAGTCTAAAGTCCAAAGTCTCATCTAAATATCATCTAAATCAGATGTGGGTGAGCTCGAGCTATGATTCATCCTGAGGCAAATTTCCTCTCCAGCTGTGAGCCTGTGACACCAAACTAATTACATGCTTCCCAAATGCAAAGGTGAGGAAGGCAGAAAATAGACATTCCCATTCCCAAAAGGAGAAATGGGAAGAGGAGGGGGTGACAGGTCCAAGCAAGTCCAAAACTTAGCCAGGCAAGTTCCACTAGATCCCAAGTTGGAGAACAATCCTCTTTGGTCAACGCCTCTCTCCCAGGCCCCCCTCTCCGCCCCGGCTTTGGTCAGAGGCCACCTCTGAACAGCCTTCAGGGCCCTTCATCCCTTTCCCGGAAGAAGAGTGCATGTTTGCAGCCAAACAGCCCTGTGGTCTGGTCCTGCAGAATCCAAGGAGCCCCACAGCCGTCCTCCCCTCCACCCTGCTTCCTCTGACCCCCGAAGTTCAGGCTGGCAGGGTCCTTGGTGCTTTAATCCCACCTCTATTCCTGGCTCGGCTGCGACGGCTGGTTTAGTCCATGAGTTGCACCCGTGGTCTCTTTATCAAATGGTGGTTTGGCCACATCCCTGGCATCTCTTCAGAGCACGCTTTCTCATTTGGCACAATATGGTGAGGCTAAGGGTTTTCCAAATGTCCAAGCTCCGGTCCTTTTTGGTTAACAATCAACTCATTTCTTTCCTCTTGCATTTAACAGCCAGCCACCAGGAGGAACCACGCCTCTCCTTCAATGCTGCTCAGAAATCTCCTCAGCTAAATATCCAACATCGACCTTCTCTACAAGACACGAGGACACAGCTAGGCTGCCCTCTTGGCCACTTTCTAACCAGGGCTGCCTTCCTTGCCATTAACAGTAGCGTGTCCCTCCTTCCATCTGGACGTCCTTTAGCATTCACGCACCTACCAGCGTCTGTTCACGATCACTCTCGAAGGACCCTCGCCAGAACTGCCTTTAAGGCCAAACGTCAAGCCTCCCAGCCTCTCTCCGTCACCTGTTCCAAAGCTGCTTCTGCATTTTCAGGGTTTGTAACAGAAGCCCCTGCCGCACTCACGGAACCAAAATCTGTATCGGTTGTCTCAGGTGTCCATAACCCAGTACCACAGCCTGGGCAGCTTAATCCACAGACCTGTCTTTTCTCGCCGTTCTGGAGGCTGGGGGTGCCAGCATGGACGGGTCCTTGGTGAGGACCCTCCTGGCCTGCAGACGGTGCCGTCTGTCAGGTGGTCACGTGGCCTTTCCTCATGACCCATCTAACCCTAATTACCCCCCAAGGGCCCCCCCACACACTGGGGCTTCAACTTATGAATTCTGGGGGGACACACACATCCAGTCTGAAAGGGCCACAGCTACCTCAATGAGAGAGAGGAAATTCAAGTCCAGAGAGACGACGGGGATGGACCCCGGTCTCTGGCTGCAGAATCCCAGACTCTCTCGGCCACCTCACCGCCTGTCCCCGTGGCCGCTGGTGCATGAGGAGGAGGAGGCTTTGCTCGTCCTTCACCCGCCAGGCCCTACTCTGCCCCGTGCCCCAGGGCCTTACTCAGTGTTTGCTGAACCCACCCGGTCCCCAGCCAGCGCCCCCTGAGCACAAGCACGCGTCCAAGGCTGACCTGGCCCCAGCTCGCCCTCAGCTCAGGCTGGAGCTCCCTGGACCCAGCCCCACCTTCTCTGCAGAATGCTCTCCTGCCAGCCCTGGGCTCCCGCACCCGCTGTCCACCAGACACTGGCAGTAACCGCACACATCACCCTGACTTATGAGGAACAGCACCCTGCATACCCCCATCTGGCCCAGAGATCAGCCCATGTTCAATGAGGGTCATGGTGTGACCTGCACCCATCACCAGCCTCCACGGCAGGAAACCTGAGCAATGGACCCTGGGTGCCACCTCGAGATCTAGTTCAGCCGCTCTGGGTGGGCAGCCAGGTCACCTCTCTTGTGACCCTTGGTCCATCAGAGGAGCAAGCGCTGGCATCCCCAAATCCTCAATGTCCCACAGGCCGTCCTGGCCTCCCGGGGGCAGGACTGAGCAGCTCGCACCCTGGGGCCGAGCCCAGCCCAGCCAGCACCCCGAGAGGGCCCTGAACGCGGGATCAGAGCCTGGTGGTCCAGCCTCTGCCGTGTGGCCCCGTGATGCTGTCACTGTGCCCGGGGCAGGACCAGGCGCCCTGGGTGGTGTCACAAAGGCCACCACAGGGCAGGCGCCGTGGCCGGTGCTCAGCGAAGGTGGGAGGCCTGTGGCCATGCACGTTCCACAGGGGCCAGAGCCCAGGCCAGGACCTGATGCTGAAGGGCAGGGGCCACACCGCCTGGCTCTTCTCCTGCCTCCCAGCCGGGTGCCCTTGAACGCGTGATTGTGTTTCCTGGGCCTCAGTTTCCTCACCTGTGGAGTGGGGGTAACGACGGCACCTGCCCGAGAGAGCTGTCTGGGGACTGGATGAAATACGACATGTTAGACATTAGCCTGCTGTCACCAGCACCCTCTCCGTCACCATGGTTACCACACAGCCCTTTGGAGCCTTCTTTCTGCAACAGCCAGTCCGTCCAGTGATACATGAGTCTCCCTCCACAGCTACATCTTACTGTGTGGGAAGGAAGGTACCACTCCTCAGCCAAAGGCACCGCGCCAGGATCTTTTTCTTCTAAAGCAGCGGTCCTCACAGGTAGTGAGTTTGAAACCGCACTTCCCACGGACTGCGATGACACATGTGGTGGAGCGGACCCTCCCCTGTGCTGTGCTGCAGGCGCCGCCAGCAAACCCGGAGCAGGAAGGAGAATGGTCTGAAGGTCTGTCCCTACCCGGATGTGTCACGTGCTGGGCCGTGAAGGACCTCAGGGGTCTGAACCGAGGTGGCTTCTGGGCTCTGTGAAGCCCCTGGATTTGCCAGGCTGGGCATGAGTAGCTTCTCAAAGCAGGCCATGCCCCTCCCCGGTGTGAAGAGGCTGATGGCGTAATTCAACTGAGAAAAAAGGAGGTGAAGGGCAGTGGGTGTGCAGGTCTGACCGGCGGAAGGCGTGGACGGGGCCGCGGGCCACCCGCACCCAGGCCGCTGCCGGGACGTCAGCGGGAGCCGGAGGCCAGGCTCTCTGGGGACAATAGGGACAACAGGGCGTCCTTTGCTCTCAGCCTGAGAGCCCCAAACAGGAGGCAGCTGTGACAGACGAGGACTCAAGGGGAGAGGGAGGTCACATGTCACCCTGGGTGGCGTGGCGAAGCGAAGCTTCCAGACGCGGCCCGGTGCTGTCTCTCCTCGCTCGTCTGCCTCACGTGGCCCCCCTTGTGGGATCCACGTTCCTGCCATGCGCCGGGGCCTTCCATGGCTCCAGACGCAAAGCGCGGCGGGGACCCAGGGCTCGAAAACGCCGCCAGCTCGCCCTTGAGCAGAGACCATGGAGGGGCCGCACAAGTGTCCGACCGACAGCCGACCGAGGTGCCGGCCAGCAGCCAGGGAGTGGCCCGCAGGTGGCCCTGGCCCGGCCGGTACGGCGTCCAGGCCTCCCTCCGCTCAGCCGAGGCCCAGCCCCGGAGCAGGATCATTACAACCCGACGGGAGACGTTCTCCTGCACTGAGGTGCGGCAAGTTGTTGTGGCCTCTACGTGAGTTAACTTGAATTTTGTGCTGACTAAACAGCCTGTGTGTGACCTGTTAAACACACACTGCACGCCGGCTTTAATTATTCAAGAAAAGGGTGCACTGACCAGAAGTAAAGAACGTCCATGTTATAATCAAGACTGGGGCTTCCCTGGTGGCGCAGTGGTTAGGAATCCGCCTGCCAATGCAGGGGACATGTGTTCGAGCCCTGGTCCGGGAAGATCCCACATGCCGCTGAGCAACTAAGCCCGTGTGCCACAACTACTGAGCCTTCACTCTAGAGCCCACGAGCCACAACTACTGAGCCTGCAAGCCACAACTACTGAAGCCCACACGCCTAGAGCCCGTGCTCCGCAACAAGAGAAGCCACCGCAATGAGAAGCCAGCGCACTGCAACGAAGAGTAGCCCCCGCTCGCCACAACTAGAGAAAGCCCGTGCGCAGCAACAAAGACCCAACACAGACAAAAATAAATAAATACATTTATAAAAAGAAAAAATAATAAAGATGAAATGCCTCCCTTCCCGGGACGCCAGTGCTGGTCCTCCATCCATGGTAAGCCTCCCTCCCCAGGGGCCAAGGCCACACTGACTCAGTACGTGCTGGTCTGTTGTTTTTCTAAACCTTGAAGGAATGCATCCCTGACTTGATGTTCTTTGTTCTGACAAGACATAACACTGTGCTGAAAACCCTGCTTCTCCAGGGCAGTTCCTCAGGTTACCTGAGAGGCTGTCTTCTGGGCTAGAGTCCTCAGTTTGGCTCAGGAAAACTCTTTGCTACCCCTAGCAGAGACTGTTTATTGATTATTTTCATCACCAAAAGTGAAAGCTGTTCTACACAACTGAGGCTGGGTGTGTGTCACACGGCAGACTTCACGAGATGCCTCCAAGATTCCCCGTCCCAGACCCAGCAGCGGGGCCGGGGTGCTGGCGGCCCTGCCCTCTGACGTGACCTTACCCGGGAGCTTCACACGCACACACACACACCTCGAGCACAGGCACTGTAATTAACAAGTGTGGGATGGAAAAATGAAAGCACCTCCCAAAAGACTTCTTTGGAAGAGTTTACAGAAATACTGGAAACACGTACAAGTAACAGATGAGAAGAATTCCGTGCGGAAGGAAGCCCAGAACTGAACTTCAGCAGATTTTTACTGGAAACACGAAGACCTCCAGACAACCTACAACCAACCAAACTGCAGGGCCCTAAAATCCCAGGTCACACCCCACACTGATGGGGCCTCGGAAACTGGAAGGCCCGCCCTGATCTGGAGGCAGGACGCGTTGCCAGACGCCCGGGGACTCCAGCCACGCAGGTCTGAGAGCACCAGAGGAGCAGAGCCGGAGCCGCAGGGACAGGGGCGACGCTGAACGAGACCGTCCGCGGCTGCTCAGGGCCACTCCTCGCGTCAGGCGGCTCATCTCCCCTGTGCATCGGAGCCCCCGCGGCCCTCCCCTCGCTGTCAGGGATGGAGCACGCGGGGGTCTCTCCCTACGGGCCTCTCTCAGCCTTGTAACCGTCCCAGTAGCATCACTGGGGGTGGGCAGAGCAAGCAGGGCCCCCCGGGTGGAGAGGTGTCCTCTGCAGGCCCACCCGGAAGGAGGGTTCTGTGGGGCCGGGGTCCCATCGCTTCAGTCTCCACCTCCTGCGGGGAGAAGCCCTCAAGGAGGCGGAGGGCAGCCGCCCGCCCACCACGTGTCCGGTTGGAAGGGGGCCCTCAGCAAGGCGGGCAGAGCGTGAGGCTGACCCACAGGGCCTCCTGATTCTTTCTGACGGGCAGAGGCTGACGCGCTCTTTGGCGGGAAGGCTGTGCCTTTGTGGAGGAGGGGGGAGTGACTTTCTCTCCTCTGGGTCAGGTCCCAGCAGCCATCACGTGATGTGGGCTTGTGCGCCCCGAGGCCCCGCCTTGGGGAAGGATTTCCAGCCTCCCTCAGCCCTTGCACAGCAGAGCCAAGCTTCATACCCATTGGAAGAGTCCCAGCACCTTGCTTCGGGTTACATTACAGCTGCCAGGGACTCGTCTGAATGTGAGCTCATTTGACCTTCACCCGAGTCCCCAGGGGCACCAGGCCGGCAGCCTTGGTGTCCCCTGAGGATGTGGCACCTTGGATGCTGGCAGGCCTGGCGTGAGCGAGAGCCGGGCAGGCTTCTCTGCTGTGGGACCTTCTGCAGCCTTCACTGTGCCAATAAGCTAATCTTTAAATTTAAATTTTATCTTGTAAGAACACGTAAGGAGACATGTACTCTTTTAGCGAGTTTGTAAGTGACCACGCTGTCTGGTAGACACCGTAGGGGCACTCGCCGTAGGGACAGTCATCAGCGGATCTCTAGAAATAACTCACCGTGCTTCACTGACGCTTTATCAATGACCTTAAATTTCAGCGGAGCAAGCCAAGTTCTAATAAGCTGGGTTTTCCTGCAGGAGTTTTTTATTTTTTATCTGTTTATTTTTTGGTGGGCCTGGGGCTCTTCTGAAAGTGAAGGGAGGGTTCCGGCGACCTGGAAAGGTAACACCCAGCCGGCCCGGTGCAGGGAGGCCCCCAACACTGCTCTCAGTTGCCCTGCACGCCGCCGGCTCCCAGCGGGGGTGACCCTGCGGCCAGGAGACGCTCGTGACCACGGGTGGAGATACTTCTGGCTATTGCGAAGCTGGGGTCCCGCGGGTAGAAGCCAGGGCTGCTCCGGGTCCTCCAGGGCAGGACTGCGCGGGCGTCAGGCTCCCTCCCCGACAGCGGCCTGAGGCAGATGCTGGCCGGTGGCCTTCTGCACCCAGGCCGCCTCTCGCATCCCATCCACCCCCACCCTTGGCTCCGCGACCTGGGGGCTCAGGTGCTGAACTTGGAACAGCTCTTGGAGGCTGGGGGCCGGCGGACCCTTTGCATGGGTTTCCTCGGGGGGCGAGGAGGTGAAGAAAGAATGATCCAGGAGCCCTTGCATAGCCACAGAGAACACTGGAAGGTGCTAGTCTGCTTCTGGGACGCGGGGTGGAGGCCAGCCGGGCCGGTTCTGGGAAGGCCGCGGAGCTCTCCAGAGTCACCCCACCCCGAGCACTAGGGACCCCAGGTCTCCGGAGCCATCCACGGCCGTCTCCTGCGGCAGCAAAGAAGTATCTACGGCACTTTGGAGGGAGGGCCCCGCGTCTCCGCTGCCCCCAGCGGGCTGCCCGTGGTCCTGAAGCCGACGACATGGGCCCAGGGCCGTTCTGATTGAAGTCCCACCCCCAGGCCAGCATGGGCCTTGCTCACAGCGCCACGTGTCCTGCTCTCAGTTGTGCCCACGTTTTCCATCAACAGGGTGCCACGTCCATCGTGGAAACAGCCCCCCGCCCCGAGCTCTGCTAGGACCTCACCAGGCAGACATCCATGATCAGCTCGTACCCAAACGACTCCCAGAAAACAGGGGCTTTCTTTCCTCGACCAGCCTGACACACAGCCATCAGATTCACACTTCAGCCCCTTCCTCCTGGCCCGAAAGGACAGCCACAGACAGTGTGCCCGCACCCACTGCCCCGGGGAGTGGCCGGGGTCCTGTGCTGGTGGGCGACAAGCACAGATTCTTGGTGGCCGCGCCCCCAGCACCTGCGTCTCTGAACACCCGCGGGCTCTGAAAACTGCCGCCCCGCTGGCCCTGCCCTGTCCATCTCAAGTGGGAGCCACACCCCAAAACCAGGGTGATGAGTCCAAACAGAGGCATGGCAGGTTCCCCCGGCACCACGGCCCAGTCCAGGACCGCACTTCCCGCATCTCTGTGGACCTTCTGACCCCAAGGGGGGCTGCTCTAGGGTGTGGGGACGTGATCCCCCAGGAGCAAGGGCGGCTGTGTGATGGGGTCGAGCCACACAAGTCAGCGGTTAGGAGCGAGGGGACAGAATGTGCGCCCCAAATCGTGTCTCTGTGGCATGAGGATTAATTTATTATGATGATTATATATATAAATAGAATTCACTTACGATTCTAAGGCCCAAAAGACTCAGGAAGAGCCTTCCCCTAACTGCCTAAAAGAATGTAGATGGAGGACCTGTTCCAGGAAGGGGGCGTCACCACAGGTAACTGTAGTAAAAACTGTTTGCTGAAACTTCTATGTCCACGGTTCCTGCCTGGCCCAGCAAACACGCGTTCACCAAACGTTTGCTTTTCCGTCTCCAGGTGAATTGCCTCCCTCCCGCTCTGAGTCCCAAACCCCGATCCCTGACATACTCCTTCGTCTGGGGCTGAAGATGGGATTTAAGGTGAGGGCTTCCGCCATTGCGGGAGTTCGTTTTCCTGGGCCTCTCCCATGCGCATGCTTTTAAACTTTTCTGATTTCCTCCTGTTGATCTGTCGCCTGTCAATTTAATTCTCAGATGTGCCAGAAGCACCTGAAGGGAGAGGACAACGTCTCCCCCCCGACAGGAGACACCCCAGGAAAGAGGCGCTGGGGGCTAAGGCGGTGGATGAGCCCCACCAAGAGGGGGGCCCACGGCTCCCAGACAGGCGCGCTCAGGGCTCTCGCAGGGGCAGCCGGGCCGGGGTGCCGGGGGGGGCACCCCCTCTCTTCGCTGGCACCGCAGTCCCCTATCCCCGCCAGCCCTGTTCGTGCTTGTCGCCCTGACTGGGAGCCGTCTCCTCCCTGGACCTTGGTGAGCATTTCCAGGAGTTCATTTCTCTCTCGCCTGCTCTGTCCCCTCACACGTGTGCCGCTTTACCTGCCCCCATGTGGACCCCCGTCGTACTCATGCTGGTGCAGGTGCCGGCACCTGGTAAGCGGCCTGCGCCCACCTGCAGCTGCCCCCACGGCCAGAGGGAGGGTCTGGCACAGGCAGGGCTCCGTCTCAACCCCAAGTCCCCAGAGGAGCCTGGCTGCAGAATGGCCAGACTGGACCTCTGGGTGGCACTCACGTCTCCAGGCAAGAAGCCGGCCTCTCGACGATGCAAACTCCCCCAGAGCTGAGACAAGGGTTAACGGACTTTAACGCAGTTAAATGAGGGAGAGTTAAAGTGCTGAGCTTTCACTTCTTTACAGATTCTTCTGGACTCAGCACCTGAGAAGCCGCGGCAGCAGGTCCTGTTCCTTTGCCATCTCATCCAATGCCATCATCTTTTCACTGAAGCAGGAAGGCCTGTTCCCTCAGTAGAATTTATAGCGTAACATTAATTTCTTTAAAATGGCTTCGGAGGAGGTCAGGCCAAAAGGCAGAGACGAGAGACCAGAACAGCCCTCCGGCTCCAGGGTGTGTCCAGGCTGCTTTCGGCTTCGTCCTGCAGGACAACCGTGCCTTGAATGTACGTTTCCAACAGGCCTCTGCTTGTTTTCTGTAGAACAAATGTGGGGCGATCACAAATTACTAGATTAAATGCAACGCATTCAGATGAAATCTCTGTAAAATCTGGTATCCTTCGGAAAGGGTCTGGAACGGAACATGAAAGATAAACACGTCATTATCTACTCGGGTGTGCCAGGCTCATGTGCTTCTGAATATTTTTTAAACAAAACAGAGGGGTAGAAATCACCTCATCCAACCAGAAAGGCAGCAGCAGGCCCGTCAGTTCCATGTGGGAGGGGCTTTGTCAAGGGGATGCAGGATTTTGGAGGGTCACTTAGGAATCTAAGCTATTACTTCCATTAGCGCTGACGGGCAGCCCTGCAAGCTCTCAGGGAGGCTGGGATCTCCTTCCTGGACTTTGTGTGCTTCTTCAGACAGGCTGCTTCCAGGAAATGTGAGATGACACCCAGCCTGGGCACCAGCTCGGAGATCCAGGTTCAGAGGCCGCTGGCCGGGCCCCTCCTGCCGCTGCCCGCTGCACGCAGCCCAGACCCTGGCCCAGCGGCTCCTCCCTGAAAAGGGCCCTGCCTGGGCTTCCATCTGGCCCTAAATTTCTCTAAGGAGCCGCCATCATGACTGCATGCCTGGTTTTCGTTATCCCAATAGAACGATTGGGAAAGGATGGAAATTTGGAAGAAGCCGAGGTGTCAGAATCCAGGTGAACTCAGCCCAGCCAGGGGCTCGACGCGGCCCTCCCTGGGCTGCCCATGTAACCAGGGAGGAAATGGCCTACCTGGGAGACGGGGTCACAGGACTGGAGAGTTGCGGCATCCACTTCACCCTTCTCGAGCAGTCCTGGCAACGGAGGGTGTGGGAAAGTTTAACTAGAGCTGCTCCAGTGCCAAAGGGTGGGGTGAGTTATCCATGGGTTATGGGTTAGTTTATCTTCTACGACTCAACTCTTGGGGCCGTTTCTACTGCCGGCTGCTGGTGGGGGACCCTGACGCCCAAGGAGACGGGAGGAACCCCCAAGTGAACCAGCAGGATGTGGGGGGACTGAGGGGGGGAGGAGAAGTGGAGGCCAGACAGGGTCGGCGCCCCTGAGGCCGGGGAGATCAGGAGATGTAGGCAGGAGGGGCCTTCCGAGAGGAACGGGAGAGGAATGGAGGGCGATCGCCTGGCCCACTCGAGCCCAGGAAGCCTGCTGGGCTCCCAAGTGAGGTCCGCTGCCCTCTGAGACCAGGGGGGGGGGGCACGCCTGGGCCCCTTCTGTTCCTTGAGCCTAAAGCCCCACCCCCACAGTCCCCAGGGCCTTTTCCAGCCTTGTGGGTCCTGAGCATTGGCCCCGCCCACCACCCAAACCACACCCTTGCTTAGGCCCTGGCCTCCACAGCCAAGGCCTTCGCCCCCCGCCTTTTTTTTTTCTTTTCCCTCCTCCTCTTTTTTACTATTGTGGTACTGTGGTACCTTCCGGTTGTTGATTCATCTATATTTTTATTTTTATATTCTTTCTAGCATGTCTGTTAGTTTCCTAGTCTAATTTTATTTTTTACTTTGTTATTGTCCTCTTTTTTTTTTTTTTTTTTTTGCCGCCCCAGGCAGCTTGCGGGATCTTGGTTCATGAGCCGAGGGTCGGGCGAAGCTCCTGCAGTGGGAGCTCCCAGTCCGAACCACTGGACTAACAGAGAACCTCAGGCCCCAGGGACTGTTCATCAGAGTGAGGTCTCATGGAGGTCCTCATCTCAGCACCAAGACCCAGCTCTACACAACAGCCAACAAACTCCAGTGTTGGAAGCCTCAGGCCAAACAACCAGGAAGACAGGAACACAATCCCACTCATAAAAAAAAAAAAATAAGACAGCAAAAAAATATGTCACAGATGAAGGAGCAAAGTAAAAACCTACATGACCAATTAAATGAAGAGGGAATAGGCAATCTACCTGAAAAAGAATTCAGAGTAATGACAGTAAAGATGATCCAGAATCTCAGAAATACAATGGAGGCACAGATTGAGAAAATATAAGAAATGTTTAACAAAGATCTAGAAGAACTAAAGAACAAACAAACAGAGATGAACAACACAATAGCTGAAATGAAAAATACACTAGAAGGAATCAATAACAGAATAACTGAGGGAGAAGAACGAATAAGTGAGCTGGACGACAAAAGGGTGGAAATAACTGAGAGGAGCAGAATAAAGAAAAAAGAATGAAAAGAACTGAAGACAGTCTCAGAGACCTCTGGGACAACACTAAACACACCAACATTCGAATTATAGGGGTCCCAGAAGAAGAAGGGAAAAAGAAAGGGTCTGAGAAAATATTTGAAGAGATTATAGCTGAAAACTTCCCTAACATGGGAAAGGAAATAGTCAATCAAGTCCAGGAAGCACAGAGAGTCCCATACAGGATAAACCCTAGGAAAAACACACCAAGACACATATTAATCAAACTAACAAAAATTAAATTCAAAGAAAAAATATTAAAAGCAGCAAGGGCAAAACAAAAAATAACACACAAAGGAATCCCCATAAGGTTATCAGCTGATTTTTCAGCAGAAACTCTGCAGGCCAGAAGGGAGTGGCAGGATATACTCAAAGTGATGAAAGAGAAAAACCTACAACCAAGATTACTCTACCCAGCAAGGATCTCATTCAGATTCGACGGAGAAATCAAAAGCTTTTCAGACAAGCAAAAGCTAAGAGAATTCAGCACCACCAAATCAGCTTCACATGCTAAAGAAACTTCTCTAGGCGGGAAACACAAGAGAAGAAAAAGACCCACAAAAACAAACCCAAAACAATTAAGAAAATGGTAATAGGAGCATACAGATTGATAATAACCTTGAATGTAAATGAATTAAATGCCCAACCAAAAGACACAGACTGGCTGAATGGATACAAAAACAAGACCCATATATATGCTGTCTACAAGAGACCCACCTCAGACCTAGGGACACATAGAGACTGAAAGTGAAGGGATGGAAAAAGATATTCCATGCAAATGGAAATCAAAGGAAAGCTGGGGTGGCAGTACTCGTATCAAATAAAATAGACTTTAAAATAAAGACTGTTACAAGAGAGAAGGAGGGACACTACATAATGATCAAAGGATCAATCCAAGAGAAGATATAACAATTATAAATGTTTATGCACCCAACATAGGAGCACCTCAATACATAAGGCAAATGCTAGCCACCATGAAAGGAGAAATTGACAGTAACACAATAGTAGTAGGGGACTTTACCACCCCACTTACACCAATGGACAGATCATCCAAACAAAAAATAAATAAGGAAACACAAGCTTTAAATGACACAATAGACCAGACAGATTTAATTGATATTTATAGAACATTCCACCCAAAAGTGGCAGAATACACATTATTCTCAAGTGCACATGGAACATTCTTCAGGATAGATCACATCTTGGGTCACAAATCAAGCCTCGGAAAATCTAAGAAAACTGAAATCATATTAAGCATCTTTTCTGACAACAATGCTATGAGATTGGAAATCAATTACAGGAAAAAAACTGTAAAAAACACAAATATATGGAGGCTAGCCAGTGTGCTACTAAATAACCAAGAGATCACTGAAGAAATCAAAGAGGAAATAAAAAAATACATGGAAACAAATGGCAACAAAAACATGACAACCCAAAACCTATGGGACGCAGCAAAAGCAGTTCTAAGAGGGAAGTTTAGAGCAATTCAATCTCACCTCAAGAAACAAGAAAAATCTCAAAGAAACAATCTAACTCTACACTTAAAACAACTAGAGAAAGAAGAACAAAGAAAACCCAAAGTCAGTAGAAAGAAAGAAATCATAAAGATCAGAGCAGAAATAAATGAAATAGAAATGAAGAAAACAATAGCAAAGATCAATAAAACTAAATGCTGGTTCTTTGAGAAGATAAACAAAACTGATAAACCCTTAGCCAGAGTCATCAAGAAAAAAAGAGAGAGGATGCAAATCAATAAAATTCGAAATGAAAAAGGAGAAATCACAACTGACACCACAGAAATACAAAGGATTATAAGAGACTACTACAAACAACTGTATGCCAATAAAATGGACAACCACAAAGAAATGGACAAATTCTTGGAAAGGTACAATTTCCAAGACTGAACCAGGAAGAATTAGAAAATATAAACAGACCTGTCACAAGTAATGAAATTGAAACTGTAATTAAAAATCTTCCAAGAAGCAAAAGTCCAGGACCAGATGGCTTCACAGGTGAATTCTATCAAACATTTAGAGAAGAACTAACACCTATCCTTCTCAAACTCTTCCAAAAAATTGCAGAGGAAGGAACACTCCCAAACTCATTCTACAAGGCCACCATCACCCTGATACCAAAACCAGGAAAAGATATCACAAAAAAGAAAATTATAGACCAATATCACTGATGAACATAGATGCAAAAATCCTGATCAAAATACTAGCAAACAGAATCCAGCAGCACATTAAAAGGAGCATACACCATGATCAAGTGGGATTTATCCCAGGGATGCAAGGATTCTTCAATATATGCAAATCAATCAATGTGATACACCATATTAACAAATTAAGGAATAAAAACCATATGATCGTCTCAATAGATGCAGAAAAAGCTTTGGACAAAATTCAACACCCATTTATGATAAAAATTCTCCAGAAAATGGGGATAGAGGGAACCTACCTCAACATAATAAAGGCCATATATGACAAACTTACAGCAAGCATCATACTCAATCGTGAAAAACTGAAAGCATTTCCACTAAGATCAGGAACAAGACAAGGATGTCCACTCTCGCCACTCTTAAAGACGTGTGCTCCGAAAACTATAAAACACTGATGAAAGAAATCAAAGATGACATAAACAGATGGAGAAATATACCATGTTCTTGGATTGGAAGAATCAACATTGTGAAAATGACTATAGTACCCAAAGCAATCTACAGATTCAGTGCAATCCTGGTCAAACTACCAATGGCATTCTTCACAGAATTAGAACAAAAACTTTTACAATTCGTATGGAAACACAAAAGACCCTGAATAGCCAAAGCAATCTTGAGAAAGGAAAACGGAGTTGGAGGAATCAAGCTCCCCGACTTCAAACTATTCCACAAAGGTACAGTAATCAAGACAGTATGGTACTGGCACAAAAACAGAAATATAGATCAATGGTACAGGATAGAATGCCCAGAGAGAAACCCACGCACATATGGTCACCTAATTTACGACAAAGGAGGCAAAAACATACAATGGAGAAAAGACAGCCTCTTCAATAAGTGGTGCGGGGAAAACTAGACAGCTACATGTAAAAGAATGAAATTAGAACACTCCCTAATACCATACACAAAAATAAACTCCAAATGGATTAAAGACCTAAATGTAAGACCAGACACTCTAAAACTCTTAGAGGAAAACGTAGGAAAAACACTCTTTGACATAAACCACAGCAAGATGTTTTTTGACGCACCTCCTAGAGTAATGGAAATAAAAACAAAAACAAATGGGACTTAATTAAACTTAAAAGCTTTTGCACAGCAAAGGAAACCATAAACAAGACAAAAAGACAATCCTCAGAAAATATTTGCAAATTAAACAACAGACAAAGGATTACAGACAAAGGATTAATCTTCAAAATATACAAACAGCTCACGGAGCTCAATATCAAAATAACAAACAATCCAATTAAAAAATGGGCAGAAGACCTAGATACACATTTCACCAAGGAAGACATACAGATGGCCAAGAGGCACATGCAAAGATGCTCAACATCATTAATTATTAGAGAAATGCAAATCAAAACTACAATGAGGTATCACCTCACGCCGGTCAGAATGGCCATTTTCAAAAAATCCAGAAACAATAAATGCTGGAACGGGTGTGGTGAAAAGGGAACCCTCCTGCACTGTTGGTGGGAATGTAAATTGATACAACCAGTATGGAAAACAGTATGGAGGTTCCTTAAAAAACTAAAAATAGAACTACCATATGACCCAGCAATCCCACTACTGGGCATATACCCTGAGAAAAACCGTAATTCAAAAAGAGTCATGTACTGCAATGTTCATTGCAGCTCTATTTACAATAGCCAGGACATGGAAGCAACCTAAGTGTCCATCGACAGATGAATGGATAAAGAAGATGTGGCACATATATACAATGGAATATTACTCTGCCATAAAAAGGGACGAAATTGAGTTATTTGTAGTGAGGTGGATGGACCTAGAGTCTGTCATACAGAGTGAAGTAAGTCAGAAAGAGAAAAACAAATACCGTATGCTAACACATATATACGAAATGTAAAAGAAAAAAGGTTCTGATGAACCTAGGGGCAGGACAGGAATAAAGACGCAGACATAGAGAATGGACTTGAGGACACAGGGTGGGAGGGGGAAGCTGGGGCAAAGTGAGAGTAGCATCGACATATATACACTATCGAATGTAAAATAGTTGGCTAGTGGGAAGCAGCTGCATAGCACTGGGAGATCAACTCGGTGCTTTGCAATGACCTAGAGGGGTGGGATAAGGAGGATGGGAGGGAGGCTCAAGAGGGAGGGGATATAGGGACATATGTATACATATGGCTGATTCACTTTGGTGTACAACAGAAACTAACACAGTATTGTGAAGCAATTATACTCCAATAAAGATCTATTTTAAAAAAAAGACCAGTAAAATTGATAAGCCTCTAGGTAAGCAAACTAAGAAAAAAAAGAGAGAAGACACAAATTACTAATGTCAAAAATGAAAAACCGGGCTTCCCTGGTGGCGCAGTGGTTGAGAATCCGCCTGCCGATGCAGGGGACACGGGTTCGAGCCCTGGTCTGGGAAGATCCCACATGCCACGGAGCAACTAGGCCCGTGCACCACAACTACTGAGCCTGCGCGTCTGGAGCCTGTGCTCCGCAACAAGAGAGGCCGTGATAGTGAGAGGCCCGCGCACCGTGATGAAGAGTGGCCCCCGCTTGCCACAACTAGAGAAAGCCCTCGCACAGAAATGAAGACCCAACACAGCCATAAATAATAAAAAAAATAAATTAAAAAAAAAAAAAAGACAGAAAATATGGAGTCAATCTCCTTTAAAAAAAAAAAAAAATGAAAAACCCTATGGATAGGAAAAGGTAATAAAGAAATTACAAATCATTTTATGCTCACAAATTTGATAAGCTAGATGAAATAGACCAATTCGTTAAAAGACACAAAGTGCCAGATCTTGCACAAGAAGAAATAGGCAATCTAAACAGGCCACTATCTATTAAAGAAATGGAATCAACAATTAATAACCTCCCAAAATAGCACCAGCCCAGATGGGTTTGCTGGTGAATTCCAGCAAACATTTAAGGAATAATGATGTCAATTCTCTACAATCACTTCCAGAAGATGAAAGCAGAAGGAATATCTCCTAACTCATCCTATGAGGCCAGCATCATCCTAATGCCAAAACGAGACCAAAAAATCACAAGAAAACTACAGATCAATACTTCTCAGGATTATAAATGCAAAAATCCACAACAAAGTATTAGCAGATAGAATCCAACAATGTTTAAAAAGAATTATATACCACAACCAAGTGGGGTTTATCTCAGGTATGCAAGGTTGATTCACAGCTCAAAAATAAATTAATGCAATCCATCACATCAACAGCTAAAGAAGAAAAATCACATGATCATATCAATAGATACAGAAAAAAAATTTGACCAAAATCCATCATGATAAAAACTCTCAGCAAACTAGGAATAGAGGGAAATTTCCTCAACGTGAAAAGGAACATTTACAGAAAACTTTAAGCTAACATATTTAATGGTGAGAAACTAGCAGCTTTTCTGCTAAGATTAGGAACAAGTTGAGGATGTCCCTTCTCACTACTACTCTTCAACATCATACTCGAAGTCCTAGCTAACACTAAATCAAGAAAAGGAAATAAAAGGTATACAGGTTGGGAAGGAAGTAATACAATCATCTTTGTTCACAGATGACATGATTGCCTACATAGAAAATTTCAAAGAATTCATACACACACACACATAAGACTCCTGGAACTAATACACATTATGGCAAGTTTGCAGGATCCAACGTTAATATAAAAATGTTAATTGCTTTCCTATATACCAGCAATGAACAACTGTATTCTGAAATCAAAAACACAATATTATTTACAGTAGCACCTCCAAAAGTGAAATACTTAGATATAAATTTAACAAATTATGTACAAGGTCTAAAAGAGGAAAGCTAGAAAACTCTGGTAAATGAAATCAAAGAAGAACTACATAAATGGAGAGATAGTCCCTGTTCAGGGCTAGGAAGATTCAGTACTGTCAAGATGTCCATTCTTCCCTACTTGATACACAGATTCAACACAGTCTTAACCAATATTTCAGTAAGTTATTTTGTGGATGTTTGCAAAGTGATTCTAAATTTTACATGGAGAGGCAAAAGACCCAGAATAGCCAACAAAATATTGAAAGAGAAGAGCAAAGTTTTAGGACATACTACCAATATCAAGACTTAACTATAAAGCTACAGTAAGCAAGATGAATTGTATTGGCAAAAGAAAAAGATCAATGGAACAAAACAGAGCACCCCAAAATAGACCTGTACAAATATAGTTAACTTATCTTTGCTAAAGTAACAAAGGCAATAACACAATGGAGAAAAGATAGTCTTTTCAACAGAGGGTACAGGAACGACTGGACATCCACATACAAAAAAAAAAAAGAAAAGCAAGAATTTAGGCACACACCTTATACTCAAAAGGGCTCATAGACTTAAATGCTTAAATGTAAAATGCAAAACTATAAGCCTCTTAGAAGATAATGTGGGAGAAATTTTAGATGACATTGGGTTTGATGATGACTTTTGGATACAACACTAAAGGCTTTCAAACCATGAAAGAAAAAAATTGATAAACTGGACTTCAATAAAATGAAAAACTTCTGCTCTGCAAAAGACACTGTGAAGAGAATGAGAAGACAAGCCACAAACTGGGAAAAGACACTGTGAAGAGAATGAGAAGACAAGCCACAAACTGCAAAAGACAATTATGATAAAAGTATACAAAGAACTCTTAAAATGCAACAATAGAAAACAAACAACCTGATTAAAAAGTGGGCAAAAGATCTGAACACCTCGCCAAAGAGATACACAGAAGGCAAATAAGCATATGAAAAGATATCCAATATCATATGTCATCATGGAACTGCAAGCTAAAACAACAAAGAGATACCACAGCACACCTACTAGAATCATGAAAATCCAGAGCACTGACGACATCAAATGCTGGTGAGGATGTAGAGCAACAGGAACTCTCCTTCATTGTTGGCAGGAATGCAGAATAGTGCAGCCACTTTGGAAGACAGTTTTGACAGTTACAAAACTAAACATGCTCTTACCATATGATTCAGCAATCACACACCTTGGTATTCACCCATGTGAGCTGAAAACTTATGTCTACACAAAAACCTGCACACAATGTTTACATCATCTTCATTTTTAATAGCCAAAACTTAGAAACAACCAAGAATCCCTCAGTAGGTGAATGGATAAACTGTGATCCACCCAGACAATGAAATATTATTCTGTGCTAAGAAGAAGTGAGTTATCCAGCCATGAAAAGACACGGAGGAATCTGAAATGCATGTTACTAAATGACAGAAGCCAATCTGAAAAGGGTCACGTAGTATGATTCCAACTCTGTGACATTCTGGAAAAGGCAAAACCATCGGGACAGTTAAAAGGATCAGTGGTTGCCAGAGGTTAGGGGGAGGAGGGATGAACAGACGGAGCACAGAGGATTTTTAGGGCAGTGAAATTATTCTGTATGATACTATATTGATGAAAACACGTCATTATATATTTGCCCAAACGCATAGAATGACCCTCTGTAAACTGTGGACTGTGGGTGCCCACGGAGGTTCACTGACTGTGGCAGATGTCCCACCTGGGGGGATGCCGTGCATGGGAACAGGTGAGGGTCTATGGGAAATCTCTGCACCCTCCGCTCCAGAATCCAGAGAGGCCCACTAGGCATTGTGTCTCATTTTTGGCTGTCTCAGTTTTGCAGCCACTTATCCTTCACCTTACAAGGGGTATCTCGACATGCTCCACACACTGGACCCTAGAAATTTCACTGAGGGGGAAGAACCCTGAATTTTTGTTGGATTTATTTTCTACCCTCTGACATGCAATTGTCTTCCTGTAAGTCTGGAGTAGGTGCTCCTTCTCTCTCAGTAGGTCCAACCAGCATAATCACCAATGAAATGGACCAGTATGATAGTTTATGGAAGGGAAAGTGATCAAGATCCCTCAGAACTAACCTATGACTGAGGGCTGGAGAGTAGACATACCCCTCAACAGAGGGGTAGGACAGCAGAGGTGTGTTGCTGACCCCGCTAGGTAAAAGCAAACCACTGCTGGTGGGCCTCAGGGATGGGGAGGAGAAAAGAGCACTTGCCAGATCAAGGGCTGCAAAGCAGGGACCAGGAGATGTGTTAATTTGCTCAAGCAATGAAACCACATCTGGTTCAGCAGCTGCAATTGGGGTCACCACCTGGTTAAGCTTAAGATAGTCCACTGTCGCCCTCCAAGACCCAGCTGTCTTCAGCACAGGCCAAATCGGAGGGCTGAACGGGGAGGTGGTGGGAGTCAGCATCCTGCATCTTTCGAGCCCTTGGTGGTGGCACTGACCCCTGCAATCCCTCCAGGAATGCCCTATTTCTTTGGTTCACTGTTTTCCCAGGTAGAGGCAGCTCCAGTGGCTTCCACTTGGTCTTTCCCGCCATAACAGCCCTCACTCCACCGGTCAGGGAACCAATGGGGGATCCCACCAGCTGCTGAGCACGTGTATTCCAATGATGCATTCTGCACCTGGGCGGTGGGGGGGGGGGGGACACAGAAAGGGTCTGCGGACCCACTGGACCCACGTGAGAGGGACCTGTGCTAACCCTCCACTGATCAGTTGGCCTCCATGACGCCCTGCTCTGACTGGGGGGCCACGGTGGCATTTGGGGTCCCCTGGAATTTGTGTCAGTTCAGAGCCCGTGTCCGATTATTTCCTTTTCTCCAATGTGCGGCCACCCTGGTAAAAAGCTGCAGGTTCTTTTGGGAAAGGCAGGGAAAGATTAACAGTATAAATCGTTGGCAATGTAGTGGGGTCCTTCCTCAAGGGGACCTGGCTTCCCCTTCACTGAAGGGGTTCTGGGTCTGGAAGTCTGAGAACTGACCGCGGGGCCGTGACTCTGTCTTTGTGACCCAGGCCAGACTTCTGCTCACTAAACCCAGAGCTCTGCTGCTGACACGGGTGGAGCCTGAATGCCATCGCCTGCTCAGCTGCTTCTCTCCTGGGGCACCAGGGTCCATCACCCAATGCCGTGGGTTTCTTCTGATGGATGGTTTGACGCTGCTGCCCACTGTGGGAACTGTGCCCGCCTTGTCCTTGGCAAGTAACCACTGCCCCAGATCCAATCACCCTGTTGCTTTCTGGTTTCCTAATTCGTGCCCAGCTATCACTGTGGGGTCTGGCCTACGCAGGACAGCAATCACAGAGCCCTCCTCACAAAACCCTTCTCTCCGTCCTGGGTGGGTGGGCAGGTCTTATGAGATAAACCCACGCGGACTCCAGCCTCCCTCTCTGCCTCTGCCATGAGCCACGGCAGCTCTGGCATTTCAGCCTAATTTGCTGCATGTCACCTTCTGGTCCATGTTTCGGCCGAACAACCAACCAAACAGAGCCTTTCTAATCCCTTTAGGTGAGTCCAGGGCAGGCCGTAGGGTTTGGGAGCAAAGCCCTGCCAGCCTCTTCAAATAACTACTCTCCTCTTGAGAAACAGCTCTTGGCTGCTACTGGGCCTTAGCAGAGAGTGGACGCTTGACCACGGGTCACCACGGTACCATGTGACCAAGCTGCCCATCATGAACTGGCTGTTATCTGACCCACAAGGCCATAAACTTGGATGTGCACAGCAGCAGTTTACCACCAGATGGAAGTGATAAATATGTGATCAGGCCCTGAGGGCACAAGGAAGCAGGCCCTGAGGGCACAAGGCCCAAGCAGGGCCTGAGGGCACAAGGAAGTCACATGAACAAGTGGCCCAAGGGCCCATGGTCCCCACCCCTGCTACACTGCCTTCTCTCCCAGCCTGAACCTAGCCTCCTGGGGAAGTTCATTCCTTACAATCAGTAACAGAGGAAGTGAAGCCTCGGGCCGGTTTACAGCTGGTTCTACATGGTATGCGGCAGCCCTTGAGAGTGGACGGCTGCAGCTTGACAGCCCCTTCTGGGACGTCCCTGAAGGACAAGGTGAAGGGCAGTCCTCCCAGGGGACAGGACCTCAGGCCATGCATCTGTTTGTGCACTTTGACTGGACTGTGTGATTATAAACTGAGTCACGGGCTGTGGCCAGTGGTTTGGCTGGACCGTCAGGGACTTGGAAGGAACATGGTGGAAAATTGGTGACAAGGAGGTGTGGGAAAGTGGTTTGTGGACAGACCTCTCCGAATGGGCAGAAAATACGGAGATACATTTGTGTCCCATGTGGGTGTTCACAAGGGCGACCTCGGCAGGGAAGGGTTTCCATGACCCGTCCTGTGGACACCAGTCAGCCTCTTTCCGCAGCCAGTCCTGTCAAAGTGGCCGTGGCGGCAGGGATGGAGATGACGTGTAGGCTCATTATCATGGGCGTCCACTCACCAAGGCCTCCCCGGCTGTGGCCACTGCCAAGTGCCCTGTCTGCCAGCAGCAGAGACCAGCACTGAGCCCCTGACACAGCCCATCCTCTGGGTGGTCAGCCAGCTCCCCGGCGGCAGGCTGGTTTCACTGGACCACTTCCACCACGGAAGGGGCAGCGTTTAGCTCCCACCGAAATAGCCACTTGTTCTGGATATGGAGCTGCCTTCCCCGCGTGCAGTGCTTCTGCCGAAACTACGCCCTGTGGACTTCTGCAATGCCTTAATCTCCCGCACGGTATCCCGCACGGCACTGCTTCTGATCAAAGAACTCACTCCACAGAAAACGAAGCGTGTCAGTGGGCCCCTGCTCATGGAGTTCACCAGTCTCACCGTGCTCCTACAGTCCAGAAGAAGCCAGCCTGACAGAGAGGTGGAGTGGCCTTTTGAAGATCTGGTTCCAGGACCCACGAGTCTGGATCCAGGAGACCCCACGGGGCGTCTCAGTGTCACCACGCCCTGTGCTCAAGGTCAGTGGGAAACAAAGGCTGACGGCCGTTGTTTCCCCAGGCAGGCAGGACCGTTGACGACCCAGACCCTTCAGGAACGGAGCCCTGAGTCACCACCAGGTCAGAAGCACGGCAGCCGAGCTGCTTGCTGAGGGCGAAGGGGAGACGGAGCGGGTGGGGGGAGAAGGTGGATACAGAGACCAGGGCTGTAGTCGGCATGACGGTTTCCTCCTCGTTCTGTTACGAATATGGCTGTGTGTGTAGGTGCACCCGTAAGATACCCTTGTTTCTTCACTCTCCCATCCCTCATGATGGAACATCAGCGGTGCTGACTTTACAGCGCAGCGTTTCAGTTACAGGACACCAAGGAGGAGTGCGAGCGTCACGGAGGACTTGGCATGCTCCCTGGGGAGGGTCGTGCGTTTCAGTGGCTCACAGCGCAGCGGTCTCACGCACGTCAGCAGAAGCGAGCTCCGCCGCTGACTTTATGTGCAGACAAGGCTGGGTCACAGAGTTGGGCCCGGGTGCCAAGCTGACGAGGGTGGATTGCGATGGTCCGTCTGCACGGCAGCTTGGCCAGGCTGTGCCGCCAGCGGTCAACCGCTCGTCTGGATGCTGTGGGGAGGGCACGTCGCAGACGTGATTCACTCCCACAACCAGGGGCTTTAGGGAAGGGGGCGCCTTAGAGCGTGCGCCTCGATGGTCTGGGTGGCTGGTGTCAGCGGTCGAGGGCCTGGAGGGCAAGCGAGGTTTCCTAGGGAAGACCTTCTGCCTTGAGACGGTGTGTCAACTCCAGCCTGCGTCCCAGCCTGTCGGCCCCAAGGTCTCAGCTTCCAGCCTCCCCGATCGTCATTAGAGCCAGGCCCCCAGATGAGTATTTCCACCTGCACCTCTCTCTCCTATTGGTTCTGCTTCTGTGCAGAACTCTGACTGAACAAACCAATAATTAAGTTTTTAGTCGTTAGTAGAAGACGTTATTCCCATCTTAGTATTAAACAAGCTGAAATCTTTGGGATTTGTTTAAGGTGATAAAAAGTGAGGACGTGAGGACTTCCCTGGTGGTGCAGTGGTTAAGAATCCGCCTGCCAATGCAGGGGACACGGGTTCGAGCCCTGGTCCGGGAAGATTCCACATGCCGCGGAGCAACTAAGCCTGTGCACCACAACTACTGAGCCTGCACTCTAGAGCTGACTCAATCTGCATGACAGACTGGAAAAAAATCTCCCACGTCTTTATGAGGACACAGTGATCACGGAAGGCGGCACCAGTGGTGGAATTCCGCACAAGAGAATCCAACCTGAGGTGGGATCACCCGTGGCCACTCGGACACACCGGATGTTCACCTTCCACACCACCAGCGAGCTCTCGTGGCTGCCCTGGGTGTCCAGGTGTGAAATCCACCCCCCATTCTGATTAGTTACAGTAACTTCTGCCCTCTGGGGAGAGCTACAGAACGGCTATTACAGGTGATTCACAAATTCTTTTCCATTTCTAGAGTTTATTGCTATTTTAAAAATGAATTTTGGTTTATTGTTTTGCAGCAGAAACCCAATTTCTGACTGGAATAGTTTTCTTGGGCGCCATCCATCCTTCATGCTAAATGTCAGGTGTGAAACTGACAACTTTAAAAAAACCCTTTCTACCCGTGTTTCTTGGTGGACACAGGAAATGGAGCCTCCGGTGAGGAGATGAACATGTACCATTTCACAAACAGAATGCCAACTAACTTGGCTTCATCTCGAGTAGCCTACGTGTCTCGATTTGGCAACATTAAGTGTCCTTCTTCTGAAACTGCAAAATCAAATCCCCTTTTAATTTTTCCTTAGAAGCCTTGGGGATACAAGTTTTACATCTGTATCTATCCCACAATTCTTATGGGATCTGGCCTTCAATGAACTATCAAATTCCTAAGAATGATCTCCAATAGTTTTGTCCAAATACCTGTGCTAAGCATGTATGAGATTAACTCACTTCCCCCCTCCAAACCCCAGGGTGGGAGACGCCATCGTGCCATCTCACTGATGGGGAAACCGCGGCAGAGGAAGCTCGCCCGAGTCCTCACAGCAGGCTGCCTCACCCCAGCCTCACCGCCATACTCATTCATCCGTTTGTGCCTTCTTTCTCCAAATTCAGGTTTCACTGGTCATGTAGTAGTTTTGGCTCCTGCTTCCTCCCCCATCCTCCGCTGTACCCTGAACACCTGGGCACCCAGAAGGAGAAGCTGCCCAACAGGGCAGAGGAGAGGGTGTGGGCCCTCACTGGCCAACAGGGCCTAGCTTTACGCTCAGTGGTTACTAGATGCCTGACCTTGGGCCCTCATGGGCACATCTGTGCCCTGAAAGGCTCACCAGCACCGCACCAAGCTGAGACTCAGAAGTAGCTGGATTGAGTCTCAGCCCAGGACAAAGGCCAGGGGCAGTAAAAGGAGAACTGGGGGTGGCCAGGCCTTCCTGAGAGAGCAAAGGAGAAGGTCCCAGGCTGCCTCTGAGCTCTCTGCTGACCCAGGAGGCCCCACCCTGTCCCATTCAGGGCCTTTGCCCTTGTCACAGGGAGGGACGCTCCAGTGGCATATCCCCTCCAAAAATAAGTCGCCTGTAAAACCTCTGATGTGGCTGTTTGGACAGCTGGGATTCGTGCTTTCAGGATGGGCTCATTTTCTGCCTGAAGATGACTCATCCACCACATGCCAGCTCTCCTCCTCCCACAGAGGGCAGTCCAGCCACAGGGAGTCGAGGGGAAGGCCTGAAGTCGCCGGGGCCCCAGCGGCCCAGGGCATTCAGCAAAGGGCCCTCTGCCCCGCCAGGGCGCCAACCGCAGCGCCGGTGCAGGCTCTGCCCAGCACGTGTGTCCCCGGGAGGACGCAGGCTTCCATCGGCCACAGCTGACCGGATGACGGCCAGACTTCTCAGCGACTCATTCATGAAGCGGACGGGGTTCCCAAAGCCCTTGAGAACGTGCCACCTGGGCCGTGGGCTCAGCGGAGCTTCACGCGCAATCTCATTCCACTGCAGCCACACCTGAGGCGCAGCACTGATCGCGGGGCTCCCCGTGTTTGGGCCTGTCCTCCCCCAGGAGATCAGTGTGAGGACGGGGCCTGCAGTGGACTCCAGTCCTGGTGCGGTCAGACCCGGCCCACTCCCCCCGGGTTTAAGGTCTGCAGGACGCCTCCCCCACCCCCGCTGGTGGGGCTGGCGGGGCTGAAGCAGCCAGCGTGTGAGGCGGGAAGGCACTGCCTGTCTCAAAGCTGGAAACACGCTGGCAGCGACTGATACATTGGTTACAGAGCGACGGCAGCCCCCTCCCAGTCCACATGTTAGGAACAGCACAGGCAACGGCTTGCTTAGTGCAGTGAGGCTCAGTGGGGGAAACAAATTCACAAACCAGTGGTTCTTCGCTTTAGGAAAAGCTGCCTGGTTGTTCTAAGAGCTTCATCTTCAAGATTTCTTCAGATTGCACAGTCCTGAGTTTTCACTAAATGTATCATTGTAACCCTCCCATCGTATATACACACACTTTGAATCGGGGGATGTGGTTAATAAAGGACCGTTCCCCTGCACTCCCATTTCCACGAGGTCCCGACGGCAGGCAGGCCCGCCTGCTACTCTCCTGACTGTCAGCCCAAACCCGTCCCCCAGAGACTTAGCCACAAAGGCCACACCTTGTGAGTGGGCTCGGTTGAGCGGTTCACTACTGTGGGGCCCCCTACAGCTGCACTCGAGTCGTGCGGAACCAGAAGGCAGACAGCCCAGCTCACAGGCCCCTTTCCTGGGCTGACCTCAGGGCCTCCTGCCAGCAGTTACCCTGGACTTCTCACCCCTCAACTCCTGGACACGCCAAAAACACCGGAGGTCACGGCCTCATGGGGATGGGGGGGCCACCAAAGTCAGCGCCCTGGATCCCAGACGGCACTGAGACCAGAGTTAGGCTGGCTCCACTGCCAACGCTCTGTGACCCCAGGCAAGTGCCAGCACCTCTGAGCCTCAGGAGGATCACCAAAAATGAACATTTTAATGCAAACATCTTTAGAGGCTCTTTCCAGTTCCAACACACTATTGCTTTGCGAAACGGAAACTCGCTCATCCATCAGCAGAAAGTTAACTTTCTTCTGACCCATAAAGTAAAGAATTTCCCACAAGTCACGTGAGTGAAACTCTCCTGGCAGCAGTTTTTCTGACACTCGTCAGTCAACAAATGTCACCAGGCCTTCTACGCACTCAGCACCCTCCAGGATCTGCCAGTCAGAGCCCTGAGACTATCTGAAATAAGTTTTAAATCAGGACTGAGCACAAAACAACAGACGCCCCCAAATACGCAGACCCCTCCTGTGTGTTGGACCTGCCGACCTCCTGCTGCGTGTCCTACTCTGTCTAAAAGCACGCTAGTCCAAACCCACTAAGCTGGTTTCGTAACGCATGATGGGTTGTTCCAAACTCGGGGCCACAAGGAAGACCCTCAGCACGCTGGTGCCACGGAGAGCACAGCCAGAGCCAGGCTCCAGCGGGAGGTCAGCGGGAAGGTGAGGATGCAGGGGCGGAGGGGGCGGTGAGGGTCCTTGGTCAGGCCTGGCCCCCGACAACTCCAGCCGGGCAGCCGCGCTGACTTGAGCCGCCTGCCGCCCACCCAGTGGCTCTTGGGCTCCCCCCCTTCAGGCCACCTCCTCTGGCCCTCGCTCGGCTACAGCTCCCAGGAGGCCTCCCAGTCCCAAGGCGCACCTGCTCCCCGTCCTCAGGCCTGCCGAGTCCACGTGCCCGTCCTGGACTCCGCCTGCCCCCTCGCCGTCGGCCCAGTGCCCAGCGCTCTGCCTGGCCCGGCGCCCGCCGTGTGACAAACAGACAAGCGAGTGGGGAGTGACGTCCAGCTGGCCGGCCAGGAGGGCTCTGGCGCCAGATGCTCTCGGCTGCAGGGCGACCGCGAGCTGCTTCCACCTTCCTGGGGGCCCAGGACTCCCCTTTCTGATGACCTTCCCTGGAGTCACCCCAAGGGATAAGGATCCCCGCCACCTGGTGCTAATGTGCTCATAAAACCTCAAAGACAGGAAACAGCCGCTGACGGACATGAGAGGTGAAACCTGGTAGTTGTTTCAAGCACAAAATAGATTTTCTAAGTGCAAAAGGGTTAACTGAAATCCTACAGAGCACCTTCTTAAAAGGCTTCCAATATTTGGTTCCTGCTCTGCGATTTCTGGGTGCCACAAAGATGACCCCAAAAGTAGGATCCCTCCTTCAGAAGCACTAGATCCAAGTCCTTCAACGGGAAGATATGACTCCCACCTGCTGCACCTTCCGAAGACGAAACCTCCCTGTCTCCACTCCTGGGGTCTTCCCCACGCCCTGGGGGGCCTCTAATCCTTCCACCCCTGGGGGCTGGGGGACCCCGCACTCGACGGCGGCACCGAGGGTCTGCTTCAGACTGGCAGCTTCGAAGTACATGTACTTCCAGGTCTCCTCGGAAGCACCGGCCCCTCCCATCCAGGGCCACCCCAGGCAGACCCATCCCCAAGCAGAACAGATGCCTGGCCGGGCCAAGGGACCCAGGTTCTGGGAGAGTCTCCGGTGCTGGATCAGAACCAGCCCACCCAGGCCCCCCGGCTCCACACTCCGCCCTGCGTTCCCGGTCCTCCTCCCTGTGGATGCGGCCATGGAGCTGCTCTGTGCCGGCGTCCTGGCCGCAGGGCAGGCCCTGCGGGGAGCGGGTGCGACCAGGCCGGGGGGCGGGAAGAGCGCTGGGAGAGCGGCTGGGGGGCGCACACGCCGGCTCAGGGCCCTCCTGCCAGCACGTGAGTCTCTCTGACCCCCACCCCCGGGGGCCGAGCAGGGCCCACGTGCAGGGCCCGCCTGGAGCAGGGCTGACGGGCCCGACCCCCAGGGGCACAGCTAGCGACGCCCGCCTGCCAGGGACGGCCAGCAGCACCTCCACACGCGGGGCCGCCGCGCTCGGAGGGCCGGATGGAATTTCAGCGGAGCTCGGCACCGGGAACGCGGGCGCTGAGGTTCGGGTCCTCGCGGACGGTGCGGGTGGAGCTCACTGCCTTTTCCTGAGGAAAATCAGTAACAGAAACAGCCTGGAGAATACTGCCAATTACCTTAAAAAAGCCTTTTGCCGTAATTAAACACGTGTGCACCTACGATGGGCTCACCCAGGGATAGATGGGAAGCAGCCCGCCGCGCTCTCAGGGGGTGCAATCTGCGGCTCTGGTCTCAGAGGGGCAGGGTCAGCCCAGGGCCCCGCGGACAGGCCAACGGCCGCCGCCAGCCCTGCTGCCAGAAACGGCAGCTGCGGCGCTTTGCGCTTCACTCTAAATTGGGAAAAATTCAACTGGGGGTGCAGGAGGGAAAACACGCACAGGTGCCTTTTCAGACCAGTGCTTCTTCTCGCTGTGTCTGAGAGGTGAGAAAAGCAAGCCACACAGACGACGTGCTTGTCTCCCAGCTTTGACGCTGCCGGTCACGGCTGCCCCTGCGGACACCTGCCCGCTTCCTGCCACCAGATCCACGTCACCTCTGCCGGGAGCGCAGCGGGAATCCCACACTCCCAGCTCGGCTGGCACAGGCTGCTGCCTGGCCGACCCGAGCCGCCTGAGCTGAGGTGACGCGGCTGTTCCTCGTTAGGCGGGAGCTGCTGGCGGAGCGTGGGCCTCGAGCGAAGCCAAGCGCCCCCTAAGAGCGGAGCCAGCGACCACGGAGGAGGGCGGAGGGGTATCACTCCCCACGAGGCCCCCAAACACCCGACCCCGCTCAGGCAGCAGCCCCGTCTCTTTCACAAACTAGAAGGGGGGAACTTGTTCACAAACTAGAAGGAGGGAACTTGCGGCCAAGAACCAGAATCGGTCACGGAGCTACCACGGCTCTTCCCTTTCTGAGTCAGAGGCCCCAGGGAGCTTGTCTTCAGGAAGGTCGTCCAAGTGAGAGGGTGGGACCACCTGCCCTCCTGGGGAGACCTGGCTACGTCTCCCGCCCAGGCAGCGAGGTGGGAGAAGTGGACCACGACGGGTGATCTTCAAGCAGACGTGGACGCAAAACACAGAGCAAAGAGTCCCTTCATGCCCAGGCACCTGCCGGTCTCAGGAGGAGGCAGCCGTCGTGGCCGAGACAGAGGCCTCTCCCTCTCCAGGGAGCGTGGGGAGAGCATCCCTCTGGACCAGGGGACAGGCGGTGAGGAGGCCTGAGCATCTCTGAGAGGTGCCTGGGCCCTGAGAGCACGGGGTGGTGAGGGGTGGGTGTGCCTCTGGGGTCCCAGGCAGACAGCCTGAGCCACCTGGATTGGGTACCGTCCCTGAGGGAGAGGAGAGGCTGCCATCTAGGTCGAGGGGCACACTCTAATCAAAGGCTGGCTTTACAGTGAGAGGTTTGAAAACATCCACACACCGTGGCAAAGCCAAGAGAGAGTGAGAACAAGCCGCTTCGAGAACAAGGCCAATAAAGGGAGTGGCCCCTGCCGGGGACCCAGCCCACTCTCCAGCACAGCCCGGGCAGTGCCGAGGTCTGACCACCCGACACGTCTCACTGGCTTTGGATGTGAAAGAGGTAAAACAGCTCATCAACAATTTTTTATACAGATCGTATGGTAAAATGACAACGTTTCTGGATATTCAGTCTAATAGGGTATACCACTAAAATGAACTCCATGTTTTATCTTATTTTTAAATTGTTTTAACTTTCAAAAATGTGACTTACTAGAAGACTGTAAGTTACATATGTGGCTTGAATTATGGTTTCATGGGACAGCACTGACTTAGAAATCTGGACTCTCGTGCTGGCTCACCTGAGGTCTAGCTGGTGGCAATGGAGGCAAGCTCCCTGGACTCGGATTTCTTTCCGAAATCAGCCCAACTTCCTTCACTGCTAAAGAAGAGCTGAAATGCCATCCACACCCACTAGGAGGCTGGCCTCCTCCTCTGGCTGCTGGCCCGTGGCTGAGCGGGTTGTGCTGCACGAGGACGGCACACTGAGGGAGAAGGCCCTGCTCACATGGCACGTGAGTAGATCCGTGGATTTGTTCTTAGAGGTCCTGGCACTTGGCAGAAGGTGGCTAATCCCAGCAAAGTGAGTAGTTTACAATGACTTTGCAACAGGAGAAACGAAGCATCTTGAGGGGGCACTTCTTCTCATGTGCGAGAAAACCAGCTGGGCTCCGGTCAGCCCTCCCCGAACCTGCGGTCACCGGAGCGCCACCGCTTTGCTGGCTTGGCCTCCCTCTGTGTCACGCGCCCGGTGCCCACACGCGAGCCTTAATTTACAAAACGAGATTGGCGTCTGATGCCCAAGAGGAACAACCAGCCGGGCCCGGGCCGCCCAGGGTGGGCCACTTACCCTTTCGCTTCTCCTCTCGTCGGGTCTACCTCCTGTGCTGGTGGGGCTGGGTGCTGACCGGCCGCCCGCAGGGCCCGCTCCGGCCTCCCCGTTGAGGTGGACGGCGCTGACGTTGGGAGGAGTGACGGCCGAGGCTGCCGACGTGAGCAGGATGGCTGGCCGGGGGCTGTGCTGCGGGGACCCCACGGCGGGCAGGCTCTGGGCGCGCAGGGGCGACACCGCGGCGGTGGGCCGGCCCTGGGCCTGGGCCGGGTGGGCAGCTGGGAGAGAGGGGCGGAGAGAGCAGGGGGAGGTGAGTCTGCAGCCGGCAGCGTGGGGGCCACGGCCCGCCCTCCACCCGCACCTCTGCTGAGTCTCCAGCCCCAGCTGCAGCCGCAGGCGGGGCAAGGAGGCCTCTGGGCAGCCGGCCGCCCCCGCCGCACCAGGAGCCGGGAGGCGGCCTCTGAGGCTGCCGCAAACGAGGCCCTTCCCAGTTTCTCCCGTCTTTGAACTGGTGTTCTCTGCTGTAAGGAACCAGTACGCTCGGGAGGGTTTCAGAACCACCCCGTTCGGCCCTTCGTAGACCTGAATCCCTGCAGGAGCCCGGAAGAGGCCCGGGGAGGCCCTGGGCTGCCGGGCACCGCTGTGCGTGAGAGGACCCCTGTGGACAGCGCGGCCCCGGTCGGCCTCCACCCGCAAGTGGAGCGGCCCAGCCCTCGGCCGCCACACCCGCTGCTCGAGCTGGCCGAGCGGGGGCGGTTGTGTGAGGATCCACGGACCGATGGCTCACCGTCCGTCTCCCCACTCCAGCGTGAGCTCCATGGGTGGGACTTTCGTGTCTAATTCACTAACGTATTCCAAACAGCTGGAACAGTGCCCGGCACGTAGTAGGTGCTTAAGAAAATTCGTTCGGAATGAACGAGTCTTTGAGAAAGGAGAACCCTGGCTAAAACATCTCTACAGATTTCCCAGAACTGAATGGTTGGAGAAGAAAACAACACTCCATGAGAGAGAGGCATGGCTCACAACACAGGCCTGTGGCAGGCTCGGAATCCACAGGTCTTCGGTACAATTCACCCTCAACCTCACCCGCCCGGCAGGACCCAGACACACGCGGCCGACCCGTCGCCCTGCTGGGCCTGCTGGTCAGTGACGTCAAAGCAGACGTGGGCTGTCTGAGGACGAGCGTGGCCACGCCGTTACTCCCAGTCTCTGCCCCTCCTCTCCTCTCTATCCCGTTGTTTCAGTAGCTCTGGAGCCCCCAGATCCCACTACCCTGCACAGGTCCACTCTGCCTCCCAGGACCAAGGTCCAGTGGTGCTTTAAAGAGAGCAGGTGAATGAGTAAATGACCTACCTTATCGCCCACTCTGTCCTTTCCTTACTCTCAGGCTATCACTTCCCACTTCATGGATGGAACGGACGCTGGAGACTCCCCCAGCGTCAGGGCAACCGCTGTCCAGACCCAGCCCCTCAGCCTCCAGGGTGCAGGGTCCCACGGGGCGACCCTTCACCCTCACTGACACCTCCCACGCCCTGTCTCTCCTGTCCTCAACTCTGCCCCTCCTATAACTGACTAACCAGCCCGAGGCCCTCCTCCCATACCCCCTCCTCTCTACCGGCACCTCCTTTCCTGCTGCCTTGACCCCTAGGGGCTCGGAACAGTGTCCACATGGCCCTTCCTTCCTTTTCCCTCGACTCTCTGATGGGCCTGTGTTTGGTGTCTGCTCGTCCTCTGAGGCTTGACGGTTACGGCGAGTTTGGGTTTGCGTTTATGTCTGTGATTCCGCCTCACACGAGGGCCCATCTTCCGTCTGGGGGACCCTGCAGTGATCATCCTCGAGGATTCTCTCTCCCGGCCTCTGCTCTCTGCTTCTGAAAGTCGTGTTAGAAGTCATCTGGAGCTCGGCGTCCACCCCGTGTGTACTTTCTTCTCGTTTCGCCTCTGCTCCATCTCTGGACAAGCTCCTCTGCAGGGCTCCCGGTGTGGCCAAGTCCATCTCAGCTGTGTCCAGTCCAGAGCATGTGTCACCCACAGAGGTTTCGTATTTAAATATATGTTTCCTTTCCAAAGTTTCAAGTTGCTCTGTCCTATCCAGTGGATTCTGATTCACATCCATCTACCTGCTGTTTTACTTTTCTTCTTCATAATACTATTTTTTCTTCCTTTTGGTGGGATGGACATTATTCCTTCTTTTTCCTCTTGGAGGAGCTGAAATGTGCCGATTTCAAAGCCTTCTTCGGTTCTCCTGCCCGTTCTTCAGGCTGCTGGCTTCTGTGATGCAGGACTTTCCCACGAGCTGAGTGCAGGCTCGCCCTGAGCGTGAGTGTCTCGCTGCCCTGTTTCCCCTCTTTTATCCCCTCCTGCGGTTTTGTTGCTGCTTCTGCCTGGCCTCTGGGACCTCCCCTCAGAACCAGGTGTAATCGGGTGGCTTGAGTCTGGTCCTGCAGGAAAGGTGCAGATCTAGCCCTCAGGCCAGAGCCAGACTCAGCTCCAAGTCCAGGTGGGGCTCCATTCCCTCCCTCATCCCAGGCAGGGGCTCCGTACTGACCACTCCCAGGAGGGGGCTCAGCCCTTAGACCAGTGCACCTGGCTTGGATCCCTGACGCCCTCCAGGGGCTGCCTGTCCATGTTCTCCTGCAGGAGGGGAAAGCCACCACCACCTGCTTCATCCCGGAACCCAGGAGGCCAGCATATCAACCCTCTCGTGTCCCATTTGTTTACATCCAGAGTTGCTTCTTTAAGTATCAAAAACCAACCAACCTCTCTGTGTTCACAGCAGAAGGGGGTGGGATTTCCACATGAATCACTCTTCCAGGCTTCCAGGAGTCCTCGACTCACTTCTGTCTCCTGAAATACGGTTTCTCACCCCATCATTCCATCAAATGTATCTGGACAAGATCAATTATGACTCCCCTGTCACCAAACTTAATGGACACTTTTCTGTTTTCAGAAAAAGTATCTATTGATCTAGCCATTTCTCTTCACACCAATATCACACTGATCACTGTGGCTTTTTAATATGTCTTGAAATCAGTCTTAGCTTTCCAACTTTTTCTTTTCAAGGTTGTTTTAACTATTCTAGGTCCTCTGCATGCCTGTATGAATCTGGGAACCAGATTGTCAATTTCTACCAAAAAGTTGGGTGAGATCTTGATTGGTATTCCATTGAAGCTATAGGTCAGTTTTTGGCGAATAAACACCTTAACAATACTGTTTTCTCACTCCTGAATAAAGTAGACCTCTCTACTTATTTAAGACTTCTTTCTTTCTTTAACTTGCAATATTTTGGAGTGTTCATTGTGCTGGTCTTACTCATCTTTTGTCAGATTTATTCCTAATTTATATTTTTGATGCTATTAAAATTGGTATCATTTTTTAAATTTCAATTTCCAATTATTCATTGCTGGTGTAGAGAAACAAAACTGACTTTTGTATATTGATCTTGTATCCTGTAACCTTGCTGAAACTGATTTATTGTCTCTAAAAAAATCTTTGTCTGTGTCTGTGTGTGTGTGACTGTGAATTCCTTAAGGTTCTCTATGTACAAGATCACGTCATCTGCAAACACAGATGGTCTTACTCTTTCCTTTCCCATCTCCACACCTCTTCTTCCTCTGCCTTGACTAACTGTTCTGGCTAGAATTTAACAGCACAATGCTGAATAGAACTGGTAAGAGTGGACATCCCTACCTTGACGCTGACCCTGGGGAAAGCTTTCAGTTTGGTTTTTTTTTTAATTAATTTTATTTATTTTTGGCTGTGTTGGGTCCTCGTTGCTGCATCCGGGCTTCCTCTAGCTGCGGCGAGTGGTGGCTTCTCTTGTTGCAGAGCACAGGCTCTAGGTGCGCGGGCTTCAGTAGTTGTGGCGCATGGGCTTAGTTGCTCTGCAGCGGCATGGGGGATCTTCCCAGACCAGGGCTCAAACCGGTGTCCCCTGCATTGGCAGGTGGATTCTTAATCATTGTGCCACCAGGGAAGTCCCAGCTTTTAGTTTCTCACCATTAAGTCTGAGGTTAGCTGTGGGTTTTCACATATACCCTTTATCAGGCTGAGAAGCTCACTTCTCTTTTCTCATTTTCTGAGAGTTTTAATATGCAGACGTGCACAGCGCAGCAAAAAAAACTTGAGTCATTTGATGCACATCTTTGTTCTGAATCCTACTCTGTCTAATTTATGTTAGATTTTGTCAAAATTTTTTTCCACATCTACTGAAATGATATTATGTTCATTTTTGAGTTTGTTAATACATTGAATTGTATTGACTGTCAAACATTAATCAAACCTTAAGTTCCTGGGATAAACTCTACTTGATCATGATGTATTATCCTTTTTACTTATCTCTGTATTTTACTTGCTAAAATTTTGCTGAGAACTTTTACACCTATGTTTTGAGTGATATTGGTCTGTAGTTTTACTTTTTAATGTCTTTGTCTGGTTTTGTTATGAGGGTAATGCTGGCTTCATAGAAAGAGTTAGGAAGCATTCTCTCTTCTTTTCAATTTTCTGGAAGAGTTTC
This sequence comes from Balaenoptera ricei, assembly GCF_028023285.1. Classification (NCBI taxonomy): domain Eukaryota; kingdom Metazoa; phylum Chordata; class Mammalia; order Artiodactyla; family Balaenopteridae; genus Balaenoptera; species Balaenoptera ricei. The sequence goes on from NC_082651.1 coordinate 926,072, forward strand.
CGTAGAATTGTTATAATTCCTTCCTTAACCAATAGGTGTAATTCATCAATGAAGCCACTTAGGCCTGGAGTTTTCTTTGTGAAAGGTTTTTTTTTTTTTTTTTAAATTTTATTTATTTATTTATTTATGGCTGTGTTGGGTCTTCGTTTCTGTGCAAGGGCTTTCTCTAGTTGCGGCAAGTGGGGGCCACTCTTCATCGCGGTGCGCGGGCCTCTCACTATCGCGGCCTCTCTTGTTGCGGAGCACAGGTTCCAGACGCACAGGCTCAGCAATTGTGGCTCACGGGCTTAGTCGCTCCGTGGCATGTGGGATCTTCCCAGACCAGGGCTCGAACCCGTGTCCCCTGCATTGGCAGGCAGACTCTCAACCACTGCGCCACCAGGGAAGCCCTGTGAAAGGTTTTAAACTAATTCAATTTCTTTAATAAATAGAGGTCTATCCAGGTTTTTTAGTTCACCTTAAGTTATCAAATTGTGTCTTTTAAGAAATATATCCATTTTGTCTAATTTGTTAAGTTTATTGGCATAAAGTTTTTAAAAATAATAATCCCTTATCATTCTGTAGAATCTGAAGTGATGTCAGTTTTATTATCCATGGTATTGATAACTTGTGTATCTCTCTTTATTCTTTATCCATCTGTCTAGAAGTTTATCAATTCTGAATCAATTTGGATCCTGACTCCGTCACCTGTTAGTCAGGCAGCCTCAGGCAAGTCACTTAATACTTCTGAACCTCATTTTCTCTTTTGTAAAAGAAAGAAAATAGAATCTACCCTGATGGGTTGTTTTTAGTATTTAAGATTGTAGTCTGTGTGAGACGCACACATCTCACTTAGGGGCCACAGCTCAGTATTCACTAATTCAGTGCTCATGGAAACCTTACAGAACACCATAAAACCACAGAGACTGCGAATAATGGGATCAACTGTGTCTCCTTCTAATTTTAACTGATTTATGGTTTTATATTTAAAGTATTAAAATCTGTTTTCTGTTCACAGCATATGGTTGGGTCTTGTCTTTTTTTTTTTTTCCATAACAATCTCTGAATTCTACTTGAGGCTATTCAGATGATTTGTATTTAATGTGATTATTTATATGATTAGGTATAAACCTACATTTTACTACAAGTTTTCTATCTGACCCATGTACTTTGTTCCCGTTCCCCTCTTTTTACACCTTCTTTTGGATTAATGGAAGTTTCTGTGATTCTATTTTATCGCCTCTGTTAGCCTGTTTGCTGAAACTCTTTGCTTTGACGTTTAGCGGTTGCCTGCGTCTCTAGTTTATGGTCACCTACCTACACGTCCTCACACAGCACGCGAACAGACTCAAGACTCCCGACAATGTGCACGGTGCTTCTGGGCCTCCCCTCCCACCCTCTGTGCATCTGCCATCACATACTTTACTTTTATACACATTTTTAATCCCAAACTGCACTATTTCTATTTTTGTTTAAACAGTCAGTTTTAAAGATTTTTAAATAGTAAGGAAAAAATCTTATGCATTTATCCACGTAGTTACCATTTCTAGTTCTCCTCATTCCTTTGTATAGATTCCCATTTCCAACTGGTGTCATTTCCCTTCTTCCTAAAGAACGTTGTTCAACATTTTTCATAGTGTGGGTCCATTGGTGATGAAATCTTTTAGCTTCACTGTGTCTGAATGATTCTTTATTTTGCTTTCATTTATGAGAGTTTTTTTTTTTTTTTTTTTGGCTGCACTGGGTCTTCGTTACGGCACACAGGCTTCTCTAGTTGTGGCACACAGGCTTAGTTGCCCCTCGGTGTGTGGGATCTTAGTTCCCCAACCAGGGATCGAACCCGTGTCCCCTGTATTGGAAGGCAGATTCTTAACCACTGGACCACCAGGGAAGTCCTGCTTTCATTTATGAAAGATACTTTCACTGCGTATAGAATCCTAACTTGACAGATTCATTTCTCTCAGGATTTATTTAGTTTCCTACTGTCTTCTCACTTGCAGTATTCCTGACAAGAAATCTACCTTCATCCTTATTTTTTCCTACTTCACATGTGTTTTTTTCTCTTGCTACTTCTAAGGTTTTCTTCATCACAGATTGTGAACGATTTGATGATAATTTGCCTTGGTGTAGTTTCCTCCATGTTCCTTGTACTTGGGATTCGCCAACTGTCACTGATCTGTGAGTTTATAGTTTTCATCAAATTTAGAACAATTTTGGTCATTATTTCTTCAAATAATTTTTCTGTCCCACCCTTTTCTCCTTTAGTTTGGGGACTCCAGTTAAAAATATATTTGGCCACTTGAAGTTGCCCCATTGCTCACTGATGCTCTTTTAGTTTTAAAAAATTCTCTTTTATCTCTGTTTCACTTTTCATAGCTTCTATTGCTATATCTTCAAGTTCACTAATATTTTCTTAGCAACGTCTAACCTGCCATTAATGCCATCCAGTGTATTCTTGATCTCACACAGTGTAGTTATTTCTTAAAGTTTGATTTTGGTCTTTAACATATCTTCCATGTTTCTACTTACCTTTCTGAGCATATTGAATGCAATTATAACATCTGTTTTAATATCTTTGTCCGCTAATTCAAACATCTGTGTCAGTTCTGAGTCAGCTTTGATTGACTGGTTGGTTGATCTCGTCACTGTGGGGCATGTTTTCCTGCTCCTCCCCATGCCCAGTGTTTCTTTACTGCCATCAGACACAGGTGGGACGAGAGCGGTGCTGCCACTACCAGGCGAGGCCCCTCTGCACGGACGGCCCGGTGCCCTGGGAGCCGGCTGGCGGGAACAGGCGCCTTCCAGCTGCGTATCTGTGGACACTGAGAGTGAGGACCCTTCCTGTCACTGTGCTCCTGGCTCCATGCGCTCCTCACACACACCTGCCTATTAGTCCTCAGCGTCCTGGTCCAGGGATGCTCTGTACCCGCTGGGCTTTTCTCTCTGTGCAGATCCCTCCCCACTGGGGCTCGGTCACCCAGACCCTCATCTCTGCACCACCCCCTCCAGGGCACCTGCTGGGCTCACCTTCGCAACCCTCCCCATGCCAACGCCTGGCCTTTTCTCCAGGCAGTGAGCTGGGATCCTCCTCTTTGCTCTCATCTATCGTGGGTCACTGTCCTTAGTTTTCTAGTATCTAGTGTCTCACAAACCACTGTGTTATATATTTGTCTGTTTTTTCAGTTGTTCTGGTGGAAGGGTAAATCCTGACCTCATTACTTTATCATAGCCGTAAGCAGAAATCTAGCTTTATCCTTTGGATACAAAAATCTGGTTACATCTATTATTTAAAACCCTTCAGGAGCCCTGCTGCCCTCAGGATAAAAACTGAGGTTCCCGGACACAGTGGAAGAGCTGTCCTGCCCTGCTCCCTCCCGCACTGGGCCCGTTTGGGTCCTCAGGCCCCAGCCCTCAGCTGGCTCCGAGCCCCTCCCGCGTTCCACCTCATTCCACCACTGCACACTCAGCTCTGCCGCTTTAAGAGCAAAAGTAAACTTTGCCTCGGCAGGGAAACGTCACCAACACCCAGCTTCTCCTTCCTACCTCCGGCTCAGTCACATCCAATTAGATAAAGTCACCCCATGTAGAAACCACGGTCTCTCTCCTCCCCACCCCTCCGCCCGCTCATCCCCCTGCTGGACTCCCTTTCTGCTTTGTCAGCCCACATACTTCTTATCAGTCCTTTAGGAAGTAAGGCAGCATCACCTCTCGAAGACGGTTCATAGGCCCCTCTGCAGCCGCTCCCACTTTCCTCCCTGGTCTGAGTGAGGTACACCTCCCACTCCGTGCACCTTAGTACCCCCCAGGCCTCCACCCCAGTGCTTTTCAAATTCCACTGTAAGCGTGTGTCTCCTCGTCCTCCTCTCTGAGTGGGGGTAGAAACGGGTTTCTGGTTCTTCTCTGTATGTCTGGACCCCGGCAGAGGCCCCAGGTACCCAGCTCTCTTCCAGCGCTTTTTGCTGATGAGTGAATGGCCGTACAGGGCTCTTGCCCTCCGGTGCCATGACCGGTGCAATCAGGCCTTTGTTCAACTGCCTGACTTTGGCTCCGGCTGAGAACACCGATGAGGGCCTCTCAGGTGCCTGGGCTGGGGTTTGCGGCAACGGGCAATCACCGCAGTGAGCAATCCACTGCCTGTGCTGTCAGCAGTGTGTTCTCGCCCTCTAGATGCAGAGTGAAGTGGAAAGTGCCGTGGGAACTCCGTGGCATTTAATTACTGAAATGATGGAGGGGAGCCTCCCGTAGCCTGGCTGTGGCAGCACAAGCATGGGGACAAGCCCTGGGCTGGAACGCGCCGGGGAAGCCGTTAAACCATCCTGCGCCTCGCTCTTCCCACACGTAAAATTAAACAGATGGAAGAGCGTGCCTGTCACCCATGGTGGTTACCATGGTGATCGAGGACAGAGACGCAGTGTTGTTCTGCCCTGGCCGTGCCAATTTCTTTCATTCTGCTCTCCTTCCGTTCCATAAATGAGACGGGCAGGTCACGTTCTGCTCTGAATTGGGGAGGGTGCTGTAACGGCGGGGCACGGAAAGGCCACCGCAGGGCACCTGGTGCAGAGCCAGGGCGGCCATGCTGGAGGCACACGCCGACCTCTCGGGGTCACCAGGCACAGGGAAGTGCGTGAGGCGGGCTGGGCGAGTGGATGAGCGGTTCACAAGCAGAAGGGACCTGGCTTGGGACTCGGGCTGCCCAGAACCTGCTCAGGTGCTCCCAGGGCCTAGGAGACCAGCATCTGGGTGCACGTCTCACCAGTCATGCAGCAGCAGTCAGGGAGCTCCCGGGCTCACTTGATCACTAGGCGCTCCGCGGCTGCATCGTAGCCAGAGGCTGAAATAAACACCATCAGCTGCTCTAAGCCAGGGCCAGCTGGAAGGTAACGGCTGGGGCGAGAGGTCTGGCACAGATAACATTCCTGCAGACTCTTTTAGGACAGAGACAACTGGTTCTTCCCCAGGGCCCCGGAGGCCAGTTGCAAGAACAGACCTTACTTTTCATTAATTTAAGCAAAACAACAACAAAAATCCATATATGAAGGACTATAGGCATTTACAGGGTCTCTGGGATGGCAGAGTCAGTCTTGGAGGCTCTACACCAGGGCAGTGCCAAGCCCACCCATGAGGCTTCCTTGGTACAGATCCCATTGCTGCTGTTTGGGAACACCACCCAGCACGAGGCTGAACACCAGGCACCAGAAGTCCGCCCTGCACCCACGGATGACCGGGCCCTGGGCACAGGAAGACCACCCTGTACCCACGGATGACCGGGCCCTGGGCACAGGAAGACCACCCTGTACCCACGGATGACCGGGCACTGGGCACAGGAAGTCCACCCTGTACCCACGGATGACCAGCCCTGGGCACAGGAAGTCCACCCTGTACCTACAGATGACCGGGCACTGGGCACAGGAAGTCCACCCTGTACCCACAGATGACCGGGCACTGGGCACAGGAAGTCCACCCTGTACCCACGGATGACCGGGCCCTGGGCACAGGAAGTCCACCCTGTACCCACGGATGACCAGCCCTGGGCACAGGAAGTCCACCCTGTACCCACGGATGACCGGGCCCTGGGCACAGGAAGTCCACCCTGTACCCACGGATGACTGGGCACTGGGCACAGGAAGTCCACCCTGTACCCACGGATGACCGGGCACTGGGCACAGGAAGTCCACCCTGTACCCACGGATGACTGGGCACTGGGCACAGGAAGTCCACCCTGTACCCACGGATGACCGGGCACTGGGCACAGGAAGTCCACCCTGTACCCACGGATGACCGGGCCCTGGGCACAGGAAGACCACCCTGTACCCATGGATGACCGGGCACTGGGCACAGGAAGTCCACCCTGTACCCACGGATGACCGGGCACTGGACACAGGAAGTCCACCCTGTACCCACAGATGACTGGGCACTGGGCACAGGAAGTCCACCCTGTACCCACGGATGACCGGGCCCTGGGCACAGGAAGTCCACCCTGCACCCCCAGATGACCGGGCACTGGGCACAGAAAGTCCGCCCTGGTCCCCTGAAAAGCTGGGTGTTTCACCACCACCTTCACCCCCAAAAGGGATCCAGGGGCCCCTCATGTTTCGTCCTCTGAAAGGGAGTCACATTCAGGATGTCTGTCCAGAGTCCAGGCCGGCGCCAGCACCTCACCTGCCAGGCGCGGACGAGCAGCACTGCCCCCTACCATGGCGAGGGGGGATTCACACACAGACAGGAGCCCCACATCTGGAGGCTGGTCCAGGTCTGCCAGGGCCACGCTGGACCAGCGCCCACTACACCCCTCAGAGCCACAGGCCATACCCTCCCCCGTAAAGCAGACCCCTCTGGTCACCTCTAGGTCAGGGGGCAGCTTCGCTGTTCTCCAGGGCAGCCAATCCAGACACCGGCAAACTGCACTTGCAGCCCTGCCCCTCCCAGCTCTTCCATGCGGCCCCTGTGCCCCCCAACAGCTCATTATTTTGTCCCAGTTCTGCAACCCCATCCCTGGGGCCAGGCCACTGTCACCTCTCACCTGGACAGCAGCACCTCGCCAGTCCCCAAGCCAACTCTTCCTCCCTACTGTGCCCGGTGACGTCTGCTAAAGCGTCACCCTCTTGTTCGAAAGCCCTGGGGGTTCCCACGGCCTGGACCAGAGTTCGGCCCTGACCGCTGGTAAAGAATCACACGTGCCTTGTTGACTCCGTGCCCTGCGCGCTCCAGGGCTGTCCTCTCACAGGACGGTACAGGCGGCTGCGCTGAGCACGCGCCACACCCGCCGGGGGCACGTCCTCGCACACCATCCCGGCAGGAGGGGCCCCAGCGCAGCCCCCTGCTGCCCCTCGGGCCTTCAACCCGCCCTGCTCGCTGCCCTCGCTGAACCGCTCCAGCTGGAGGACAAGGACGCGCTTCTCCCACTTCTGCGCCTTTGTTCCCTTCCCTCTGCCTGGGTGCTACAGGCGGCTCCGCCTGGGACCGACCCCTGCGGCGAAGCCCCCACCCCAGCCTCGCCACAAGCGCCCCCAGCAGACCCCGCGCCAGGCACACTCCGCCGGCCCCGCCTCCCTGAGGGCCCCGCCTCCCCGCCGGCCCCGCCTCCCCGAGGGCCAGTCCCGGGGCTGAGAGCAGGGCCCGCTCTGAAACGCTGGGCTTCCCGCCAGCGCTCAGCAATTCTTCCCCGACAATGGGGGGCGGGGGGCGCCCGGACACCCGCCCCCCTCGTGCCCCTCGGCCGCGACTGGGAGGGACTGTGGCCCCACTGTGCTGAGTGTTGTCTGGGCTTCTCACACCGAGGAGATGCTTTCTGGAGACTCCTAGCGGGCCGTCTCTGGCTGGCCAGAGTCTAGAAAACAGTGTACTTTACTGCTCTAAAGAATTCACATGTTTTGTCCTTTAAGCCTTACTTTGAAAAGAAGAGAGGTGATTTCTGAGAATAAGGTTAGGGTGGGAAAAGGAATTCTGTGTCATTTAAGTGAAATTCAGAGGTGCCTCCTCCTGTTCTGGTCCCTTGTCGCTGCACGGTGACAATGTTACTGGTTCTACGTGACAGAAAGTTACTGGCCCGGCTCCCAGGAGCATCACATGAGCCACGCTGAGCAGCTCCTCTTAGCTCACTGCCAAGCTTCCAAGCAAGACGTGCTAAACCCTCTTCACGCCGTCACCATCCAGCCCACACTTTCCGTCATCTCACTCTACGCTGGGAGCGGCCTGGATTCTCCTGAAGTCCGGTCAGTCTGGCTATTGGTGAAGCTGCATGAAGGTGAAGAGTCAATGGCCATCACTCCCTCCACCCTCAAAGCATTTCAGGAAGGGACCCTCTGGATCTGTCTCATTACCGGCTCTGTCCTGGGGGTGCTGCCTAATCAGGAGACCCCCTTAGCACCTGGCACTTGGATGTAGGTGACCCACAGCGGCTGACGAGGGTGCCCAGAGGCGCCAAGGTAACCTCACTGGTCAACCCAGTCCTCTGGCTACCTGAAGTGTATAAACACCTGTGAGGGTAAGAGAGTGTCATGGACATATATACACTACCAAATGTAAAATAGATAGCTAGTGGGAAGCAGCCGCATAGCACAGGGAGATCAGCTCGGTGCTTTGTGACCACCTAGAGGGGTGGGATGGGGAGGGTGGGAGGGAGGGAGATGCAAGAGGGAAGAGAAATGGGAACATATTGTATATGTATAACTGATTCACTTTGTTATAAAGCAGAAGCTAACACACTATTGTAAGGCAATTATACTTCAATAAAGATGTTTAAAAAAAAAAAAAAAAACACCTGTGAATTCTCTAATCCATTCCAGCTGCCAGAACAGGCTAACATGATTAAGTCAACACATCCCAAGATTAGCACAAGTTCATGATTACGACAGGCCCCTCCATGGACTGCTCGAGACCTGGGCCAAAAGGATGCTCGTGACTTCTGACCCTGAGACCACCCTCCTCAAATTTTCCAGCAGAGTGAGGCCCATGGGAGCCTGCTACGTACCGGGGGTGCCGGCGCTCCGGGCTTGGCTGGCCGCTGGCTGAACTGAGTGCCGCAGACAACTGCCCAGTGCGGGCGAGACTGCCTGGTGCTGGGCTGGAGCCTGGGCCATGGTGAGGGGGAGGGCCGGCCTCAGGGCCGTGGCCGGGCTACTCAGACTCCCACCACCTGGGTGAAGGGTTGTGGCCATCCCCTTGGCCAGCGGAGACCCTCCGACTGCATTATTCCGGGGTGGCCCAGCCCCGCCTACAGGAACCCTGAGGAAATAAACAGAATGACATCAGGGGAGGGCACAGATGCAACCACACCACACAGGCAATTGACGAAGGCCCTGAGAGACGGAGGCCACGTGGTCCAGGGACAAATCCTGAAGCACCACCAAGAGAACACCTGCAGGCATGCAATACCCAGAGCTCAGGCTGGCAGCAGAGCCCCCTTTACAACGGCATGGTCTCTCGATGCGAATATTTGAGAAACAGCAAGAGAACCCTAAGAAACAGAGAAATGATGCTAATCAGATATTTTGTTCCAGAGCCACTGCCTTGATTTAGTGTAACAAACAGCTGTGTGTCCCCAACACATGCAGAAGGAATGGGCTTGGACGCATCTGGCAGGCGGCAGGCGGCAGGAAGCAGGACCCGTCTCCCTCTGGACACAGCTTCCTGGCTCTGGGGCCTCCAGGAAAGGGTGCAGACAAGCCCTGCGCTCCTGAGGGACGCCGGGGAACTTGCGGTTTCGCCCCATACTTTCCAGATGAAGCTGGTGTCGACAGCCCAGGAACACAAAAGAGCACAGGACCCTGAGACGGGCTCTGAGGGTCTCTCCTGCACGTGCCGGCGCTGAGCCGTGCACCAGCTCTGAGCATGTGGTCTGGGCTGGGAAGCTCCTGGGGTCCAGTTTCAGGGATCAAATGCCTTCCATTTGTCTAAGAGCTGAGAAAACATCCCTTCTGTCCCCTCAGGATCTCAGTCGTGAAACCCTGAAGCCACACGTGGGGGAGGGCAGGCACTGCCGCCAGGGTCCGGGGCCATGTGGGAGGGCCCCGGGGAAGCAGAGCCTCTGCGGAGCAGCTGTGGGGAGAAGGGCCTCCTCGTCCAGGGCCACGGGGCCACGGGGCTCACAAATGGTGGGCCTTTCCAGGAGGGACCGTGGGTGACGTGGCTCCCCTCCCCGCTGCTTCGAAGGTGCGAGTCGGTCCGGCGTCAGTGCAGGTTTGGGCATTGTTCAGTTGTCTTCCTGGAAGTCTTGTTCCAAAGAGAGCAGAGGCCCGGGGGTGAGTCTCCAGCGGACCTGCGTGTCCTGGGCTGTGGACCAGGGCTGGGTAATCCAGGGTTCCACCCTGCAGTGGACGCTCCCCTCCACGGAAACATCTGACAACCCTGGGTCATCTCTAGCGAATTTTTAAACTTGCTTTTCCTAGGTTATAAAAACTATCAGTAAATTTGTAAAACACAGGAAATCACAAGGAAGAAAAGAAATTAATCATCCATAATGCTCCGCTCAATAATGGTTAACTTCTGGGAATATGGAATCTTGCCTTCACGTGTGTGAATGGCATGTGCTTCTCGCACACCCCCCCGCTGTACTCACACGTGCACACATGCACACGCATTCACACATGCCCGCGTGCCCACGAGGTCCCGCCCTGGAATGCACGCCCCCGCGTGGAGCTGCCGCGCGCGGCTCTGCTCCTCGTGGGCGCGCCTCACCTGGAGACGGGCGTCACGTAGTTCCCCGGGAACACGCCCGAGAGCCCCGTCCGCAGCGCTGTGCCCTTGAACCAGCCGTCCCGACACTTCTCCAGCACGCGGTACGTGTCGCCCTTGCGCAGCTCCAGCTCGTCGCTCTTCTGGGGCTTGTAGGCGTAGAGCGCCAGGTACCTACGGCAGGAGAGGCAGGCCGGTAAGGGGGCGCAGCCGGGAGCAGCTACCAGGAGGGGCGGGCAGGGAAGGGACCGAGCTCTCCTGGGGACCCAGCAGCCACGGCCCCCACGCCCTGCGCTGAGCCGGCCGGCGGAGCGCACGGAGGCCACGCGACTCGCCCGGGGCCCTGGAGGACCTGCCAGACCACATGGTGGCGCCAGCTCTCGGGCCCCCGCTTCATTCTCTTCTCTCTGCTTCATGCCTGATGCTCTGGGCAAGAGAAAGCCTTCGGGAAAACGGGGGTGAGCTACGCAGCCCCAGGCTGGGTTTTCCTCATTTCCTCTCACCTGCCTGCTTACCCATCCATCTAAGCTGGAAGAGACTCAGGGGCCCTTTTAAAGAAAAGGCAGCCCAGTTAGGGACTCCTTAGATCTGTGACTAATTGAAATTCTGCTTTTCTTTTAAGCCTTTTGGAACAATTTAGTGGTGTGAATCCTGGCCTAGGGCTTAGAAGCTGCGCCCTCAGGCACCAGCTGTATGTGCTCTGCTACCTTGGGGCTTTGTGGAACGGGTGGGTTTGACCTAACGAGAGAGTGGTTTCAGGCAAATACACTGCTCACGCTATCTGGGCAGGAAAAGTGGTGGGGCCTTCACTCCAGCAGGAAACCAGATGCATTTAAAGAAATATGTCTTGGCCGCACCACGCAACATGTGGGATCATAGGTCCCCGACTAGGGATCGAACCCGCGCCTCCTGCAATGGAAGCACGGAGTCCTGACCACTGGACTGACAGGGAAGTCCCAAGCTGCATTTTTAAGAAGTGTCATCTCCTGGGCCGCCTACCAGGACGTGCCTGATGGGCACACTGCCCCTCCCGGGCGGGCTCCTGGAGACAGGAGCTCACCGACCCCCAGAGCACCCTCCTGACCCTGGAGGCCCTTCTTAGCAGGTGACGCAGAGATGGGACACAACTCACTGGGGTCAGGCGAGGAGAAGGGAGGCCTCCTGGCTCAGAGGGGCCTTGGGAGGAAGAGGCTAGAACAGGCGGAGAGCCCCGCAGAGCACAGACGTCCCGGCTGTAAAATTCAGTAAAATGAGATAAACTAAACAAAACCCGCGCCACTCGGGTGCCCCTGCCCCGCCAGGCGAAGGCCTGGCCTCACCACTACCCTGCTCCCCTGTGAGAGGGAGACTGGGTGTGAGAGGATGGACTGGGTCTTAGAGACAAATCTGACAGGAGGAAGGACTCGGGGCCTCGGGGAGGGTGAACGAGGCCCCATCGGGAGGACCTCCTTGTCTGGGGTGAAGAGTCACGCCAGCCACATGATGCCAGGCGATCAACAAAGAGCTGGGTGTCATCCTTCTGCTTGCACGTGTGTGCTGCTCGGGGGCCTCTTGGAGGGCGAAGAGGAATCACTACAAACCAAAGTCCCATGAAAACTGTGTTCACACCCAGACTGCCTGACTGGGGGGCAGGATGGGAGGGAGGACGGGGGGAGGGCCGCTGGGCTGGTCCTGGGGGGCTGTGAGCCGATAAGGATGAGACCTGCTCTCAAGGAAACAAAGTGAAACACAGACCTCACTCGTCTGCCTCATTCTGCCCTGCGGTGGTGTGAGAACAGTCTTTCTGATTCTGCTGCCGGGGGCGCCAAGCTGGCGGACACGTGGGCAAGCATCATGACTTGGGCATCCTCCCTCGAACCCCTGGTCTGTGGACTGAAGTCCTGCTGGCTGAGGCCCCTCTTCCCAGGCTCCTGTCCCACGGGACTGCAGGGTGGGCGACCTCGAGGAGGGTGTGTGTGGAGAGTGCAGGTTCCCTTCTCCCGTGAGGAGTCCTGGCAGCTTGTCCTTCTGGGGCAGATCTTTTGTCCTCAGCTGGGATCCTGGCGGGTGGCCACCTGCTGCCCTGCGGCTGCGTCCATCTGCTGCTGAGGGAACCCAGGGATCCACCCAGAAGAGGGTGCGTGTGCCTGTCCAGCTGAGGGGACCCAGCAAACTGAGGTGCTCCCGGCACACACAGGCACACTCCTGCCTCAGGACCTTTGCACCTGCCCCCTCCACCTGGGGCTCTCCCCTCTCAGCTGCCCTCCCCCACAGCGCGCTCCCCACGGGGTAGAGACGTTCATGTTCTGTTCGTGCCCCACCCCGGGGTCTAGAGCAGTGTCTGCACCAAGCAGACGTGCACTCAACATTTACGGAAAGAACAAAATAGGGACTCTGGTTTTGAGACTAAGATCAAGACTGTTGAAGGAAGAGGGGTGTGTGTGTGGACGTGTGTCCATGTGTATGTGTGCATGTATGTATCCGCATGTGCGTGTATGTGCATGTGTTCATGTGTGCATGTGTTCATGTATTTGCACGTGTATGTGTGCGTGTGTGTGCATGTATGTACCTGTGTGTGTGTGCTGTGTGTACGTGTGTGCGCACTGGGAACAGTTTCATCCAGCCCCGAGTTCTGCCGGACAAGCTGGGCTACGAGGATAAGTGGGGGAAGCGGGCTATGAGTTTCCTCGTTTGGGGTCCGAGCGCACAGCTGGGACCAGAAGGAGGAGGGGGTGCCCTGGGAGGTGCTCCCGGGAGGATGGAAGGAAAGGCAGAGGGGCTGCTCTCCAGAAAGGAACGGGAAGAAGCGAACAGAAGCAGAGGATGGGTGACACAGGCGTCGGTCCACAGGGCGCTAGGTCCAGAGGGAGGTGGAGGGCTGGCGGGACGAGGGGCCCAGACGGGAGCTGAAAGGGCGTCTCTTAACACGGATACCAACCGGCGTGCAGCCCCGGGGGGTCAGGGTCCCTCCACCAGGGCCCGGCAGGTGGCCTCTTTCTTTGCCCCCACCCACCCTTCTAGCCCCTGGGACCGGGTGACTTCAGGGGCCACCTGCCGTGGGGCGTGGAGCTGTGGATACAGGGGCTCCTGTGGGAGGGGGCGCCATCCCTGCCGGGAGAGGACAGACCCCGGGTGGCGAGCGTGAGGCTCGGGGGTCTCAGCTGCCCAGGGCGGGCCCCCCCACCCCCGGCGCAGCGTCCGCCAGCACCCACCTCCACGGCGGAGTCAACTCAGGTTTTCAAAGCAAGTGAGTGTCAGTGACCTCGGCGAAGAGCCGACGAGCCGTGTGTGTGTCTGTGATCTGGGGAGCGGCCATCAGACGACAGAGTAACGTTTCCGGGGACAAGCTGATGGTCTCACTCAGCATTCTGGGATCCCCGAGCCGTTAGGGAACAAGGTCTGTGTTGACTTCTCAGCATCTTCCCATCACACAAGAATAAGCATTCTTCAAACCGTGGGCCTCAAGTCATCTGGATTAAGCCTTTAAATCAGAAGAGGCTTCTTTCAAAATCCCACTGGTACTTTAGAGAAACACACCATGGTTCCTGATGAAGTCATAAAGGCAGAAAACGGGCAACTGAGGCGCACCTGGCTGAAACCACCAGCCGACTCGCCCGGCCTGGACCAACTGTGGGCCCCGCAGGGGCGGGGGCGCCGGCCTCCAGGACCACCAACTCTGCTGAGGCGCATCCTGAGCGAGTCTGCAGGCAGACTGGATCTATTCTGCGTCCCGCCTCCTCACGTGGGACGCCCAGAGTCTAACGGGGGGAAGCGAGGTTTCCTTCCCAGTTTCAGCTATTTATTTATTGGATGCATACTGGTTCTGGCACCCCTCGGGCGCTAACCACGCGTGGCAGAGGGGCTTACTTCCAAGAATGCCTTCAGCCCCGGGGAAACGAGGCGTCCTCCTCCTCCAAGTCATCAGAGTCAGAACTCTGCCCTACCTTGTTGACGGGGAGCTGTTGACGGGGAGCTGTTGACGGGCAGCTGCACCCGTGGGGCAGCGTGCAGAGCCCCACCCCACCTCGGGTGCCATGGGCTGAGGCAGGACGAGGGTGCAGGGCAGGAAGCTGGCATTAGTCATGGTCTCGCCCAAGCCCCACGTGAGCTCTGAGGCTGGGCTACCCACCCATTTCACAGCTGAGCACACTGAGGCTCAAAAAGATGGAGAATCTGTGTTTACACAGCAGTGAGCTGGAGGCTGGTGGTTCCGTGGTCCCAGGGACCTGGCAGGGGCGAGGGGCACTGCGGGAGGCTGGGGAGAGGCCCGGGCGGGAGAGGCCGGGGAGTGGGGGCTCCATGTGGGGGGCCTGTGCTGAGTGGCACCAGGGCACTAATGCCCTTGCTGTCTTCATCTTTATTTTCAATTTGTTCTCTGAGGAGTAATCCCTCCTCTGGTCTCAGTATTTCAAGTTCAGCCTCTCAGTGTGCATGGCTGGGGGGTGGAACGTAAACAAATCTGACTTCACCTGGAACACCTCTGCCCCCCCTCCCCACGGGCGTTCTCCTGCACTTGGTGCCCGCACATCTGCGTGCAGCTTGCGCTGGGGCGGCGCTGGCCAGGGAACGTGGCATCTGTTTCCCCTGTTGTGACTCAAGAAAACGCCCCGGAGGGACCAGCCGGCTCCCAGCCCGACGCCTGCAGCTCTGCGGTCCCTGCCGTGCGCCGGGTCACTCCGTCCAGGTCCGAGTGCGGCCACAGGGTAGGGTGCATCCTTTGCATCCCTTCCCACCCCATGCCCTCAGCCGCGCCCACCAGAACTGCGTGCTGCCATCCTGGGAAAACTGGAGGACGATCCTCGATCCTCATGGAAACTGGGGGCCCCACGCTCCCTTTCCACTCCTTCCAAAGGCCTTGAGCTCAGCACCGGTCTCCACGGAGGACGCAGGGGGTCCTGCGTCACGTGCAGAGCAGGCCCGGGGTTCACCTCTGCGCGTTCACACTCAAGGTTGGTACTGAAGGTACTGATTTCAGGCAGGAGTGGGAGCGTCTGGATCCCAGCGCCTCTTCCCCACAGCCTGGTGGCCGGCAGGGGGCTCTCGTGCCCATCGAAGAGGCGACCCCTCCTCCAGGCAGACGCAGCCCCATGTGAGGCGGGGGAATGTCAGGCCCCTTCCCGGTGCCCTCGGCCGGCAGTGGCAGCCGTGACCACCGAGCCTGGCATCGTGGGAACAGCAGCCAGCTGGGAACAGCTGTCACTCACCGTATTACTTGCTCTTTCCTATAGAAGATCTTCACTTGCTGTTAATTGTCTACAGACTCTAATCAAGCAGTGATTAAAGAACTCTAACGCCGTCATTAACTTCACACCCTTCCGCCTCCATGTGACGGCTTGCTCATTTCTTCTGAAACAAGCAAGGTTCCTTTCCATTCCTCGTGGGAGGAGTCTGCTCCTGTTCTTCTGGCTGCCAGGGCCGCACGGGCTCAGGTCAGCGAGACACGTGCCGCTCGCTGACTCACAATCAGCAGGATCAGCTGAGGAGAGGGTTCAGCACAGCAAGTTCCCGAGCTCGCCTCTCCCCATGGACACAGCAAGTCCACAACCACATGGGGGACAACTTCCTCGGAAAGGGACCTGAAAACTGGCTGAATGGAGCCTCCACCACAAAGGGTAGAAGGACAGCATGGAGACGGGCAGGGGAAGCAGAGAGACGGACTTGCCCAGGAAAACCCCTCCCCAGCCACCGCAATCCAGTCAGGAGGGACCACAGGGGACGGATCTCTTCCCTGAGGAGTGAGGGATTCAAGCTCCACACGCAGCCCCCAACCCTAGATCCTGTTCAGAGAGACCAGCCCCCAAACACCCGGCTCTGAAAACCAACAGAGAATACCCAGGAAAACTACAGAAGCACAGGGAATGGAAAACCCGCTCTCAGTGGAGTTGAGTGTGCAGACTCACTCAACCTAAAAACCAGCGCAAGAATACCAGACTGAACAGCTCACAGTCTACTTACTGACGCTGAAGCAACTGCCAGAGAGGCGGGGACCAGGTGGGATGGTCCCTGGGGACTGAGTCTCTGGTGGGAGCCATATCCGTGATCTCGGGCTACCTTGCTAATGCCGGCTGGTGGGCGCAATTTTGGAATGCTCCATCTAACCTGTTAGTGTCCGTGGGCGTGCCCTGATGAAGCCCTGCCCACCCTGCACTTTGGCTAGACCTCCCAGCCAGCTGAGCAATAGCCCTGCCCACCAGTGCCCAGCAGCTTCTGCGGCTGGGCCCACGGCCGTTCGGAGGCCAGCCCCACCCACCAGCATGCCTCAGCAGTGGCTGCAGCACCCCCACAATGGGAGGCTGCACACAGCGCACACAGGGGACCCTCGAGTGCCTGACTCTGGTGGCCAGGCAGGATTGCACCTCTGGGCCCACAGGGCATCTCCTAAGAAGGCCACTCCTTCAAGACTGGGAGCTGAAGGAGCTGATTTACCTAACACATAGAAGCAAACACTGAGAGAATCAGGCAAAACAAGGAGGACAAAGGATATATTCCAATTGAAAGAACAAGATAAAACCTCAGAAAAAGAACTAAACAAAATGGAGATAAGCAATCTACCTGATAAAGAGTTAAAAGTAATGGTCAAAACGATGCTCACCAAACTCAGGAGAAGAATGGACTTAATGGATATGTACAGAATGTTCCATCCCAAAGCAGCAGAACACCCATTCTTCTCAAGCATACATGGAACATTCTCCAGGATTAATCACACCAGTTTACAAAACAGGTCTCAATAAATTTAAGAAGGTGGAAATCATATCAAGCATCTTCTCTGACCACAATTGTGTGAAACCAGAAATCAATCAAAAGAAAAATTGGGGAAAACCACAAAAACATGGAAATTAAACAACATGAATGGACCATTGAAAAAAATCAAAGGAAAAATTTAAAAATACCTAGAAACAAATGAAAATAGAACCACAATGATCCAAAATCTATGGATCACTGCAAAAGCAGTTCCAAGAGGGAAGTTTATAGTGGTATGAGCCTACCTCAGGAAGCAAGAAAAATCTCAAATAAATAATCCAACCTTATACTTAAAGAAACTAGAAAAAAGAAGAAAAAACAAAGCCCAATGTTACTAGAAGGAAGGAAATAATAAATATCAGAGCAAAAATAAATGAAATAGAGACTAAAAAAAAAACAATAGAAATGATCAATGAAACTAAGAGCTGGTTCCTTGGAAAGATAAACAAAATTCTCAAACTTTTAACTAGGCTTATCAAGAAAAAGAGAGAACTGGCCCAAACCAATAAAATCAGAAATGAAAAAAGAAAAATGAAAACTGACACCAAAGAAATAGAAAGGATCATAAGAGACTGCTGAGAACAATTATACGCCAACAACAACCTGGAAGAAATGGAAAAATTTCTAAAAACATATAATCTTCCAAGACTGAATCATGAAGAAATAGAAAATCTGAATAGACTGATTACTAGTAAGGAGAATAAATTAGTAACCAAAATTCTCCCAAGAAACAAAAGTCCAGGACCAGAGGGCTTCGCTGATGAATTCCATAAAATATTCAAAGAAGATTTAATACCTATCCTTTTCAAACTCTTCCAAAAAATTAAAGAGGAAGGTAACCAAACTCATTTTACAAGGTCAACATTACCCCAATAACGAATCCAGATAAGGACACCACAAAAAAAGAAAATTACAGGCCAATATCCTTGACAAACATAGATGCAAAAATCTTCAACAAAATATTAGCAAATCGAATTCAAAAATATTGATACATTAAAAGGATCATACACTGTGACCAAGCGGATTTACTCCAGGGACACAAGGATGGTTTAACATCGGCAAATCAACCAATGTGATACACTGTATTAACAAATTGAAGAATAAAAACCACGTGATCATCTCAATAGATACTGAAAAAACGTTTGACAAAATTCAACATCCCCTCATGATAAAACTATCAACAAAGTGGATACAGAGAGAACATATCTCAACATAATAAGAGCCATATATGATAAGCCCACATCTAACATCATACTCAACAGTGAAAAGCTGAAAGCAATTCCTCTAAGGTCAGGAACAAGACAAGGATGTCCACTCTTGCCACTTTTATTCAACATAATACTGGAAGACACAGAGGACGGATGTGTGGACACAGGGAGGGGTGGTGGGATGAAATGGGAGATTGGGACTGACATATGTGCACTGCCATGTGTAAAACAGAGAGCTGGTGGGAACCTGCTGTATAGCGCAGGGAGCTCAGCTTGGTGCTCTGTGGTGACCTAGATGGGTGGGATGGCGGGGGCAGGGGGTGGCAGGGAGGTCTAAGAGGGAGGGGATATATGTATACGTATAGTTGAATCACTTCATTGCATAGCAGAAACTAACACAACACTGTAAAGCAACTATACCCCAATTTTAAAAAATAATAATAATACTGGAAGTCCTAGTCACAGCAATCAGACAAGAAAAAAAAAAGAATCCACATTGGAAAGGAAGAAGTAAAACTGCCACTGTTTGCAGACGACAGGATATTATACATAGAAAATCCTGAAGATACCACCAAAAAACTGCTAGAACTCATCAATGAATTTTACAAAGTTGCAGCATATGAAATTAATATACAGAAATCTAGCAACAAACTATCCAAAAGAAAAACGAAGAAAACAATCCCATTTACAATTGCATCAAAAAGAATAAAATATCTAGGAATAAATTTAACCAAGGAGGTGAAAACAGTGAAACCTATAAGACATTGATGAAAGAAACTGAAGAAGACACAAAAAATGGAAAGATATTTTGTGCTCATGGATTAGAAGAATTAGTATTGTTAAAATGTCCATACTCTCCAAGGCAATCTACAGATTCAATGCAATCCCTATCAAAACTTCAATGGCATTTTGCATAGAACTAGAACAAATAATTCTAAAATTTGTATGGAATCACAAAAGACATCGAATAGCCAAAGCAATCCTGAGAAAGAAGAACAAAGCTGGAGGTATGATGTCTCTGATTTCAAACCATACAACCACAGAATGCACGCATTAACTTGCAGTAGTCCGTTACGCTCAGGCTGGCCACAATCCGTCTGATGACCACCACGGCCAGCAGACACATTCCTGCCAAAAGGCTTATCACCCTTTGAAAGATGTATCTGACTCCCTTCTGTTACCCAAATGAAAACCTCCACCCAAACAGGGACAGCCATGCTCTGGGGGTGAGGCAGAGGGAGTTGGCGGGGGGCTAGGGACCACACTGACCCCTCATGCCCCAGGGCAGAGCAGGGGCAGGGGGAGAAAGAAGTCCCTCCAAACTTAAAATCCCTCAGTGATGTGGAAGCCTGTATGTGGCCGAGGCCTCCAGGATGTGCTGATGACTCTCAGGGAGTGATATTCCTGGAACTGGGTCTCCAAGGCAGAGCGGCCTCCTTGGGTGGCTGACCTGATGTACAAGAGCAGGGGCTCTGGGCTGCCGCCAGGACCCTCGGCGCCCAGGAGGGGAGGATCGGGCGCTCTCTGAACAAGGAAGAGTCACTGACAGCCTGCGTGCCAGGCATCTTGCTGGGGACGCCAAGATGAAACACCCGGGCCTCATGCTTCACGAGCTCTCCTGTCCCGCCTTGCACTTGGGGAACTACAGTAAGGCCTCACTGTCTCCCATGGACCAGGCCTGCTTCCTCAGGTAAACAGTCCTGCACCCAGTTCTCATGAGCAAGACCACTGCCCATCCTTCCCCAGGTGCCCCATCCCCAGGTTTCAGTGGAGGCCGTTGGAACTCATCCAGAGACCTAGTTGGAAGACGGTGCCTTCTGTCCAGTGTTGGTGAGGCCTGAATTTCTGCCTAAAGACATCGAGACAGCACTTACTAACCTACGTCCCCTCAGGAAGCTATGCAAAGATAGGTAGGTCCCAATGTCCTTGGCTTAGTTGGTTTCGGCAATAACCCAGTCACAGCAGGATGTTCAGGGATTCCTGTCTGCCGCCTGATAGAGGTGAGCGTTTGGCCTGGGCTCGAAGAAGGTGAACCTGTACCAGCGGATGTAACCGCCTTCTAGGAATCCTTCTGAAGACTGGCAAACTGCATTTTCAAAAGGCATCGTTCGCTTGAAATCCATTTTGATCTGCCACTACACAGGTTCTAAGTGTCCCTCTGGCCATATTGGACCTTGGGAACTTCCTATCTTGCCACGTTGTTTGCCAAATTCATATTCTCCACCTTAAACGGTCATTCAAGTAACTGAACTCATTGCCAAATAACAGAGCAGCCAGCAATGTGATTCTTCGGAGCACTCTTTAAATGGCGATTTTAAACGGCACATCTTTTAGGAGCTGTCATTTAACAAGAGCAGATTCTCTAAACAGACAAGCATCTCACTTCCCAACAACAGTTCATCTGGCTCGATTTGGGGATGATATGCAGCTGCTGTGCACTGGATGGTAGTGGGCTGTTAAAACACAGAGCCGGGCTTCCCTGGTGGCTCTGTGGTTAAGAATCTGCCTGCCAATGCAGGGGACACGGGTTTGATTCCTGGTCCGAGAAGATCCCACATGCCGCGGAGCAACTAAGCCCGTGAGCCACAACTACTGAAGCCCACGTGCCTAGAGCCCGTGCTCCGCAACAAGAGAGGTCACCACAATGAGAAGCCCGCGCACCGCAACGAAGAGTAGCCCCCGCTCGCCGCAACTAGAGAAAGCCCGCGCGCAGCAACGAAGACCCAACGTAGCCAAAAATAAATTAATTAATTAATTAAAAACAAAAACCCACAGAGCTGCATCTGGGCAGTTGGTGACGCCGGCTGCTCTGGCCGCCCTCTGCCCCGCAGGGCCCACGCCCACCTCCTCAGGGGCCTCTGGGGCCCTTTTTTGAGTGGCCAGTGAAAGTGTCATCAAATATCTGGACCCCCTCCCCCGCTTGTACCGAATGCCGGGGGGCAGTAACGTTGAACCTGCCAGCCTGCTGGCCAGGCGGCCCCGCCATCAGTCCTGTGAGTTGCACAGAACCAAGCGGGTGACACACTAGAAAACCCCACGTGGACACGCTACAGGGTGGTGGGGGGAGGCGCTGAAGGCTGGGACCCCAAAAACATAAACAGCAGCTCACACGTTGAGGGGCAGCTGGACTTTGGGAGCCGTGCCCTGCTGTTCAGCCGCTGGGGTGCATCCGGCCGAGGCGTCCTGGAAACAGACAAGAGGAGACAGTGAGTGGACACAGGCTCCAGGGGCAGGGAGCAGCCCGGGTGGAGTCTGGGCATCTGGCCCCCTCGGCTGCCTGACTCTGTGGCCTCCACGGGCCCGGGTTCCGCTGCCCGGGCTTAGTACCCGTCCTTCAGCCCCGAGGGGGCCTGGCAGCCAGCGACCCCCGTCCCTCCCGCAGCAGCTCGGCCAGCGTGGTGCCGTGTCCATCACGGAAAGAGGCAGTGGGGTGGCCAGCCTTCATTCTCAGGACTCGGATTCATTCCTCCTGTGTTTGGCCAAGAAAATCCAGACAAAACCTTTCATGCTACAACACGTCAGCTTATTTAGAAACCGTGTCCCCGAAAGCTAAAGAAAATCGGTCCTTTGGCAGTGGACAGAGGGGCAGCTAGAGGGTGCCAGGATGTAAAGCACTGCCTCTCCTGCCTGACCCAAGGCGCGCAAAGCTTCAAGGGTCTACTCTGCGAGACGACGGAGGGATGGCCCTCTTGCAGGAGGTTCCTGCCAAGTGTCAGGTGCACGGTGAGCTGGGTGAGGGCCAAGCAGCGGGCTCTGGGCTGCAAGATGATGCTGGGCTGTCCTTAGGGAACCCCGTAGACCCAGCCTGCCAGGGGTATCATCCCCCGAGTCCCCTCACCACACACTGGCTCGTGCCGCCCCTGCCCTCCCCAGGTGGCATCCCATCTTTCTGCTCAGAGTACCGGGTGGCATGGCGAGTTGAACTCTGATCCCCAAAGATGTGCACAAGTCATAGCCCTAGTGCCTGTGAAGGTGACCTTATTTGGAATTGGGGTCTTTGCAGGGGTAATATCAGGCACGGATCCTGAGATGAGATTATCCCACGAGACAGAAAAGAAGAACAGAGACACCAGAGGGGAGAAGGTGGCGAGCAGACACTAGGGCGACGCGTCTGCAAGCCAAGGAGGTGGGGTGCTGGCGGACAGCAGATGCTGGAGGGGCCTGGGTGGGGTCCCCACCAGCCCCATAAGGAGCCAATCCACCGACAGCGTGACTTCGGACCTCCGGCCTCCAGAACGCTGAGCAGCCACTGCCTGCTGCTCCGAGCCACCCGGTTTGTTACAGCAGCTCCAGGAAACTAACCCAGATGGGGACACCCAGGGGTATCTCAAAGCTGAGGGAGCTGGGGTGCCCTCCCCTCCTGGAGGCCCCCCACAGGGCAGGACAGGGACCCCTGAGGAACAGGGACCCAGATGAAGAGGGAGCCAGGCAGCCTTGGGCAGAGCCCTCAGGCGCTGCTGGTGCCTTGGCCCCCGGGCAGGTGGGGAAGGTGACCTGTCACCACGTGTGGGTCCCCAGGGCACAAAGAGCACTGAAGCACAAATCACAGAGAAGCACCTGGAACAGGCCTGGGGCGGCAGGACAACCCACACAGGACCGACCACCTCAGGGCCCTCTTGCTGCGCGGGGAGGGTCATTCTTGCCCATCGCTGACCAGCTCCATCCTCGAGTCTGGTCTCCGAGGCAGCCTCCCAACCCCCTCCCCCGGGGACCACGATGGGTGCCGGGACCACGGCCCCTCAGCAGCCCCTCAGGCGGACGTCAGAACTGCTTCTCCTCGTCAGGACACGGAGCTTCTGGCAGACTGAGAACGTGCGACACCCACACGGAACGCCGCCCGCATCCCCAGGTCACTGACGTCCCGGGGCCTTCCCCCCGAGCTTCTGCACCTGCGAGAGGGACCCAGCTCCTCCGCAGACCTGTCCCTGCGGCTGCCGTGTGGATGCTGCGTCGCCAGGAAGGCGGGGACGTCCCTTTCTGCCCAGAGGCTCCGGGTCTCCTGCTCGCTGGGCACGCCTGCCCCCAGGAAGGGACAGCCCCGCAGCCAGGGAGACAGCACCCAGGCCCACGGCTCCCCTCGAGCAAGTGAGGGGCCCTCCCTGCTCGCTGACAAGGAGCGGGCAGGCGGCATCCGCCGACCACCTGAGCCCAGGCCCAGCTGGGGGCGCAGACACAGCCTGCGATCTCACGGGTTTCCTTGGGGTGGGGGGACAGGCGTCAGGCAGGTCGTTATAGACACGGGGTCCCAGCAAGAGCAGCGCCGCAGAGCACACGACGGGGGCCGAGGCTGGGTGTGGCCAGAGGGGCTCCTTGAGCACCCACTGAAGGGAGAGAGAGGAGAAGGCAAGCTTTGCAGGTTGGAAGCAGAGGCTAGAGGACCAGGGGCAGGGGAAGCCCCGGGAGCCCCTCCGAGCCAGCTGTGGATCCTGGGCGGCACCTGGAGGCCAAAGACACAGCTGGTAGGGAGGGCACCAGCCCACGTCTCCGCCGAGGACGGTCAGTCGTGGATCGGCGGTCAGGGTGATGAGAGGGCGACAGGGGGTCTGGATGCGCAGGAGGCCGTGGGTAAGGAGGGTAAGAGCAGGGATCAAAGCGGCCACCCCCCCCCCCACCCAGAGCTCACCAGGGACCAGGCTCTGCTCCGAGCACTTCGCCGGGAATAACGCAGTTACTCCTCAGAAAAGCCTGTAGGCAGGTGCTGCTTTCTGTCACCACTTGACAAAATGAGGGAACCCAGGCCTAAGGCAGGAGGTGCGTGGCTCACAGTCACCCAGCCAGCCAGCGCCCCAGGCTGGGCGTGAACCCGGCAGCCCATGCTGGGGGCCGTGTGCGTCCCCACCACCCTGTCCCCAGGGGCTTCCCGGGGAGGTGCCAGCGAGTGACCGCAAGCCCAGGGCCCGAAGCAGCACGGAGTCACCATTTCACAGGCCTGCGTCCTCACAGCCAGCAGGGCAGGCGGTCAGTCCTCTCGCTTCTGACTCTGACCCAGGGGATCCAGGACCGTCTTCCGTCTCTAGTTCCCTGTCTCTTGCCAAGGGAGACAACGTATTCGCAGGTTCTGGGGATTAGGACGTGGACACGTCTGGGCCGTTATTCTCTCTCTACCAACACAACTAGTGGATTCAGGGGCTGAAGGGCGCGAAGGAAGAGGATGAGCGAGTTTCCGGCCTTTGCGACTGGCCAAACAGAGATGCCGCGAGAAGGGATGGAGCACGAGACCCGCGGGAGGTCACGAGCCGGGCGCTGGACACGGTGAGTCTGATGTGCTTGGACACCCTGAGGATGAGGCAGCAGGGGAGGCCGACCAGGGGCTCAGAGGCGGGCATGACCTGGACGTGTACGTTCGGGGGTCAGCACAGGGTTGATCTGCCCTCAGCTCTCAGCGTGCGACCCTGGACGGGTTATGCCATCGAGCTGCGGACTTCTGCCCCGACCACGGTCGAGTGACAGGGACTGGATTTACCCTCCACCCAGAACAACTGAATACCAGACAAAATATGAATCCCTGGTTCCCAAGACTTTGGAAATCACGCAGTGAAGACAGAGGCCCTGGAGGGATGAGGAAATGGGGCCATCGCGGCCCCCAGCTTCTAGGTTAGTTGGAATATTAGACACAGTAATTTAAAGCTCTGAGCAAGCCCTCAGGAAATGCTGGCATCATTCTTTCTGCAGCCACAGGAGGTGAAGATTCGGCCTCAAGAAAGGGCGGATGGAGGAGAGGGCTGACCCGAGACTCCGTCCGCAAACCAACACAGCCCCACACGACCGGGGAGAAGGACCTGCACGGGTGGGTGTGGAGGGCTGGCGGAGCACAGCGAACGGGATGGCGTGAGGAAACTGGACACCTAGGTTTAGCTTGTTTCTGTACAACGACGGGTGCATTTACATGGGGAAATTTACATACAAATGATAATGCCGGTACTTACGGAGCTGGGCTTTGAGTTAATATTTTTAAAAATCTGTATGTTCAAATTTTCCATCGTTTTACTATCAGCAGTGGTTTTCCACTACATTTTCAAAGTAAGATACACAGAATGACAGAGTTCAATTATCTGAGGTCTGTTTCAAGATCAAGCTCTGGCTGAGGTGACCCCATGTTTACTGGATTCTACCCATGCCGCCTTTATGGGGGGCCAGGAGGGGACAGGAGAGGACCATGAGGGGACCCTGATGATCGGCTATTCTGCTGACCAGACCCGGGCACTGCTGGCCACAGCGGGGCCGAAGGGCCTTAGCTGGGCGGCAGGGCCCACATGACTGGCTTGGACGGAGCCAGACCCGTGACCCCGCTCTTGTCAAAGGGCCTCCTGGCCAAATAAGCTCTCCTGAAACAGCCAACCAGCCAAAGGCACCACAAGGGAAGCCCCATGACCCAGATGGGGGCTGCTAAGTCCCACTGTGCCTGGAAGGTGGCCCACCGGGGGTCTCTGCACCCTGCTGCCTGCCAGCCACTTGGGCCGTAGTTCAACAGGAGGCGACATGTGCAGAGGAGGCTGGTGCCTGCCTCCAGGACAGAGGGAGAGGCTGGCCATGGCTGTGGGCCTCCAGACGCCCACCCGTCAACTCCGCGCTACAGGTGTCGGGGGGCAGCAGGCCTGTGGCGCTCCCCCAGCGCTGGGGCAACGAGGCTGCCCTACAGGAGCCACGGGGAGCAGCTTCGCCGGGAGCCTGGCCCTCAGCTGAAACCCGACACAACAAAGGCCACAAAGCAAGTAAGTGGGATTTCACGGCAGACCCTCCATTAGAGCTGGATCGGGGGCATGAGAGGCCACACCTGTGACAACCCTTTTTCCCAAGGTCAAGATCGAGATGGAGACCATCTAAAACTCCGCCCACTGAGCCCGGGGCTCTGACTTTTCCCCATGCGGTGCGGAGCCCAGATGAAGGCCCTTTGGGACATTGTGCCCGGTGGTGGGAGCTCAGGCTGTGACTCCCCGGTGGCGCGGGGTCCCAGCCATCCTCCTCCGCATCCCGTCTTCATCTCTGTTCCTGTCGACGGAAGGTGGAGGGGTGTCCCCCGCCGGCAGCTGAGCTGTGAACAGCAGAGGACACAGACGCAGCAGAGCAGGACGCGGCTGCTGAGATGGCGGTCCCTCCAGGAGCCCGGGAGGCAGCTGTGCGCTGACCCTCAGGGGTATCGTGGCACAGGGGGCCTCCTCTCAGGATTAAGGGCTCGCAAGCACCAGGCGTCGCAGGGGGCTCCAAGTTGTAGCAGCCCAGCCCCGGGAGGACGGCGCTGACTGGAGGCAAGGCCACACCCTAACGCACAGCTCCTAGGACACACCGGGTGGGATGGGAAGTCTGTCTGAGGTCGTTCTGTGCAGCGCCAGAGTGTCTCGTGCCCCACGCCCTCGGCTGCGACCAGTGGAACAGGCTTCCCGCGGGACTGGGGCCTGTTTCCTCCTGGCTGAGGGCCCTGAGGCTGATTCCGCTCTGCTTTTTAATGGCTTACTTTTAAATGGCTCTGGGCCTTAGGGGATTAGTGAAGGCTTGGCAGGAGAGAGGGAATCGGGCAGGGAGGAAGGAAGGGAGGTGAGGGCTCCAGCTGCTTTTGGACAGAAATAACTGGGACCACAGCCCGGGGACAGGCTCTTCTGCATCCTGGCGACACCCCGCCCCTCCCTCCGGGCCTGGCCCAGCCCCGTGCGCGCGTGGCCCCGTTGTGGGAAGGTGGTCCACCGTGATGAGGTGGAATTCCTTTCAGCTGACTCGCAGTGGACGCGCGTTGGGGCTCAGCCCAGGAGTCGAGCACAGCCCGACCCGGGGGAGCCACCAACAGTGTGAGGATGCCGGTGGCTCAGTCCTTGGGGCCACTGAGCCCATGGGGTGGGCGACTCCAGTGATCCCTTAGGCCTCGTTCAGCAACAGCCCACGGGCATTTGACAGGAGTCTATGCTGAGCGGCCCTGGACCCTGATTCTAAACCGTCAGGTTGTTACTAGATGCCAGAGGCTCCAGTGCTGCATTTGCCGGGGCCCCTGAGCACTAGCTGCGAACCAGGCCTTTTATTTCCCATTGGGATTAATAAAAGGGAAAAGGGTCTGCGGTTGGCAAGCTGCACCCCCGCTGAAAGGGGGCTCCAAGTCGCTTTCCTTGACACAGACCAAGACCCTAGGAAGAAACACCTCCCTTTAATTTTTAACATGTGTCCAGAAAACTCTGTCATCACCCTAAGGAGCCGTGCAATGGGCATGTTTTACTCAGCACACACCACCCCTCCATAGCACAGGGTGAAAATCGGGCTCTCAGGAACGTGCTTCCCAGAGAAAACTTCAGAATAAAACGTCTACAGCCTGATTCTTTGCTTGGTTCCAGAAAGAACACCCAACAGCCTGCAGGGCCAGGGGTTTGGGCGGGGAGGACGGTGGGCGGGGCCTGGGCTGGCAGCTGGAGGTCGGAGGCCAAGGAACCTGGAGGAGACGGTCTGTCCTGGAGAGGGAGCCGGTCGCTCCGTGCCGACAGAACGTCCCCGGTTCTCTCCATCAGCCCCAGGAAGCTGGCTGGCCACCTGAGGCAGAGGCAACCAGGAGGCCAAGCTCACCTCAGGTGGCCTGACCGGCCCACAAACTATTGACTCAGCCCTGAGCGTCCGAGTCCAGGTCTGCTCGGCGGTCGACAGACTCCTCCGAGGTCACACCTGGCCATGCTGTCCCTGCTTTCGTAAGTAAGGTTTTCTTGGCGCCCAGCTGCTCCTGCCCACACGGCAGCTGCAACAGAGACCACGCGGCAGCAGTCCAGCATGCTGAGAAGTCGGCCGGCCCGCCGAGGTGTCGTCTGCCGTGAGGGGACAAGCCTCCAGCCTCTGCCCTCGTCCCACGGGGCCAGCAGTGGGGACCAAACGGCCACAGCTGTGCCAAAAGCGGGACAGGCCTCCCTGGGTCATCATGAAGGGGAGCTATGGGAGAACAGCACCCCCAGACCTGCCCAGTTCAGGGGTGAAAATCTCAAAGCGCTAACGTGTTGGGGGCTGGGAGGAGGCAGTTATAGGCTACTCCTCACCCATCGGGCATCGCAAGGCTCGACTGTGAACCAACAGGTGGAGCCTTTTTCCACCAAGAAGAGTCACAGGCGGTCTCCTCGCTCTGCTTCCCCACACACACGTCCGCCTGCTTGGTGGTCTTTGGCCACAGGAAGGTGCCAGTAGCTACTGTAGACCCCCCCCCCCACTTCCACGTGTGTCCACAGACGAAGGCATCGTCCTTGGCTTTGCACAAAATGCACGACTTTCACATCCCAACGACCTGTCGCCTGCCTTCAAACAGAAGGTGCCTCCTATGGAGGGGCGGGACTCAAGAACCCGCAGCCCCGTTCAGCGTGTCTGTCTTCCATCCACGTGTCCGTGAGCCCCCGTGTGGAGGGCCCCTGCGGGCACTGAGGGTCCGAGCACGGCTTCCGTCTCCGCTGAGCTCCCGGGCCGCCGGCCGGTGGTGGCCATGGTCGGGCCACAGCTGCAGGGCCTGGGCGTGCAGCCGTGCCTGTACCGTGGTCCACGTGACGGGTCTGGGAGGGGCAGGGCCGGGCGAGGGGAGCGGGGAGGGTCCTGAGCGTCCTCATCGTCCTCATCCACGAGCCACGAGCCTCTGCAGCGGGGCCTGAAGGAGACATGGGGCCCCATGGGAGCGGCCGCGGCCCCCAGTGGCCCCTCTGGCCTCGCCTGCTTCCTCCGCAGGCCCACCTCCCAGCGGCCGCAGCCTCTCCCTGTGCAGCTCCACGCGCTCCCTGCGCTGAGCCGTGTCCTCGTCGCCTGGTGCGCCGGCTGGTCCCAGGGGCTGGGGTCCACCAAGAGCCCTCCTGCATCTGCCCGGGCTGCTCCTTTAGCCAAGAGCTCACCAAACGAGAGGGAGGACGGAGGGACCGGCAGCTCACCAGGCCCAGGGGCCTGTCCCTCAGCCGCTGGCGATGGCCCGGGGCCCGGCGGTCCCTGCCCTTAACGTCGCAGCAGAACAGACACGGTCGGCAGCTGACGTGGTGGACGAGACGCCCGGGCCGGGCGGCCAGTGTTGTCATCCCTGCAGCCAGCGAGTCGGGACAGCACTGCCCACGTCTGCAGAGAAAGCTCTTCTTGTGCAACGTCCTCAACGATGAGACGGTTTAGTCGTCTCGTGCTCGCTTGGTTTTTTTTTTTTGCTCCTGACAAGGCACAGAATTACCTTTGTAACTTTCTGAAAATGCGAAACACAAGCCCAGGCTCCCCGCGGGCAGTGCGCACAGGAGCCTGGAGGTGGGCTGACAGCGGGGAGCCCGGCGCGTCGGTGCCCGCACTCCCCGCTTAGAGCCTGTCCTGGGCCGACCCAAGAGGAGGTGGCGAGAGGGGCTGCAGGCCACCCCACACACAGGTGGATGCGTTGAAAGACGCCCAGAAGCTTCCAGGAGGACTCTTCCAATTCACTCCTCAGACGCTAGAGAAATGCTCCCTTTTGATGTTCTCGCTGCTGAATTTCAAACACTCCCCTTTTCACTGATTTTAAAGCACGTCTTTCTGATCTCAAGGGCTTCTGTTGGCTTATTTGAAGCTGGCCTGTAAGCCGTGGTCTCTCTGAAGCTGAGAAACACCGAGTCTGGTGAGAGCCTGCCATTGGCTGGACGAGGCCAGAGCCTGCTGGGTGCAGGTCCCGCCCACAGCCGTCCACGGACGGCGGGCACAGAGACGCCGGCTTCGGCTTCCGTGGGTCACCTTTGTGCTCCGAGGTTGCCGGCCTCTGCGTTGAGCAGTTAAAGCTTACAGACAACACGGAGCCTCCAGGGATATGGTGCCGTGGGCTGTTCCCAAACACCCGGGCTCCCCCTGGGTGCCCTGGACCCCACTTCCCACCCCCATCCCCACTGTGCAGAGCCAGGCTGGAGGACTTGCTTTGGCCACTGAACATCTCCACGCGGGAGCCTGTAGGGGCCAGTGCACCAGCGGCCACATCCCACCCCTGCCACGGCAGTGGGGACACTGCCGCCCGGGGCTGGGCCATCGTCCCTGCACAAGGCCGGGAGGTCAGAATTTTAGCGTCCCTGGGTCACATGGTCTCTTCACAACCACCAGCCCTGCTGTTGTGGCCTGAGCACAGCTGGGCAGACAACATGCAAGTCAGCATGTGTGGCTCTGCCCCAGCAAGGCTTCTATCTACCGAACAGGTGGCAGGCGGGAAGCAGGCCTGGAGGATTGGGGCTGCCCGTTCCGGGGCATAACTGGCCACGCTGCCCGGCCCAGGAGCTCCTTGCACCCCCTGGGGCTTCCCAGGCAGCGGGGGGGGGCGACCTGGGTCACCTGATGACAGGCCGCTCTGAGCTGTGGGCAATCATCTCCTGCTTTGACCCGCGACCTCAGCAAGCACACATCTGGACTCTGAACAGTGGAGCTGGCCTAGACAGCCTCTCTCCCCGTCCCCTCCTGGGAACCCTCCCTCCCCAGCAGCAAGGCGACCGCGGTGCTCCACTGCTCATGAGGACCTCGGCCGAGGCCGGACTTCTCCAAACGGCAGGGAGGGATGATTCATCAGGGTGGGCATCGGAGGCCCAGCCCGACCTCGCTCCCCTCGGAGCCCCGCTGCCTGTGGTGGACGCGCGGCGTGCGGGAGCGAGCTGGCCACCTCACAGCTGCGCCCTCTCGGCAGCCAGCGGTGTGGGCCCTGAGCCCGTGGGAGCCACCACGGGGGGAGGTCAAGTGGCATCCTTGGAGCCACGGTGTTTCATGCTCAGACCATTCAGAATGCAGCGCGGCTGACTCGGATCCCACGGCCACCCAAGGAGAGACGGCCGGGTGGGGGTCAGGAGCCAGGACACGGCACACGGGGTGGACGACACCCCGTCCCTGCCCAGTCCCTCCGAGTCCAGGGGTCGGGGAGAAGGCCATGAATACAAGCGACAAAGGCAAAACAGTCCACGGCGGATGCGGGGGAAAGCCCTGCGGGCGGGTGCGAGCGGGACGCATGCCTTTCCTGCGCGTGGGCGCGTGTCTGTGCTGCGAGGTGGAGGAGGGACGAGCGCGGGGAGGAGCAGGAACAGCCGCGGGGGGAGGGGGGAGCCAGGCCAGCACGGGCGCACAGGTGCAGGGCCGGTGCGGACGGCGCAGGGGAGAGCGGTGGAGATGCTGGAAAGACGGCAGGGTGGTGGCCTAAGTCTGAAGGGCTTCTCAGGCCACGCTAAGGTGCTCAGAGCTCCTGTGTGGCAACGGGCACCTCCAGGAGCGCCCAGGTGAAGGTCAGCGTTACCGCAGGGCCCGAGGGGCAGCCAGAGGCAGGCAGCTGGAGTGTCTGAGGATGCAGACCCAGAAGGTGGCGCCGGAGGTGGGGGCAGAGGGGGCGGGGTTGGCCTCTGGGTCCCACCCATGAGCACGGACCTACGCTGGCACCTGCCATTCGCCGCCCTGGTGGCTGGCCCTCAACTCGCAGGCGCTCAGCACCACCCCTCCTGTCTCCCAACAGTTGAATTAAACGGGTCCACAGACAGGTTGCAAACTGCTTCCCTTGACCTCTCACCCTTCCTGACGACGCTCACTAAAGTCCTGAGCCGGGTCACAACTTTCACTTCCAGTGTAACTGCGGGAAAATGGGTCCCAGGGCCCGGTCATGTCATTCCTGGCTCCGACACTTCGTCTCTCGATTGACTGGCCTGTGGCGCGGCAAGCAGGACCAGCGTGGACTCGGCAACAGCCTGGCTCCAAGGCCGCCTGGTCTGCTTGGCTGAGAGCAAGGTGCCCCCTTTGCTTCCCTGGCGGACGGAACCAGTGCCCCGTGCCACAGAGGAGGGCTCTGTACACGCGTGGTCACCTCTGGTTCTGCCCACAGGGAGCACGTCAGCCAGTGTCACGAGATGCTGAAGACACAGCAGCGCTAACCCAGACTTTCTCCCGAGGCAGAGGGCTGAGGCGGGCTGGGACGGGACCTTGAGAAGCACCTCACATCCCCCTGGGCTGTCTGAATGCTGGTTGAGACCAAGACACACCTCCCACCAGGGCTTCGGGGGCCCTGAGGCGGGGACCCCAAAAGGCACTGTTGCCTGGCCTCCCTCACACCCACCCGGGGACCAGGGGACGGGGAGCAAGCGGAGCTGAGGAGGGAGCCCCGCCCCAGCGACGTTACCTGGGTGGGAGCGCTGCGGGACAGGTGCGCCAGGTCCCCGATCCTGGCCGCGGCCCGGGGGTCGCTGGAGCTGATCAGCACGGGCGCGCTGATCTCCATGGAGCGCCTGTGGCTGGCGGCCTGTGTGGACTTGTGCGTCACGCTGAGGGCTGTGAAGGAGTGCCGCTTCTTGGCATTCTTCTTACTGTCCACACGCCGCTGGAAGGCGCTGACCGCCCCTGTGCTGCCCGAAGTGGGACCCGGGGCCGCGCTGGCCCCCGCGCCGGGGTCAGAGGGCACGACGGCGAGGCAGCCGGACGCTGAGGCCGGGCCCAGCCTGTCCATCTCCATCAGCTGCTTGGCGGCGGCGTTGAGCTAAGGAGAGAGGGGAGAGGCAGGCGTCAGTGGACAGCAGCTGCACCCCACGTCCGGCCTTCCACTCGCGCCTCAAAGCCACCAGCGCGTTCAAGCCGCCAGGCCCTTCCAACAGCACGTCCAGTATGAACGGTGCGGAGAAAACACAGCGAAGGCCAGGGCGGCATCTGGACATTCTACTGGAAAGCTGTGCTTTCCAGGGGCTGCTCCCTTCTCCCCACTTTGGCCGAGCGGGGCTGCCTGGGAAACACCCAGAGGGGGTGCCCAGGGTGGGAGCGGCCCCCATGTGCTCCCCACCTCGTGCACCAGCAGGATGCAGCTTCCCTGGCACGCGGCCACCCTAGGCTGACCGGACTCACGGTGGAGAGGCCTCAGGCTGCCGGCAGAGCCCTGCCCGCAAGGTCTGGGGAGGGGGCAGAACAAGGGCCCTCCTGGAACAAGACACACCTGTAGACCAGGTGGGGACAGTGGGGTCCAAGGGAAGCATGACCAGAGACCAGGGCGCGAGCTCAGTGCTGGCGCTGGGCCACCGTCCCAGGTGCCAGTGTGAGGAAGGGTTTGAAGCCTTTGTGGGGCGGGGGCGGTGCTGGAAGGACACACTGGATCCTGACAGGAGCAGGAGAGGAAGTGTGTGTGCCAAGGGAACCTTCAAGGGCACGAGGTCCCTGCAGGCAGGTGAAGGCCACATGGTGCCGGCTCTGGATCTGCAGGGCGCCTGGTGCAGGCGCCGTGCCACGTCCTCCTGTGAGCCTGGAGCCGTGGGCCAGGCCAGGAAGGGCCCCTCGGCCCTGCAGGTCCTCCCTCGCATACCGACCGGGGTTTGCGGCTGGCAGCATCTCTATGAGCTAAAACCAAACAAAAGCACCGCTGGATTTGCGCAGCGAGAGGGAGGGATGCCCTGTGTCCACAGGCCAAGCCGCGCACAGGCGCTGGGTGTGCAGCCGTCTTCAGACGGCTCAGGCACAGGCTGTCAGCATTTCCACTACACACTCCTGTCCTTCGCGGGGGGTTGTAAAACTCACCCCAGGCCCCAAACCGTGTGATCTAAGTCCAGGATTAGCCCTGAAACGCTGCCTCCAATCAGGCTCAGCTGTCTCGCTCTGCTTTAAGGCTTCATTCATTTGCCCCGTCAGCAGTGCTGCTCGGAGAGCAAGCCGGTGCCCAAGCCCCTCCCTCGCAGCCTTTGGGGGCCCTGTGACCCCCGCGGGCCGGCCTCCTTCACCCCGTGTTCTGCGCCCGCCTGCAGGGCCAACAGAAGAGCAGAAGCAGGAAGCGCCAGGCATGACGCCTTTGCTTATGGGCACCAGAACCCGGTCTAGACCTGCTTCCACGTGGCAGGTTTCTGTACAGAAATAAGGGCACCGACGACGCCCCTGGGTTCAAATAATCCCATTCGTCCCCAGAGCAGCAGGCCTGGAGTCCCTCACTCAGGCCCCTGGGACCCTGCTGAGTCAGTATCAGAAACCGCAATTTCAGGATCAGGAAATCCAGGCACGGGCTGGCAGTGTGCGCACGTCCAGACCTGCACAGGCAGGTCACCAGACCACTGGTTCTGTCCAGAGGGCTCTAGACTGAACGGAACCTTTAAAACAGGAGTAAGACTGGAAAGCCAGGCCCAGGGGAAGACGTCAGGGATAAGAGCGATCGGTGGGACGCGCCCAGCGGTTTTCAAGGAAAACAACAGGGAACAGGCGAGCACGCCGACCCCTTCGCCCTGACCCAGGGGGAGGACTGTGGTCCCCACACGTCCGCACAGGAGCAGCGGGCCGTGACCGCGCCCTGGGGAGCGATGTGTGTCCTCCCTTCCGGGACTCAGGGGCTGGAGGACAGGGCTCAGACGTAGGGACAGCACGTGTCTCTGAGCCACGCCTCCCGTTCTGGTCAGATCCAGCTGCACTTCAGTGGGCGCTGCCACCCGGGAGCCTTTCAAGACGCAGATTCCGGCTCAACAGGCCTGGGGTGGTGCCCATATCTCTGCATTTCCACAGCCCCCAGAGACCCTGCCGCTCTCAGGGGAGCCGGCTTCAGAGTGGAAGCCCCCGCCCCGTGAAGCATCCACGTGACCCTGGACGGCGGCTCTGCAGGCGCTTCCTTTAATCCGCTCCTCCCAGCCGGGGGCTGAGGACAGCACAGGTCGTCACGCTGGCAGGTGGCTGTTATTCCTCAGAGCTTCACAAACTCGGCAGCTGGCGAGGAACGGTCTTCACCTGCCCGAAGCTTCTGTGAGGAGACACTGCAGGAGCACCCCTTCGCTGACAGGGGCAGGCAGGCGGCTGATGGGCATTTTGATCAGTGCTGCTTGGGTGTAAAACACTCTGCTTTTCACCAACTAAACCGTCTGTGGGGTGGTGAGAATGGAGCCCCAGCTCCCCTCCCCCCTCCCAAAGGCTGTATCTGGGGCACAGCTGGAGCCCCGGGCACCAAGCCTCTCAACAGCTGGCCGGGCTGGTTGAGCGCAGGTGGCCTGCTGATGACCACCGGCCAAGCACGTCGGACCGAGAGCCGCTGTCCCCCCCAAAGGCTCGTGTGACCCTTACGCCAAGTGAGCAAGTCCCAGGCGGCAGTACCACCGCTCACGCCTCTCTTCTCCATCTCGCCGGACATACCACGGCTCCCCTCACGCACGGCATGGGGGTGCTTGTCCAGCCCTGCAGCATCTTCAGGGTCCAGTGAGGTATACCTGTGCCTTTGGCAGTTGGAGGGGTTGGGTTCATTTTGGAGATTCAAATGTCTTTAAAAATCAGACCATTTTTTGGCACGAAAATTAGGTCACGCGAATTCTCACACTGGGAGGCCAGCTACAGTTACTGAGGTTCGGGCGGGGAGGTTCTGTTCCCTTCCTTTTGTTACAAGCATGTGCCGGTGACCTCGCGGGCCTGCTAGCAGCCCCAGCCTGTGTTTAGCGGGACGCCGAACGCGAGACGTCTGTAACACCAGGTGCAAGGCTGTCCCCACCCACTGCAGGGTGTGTCCTACACCTGCTGTGGGACAGGCCCCCACATGGGAGGAGGTTCCCATCCTTCGAGTTAACATTTCACACAGTGGGCAGCGAGGCCAGGGGCCCTGAGGGTGTGGCGGACTCACAGGACGACCGCCCCTGGCTGCCTCCCCGCCAAGCCCCCGCCACCCCCCGCGTTCCCACTCGAGCCTGCTCTGTCCCCAGGTGCCTGAGGTGACGAACGAGCCTGCAGTTCTGCTGCCGAAGTGAACAGGCGAACTGAGGCCGCTCTCCGGTACCTGAGGTTAAACAAGAAACATCCATCCACTAAGGCCAACGCGGGCCAACACCGGAGCCGCACACAACTGCCTCGTATTGCAGGAAAAGGCTGATTAGAGGCAAGGATTTGGGGAGAGATGATGTCTAAAAATGGAAGCAGGGAGGGGCAAATGGCATTCACTTCAGCCCCCATCACCCCGGGCTGGACAAAGCCCACCTCTGCCAGCTGCCAGGTGCTCCCCATGAGGGGTGGACCGCCGTCCGCCAGCCTGCGGCCCAGCTGTCCTGCCAACGCGGCCCTGCTCCGAGGCGCCCCCTCCTCCTGGGCTCACCCCGCCTGCGGGAATGCGGCCGCCCTCTTCGCCCTGAGCCCCTCCGCAGGGTGCATCTGAAAGCCAAGGGCCCAAGATTGGAGGTTCCAAGGTTCCTGAAGGACCTGTGGTAATTCCCCCTGAAGATGAACTTTAAGGAGACAAAGGCTGTTTTCCAGCAAAAGAGGGGGGCACAGGGCACCACTTCCTGTGCACATTCTAGGGAACCGAGCGGGGCGAGGTCCCCAGGGACGTGTGGCTGGGGGCTGCCTGGGCGCTTGCAGGGCACTTCTAACCAAGGTGACCAGTCCCACAGGGCCCTTTTGCCTTCAGGAGGCCACGGAAGTCCTTACTGAGGAAGGAGGGGCCTGCTGACACCCGGGGAGGAGACAGGAGGTGGGAGCCCTGGGTGTCCAAGGAGGAACAGCAGGCAGAGGGGCCGGAGAGACACGTGGTTGGGAATGGGGGCCGGGGGTCAGTGAGGCTGGGGTCCGGCTCTCCTCTGTGTGGGTGGAAGGCATGGAGGACTCCAGCGGGAGGACCCCCTGACTTCTGTCAATTTTCCAACAATGTCGTTGGAAAATTCTCACAATTTAATGAAGAAAGCAACAGAAATAGTGATGCAGCACCATCCCAAATTTGTTCACAATGTATGTAAATTTACACATAGAAAAGAATAAAGGGAACAACAGCACGCTCACAACGTTTCTGTTCATTCTTCTCCTACACGTGTATTTTATTCACATTTACTGGTAGGATTATGGGTGACTCTGATTTTCCTCTTCACACTTTTCTAAATTTCCCTGTTTTGAACAATAGCCAGGTGTATCCGCAAGTCATTAAAAACAAAACGAGCAGATTAGGCTGGACAGCGTCCGATGTATGGGTGAGACTTCCCGGGCCGCAGCAGTAC
The DNA here is from genome assembly GCF_028023285.1 of Balaenoptera ricei. Taxonomy (NCBI): domain Eukaryota; kingdom Metazoa; phylum Chordata; class Mammalia; order Artiodactyla; family Balaenopteridae; genus Balaenoptera; species Balaenoptera ricei. The sequence continues at coordinate 963,015 of NC_082651.1, forward strand.
CATGTTTTTTCCACTTCGTACAAAGCCTGAGGTGCCGTAAGAGACCTTGCTGCTCCCCAGTTTAGATGCAGTGGTTTTGGGAGCCGAGGTTCCACGGCGGATCCGGCACAGGTTTCCTCCCCGTGGGTGGCTTGGTTAGGAGCCCGGCTGGGGGGGTCTCTACGGGGAGCACAGGCCTCAGAGGGCTCACCCCCGGCACCACACTCCCACGGGTGCCACAGGGGTGTGGAGAGCTCAGAGGCGGACAAGAACCTACCAGGCAAGGCGGGAGGAAGGCTGAGAGAGGCGGCCCGGGCAGGCCGGCCGCCCCGTCCCCCCCTCCCACCCCACCCTGGGAATGCTCGCCTGTGAATGCTCTGGGGTGGGGGAGGACGCCACTGTGGGTCCGTCTTCTTAAGCAGGTGGAGCTCAGGCCTGGGGGCTCCCCTCCCTGCTCCCAGCTGGCGCAGGGTGGCAGTTCTAGACCAGGGGGCCAAGCCCTTGGGTGGGAGGCCCAGGTCTATGCTTGAGGGCGAGGCACTAGTGAGCTCCACTGCCTCTGGATCTGACCCATGTTCCTCCACTGAGATTTGTTGGTAATAACGTTAGCACTTAAATTTCCATCTCTTAGACTTTCATCTTTCTCTCAGCTGGATCTGAGAACAGGGTAGGAAGACTTCTCTGGGGACTTCCCTGGCTGTCCAGTGGTTAGGACTCTGCGCTTCCACTGCAGGGCCCGGGTTTGATCCCTGGTTGGGGAACTAAGATCCCACAAGAAGAAGAAGACCTCTGTAACTAAAAGCTCAAGGACAACTCAATAAACTCTCCCCAAAACTTACATATTTAAGAACATATTAACATAGGAACAGTGTTGCAAATTTAGCAATAAGAAGTCCTAACAAGAGCAGGTTTCAAACACACGTTCGTCCCCCTTTAAATACAAAGGTTTACAGAAGTGTGAATTAACCCCCGGGGATCATTTCTCTGTAGCCGGTCCTGAGCCAAGCCTCAGCCATCAGTTCCCGCGTGGGGAGCTGGGTGTCACGGCCCAGCCTTCCGATCTGAATCTGCACCCCCGCCCGGTGACTGCAGGTGACCGGTGCAGCCCCCTGAGAGCCCAGGCTGGCTGCTCTGGCCTGGCCCACACGCACGCGCCACCTTGGCCTTGGCCTCCAGCAGGACTTGAAGCCCAATTATTCCCGCGGAGGCCCCGCCCTGCACAGTTCACAGATCCTCATTCTCCAAATGACAGTGTTCCTTCACTCGGAATGAAACGAGAAACTGTTCCAAATGGCTTTTTAAAGGATCAAAGATTTTCTTCCTTATCCACACAACAGCCTCAAAGACAACACCCTCGCAGTAGAATACAATTTTGCGAGGAGACTCGAGGGCTCCTACTGCCCGCAACGTGGGGCTGGACACGCCGTCACGGGAAACGAGGTCCCCACGCGGCCCTCACGGCACCAGCACCGCTCCACGCCCGGCACCCAGGCCCAAGGAGGGGGAGGCCATCACCCCGCGGCACAGACCGGGAGCCGAGGCCGGAAGGAGCGCGGGCTGGGCCCCCAGCCGCCTCTGTGCCCAGCCGCGGCCTGTGGGCTGCAGGGAGGAGCCCGGATTTACTCTGAGAGCCACGGGCCCCCCGGGGGCTGTAGGCAGGAGTGAGGCCCGAGTCACCTTCATGGAGACGGTCTGGTCCACGTGTGACAACGGACCCCGGGGAGGTGAGACCGCTGGAGGGTAGGCTGGGAGATGGTGACAGATGACAGGGCTGCTCTCAGGGGCCCAAGACCCAGCACAGCTGAAAACTTTTCGCCTAGAAGGTTCTCTCTACATTCGTTTTACGCTATCAACCCCCAGGTAAAGGCAGGGCTAGAAATGAAGGACACGGCTTGGGGGTGGTCAGTGGACAGAGGCCCAAAGGCCGTGCCCTGAGCAGGGCGGGGATGTGGACTCACCCACTTGCGGTGCGTGCAGCGAACTCGAAGGTCAGGCCGGCCTCCCGCGGCCCCCGCCCCCACCCCCCCTCGGCCCGCTGCTCCTCCCCCCTCCCCTCCTGCCCCCAGGGGGCTTCTCTGAGGGGCCCTCTGAGCAGGAGAGCCCGTTACAGTCCCTGCCCCAGCCTCCCGGCCCCTCTCAAGCTCTGTCTGCACAGAGGATACACTGCCCTCTAGGCTTCATCTTCTCTTCATCCTCTCTCGTCCAACGAGAACGTGGGTTTCAAGACGATTCTCCCCAGGGCCTGGCACACGGCGGGTGCTCAATAAAAGAGTGACTGAAGGGCTGAGCGAGCGGAGGGGTGGCCGGTGGCCCCCGCGGGCCTGCGAGGCACAGCTCAGACAGGCTGGAAACCTGCTCTTTCAGTCCAGGGCTCAGACGCGCCAACAGACACAGAGGCACAGGAACGGCCGCCCAGGGAGACCGCGGAGTCCTCACCGGCTTCACACCGTAACTCCTAACTGCTCTCGCTTTGAGGATTTGGAAGGAATAAAAGCAACAGAGGACAGCTCTGAGTTTCTCTGAGGAGGCTGGGCAGAAGGAAGTGAGGCCAGAGCTAGCTGTGCTTTCTCCCTTTGCAGTAACTGGCGAAGTCGAGGCGGCTGCAGAAGGTGGCGCCCCGAGTACACGCTGGTCTCCGAAGGGTCCAGGTCACCAGCGACTCACAGCCTCCTTCCAAACAGAAGTGCCAATCAAAGGTAACGGGAGAGACACCACGACGGAGGCCCAGACGGTTAATCTGGGAAGTAATTTGTGGTCAAGTCTTAGAACCACTGGGGAAGCGGCGGCTGGCACTGCAGGGCCATCTCCCCACAAATGCTCTCTGCTCTGGAGGGAAGGCACCCGGAGGCCCCATGACCCTTTCCAGCTGCGCAATCAGACTCGCTGTGCCTTCCGCACTGAACACAGGCCTGAACCTCAGCCAAGGCATACTCTGCTGTCACCTTATAAACACCCAGAGACAAATCTCTCCACGGCTAAGTGTGCTTTCACCTTCACCAAGGAGGCCCACCCAAGGGGCAGGTGGCCTCGTAAGCAGGTTTCCGCCTGGGTGGGCGGCCCCCATATCGATGGCCAAGGCCCACCCTTGGGGCCAAGTGGAATCTGCAAAACAAGCCTCTTCCCCAACTTATTTCTTAGACACGGGTCCGCCCAGACCCACCGCGTCAGACTCGGGGCTGGGCCCGGAGCTTTCCAGGGGACTCTGACGCTCACTGAAGTTTCTGAGTCGCTGGCCTGGATGACTCGGTAGGGAAGGTAGGGATGTGGATACCCAGGAGGGAAGCTGAGCGAAGGCACCTGTCGAAGCCACGGCCAAGGGGAGGGCAGGTGGGTGGGGAGGCCCAGGCAGCCTGCGGGGACAGGGAGGCCTGAGGAACCTGTGTCCCTGAGCAGGATGAGGATGAGTGGACGGCGGGTGAGGACAGAGAGATTCTGAGTCAAAAAGCGTCCAGTGGAGGGAGCTCAAGTAGGCTGAAAAAAATCCCATCCTGCACGTACTTGGTTTTCAGGGTTACTATTGCCCATGTGAGCGACACGTGATGGGAAGGAAAGAAAGCAGCTGGAGCCTGGGCAGAAACGGTCAGACACAGCACAGCTGGCTGCTTTTCCGCTGGCTGGGCGAACCGAGGCCCCAGGAGAGGCTTGGGCTCAGCGGGCAGCCAGGCCTGGCTCCTTCCAACATCGCCGGCACTTCAGCCGCAGGTTGAGACGCTGTCATCCCTGCCTGTCTACTGAAGATGGAAGTCATCTCTGCTTTCTTCTGGGCCCACCTGCAGCTGGACCTCCAGGCTGTGGGCAGGGCTACCACACAGAAGCTCCCGGGGAAGCTGCAGGGGCCGGTTTCACAAGGCCTTGCTAAGTCCCACCATGTGCTTCCAAGAAGACAGGCTGAAGGTGTCCCAGCTAAGACCTCAGAAATGGCTGACGGCTTAGCCCTTATACTTTGACCACTTCTGTGAAACACTGGCCCAAAACTCAACAACACTACACAAACGCACTAACTGCCTACTATGTGCAACCACTATGCCAGGACCCAGAAGGGAAAAGAATTGTTACTAGTCTGGCCTCAAAGTGGCTGCTTATGTAGTTATGAAGACAGAGACGATGACAGGAAAACTGAGACATTACATGTCACTTTGCGTGTAGTACATTACAAGATGTCAACTTCACAAATTGTTCAAAAAACACTAAAGGAGGGAGTCATCAGGGAGAGCTGGTCCCTACGCACCTACCTATCTCCGTGGAGGAAAATCCCAGTGACCACACCCCAGCGCCCAGATCATGCTTTGGGGTGCAGACCCGGATCCCGGCGGGGCCACCCAAAGGGCACTGAAGTCCTGCTCCCCGGGAGCCCCACCGCTCCTCCCCTCCGTTGCCTCCCTTGCTGAGCCTGCCCTCTGGTGACTGGGCATCGCCTGTTGGGTGAAGTGCATTAAGTCTTCACGAAGGCACAGTCGGCACCCGGACACAGAAACGCGGGCAGGACTCATATTCAGGTCCGGTGGGATGTCCCTGCCCCCAGATGCCCACTGACGTAGAAGCTCGTGAGAAACAGGTCGTGCAAACGGAAAAACAAAACGGAGCTTCAGGCAAGATCACATCTCCCCCACGTTCTGCGGCAGGAACCCCTGAGCGGCGTCTCTCCTGTTTCCTTCCTGGGGTTTTGTCGGGTCACCTCTGATGTGGCAGAATCAGGGTGTCCTGAGAGTTAGGATCTGGGTGAGGAAGCAGGGGTCACACCTGCTCGGAAGAAACGGAGGAGCTGCCAGCCCACGCCACCCCACGCCACCCCACTGGCCCACCTGGAGCACTGGCCGCAGGACGGTGTTTGGACTTGGTTGTAACCTGTCTCCACAGAGGATGAGGGCCTCAAAGGCTTCCACCCAGTCCTCACGTCTCTGATGAAAGCTGACTGTTTACTCTGGGCCCTGGGCTGGGGAGACTCAGCACGGGAGAGCCATGGCTGACCTACTGCTTTCCCGTTCTGTCAAAAGTACCTCTTGCATCCCAATTTTATCCTTATTTGTCCCCCCCCCCAGTTTTACTGAGGTATAACTGACATATAACCTTGTATTAGTTTAAAGTGTATAACATAATGATGTGTCGCCCTTATTTCAAAATTCTAAACCATTGCAGGTTTACAAGACGGGATAACAAGGACCATTTTTACCCTCTCACCTGAAATGCTAAAACCAAATTTATGAAACAGTTTTCAGACATGGGCCATCAGGTAGCTCGGCAGTGAAGAACCTCATCAACCGCAGGACATGGAGTAGAGAATGCAGCTTCGCAAGTGGGGATGGGGTAATCAGCCCCATGTTAGAGGCGCCCTAGTCCTGCCTATCAAAGGGCAAGACCGAGGCACAAAAGCATCATACTGTTTCTGTATAATTTACATCCCAGAACAAGGCTTGCAAATATTTGTAGGAATACAAAAACATCCAGCACTGGAAAAGCCAGAATTCACAACACTGGCATCCAATTAAAGATACCAGGCAGGCAAAGAAGCAGGAAGATGCAGCCTATACATCAACCATATAGACATTCATAGAAGCGAAAAGTCGGCTAGTGGAGCAGAGCCAGAAGCAGCCCAGGACACAGAGTCCGTAGAGAAGCACGACGCAACATCCCGAGCACCCCGCGTCCGAGAGGCAGGGCAGCGTGCATGTCAGGAGACACCCCGGGGCACGAGGAAGACGCCCTCCACCTCCCAGAGACGAGCCCCGGACACCCAGCCCAGCCGTCCGCGTTGCAGAGGCCCTGTCCACCTGTCCGCCTGCCGTGCGCTTCCCACCTGCTGCCCCCGCCGAGGCCGCTCCCGCCTCCTTCCACACAGGTGGGGATGGAGCAGCCGGCGCCAAACCAACCCTCCACGGGGAAGAACGCGGAGGTTTCGACAGGTTCCGGGGCCAGGCCCACCCACCCGCCAGCCGCGAGAGAGGCCACGGGACGGGAGAGGTGTGGGCACAGCTGCAGCCACGTGAATCCACCTCGAGCTTCACAGCAAAATGACCACACGTGGCTGCAAGTTTCTGGTTCTGAACCGTGTCCAGGTGAACTGGTATCGCTGCCTTGTCAGGCACGGGCCTGGGGGTCTGCGTGGCTGCCCAATGAGGGTCCCGTCTCCGTGTCTCCCTCTGGAGAGCCCGCCTGGCTGCACACCGTCCCTAACTTCTAACAGCCTGACGGTCACACAACCATCCCCGTGTCGGCGCCAGGACCACTTCAGAGAAGTTGGCAGAGCTGGTTGTTTGTAGGCAGTACAGAATGATGGGAGGAAAGGAAAGGAAGAAAACGTAGCTAGAAGAGGGCCTTCATCCCGGGGAGCCCCTCTGCTCGGAGCCGTGGCCCCCGCTCGCGGGGCTGCTGAGAGCGTGGGGAACGGCCAGCCGGCCCCTCGGCCGCTCTGAGGGCCTCCCACCTCCTCAGAGGCCTCGGTCCCCTGAGAAGTGCCACACGCAGATGCCAGTGGCCGCAAACCATCACCCTCTGGGCGTGTGGCGCTGGACCACCACTCGGGACTGTGCCTGGTACCTCACGGGGTCCTCCTGGTGTGCTTTTGGACGTGGCACCGTCCATACTTGCAGAGGGAGAAACTCGGTGCTGACGCATCACACAGCTCAACGAAGCTCAGGCAGCCTGCAGGTCCAGTCAGACCAGGAGCAGCATCTTTCCAATCCCCGGGCCCTCATCCCCCAGCGGGAGCAGGAAGTTAGAACCCCACTCCCCTCTCCCACCGCCCATGCTGGGCACGACACGTGGGGTTTCTCGTCCAGGAGCCGCGCCCCCTCAACCAGGGACACCCCTGCAGGTCTGTCCACCCGCATCCCAACTAGAATGTAGGGTCTGTGGAGGCGCTGAGGCCGAGACGGGGCTCGGGCCTCCCGCGTCCATCTGCTTCTCCCCTGAGCTTGGGCATGGACCTTCCACTAGAAGCCACAGACCCTCCCCAGCCTCCTCCCTGGAAACGCTCTGCCTGCCCCAGGGCCTGAGCTGAAAAACCAAGACAACGGTGAAGAAATAACCAGCAGTTACTGGTGGGGGGGCAAACCCAATGCATGAGGGGCAGCTCCAGGCTGTGGGCCTTTGAAACAATAGAGACAACTTCAGAGCTGCGTGTTCCCAGGGAAGTTGGCAGCTTCGATACCATATTTAGAGACGGAGGCTCAGAATAATATGCTCTCTTCGTAAAAAAAGTGACAAGGAGACGGCGGTGCTACGGGTGCAAGAAGGGCCAAGTTCAACATGGCAATTAGCTGAGGCTTAGACGACATCCGCCCTAATTTCCACACTGAAGACAAGGCCTCTCAAATGGGAAGCAGCTGCAGTTAGTAACCGCACCATTTTGGGCATTACATCCATTCGGCTAAATCAGGTTTCAGTTTTTGCCTCCATCATCTCCCAGCGTCTGTAAATAGCATCACTTCAGCAGTTCGCCCTCGCAAGTCACACGATTAGCCGAGGTCGAGGTCGTGGGACCCACCAACAGACAGAGGCCTGGATCTGATTCCCCGAGGTCAGAACCCTCTGGACGCGCACTGGCCCTGGGATGAGGCTGCCTCACTTTCTGGGGCTCGCCCATCCTCCCCCATCTCTGAGTCCAGAAACCGGTGCCTGTAGGTGCCGCAGGGCCCTAGGAGGCGGGAAGGATCCTGATCCCTGATGTGTGGGGCAGTAGAAGGGGAGGGAGCAGGAGCCAGAGAACAAACCCTCCAGGTGAGTGCGCGGCTCCAGGCTTAGGACACAGGCTCTCCGCAGACGCCACTAGGATGCATCCCTCCAGCTAGTGGAGGGGTGGATGTGGGCTGGCTCTGACGGCAAGAGGGGGACAGGATTCCCGCAGCACCACTCGGAGACACCCCGCCTCCACCCTCCAGCCCCTCCCACCGGTGGCCCTGGGCTCTGTCCCCTCACTGCCTGCAGCCCCTCCACTGGGCTCCTCCCTGCACGCTGCCCTCACCCACCACTGCACCCGCTCCGTGCCACGGAGCCATGCCGCGCACCAGGCCTCTGGCAGGTCCACACTGCGGCAGACCACGACCCTTCCTCCCTTGGTTCCTGCCCCTCGCATGCCTCAACACCGCCCCCCGCCCCGCCCCTCCCGGGCGAGTCCCCCGAATCACCTCCTACGCAGTCTTGAACCCTGTCGTTCTCCACAAATAACCTTCTGCCAAGAGGCTGAGATGAGGACAGCTGGGCACAGACCTTCAACACCCCGACCTCCGCACCTCCAGAATCCCCCTTGTCTCCTCTTCTCTCCAAGGGCGGCCCTCCTCCAAGACCCTCCCCTCCCAGCCCAGCTCCTCCCTGAGAGCAGGTTAGGGTCGGCCCCTCCCTCCCTGGGCCTGGGCAACCGTGACAGAGCTCTCGCTGCACCCGCGGCGCGGTGCTTACCTCCACCCACACCTGTGGAGATGGCGAGCCCCACCCGGGTCCTCAGTGCCCAGGGGCGCACAGGCCGCCCGCCGTGGCCTGGCCCATCAGAGCGGCCTCCACTGCGTTTCGGCCCTAGGACTCCAGGGTCAGCCGGGGTCACCACGAGGCTCATCATCCCTCCTCAGAGCTTCCCCCCCCCACCCCCCCGCACCTCTGCTTCCAGACGCTCCCACCCCCAGACGCGGCTCCCTGGGGTCAGCTCTTCTCAGTACGGGGCAGGGGTCCCCGGGGAAGCTGCCAGGAAGCACTGGCCCTCGTGCTGAGGCCGGGGCAGCCTCGTCTCTCCAGGTGCCCGTTATAGTAACTGGTCACAAGGACACGGGCGGCCGAGTCAGCTGGCCTCCAGGAGCCCAGAGCACAAAACGAGGAAACACACCGACATGTCCAAGTTTAATACGGGTGACACCGGACATACAAAGAGGGGGAGAATTCCCACCCAGCAGGCCCCAGCCAGCAGGAGAGCTGATGGCTTCCCGGGCTCGGCCCTCTGGGCTGCCCTCCACCAGCCATCACCCACCTGTCCTTGCGGGCAGGGGGCGGGCTCGCCCACCCAGTGAGGCTCGAATGTGCACCCGCTCCGGGCACACCGGGATGGAGGCGTGCTCAGGCTGTGTGCACGGACCGGCACACATATCATGGTCCCCACACCTGGGGGCCCTGAGTGAGCATGGCAGGGACTGGAGGAAGCCCTTACCCCGAGGGATCAACCCAGGTGTCTCCTCCAGAAGGCATGGGGGCTCCGGCCACAGTGAGGCTGGGAAGTGAGACAAAGTGTCCTCAGAAGGAGGGAGCCCCGGCCAAGCTCACCACGCGAGGAGGGGCCTCAAGGGAGTGAGCCGTGGAGGGCAGAGCCCAGGGGAGGCACAGGGCGGGCGCCAGGAGAGTCTGATGAAGGAGGTCTGGCGACCGCATCCTCCCTCTGCTTCCAGGCAGCCCGCCTGGGTTCGCCCCTCTGAAGGCCATGCGTTTCCCTCTTCAGAGTTAGCTAGTCTGACAGCTCTCCTGCCTCAGTCTGTATCTCCAAGTCCCCAGAGCCCCGGCTCTGCACAATCCCTGCGTTCTGCAAATCCAAAAACTGGCCCCTAGCCACTTGTCGGGCTGCTGTCACTCTCGCAGTCATTTATTAAGCACCTGCCACGTGCAGGCACTTTGCCAAGCATGAGAGACATTAAGAACGAACACGGGGGGCTTCCCCGGTGGCGCAGTGGTTGAGAATCTGCCTGCCAATGCAGGGGACACGGGTTCGAGCCCTGGTCTGGGAAGATCCCACATGCCGCAGAGCAACTAGGCCCGTGAGCCACAATTACTGAGCCTGCGCGTCTGGAGCCTGTGCTCCGCAACAAGAGAGGCCACGATAATGAGAGGCCCGCGCACCGCGATGAAGAGTGGCCCCCGCTTGCCGCAACTAGAGAAAGCCCTCGCACAGAAACGAAGACCCAACACAGCCATAAATTAAAAAAAAAAAAAAAAAGAACGAACACGGGGACCAGGGTCTGGGTGGGAGACAGTGCAGAGGCTGAGGAAGGACCGGAAGGGGGCTCAGCACGGCTCATTAGGTGAGCGGGAGTGCAGGGCTCCCGGCACAGGGACCCGAGCCTGGAGGGGAGCGGGGAGGCCTGGGTGGCTGGGGTCTCGGCGCAGGGACAGGGACATGGGGGCTCGAGGCACTACACCCTCGAGGCAGCGGAGCCCGGGCTGAGGGAAGGAGGCGGCACAGGGCGGATGAGAGAAACAGAGCTTCCATCACAGTGAGGACGCACGCGTGTCAGGGAGCGGGTGTTGGAGCAGGAATTATTCTAAAGAGACACCAGGACATGATCTGAGGACCCCCAACCTGCACCCATTCCTGTGGTCGTCCCGTCTACCCTTGGGAGGTAGATCCCACCCACGTGCCAAAGGCTCCGGCCCAGTGTCCCCATCCTGCGCCTGCGCCTCCGATCTGGCCGACGCCCACTCAGAGGTTTCCCAGGCAGCTGGGTGCTTCCATTCCTCATCTGCCCTCTTTCGCACGGCGTCTTGGGTGTTTGGGGGACAGGTCATCCTCCCGTTTGGCTGACGAGCAGTGAAGCTCCACGCACGGGGCCCTGGGGGCTGGCGCCTGACCCCAGGCCCTCAAGGCCCAGAGCACGGAAGGGAGGCCCTGCCACGTGTGGGGTTTGTCCTCCGAGGACAGGAGTGACCTGGCCCACTCCGCTCTGTCCTGAGCGACCCCCGACGAGCCGGCAGGTGTCCGTGGGCTATGCCTTGGTCCCACTGTAGAGATGGCTGCTGGACGGTGCCTGTCCTTGGAACCAAGGGGGATGAAGAACAGGAGGTGGGTTCCAGGACGCAGGAGGAGGAGCTGGGAAGGCAGCGAGGAAGTGTCTGGGCCAGGGGATGTGCCGACGGATGAGTGCCCCTCTCCCAGAGCCAGGGGCCCGGGCCCTGCTGTGGATGCAGCCAGCAGCTGAGGAGAGTGTGGGTGAGAGGAGGGTTTCTACAGTGCGTCAGACATATGGACGCTTCTGGAGACTGGATACCTGCTCAGAAAACAGCACGAGGCCAGGCCAGCTCAGACTGGTTTAACCGCTTGTCCCCCAGCCCACTCAGCGAGCCCCAGGAAAGAGCCTGCCTGGGATGGGAGCGGGTGCCGCGTCCCCAGAGCAAAGGTCACTCCGGAAAGGTCCTCCTCGGGCAGGTGTCACGGCTGGACTGCACGCGGGGCCCTAGCAGCCTCCCCCCACGCCCTTCAAACCACAGCTGCAGGGCTGGAGAGGGCTCCCTGTAATTCAGCCCTGTGAGGGCGTGATTTAAGACAGGGCAACACCCAGGGGGATGACCACCACCCCAAACTGCCATTCGCCGACACACGCCCCACTCCCTCCCGGCCCAGGCCCAAACCTGCAAAGACCCCAGATCCACCCTGTGGCCTCAGATGCCTGCTTGTCGCCCAGAGGAAGATGGTCTGAACTCTATCACCCATGCGGGATGCCCTCGAGGCCGCGTGAGGGTGAGCGTCAGTTCAACGCTTCGAAAGGGAGTGGGTATATAAACAGCGAATCAGCCTCGGGAAACACCTGGCCAGGGCCTCCTTCTTCGGTGCTTGCTGAGGTCCTGGGTCTGTGGCTATTGCCAGGGCCCCTAGGGCAATTGTGGGGGGCCGGGCGCTGTGCCTGGGGAGGTGCAGGACTGGAGCGAGGGCCCTGCTCTGCCTCGGCCCCTGGAGGAGAGCCCAGCCCCCGGCTCAGGGCACCTGGGGGGGCAGGAGGCTGTGTTCAGAGCAGAGCGCCTGGGAGGGCAGTGGGCACACAGGAGCCCCTACGCCCTTGCACTGAAGGACCGTCTCCAGGGTCCAGTAGTCGAGCCTCAAGGGCACTGACCCCCAGTTGGCTGAGTGTCTGAGCCACGAGAGCCTCAGGAGGCCCTGCAGACTGGTTTCCAGCCCCGAGCCCACACTCTCGGCCTCTGGGATGAGCCCGAGTCCCTTCCAGAGCAGGGGTGCCAGTGTGCCGGGCTCGGCCTCCCGCAGGGGCACCATTACCTGCCTCAGGTTCCCTACAAAATTTTTTCTTAGCTTCTTAAACTGCATTTTAAAGAGAAGTGCAAAAATGTTAGCTGCACCACTTCACAGCTGCACAACCGCACCAGCACCTCCCAGATCAAGCCTCGAAGCCTCTCCACAGCCCGGGGGCCTCCCTTTCGCTTCTTGCGCTTGGTCTCCCCCAGGGTACCCCCTTCCATCAGCCGGGGGTGAGGGGGGAGTTCTGCTGCTCCTAAACTTCCTAAAAGGGAAAGTCTTCAGTGCACTCTCTTTTCCATCTGGTTTCTTTAAAAAATGTGTCCGTGAGCTGCACCCATGCTTTTAAACGTCCGTCCTTTCACCTTCTCTGCCCCTCATTGGGCAGATGTCCCAGCTCCACAACTCGTCTGAGTTAACTTCATTTTGGGGCGTTGTCACAGGCCCCTGGGATATTTCTGTGAGTGGCTCCATGAGAGTCTGCCTTGGAAGAGGTTCCACTGGCCAAAGATGTTAGGGGCACAGACTCTCCACGTCTGGACAGCGCTGTGGTGGTTTCATGCGTCGAGTTCTTGGGTCTGAAGCCGCAGATGGAGAAGACCACCTCCCAGAGTTGAAGCAAATGCCCAAGTGAGGCCGGAGGTGCTGTGGACTGTGGTCCTCGCCGGGGTGGGAGGGGGCAGAGAGCAGAGTGTGTGTGTGCACGTGTGTGCACATGTGTGCCCCTCGCAAGTGTACCAGAGAGGGGAGTGTGTGTGCGGACTTACTGTTGGGGAGGGTCTGAGAGTCACCCAGGGAGTTGCTTCAGAGTACATGTAAGAACCGCGGGTTCAGGACATGTAGGGGAAGGGGAGGAAAGGGCCAGAGATGTGGCTGGAAAAGCAGAGGCTAATAAGCGCAGAGAGCCTGGGCCACCCACCCCAGCCAGCGGCCTTCATCTGGCAGGTACCGGAATCCACTGGCCCACAGGGCTCAGCAGGGGCGAAGCTGGCCATGTCCCCTGCATCGTGTGTGGCCCGCCCTGGGCTGGGGGAGCACAGGCTCTGAGCGAGGACGCTGGGGGCCGGGAGTGGAGCCCAGTTGAGAGCCGCCGGCCTGCGACCGTACCCGGCTCTGAGCCTCTGCGGAATGGGGGGCGGTCCTGCACACGTGGGGTGCGAGAGGCCGGACAAGGACTCCTCAGGAGGGTCTGGGGCCCACGCCCCGTGAGCACTGGCTGAAATGACTCCCGGGGGTGACGCAGTGCGCACAGGCGCGGCGTGGGGTCAGCCTGGGGACGTGCGCATGCGGATGTGTGCTGACAAACAGCAAACACACACACAGCCCATGGCGACCAGGGGCTGAAAGGTCAAAGGTTCTGAACGCTCCTCACTTGGCCACCACCCATAACTTATTCACTGGAAACCCAGAGCATCTCGGTCACAGAAAAGAGGCAGGAAGCCAACAAGCCTCAAACAAGCCCGAGCACGCTCCACTCCAGGGCTGGAGCTGAGGAGCCGCCCCAAACCCCAAGTCCGGGGAGCCTCAACATTCCCTTCAGCTGTTGGCCGTGTCCCCGGGGAAGCTGCTTCCTGTGGTGAGCTCTTCTCCCCGGGGTTCTGGGGGCAAGCCCAGCAGAACCTGGAGGGTTTCGGAGAAATGGGGCCGGGCCCAGGTTTCCCGTGAGAAGTAGGGAAGATCCGCACAGGAGCCCTGCCTCATGGCCCACGTGGCAAGATGATGCGCTGGGACGGACCACCCCCAAGAGGCGGAGGCAGTTCTCACAGCCTCAGGGTTGAATAAAACCCACATGTCATCCCCATCTGAACTCAGATTACTGTGGGGTAACCTTTTTCCCCTGAGGAGAGGTCACCTCTGGTCTGGTGAAGCAAACAACAAAGGGCAAGAGAGGGCGTGGGTCTGGGAGCCTGGCCTCACCTCCACGTGCAGGAGGGGTGAGTCTGGGAGCCTGGTCTCACCTCCATGTGCAGGAGGGGTGAGTCTGGGAGCCTGGCCTCACCTCCACGTGCAGGAGGGGTGAGTGTGGGAGCCTGGCCTCACCTCCACGTGCAGGAGGGGTGAGTGTGGGAGCGCAGCCTTACCTCCACGTACAGCAGGGGGAAGATCCCGATCTTGTCTCCCAGCATTCCCTCCGCCCAGTTGTCGTCCACTCTTCTGATTACAGTCAGGACTTCATCCTGGAATTGCCCCGTGCAGGCAAGCACAGGGACACGCACAAAAACAGAACCAAGAGATCGGTTAGTGTCATTGAAGCTAAGGAAAGACTCTAAGCGATGACTCATTCTGAGATCGGTCGTGAAAACCGTCCCTCCCCACATCTTCACCCAGGATCTCTCTTCCTCTCCCATATTGATTTTAGCGGCAAAGAGCCTCCAGGGGAAGTGTGTGGCAATTCACAATCTAGTGAGCACTTTAAAATTCACGTTCCTAATATTTGCTTATAAATAAAATGGTTTTCAGCAAATATAAATTCAACTAAGTATAAAACTTTCTATGTTCCTGCCTCCACCAAAGCACAAAAGATGACCCAATCCAACTCCATTTATTTAGAGTCGTGGAAGCTCTGAATAACCCTGTTAAATCCGTGTCGTGCCAGGCAAGTAGCAAGGACAGAGGCAGAAGGTGGGCAGACGCAGGAGGAAGGAGGGGCGTGAAGCAGGGACACAGGCGGGCGGTGAGGGAGGACTCGTCTGGTGCCCCCGGAGGCGCCACGAGCCGCGGGGACAGAAGACAAGGGCGGGGGAGAGGACGAGGAGCGAGGGGACGACCGGGCAGCAGCAAGCGTCGGGGGGCCATGCTGGTGCCGCACGGGGCGCAGTGGAACCGTCCACGGGCTGTCTGCCCAACCGCCCTCCACATCACAACTGCCTGCCTTTATCCCCCAGGACCTGCATGGACCCCAGAGGCCTGCCTGGCGCTGCAGTGCGCTCAGGAGCTGACCGCCAGAGCAGCCTTGTGGGTCCGGCTGGGTCTGAAAGCACGGCCTGCCTTACCAAGGGGCCTTCGACCCCTTCGTGTGAAGCAGTGATGTGGGGTGTGGGCCCCTGGGGTCAGAGGGACGTTCCAGGCCAATGGACTTCCTGACATCACCGGAGAAGCTGCTTCCCCACGAAAGGAGGGGCCGCACAGTTTGGGGAGTTTATCTGGGGCGAGGGGGGACGAGGTGATGGGCGCTGGACGTGCCTCCCAGAGGACATGGGGCGGGAAAGGCAAGGCCGGGAGTCTGTACTGGCAGGTCCCCATGCTCCCTTCCAAACCTCCCCCTCCTAGGGGTTCAGGGGACAGCGCAGGGGCAACCGCACCCCTCCTTCTCCAGGTCCTCACCCCAATTTCCCAGCTTAAACAAGTACCAAATAACAAGGGCTGTGTGACTTCAAAATATTTCTTTTCCCAATTGATACAGTCTAGAAAACGCAACAGACACTGAGGGAATCTAGGCTTTCCCACGTTTCGGGGTGGCTGGTTCTCCACGGCAGGGTGACACCGACAAGGGTTTCCTTGTAGTCAGTGCTCGGCCATCAAGGCGGCGGGCTTTCCTGATAAGCATTAGGGCCAAAGTGGCCGACTGGCTTGAGAAGGGATGAGCAGAGAGGGCACCTTGCTTATCTCTCATAAAGTTCATGACCAGGAGAGCCCTGTACCCATAATAAACTCCACTCAGACTCAGCCAAAGGGCGGCCCCCAAGATCTCGCCAACGGTGCAAAGGAAAAGGTAACTGAAGGCTTCCTACAAGCCAGAGCTTTTGCAAGAGCAAAATAAAACAAAAAAAGACATTTAATTTTGTAAAATTAAAAATTAAAAAGAAAAAATACCAGATTAATTTTGGTAAAAAATAAAATACCATAATATCTACACGGTTATTTGAGACTGGTCTAAAAATTAGAGCCATAGAAATAAAAGGAAAAAAATAGGAAGTATAAATATTGGGAAGAAAAATCATATGATTTTCTACCTAGAAAAATAGAGCAGTCGTTTAAAATTAGAATAAGTAAGAATTTGAGAAAGGCTGATAATTTTAAAATAAATACATGAAAATCATTGGGTTTCCCATCTACCAGCAATAACCAGTTAGAAATGTGATTAAAATTGGCTAATCATTAAAAAAACAAAGTTAATTCTCTAATTCGCTGTATATGCCAAAATTAATTCCCTAAGTATTAAAGATTTAAATGTTAGAAAAAAACCTTGAATAACCAAGAAGAAAATGTGAATAGATGTTTAATCTTGAGGTGGGGAATGGTCTTAAGAAGTAAATAACAGGGGCTTCCCTGGTGGCGCAGTGGTTGAGAATCTGCCTGCCAATGCAGGGGACACGGGTTCGAGCCCTGGTCTGGGAAGATTCCACATGCCACGGAGCAACTAGGTCCGTGAGCCACTACTACTGAGCCTGCACGTCTGGAGCCTGTGCTCCGCAACAAGAGAGGCCGCGATAGTGAGAGGCCCGCGCACTGCGATGAAGAGTGGCCCCCGCTCGCCGCAGCTAAAGAAAGCCCTTGCACAGAAACGAAAGACCTAACACAGCCAAAAATAAATAAATAAGTAAATAAAAACAAGCTCCTGCTTTAGAAAAAAAAAAAAGAAGTAAATAACAAAGATTTGGTTACAGAAAAATGAAATTCTCTATGCTAAGAACAGCAAGAACAAAACAAAAAGGGAAATACTCTAGAAAAATACTTGCAGGACAAACTGGAGACAAAGACCTAATATCCTTGCTACATAAGGACGTAAGAGACACAGCAGGAAAGAGAGACACATACTTTAAAAGAAAAACAGGCATTTTATGTCCAAATATCAAAAAGGAAAAGAAAAATTACTAGACATCCTAAAAGGCAAAGAACAGTTTGAAGAGACAGAGCAAGCATCAGAACCAGACTCAGATATGGCAGGAATGGTGGAATTATCAAACAGGGAATTTAAAACAACTATGCTAAGGGCTCTAATACATTAAGTAGACAGCATGAAAGAACAGGTAGGCAATGCAAACTGAGAGATGGTAAGTCCAAGAAAGAACCAAAAAGAAATGCTGGAGATCAAAACACTGTAACAGAAATAAAGAATGCCTTTTATAAGCTTATTAGTAGATTTAACAGCTGAAGAAAGAATCTCTGAGTTTAAGGATGTCTCAACAGAAACTTCCAAAACCGCAAAGCAAAGAGAACAAAGACTGAAAAAGAAAATAAACAAAAACCCAAAACAGAACAGAATATCCCGAAACGGCAGGATAACTACAAGAGGTGTAATATACACGTAACAGGAATATAGGAAGGAGAAGAAAAAAAGGAACAAAAGAAATATTTGACACAATAATGACTGAGAATTCTCTACCCTGAAAAATAACCCTTCAATAGTGAGAAAGAAATAAAGACTTTCTGAGACAAACAAAAATTGAGGGAATTTGTTGCCAGTAGACCTGCCTTGCAAGAAATATTAAAAGAAGTTCTTTAGAGAGAAGAAAAGGTACATAGGTCAAAACCTTGATTCTACATAAAGAAAGAACATTGGAGAAGGAATAAGTAAAGGAAAAATTAAAAAAAGTTTGTTCAAAATAATAATAGCAACAATGTATCTAATTACATATGCTTATGTACATACCATATATATGTATATCATATATATAGTGTGTGTGTATATATATATATACACTTATGTATGTTTATATATAAGTTAAATGAATAACAGCAATGACAAAAAGGACAGGAGGAAGGAATTAGGGTTATTTTGTGATTATAAGGTACCTGTACTACCTGTGAAACGGTACGGTGTTATCTGAATGTGGACCTGGATTAGTTGTAAATGCATATTGCAATCTCTAGGCCAACCACAAAAAAAGTTTTTTCAAGGTACAACTGATATGCTAAGACAGGAGAGAAAATGAAATCATTTAAATTGCCTAGTTAAAACTGCAAAAGGAAAAAAAAGGATGGAAAACAAAAAAGGAACAAAAGTCAAAGACAACAAATGGGGTAAATATTAATTCAACAATATCAATAATTACTTTGAATAGCAATAGTCTAAATGTACAAATTGAAAGACAGAGATTGTCAGGGTAGATCAAAAAAACAATACCCTACTATATGTTATGTACCAGAAGCCCATTTTAAATATAAAGATATATATAAATTAAAAGTAAAGAGATAAGGAAAGATATACCATGCTAACACTAATCAAAAGAAAGCAGGAGTAGCTATACTAATTTCAGGAAAAGCAAACTTCAAAGCAAGGAAAGTTATCAGGGATAAAAAGGGGCATTACATAATGATAAAGGTGTCAATTCTCCAGGAAGATAACAATCCTTAACATGCATGCACCTAACAACAGAGTGTCAAAACACGTGAAGCAAAAACTGATAGCGCTACAAGGAGAAACAGATGAATCCACTGTTACAGATTGGAGACTTCAATGCCCCACTATCAGAAATGAACAACCCAGCAAGCAGAAAATCAGTAAGGACCAAGCTGAACTCAACACCACCATCAATCAACTGGATATAATTGACATCTATAGACTACTTCATCCAGCAATGGCAAAATACACATTTTCTTTGAGGTCACATGAAACATTCACCAAGATGGATGACATTTTGGGCCATAAAACACACCTTAACAATGCTAAAAGAACAGAAACCATACAATGTCTGCTCTCAGACCACAGTGGAATTAAACTAGAAATCAATATCAGAAAGATAATTGGAAAATTCCAAAATACCTGGAATTAACACAATTCTAATAACATTTGGTTCAAAGAAGAAACATCAAGAGAAATCTTAAAATATTTTAAAACAAATGAAAATAAAAACACAATTCATCAAAATTTATGGGCTGCAGTGAAAGTAGTGTTTAAAGGTAAATTTATAACACTGAATGCATATATCAGGAAAGAAGAAAGATCTAAAATCAATAAACCAAGCTTCCACCATAGGAAACTAAAAGAGAAGAGCAAGTTAAATCCAAAGTAAACGGAAGAAAAGAAGAAATAAAAATTAGAGCAGAAATCAATGAAGTTGAAAACATGAAATCAATAGAAAAAAATCAACAAAGAGCTGCTATTTCAAAAGATCAATAAACTCAATTAGCTTCTAACCAGGATAACCAAGAAAAAAACAGAGGCAAAACAAATTACTAATATTAGTAATGAAAGAGGGGACATTACCACAGATCTCATGGGCATTAAAAGGATAATAAAGAAATATTATGAACAATTCTATACCCACAAATTTAATAAACGAAGTGGACCAATTTCTTTAAAGACGCAATCTGCCAAAACTCACACAAGAAGAAATAGACAATCTGAGTAGGCCTATATCTGTTAAAGAAATTGAATCAATAATTAATAAACTTCCAAAACAGAAAGCACCAGACCCAGATGGGTTCTGAATTCTACCAACATTTAAGGAAGAAATTATGCCAAATTCTCTAACAATTTATTTCAGAAGACAGAAGCAGGAGGGCTACTCTCTATCTCATTCTATGAGGCCAGAATTATACAAACTAGACAAAGACACAGTAGGCAAAGAAAACTAAATGTCTCTCATGAACATAGTTGCAAACATCCTCAATAAAATATTAGCAAGTTGAATGCAACAAAATATAAAAAGAACTATATAGCATGACCAACTAGGATTTATCCCAGATATGCAAGGCTGGTTTAACATTCAAAAATCAATTACTGTAATCCATCACCATCAACAGGCTAAAGAAGAAAAATCACATCCTCACATTAATAGATGCAGAAAAAGCATTTGACAAAATCAAACAATTCATGATTAAAAAAAAAAAAAAACCTCTCAGTAAGCTAGAAATAGAGTGAAGCTTCCTCCACTTGAAAAGAACGTTCACAAAACCCTTCAGCTAACATCATACTTAATGGTGAGAAATGTGACGCTTTTCCTAAGATCAGGAACAAGGCAAGGATGTCCCCTCTAACCACAGCCTTTCAATATCATAGTCAAAGTCTTAGCTAATGCAATTAAAACAACAAAGGGAAACAAAAGCTATACAGATTGGGAAGAAAGAAACACAACTGTCTTTGTTTGCAGATTACATGATTGTCTATGTAGAAAATCTGAAAGAATCAACAAAAAACTACAACCAATGAGCAATTATAGCAAGGTTTCAGAATATAAGATTAATATATGAAAGTTAAATATTTTTCTATATACTAGCAATGAACAAGGGGAATTTGACATTAAAAAATGTAATACTGTTTACATTAGCATGTAAAAAAATGAAACACTTAGGTATACATCTAACAAAATAAGTACAAGAGCTACATGAGGAATATTACAAAACTCTGGTGAAGAAAATCAAAGACGAACCAAGTAGAGAGATGTCTCACGTACATGGGTAGAAAGACCCGGTACTGTCACGATGTTCTTCTCAACTTCTAGATTCAATGCAATCCTGATAAAAATCTCAGCAAGCTTTTCTGTGGATGTTGACAAACTGATTCTAAACTTTATATGGAGACGCAAAAGACCCAGAGTAGCCAACGCAACACTGACAGAAAAGAACAAAGACTGACACTATCCGACTTCAAGACTTACTATAAAGCTACAGTACTGAAGACAGTGTGGGATTGGCGATAGGATATAAAAACAGATCAATGGAACATAATAGAGAGCCCAGAAATAGACCCACAGAAATGTAGTCAACTGATCTTTGATGAAGGAGCAAAGGCACTACAATGGAGCAAAGACAGTCTCTTCAACAAATGGTGCCAGAACAACTGGACATCCACATGTAAAAAAAAAATGAATCTAGACACACACCTAACACCCTTCACAAAAATTAAGTCAACATGAATCATAGATCTAAATGTAAAATGCAAAACTATACAACTCTTAGAAGATAGCACAGGAGAAAATCTAGATGACCTTGGGTTTGGTGATGACTTTTGGATACAGCATCAAAGACTGGTCCATGAAAGAAAGAACTGATAAGCTGGACTTCATTAAAATTAAAAATTTCTGCTCTGTGAAAGACGCTGTCAAGAGAATAAAAGGACAAGCCACAGACTCGTGAAAATATTTGCAAAAGACATATCTGATAAAGGACTATTATTCAAAATATACAAAGAACTCATAAAACTCAACAATAAGAAAACAAACAATTCGATTTAAAAATGGGCCAAATACCTTAACATACACCTCACTAAAGAAGACACACATATGGCAAATAAGCACATGAAAAGATGCTCCACATGGTATGTCATCAGGGAGATGCAAATTAAGACAACAATGAGGTAACACTACATTCTATTAGAACGGTCAAAATCCAGAACAATGACAGCACCAAATGCTGGTGAGGGTGTGAAGCAACAGGAACCCTCGTCACTGCTGGTGGGGATGCAGAATAGCGCAGCCACTTTGGAAGACAGTCGGTGGTTTCTTACAAACCTAAACATACTCTTACCATACAATCCAGCAATCACACTCCTTGGCATTTACCCGATGGAGTTAAAAACTTACATCCACACAAAAAACCTGCACATGGATGTTCATAGCAACTAAACTTGGAAGCAACAAGATGTCCTTTAGTAGGTTAACGGATAGATAAACCGTGGTCTATCCAGACAATGGAATATTATTCGGTGCTAAAAAGAAATGAGCTATCAAGCCATGAAAAGCCAGGGAGGAACCTTAAATGCATATGATTAAGTGAAAGAAGCCAGTCTGAAAAGGCTATATAGATTGTGCAATTCCAACTATATGACATTCTGGAAAAGGCAAAACTAACTATGGAGACAGTAAAAGGAACAGTGGTTGCCAGGAGTTGGGGGGAGGGAGGGCGGAACAGGTGGAGCACAAAGGTTTTTAGGGCGGTGAAACTGCTCTGTATACTACACACATGCATACGTATCATTACACATTTGCCCAAACCCACAGGATATGTAACCCCAAGGGTGAACAGTAATGTAAACTATGTGCTTTGGGGAATGCCAAGTGTCAGTGTGGGTTCAGCAGTTGTAACAATGTCCCACCTGGGGGGGTGTGGATAACAGGGCGGCTGCGCCTGCACGGGGGCGCGGGCATCGGGAAATCTTGTACCTTCTGCATGAACACAACACTGCTCTACAAACGGAGTCTATTTAAAAAAAATAGCTAAAAGTACCCCAGACTGATGAACGTGAACAGACTATAGCACTCACAAAATATAGGTGCAGTTCACACACGCACCGTCGAGAGGGAACAAAGTTGGACACGTGAGAAGGTTCTGCACGATCCGTTTATTGGAAGTTCAAGAACAGACATGCTCATCTAGAAGACACGGAGGGAAGCTGGGTGCCGGGGTGCTGGCACCCCACCATTTCCCCACTGGGTAGTGATTATAGGACATATTCTTTCCGACCACCAAGCTGCATAATTTTGATTAATACACTTGTCGGTACATTACACTATACTTAGATAAAAAGCTTGTTTTAAGGTCATAGTCTTTCCGGTGTGGACAAGCCACGGCACGTCCTGAATCCTGCCTGTGGCCCTGATGCACCTCTAAAGGGACGTCACATCCTGAGGAAGCCAACGCGAGGTGAAGAGTGTGAAGCACAGAAAACCAGAGAAGTGGGCACCAAGCCTGAGGGTGAGGAGGCCAGGAGGGGCTGCGCCTTCATCTCTGCACTGAGGATCCAGGCTCACTGCGGGCCACCCAGGAGGCTCCGGTGACTGAGAAGCAGACACAGCTCCAAGTAAGGGACAGCTGCCCCCAAAGGAGCCCCGCCTCTTAGGCCGGGGAGCTTGCCGTCACCCGAGGGCCACGAGGGGCCAAGCTACGCCTCCCCCAGCTCAGCAGCACCCCCCGGGCATCCCCTAGGTGCCCGGCACCAGGAGGAAAGCATCCCTCACCACGGAAAGCTCAGCACCCACTCGCAGGGCAAGTGCAGCAAAATCCCAGCGCAGTGCAGCACGTGGGTCCCGAATCCAGTCACATCAAACTGCTCCGGCGAGGCCGGGACATGAGCAGACGCAAATCTGGGCCGTGACCCGAGGACGTGGCAGGACCAGATGCTCCTCTTCAGCTCACGCAGTTTCGGGGGGGAGGCCGGGCTCTGCAGGGGGCAGCCACACCCAGAACACCAGCAAGTGACTAACTTCCCGAGGTCGCGGAGGACGGGTTCCCGCCGCTCTGCTCTGCCTCTAACCCAGCTCTCGCCAGGGACACAACCTCGGTGAGGAGTGCTGAGCACCGGGCAGCACCGCAGAGCCGCCAGCACCAAATGCCGTGGTCCTGCAGCCAACACCTTCTCCTGCCATCCACGCATGACCGGGAGAGCAATGCCTGGATCCCCGTCAGGCCTCGGATTTGCGGTCGTATCTCACAACCCCGGGGCCGGTGCTTTCACAAGGACAAGGACAGGGGAGGCACCTGCTCTGCGGCCTCTTGGGAACGCAGAGAACCCCCCCCCCAAACCCTAACTGCGTGAGACAGGGTGGGCCCGAGCCGCATGGCGCCCGCGTGCCACGGTCACGAGGGGCGGCCTGGCACGACGCCAGCTGAGCAGACGGACGAGCGGGGAGCTCTGCGCTGGGCCGTCGCCGTCCAGGCCCCCACACCCTTCCAGGCCGGGCCGCGGAGTTGGCGTTGCAGGATCTGCCGGCCGTACCGTGCCGTCTCTGCCTCGTGCTCAACTCTCCTGTTTCAGGAGGGAAGCAGCCAGAGACGTGGAGCGTGACGGGGCCTGGCTGAGGGCCAGTGAGACTGTGGACGGACAGTAGGCAGGCTGGCCTGCACCCCGGGTCCCCAGCGCTGCCCGGTGCGGAGGAGCAAAGTGCCTCTTCCGGACACCACAACACCCTGAGGGATGGCGGCGGGGCAGACAAGGTCTGGGCCAGTCTGGCAGCATCGAGGATTTTCTGGACAAAAGCTGCTTCCACGACATCATTTCACTTTCAGACGCACGACAACTTCACCTATAGGCTCCTCCGCAAGCGCTCCTCTCGCGGGTCAGGGGCCTTCCCTGTGCTGCCTCCCCGTCCCCCCGTTTCCAAGCTCTGAGGGACACCGAAGGCCAGGGCCCAGCGGCAGAGCTCCCTTGGAAGTGGGTGGCCTTGGGGTGGTCCCGCGCGACCCTGAACACAGAGTGGTCATGGGAGGAGTGGACCGCCTTCCCGCCCAGGCTCAGTGGGCAACGTACTTGCAAAGGAGTCGGGCACCACCTAAAGGGGCCTTAACTGCATTTCTGATTAACTCACCGAACTCCCCAGTGTTGGTACGTGATTCCTACAGGGGGGAAAGCCGAGCTGCAAACAGATGGGGCTGTTAGGAAGCCCAGGCCTGAGGCTTTCCCTCCCTGACCTGCCAGGAGGCTGGAGTCTCTGTCCCCCCTGAAGTCCCCAGACACCAAAGCGTGGCTGGCGGAGTGCACTGTCTTCAACACCAGGTCAAAGTTACGTCTCACACTCCGAAGGCCCGGCCCGAAATACCCGGAGAGTTCCCGCAGCGGCTCCTCTGGGGCCTGACAGCTTCCTAAACGCGCTGTGAGGCAGACCACATGCACAGAACCTGGACACGGGCCGGCTGCCCGCCCTCCCGGGGGCCTCCCTGCTCCTCCGCTCCTCTTACTTGCAAGTGGCTTCCAAGAGACACCGGAGGGGCAGACACCAGGATGGCCCTTCAGAAACGTGGCCACGCGGCCTGTCCGCTCAGCGCTGACGCCCACTCAGCCGGGCCACGGCCGCGGCCACCTCGCGCTGCCCCATCCCTGACAGTCCCTCACTGCCAGCCGCAGACTGAGCGCCGGTCACTCCGGTCCCAGAGAAAGGGGAAAATCCCAAAGGAAAGAGCTCACAAACCCCCTGCGCCTTCTGCCGCAGACGCAGCACAAGACTCCCCCCGATGGCTCCGGGGTCCCAGGGGAGGCTCTGAAGGGACCGGCTGCTGGGCTGTCCCCTCCTTCCTGGCGTGCACCGCAGCTTAGCTCCAGACGCTGCTGGGGGCTGGGAGGGCTCCTCCAACCCCGCCTGACGCCGAGAGAAGGGGCTGGGTGGGGACAGTCTTCAGAGCCCAACCTGCTCCGAGCCTCTGGGGGGGTCGGTCCCCTTAGGAAAGCCGCCTCCTTGGAGGAGCCCGCAGGCTGCTGCCCAGCTGGAGGGCGGGTCCGGGAGCCGCCCAGCCAGAGCAGAATGCAGCACTGCCTGCTCCCTCAGGCTCACTTGCTTTGGTCACTAGGTCCCCGAGACTTCCAGCCCGGGAAGCATCCCAACTGCCCCTCAGGGCAGAGGACATGCAGTGGGTCTGGGCTGCCCACGACGGGCACGGCGGCCTTGACAGGAGGGCTGAGGGGTTCCACACCCCCGGGCAACCCTCTCCAAGACGCAGCCACCGGGACAATACAGGTACAGGCGACCCGTCCGCAGAGTCTCAGCTCCAGGCGGCGGGGTTTGTGGAGGAGTCCCATCTCCCCCACCACGAGCATCCTGGGCCAACACAAAAAGTGATGCGCACCTGACAGAAGCAGGAAGCCAGCAAGGGTGGAAACCAGAACTGGTTGAGTGCCTATTTTGAGGTTGGTTCCCTAAATGCCTTTGTTCACTGAATCCTATCAACTCCATTTTATCATCAAAAAAGAGACTCAGAGGTGAAGTAAATGTCCCCAAATCACCATATAAAAGTAGAAGTGTCACAATTCAATCCCTGTCTCACTCTAGAGTCCAAACCTCAAATACATTTGATTTCTATCCACCTACGTCTGTCTCCCAATCAGAAGAACATAGTTTGGGATTAATGCTAGGTTCATTCACAAAGGAGAGAATCCCCACATCGGGGACGGACGATTAAACACTCAGCAGTGTAAGAGGATCATGTGGAAGGATATTGTGGTGACACCAGCAGGAGGGAAGTCTGCCCAAGTCAGGACAGCCGGTGGTGTTTTAAAAGGGCTTTGCTGGGCTTCCCTGGTGGCGCAGTGGTTGAGAATCTGCCTGCCAGTGCAGGGGACGCGGGTTCGAGCCCTGGTCTGGGAAGATCCCACATGCCGCCGAGCAACTGGGCCCATGAGCCACAATTACTGAGCCTGCGCGTCTGGAGCCTGTGCTCCGCAACAAGAGAGGCCGCGACAGTGAGTGGCCCCCGCTTGCCACAACTAGAGAAAGCCCTCATACAGAAACGAACACCCAACACAGCCATAAATTTAAAAAAATAAATAAATAAAAAACAACTGTAAAAGGGCTTTGCCAACTGAAAGCATCCCTCCGGCCGTGCAGGGTTGGGCAGGTGGGAGGGTGTGAGATGGGGACCAGCAGAGAGCTGTCGCCGTGTCCACGGGTGCTGTGGTCTCTCCGAGGGGCCGGCGTAGTGATGGCGGGTCTCCAGTCTCCGCTGCAGGGCAGGTGCAGATGGCTCTGAGATGAGACACACGTGGGCTCCTAAGGCCACAGGGCTGAGGCCACACAGGTGATCCCAAGTGCAAGGTCCCTGCACCCAGCAGCCCCTGACCCCAGCCCCTCCCCGTCACGTGGAAGGCACTGCACACGCAGGCCTCCGGGGACAGCTGGGAGCCACCGGCTGACAGAGCAGGGACGCTGCACTGGCTCCTTTTGTCTTTTTACCCGCACATGCCCAGCTTTTTGGAGTGGGACTGCTAAGAAGTTATAAATTGTGCTTTTCATAGCTGCTTTACAAGAAATAATTATCCATTCTCTTCTTCAATGAAACAAAGGCTTTGGTTTTAGAATGACTTTAATTAATGCAATTTTAACAGGACTGTTCAGAAGCTGACACCAAGGTAAAAACCTTGCTTTGATGCACACGCTTCAAGCCTTTTTAAACCTCATCGATCCCATCACAGTGAAGGTTTTTAAAGGTAAGTTAGCACCCTCCATGGGCTTTAGACACCCCTGCTTTCCTTGCTGAGTCCAGAAGGGAACATATCCAAACAACAAAACATTCCCTGGAGGCAAAACCAAGCTGGCCCGGACCATGTGGTCACTTCAGGTGACGCAACGGAGGCTGTTAGAACCAGCATTCCAGGCAGGTGGAGGGAATCCCTCAGGCTGCCATGTGGGGCGGCGGGGATGCGGAGGCGGGAGGCGTCTGGAGAGGAGAGATGAGAAAGAACAGGTGCTTGGGCGAGGGGGCTGCGCCCTAACCTAAGGCGGGGGGGTGGAGTGGGCGCTGGTGAAACGCTTGTGTGAACACAGTGGGGAACACACGGGGGAGTCAAAGGACGGTCTTCACTGGGAATCACACCCAGGGGCCTCCAGCCCTCCAGGTTAATCCACAGACTGAGAGAAAGCAAGCCCTGGAAGAGCAGCCTGAGGGATGCGTGGCCCAGCAGCTCCCACACCTCCGCTCCCCAAAACGGGCTCAAAGGTCAGGTCCCGGGGAGCCCTGAGGACCGGCCCCCTCGACAGCGCTGCCCGCACAGCTCAGGGCGCCGGGACCGCACCCCCACCGGGACGCAAGGTGGCAGCAGCGCCCACCACAGGACGAGTCTCAGAGAGCCATCCCGAGTTCTCACTGTTCCCACGAGGGCGGCTTTCATGTTTCTTTTGAAATACCGAACACTGACCGCCTCCTGATCGACACCCCGCACACCGCCTGGGTGACTCGCACAGCCCGTCACTCTCAGAAGCTGTCCCTGCCATTCCTGCCTCTCCCACCCGAAGTCAGGCTCCCCGGATACAGCACAGCTCCCGGTGGGATAAGCAGGCAGGTGCCCCTCTGCCCCCTGTCCAGTGGGCTCTGGTCTTCGCCCTGGAGTCGAGAGTCCCAGCCGAGGCCCGCACGCGGAGCCGGAGGCCTTCACCAGAGACGCTGGCTGCTCCGGCTCTGCATGTGTCCGCTGGGTGAGCCTCCCGCCACCAAGGCTGTGGGCGGGGCCCTGTGTCTGTCCCTGTCCCTGTCAGCCCCTAACGGGTCTGTCTCCTTCAAGGCCTCGATCGACCCTGGGGGTGGCTGGGTCCCTGCTCTTGATCTTGAGTGAGAGCACAGAGCACCAGGGCCCAGGGTCTCTCTCAGGGTGGGCTGGGCAGAGGGGCGAGCGCGAGGGGCTCTGTCCGCCTGGCCCCACACTCTGCAGCCTGCGTTCCAGCCTCAGGAGGAGAGGGAGCGAGGGAGGGGGAGGCCTGACCCTGCGTCCAGGGAACCTGCAGGGCCAGATGACAGCTGGAATTAGCATCAGAACACCTTGATTGAAGGAAGACGGGAAGAGTGGAATCCCTGAATGAAAACAGATCATTCGTCGTCAGGCTGAACAATGGAACAAGACATAAATAGCAGCTGCAACAGCCTGCACAGAACAGGCCAATTGTGCTCAAAATGGAGCGCAGGTACTCACAGCCCTGCGGACAGCTTGGCACCACAGCCAAGCTCTGCTCTGAGCAGAGGAGAGAATCACAGTGAGCTGGACGTGCACTCCAAGGTCAAGATCTGAGCTGGAACCCAGTTCTGTGCTGACAACCGCGTGTGCAGAGAGACTGACAGAGACACAGGACACGAGGACGGAGGAGGGCCAGGCCCGTGCCAGCCTCGGGCAAGCGACGCAGCCTCTCAGCGCTGTGCTCCGACCAAAGCCACCGCGCCGGCCAGGCACGGTAATAACCACTTGCATGAGTTCTCTCACAACAGGAGATCCTGAGGGGAACTCGGAACTAACAAGCTAACGCCGCCGGAAGGATTTGGGAGGGGTCGAAGGAGGGAGGGGACGCCAGCCCAGAATAAGCTCTGCCAACCTCCCAGAAACCCTCACGCTGGAATCCATCTTGGATGAGAGATGTGTGTGCCACCAGGAAGGGCCCTGAGTCAGACCAGATACAGGCTGAGAAAGATGACCAGCCAAAGACAGCCCGGGAACAAACCCGATCACCGTGGAGCCCGAGACTGCGAGCCGCGTGGCTGAGCAGTCCTCCTGGGTTCCCTGACCTGCTGCTCTCCTCCAGGGCGCCCCTTCCCCATGAAGTCTCCTGCTTCGTCAGCATGTGTGTCTCCTCGGACAGTTCATTTCCGAGTGTTACACAGGAGCCCACTCTCGGGCCCTGGAAGGGGTCCCCCTTCCTACAACAGCTTCAACATCGGGAAGACAGGCTCCCACGTCTCCCCGGGGACCCTGGCGGGCAGTCATGAAGGTAATTAATCAATCGATGACGTAACTCGTTACTGCCATCGGGGAGAAGCAGGTGTTCCAGAGTTCCAGGCGCCCCTGCCCTCCCAGCCCTGGAGTGGGAGGAGGTGAGGAAGCCAGGAAGGAGGCACGTTCACGAGGCCTGAGGCTGCCACCTCTGTCCTCCACACTGCACCCCCGAGGCCGGCAGGCCAGAAACCAGGCCCCTCCACATCTCACCCGCACCCCAGGACGAGTGCACGGGAAATACTACTGGTTTGTCTAAGCGGGTCCCGTGGCCTCACTGGCCACCTCAAGTGGCCCAAGCACACGCATCCACCTCCTGTGGACCTCCTGTGCTCTCCAAGAGGGCGTGACGGGCTGGCCTCTGGGCCCAGCTCCCACTCCCAGGACCCGACAGGGGGTCTCTGCCACAGTCTCCCCAGCAAGCCCCTTCCCAGGGCCTGTGAGCCCTGGGCACACAGTGACTCCGGCAACGAGGGTCCTGCTCCCGTAACCTGCAGGCGCCTGTCGGGCTGGGTGCCTGCTCCTTCCACCCGGCAGACCCTCAGCAAGGAGAAACCACTGCTCTCCCCACGGGGAGGCACAGGAGGGCCGGGATTCCTGCTGGCCAAGTGCCATGCCCAGGTTCCCTGTGGGGGCTGCGGTGGGAGGCCGGCGCGCTGGAACCCACTTACCTTGCTGAAGGTCAGGCAGTCCTTGTCCTGGTCTCTGTCCTTCATCTCGAAATCATAGAGTGCTTTGCCCTGGGGCGGGGCCTGGGGCAGGGGTCGCACGCCCTGGACGTAGCTGGCGGGCAGGAGGCCGTGGTACCAGCGCTCGTCCACCCGGTGCCGCAAGACCATGACGTCCCCCTCGCTGAACCTGAGGTCCCCGGGCTCCTTCCCCTCGCAGCTGTGCAGGGCTTTGCTGGGGGACGGCTGGGGAAGGCTCTGGAAGCAGAACACAGCGGTTACTCAGCAGCTGCCCACCCGGCCCGCCTGGCACCTGGCCTGAGGGGCCCCCAAGTCTGAAAGCCCAGGTTGGGGAGATACCTCAAAGGAGCAGCCCCCCATTCCAGGAACACGGGGCCAGGCCCTGCGGGACAGGGGGTCTGCAGAGGGTCCCGCGACAGGCCCCAGACCTCCACGCGGGCTGCCACACTCCGCAATGGAAGGACGCCGAGGAGGGCGCTGGGAGACCTTCATCCGAGGCGCAGAGAGAGATGGGACCCCTCGCCGGAAGGAAACGCAATCCCCCCGCCCGGGCTCTGGCTCCAGATACCCTGGGTGCTATTTCTATCCGCCAGATTTCCAACAACTACCATCCCACAGCGTCCCTTCCCTGAACCTCCACGGCAACTCAGAACGTGCGTCCAGGGGCTTTTCGAGCGGAGGAGACAGACTTGCAGGACCGTGCTGCACCCTCCCATGTCACTGCCTCACAGCCAGGGGCAGGGGCTCGAGGTCCACAAGGGACCCCCAGGGCTGGGAGCTGTAACGAGGGGTTCCGGCCGTCACGGACCCCTGCCCCCCGCCCGCCATGGCTCCCAGCTTCCTGAGGCCACGGCAGCCTCGTCCACAAGTACAATTTCAAGAGCCTGAGACAGGATCCTCTTCAGGTCATGGGATGCTCCCACCCTCCTGTCAAAGGTCAGCCAACCCACCCACCTGTCTGACCTGCCATCTGGCCACAAGCAGAGCCCTGGGCTCCCTGCTCTTCAGCAACGGGGGGTCCGGGTTGCTCTCCCCCTTCTCTGCAGCAGCCAAGTTCCGCTCAGCTGAGCAGCCTCGCCAAAGGTAAGCTGCCCGCCAGGAAAAGCACACGGAGCCTCACCTCGTCCCTGTGTCCACACCCAACAGCTCCCCAGCAGAGGCCGTGTTTCCTCCCCAGGGCTGCCCGGCCAGGATCCCTTTGCTGCTTGAATCCACCTACACCGAGGCACGAAGCCCGAAGCCGCTGCATACAAGAGGCTCTCTGAGGAGACGCGACAGCGCGCAGGCCAGTCTCCGCGCTGACGCCTCCGCAACACCCGGGACGGCAGTGGAGAGAGGACCTGCGGCAGAGGGACGCTCGGCCACCACCAGCCAGGGCCACAGCAGCACCACAGGGCTTTCCTGGAAGAACCCAAGGGGGAAAAGCCACAGCCAGCTCTGTGCTGGGGCACGACGGGCGAGCTCAGGGAGAGCCATGGCCGGGAGAGAAAGGCAGCCACGCGACTCCACGGCCAGGGGGCAGCGAGCCCTGCCGTTGGCGCTCCATCAGGACACTCGGTCCCCCCCACCGCCCCCCATCTGGCAACACCTGGAGACATTTCTGGTTGTCATACTGGGAGGTAGGTGCTCAGGATGGGCCCACCCAGAGCTCCTGGCTGAGTGTCCGTCCGAACCCCGCCCCGCCCCTGAGGTTAAATTTCCCAAAAGAAAGGCGCTTCCTCGTCCTACGTGAACTTTCAGTCCTTCACAACTAGAAGCCTTTGTTTTCGCAGTGGGCGTGTTTCACCGGTGACCCTGGAGAAGCTGGGACACCCATCAAGGTGAGAGGTGTCGGGGGACCTCCTGCCGCCCTGGAGCGTGGGCTCGGCGAGCGCACACCCCCCATCCTTTCACATCCCCCCCCACAAGGGCCACGCTCGAGAGCTGCTCTCTCACAGCCACTGATGGAGGCCAGCTGGGAATCCTCCCCACCGGGGAATAAATGAGAGCAGAAGGGCCGGACCCACCCTCTCCGCCTGCGGGCCCTGCGCCCGCCACGCCCTCCCACGCCCCCCCACGCCGTCCCGTGCAGGGGACGCTGAACTTCCCCTCGGGCCTGCGCACCACCCTACCAGCCCCGATACAGAGGCCGCGGGCATGCACGGAGGGTCAGCGGAGGGGCACCGAGGTGCCGCCCCGGCTCCGGCCCGTGTGGCCCGCACTCCGGATGTTCAGGGGGGGCTTTGTCCTCCGCCGATTCTGCAGAGCGGGCACGGCCCCCCGAGCCGGTCTGCGTGCGGGCCCCGGCCTCCCTCTACCAGCCTCTAGGCTGGCTGTGACCTCAAAGATCTGCGCTTCCAACTTCCCTCCCACGAGGTGACTCGGGTCAACCCAACTGCAGGCTCCACACCCCTGCCTGGCCCTGCGCGCCTCACCCCCGCCGCTGAGGGCGCGCTTCTGCTGCCCCCGCGCCCGCCTTTCCCTCAGCCGCAAGCGCGGCTGCCCCCGCCGCCGAGGGCCCTCCGGGGACCCGCGCGCCCCGCTTCCACCCCACCGCCCGGCCCTCCCCTCTCCTGCCTCGTACCTGGGCCCCGCGCTCTCCCCCTCCTGGGGTCCGCAGGGCGCCCTCCGCCCACCGTGGTGCCCCCGCTAAACCAGGGGCTCCGGAACAGGCCGCAGCGCTTGCCCGGCCGCCCCGGGCGCTCCTGAGACACGCTGAGGAGAGGCGGGTGAGAGAGCGGCCAACGACAGATGTGTCCTGGCAACCGCTGGGAGCCGCGCGCCTTTGGATCTGGGAAACGCCGGGCCGAGCCTGGGGTGAGCGGAGGAGAGGCGCCAGTCCCCTCCCGGGCAGGGGCAGGAGCGGGCCTCTGCCTCAGCCTCAGGCAGCCGCCCTGACCCCGAGGTCAGAGCGCGGGCCCGGGAGCCAGCAGGCAACCTCACCGGCTCCGGCCGGCCTGCTGAGGCAACCACGCCCCGCCTGCTCCCGCCGGCCAACCAGGAGGCCGCGAGAGAGCGAGGAGGCGGGAGCAGGACGGGCAGCGCGGGAGACACCCCTCACTAACCCCCGCCCCAGACCGCCGAGACCAGGGGGCGGAAGCCTCTCTCAGACTCGGGCTGCGCTCCTGGGAGGGAAGAATAAGAGACGCCGCTAGAGGGGCAGCTGCCCCTGGACCGACCTCCCAGCCCGGCACTGCTCAGAGCCGGTGGCTCTCGGCACCTCCGGCCTCTCAACTTCAGAGACCTTGATGACGTGAGCTGATGAGTCCCCGATGAGGGCCCAGGGCAGGCGGACGCTCTGACAGGGGAAGACTGCACAGACGTCGCGGCAGCAGCCAGAGGAGCCCTGAGCGCAGCCCCTGGCCCAGGCCGGGGACGTCCACGGGCTCTCTGCAGCCGGTCCCTCTAAGGCCTCCCCGCGCACTCCCCTCGGAGGAACCGCGAGTCCAACACTGCCGTGGAGCCCCCCTCTGGAGGCTTGAGACGTTCAGGAAACAAAATACAATAAAAGGGAAATGAAAGGGAAACGCAACTGGGATGCCTACAGGATAATTAACACAGCCACCCCGTGGGGCGTTCGTGATAATTAAGACAGATGCCGTCAATCTCACGGCTCCCGACTCGGACGTGGAGGAGCTACGGGATCTCACGCGTGCACAGCAGCCCCAGCTCTGTCTTTCACTGGGATCGACGTGTAGGCGGGCTTTACAGACGCCCTGCTTGCACCAGGCTGCCCACGAGGCTCCCGAGGGGGCTGCCCGTGACCGGGTCTCACTGCCCAACCCCCCAGCAAGTTGGGGGGAAGAGTGTGGACAAGGAACTCACTCAGCCTTCAGACCCTAAGGACGCACCGGTTCTCCTCCCACGCTGCTCCCCGGGCGGCACGTGTTACCAGTGGAGGCCCCGGGACTATCTGCCCCCAGGACAGATACCACGTGCTTTCGTTTGCTGTTGCATCCCTGACCCTGGCCTGGTACAGATCACATGCTCAAAACACCTACCGAACGGATAACCCTGTGGGCTGCCAAGCCAATCCCCAGACTAGGGCCTGGCTGAGGGCCTCGGGCTGGAAGGACTTTTCCCAGGATGGGAGATCCAGGATCCATGCAGCTCTAAATCCTGTTGTTAACACCGGCCGGGCCCAGAGGACCCGAGGAAATCCCAGTGATCATTCAAAGAGGAGCCAGGCTGAGCGAAGGCTTGGAGATGGAGACCCAGGGCCTGGCCTCCTGGGGGAGACACAGCCGGGTGAGGTCCCTGGAGCGTGAGCGGGCCGCAGGGGGAGAGCGCCCAGCCCCAACCAACCAAGCGTCATGGGATCTGAGAAGGCAGCAGAGACAGCCAGTTGTCCCCCGGGTCCACCTGATCCTCCTGTCAGGGAGAACGTTCCAAGTTTCAAGTGGGGCCAAGCTCACCAGCTAAGAACCTTACCTCCCAGCCTTGCTCGCAAGGAGCCTTGGCCACACGTCAAAATTCCAGTCAATGGAGGCAAGCGAGAGGGACTTGTGCCAATTCTGGGCTGTGTTGTGTTTGGTAATGACATTTTTTTGAGTCTTTATCGAATTTGTTACAACATTGCTTCTCCTTTTTTTTATGTTTTGGTTTTCTGGCTGCGAGGCATGTGGGAGCTTAGCTCCCCGACCAGGGATCGAACCCGAACCCCTCGCGTTGGAAGGTGAAGTCCCAACCACTGGACACCAGGGAAGTCCCCTGTAATGCCATTTAGAAGGAAATTCCAATTCCTGTCCCTCCGCTCCTGTGGCTTGAACAGCATGGTGGGGGTGGGCGGGGGCAGCTTTCCCCGCCAAGATTACACTCCAAGCAAAGGAGGGACGGCCCCGGGTCCTCAGATGACGCTGGGGAGCAGAGCCTGGATGTCACGGGGAAAAAAGGAAACTTCATCCTGATTGAGCCGCCATGTTTTGGGATCTTCTCATCAGCAGCTTAGCGTGTATCCTGGCTAATCCGAGGGATCCGAGATGCGATTTACGATTTCTATGCTCATAAGCAGTTTCAAGCCAAAGCGTTTACTCTGACATCGCCGTGGAGGTTGTCCCATGTATACTTTCCTTCTAACACAGATGCTCTCAGATTTACAATTACCTGAAAAGGCACGTGTTAATAATGTATTTAACCAGAACATCCCTGTTTGTCTCCCAGTTTACAAATTTCACCTGTAATGAAGCTGTCACTATATCACACTCCAGCTTGGAGGTCCCTGGGTTTCACCTTTATCGTTGGTTAAATTTTGAGTTCCTTCTTCCCTTTTTCTTATTAAAAGCTACCCTTGGATCCTGGCTCTTTCTTAGATCCTTTCGTGCTGTTGGTTTCTTCCTTCCTTGTGTTTGGACGCTCGCTTCTCCGAGAATTTATGGAACAGCACACTGCACCAGGTCCCGCACCAGGCTCTGTGCTGCAGGGAGTAAAACATCCCCCACCCAGAAGGTCACGGAAACATGCGACTGAGACAAGTGCACAATGTGTCCCCACGCAGGTTGGCGGAGGGCCCACCAAGGGCTGCCCTGTGATGTGACCTTGAGGGCAGAAGCTGCCTTTAGCTGAGTTTCATGTTTCAACGAGATTAAGGAGGCTTAAAGAGCCAACGTACCTTTCTTTTTCTTCTTCACCTTTTTTCTTCCTGTTCCCAGACTCGGGCAAAGGCTGTCTCTCAAGTGTCTGCTCCACTCTCTCGGGGGCAGATTCCCCCATGTTCTGCTGGAAGGTGGTGAACTGTCAGGGGAGGTGGGATCCGAGGGGGACCCCTGGGCCTGGCGGAGGCGCCCCGCGGCTACGGGCATGAACGGGGCTGTACGGGCAGAGCCACCGCTGCGCCAGGTCAGGGGTGCGGCTCGCGCGAGCTCTGCTCCAGTGAGCTGATACAACCCGATAACAAAACCATCCTGTCGTAAGAAGAAAAAAGCCTCTTCGAATGGCACCCTCCTCTTCGCAGAATTTATGCTTCAGCACTCAATTCACCCTTCCGAGGGCGCGAAGCCCGTGTCTAAGCCACTGTGGAAGTCCGGCTGGAAAGAGAAAAGGGCTCAAAACCCAGTCCCGCGGAGACGCAGGTCGCAGTGAAGGGGGAGAGCGACTCGGGACCGCCCTTAGAAAACGCAGCTCCTGACAGAAGTGGCTCCGTTTCCATTTGGGGGGATGTTTACGGCCCACATTCGTGGAGATGCTGGGAGTGAAGGTAACTGTGCCGGACAGCGGGGGCACTCACACTGGACAGTCCGCACGTGGCCGGGCTCGGGCTCACGCTGACGAGGGTCCACGGGGACACTGCTGGCGGGGCCACGGTCGCCTTCATTCCGTGACACGAAAAGGTCCACCACTCAGTGCGCGCCCTTAGGGCCCGGCCCGATCCCAAGTCCACTGAGGCCCGCGGGCGTCAAAGTGCCGGCAGCTCCCGACAACACGGCTGTGTCCCTGGGCACCGGCTTTTCAAAGTTCCCAGAGACCGGAGAACGCCTACCGCATTGTGGCCGACACGGCTTCACAACGCTCTGTGTCGACTGCAAGCTCCCTGTTTCTGGTCTGTCTTGGGTGGCAATCTCCGCGTTTCCGGTCTGCGTCTGCAGCAATCTCCCCGTTTCCGGTCTGTCTTGGCGGTGGTGGCCGCTTTCCGGTCTGTGTCCGCCGCAGTCTCCGCGTTTCCGGTCAGTGTGCGCGCTGGTGGAGTCGCAGCGGGAGAAGCCTCCCAGGCGCCCTCGTGCCCCAGTCTCTGGGGCGGGAGGAGGGGCGGCCTCAGATCCTGGCGGCCGGGGCAGTCGGGGCTCAGCTCCTCCCCACGAGGGCCCCTCGGAGCCTCCACACGGAGGAGCGCGGAGATGTCCCTGAGTGGCCTGACGGCGGGCGCCTGCCTGCGCTCCCGCCCCCCGACCAAGGGGATGGCGCATCGGCTCCATGAAGAGGCGCCTGGTGTCGCGTGGGCGCCAGCCGGAGGGCGGAGGAGACACGCAGATCCAGGAGCGGCGCAAGGCAGGCCGCCCACGCGGGAAGCGAGGCAGAGACGGGCGAGGCGGAGACGGGCGGGGCGGGCTGGGTTCGCTCCAGCCTCGAGGACCCGGTCCCCGAAGTGCACCGGACGGACCCTGCTCCCCCACCCCTCGCGGGATGACCCAACCCAGGACGACCTCCAAGCCGGCCCTGTGTTGGTGTTACATTCCCGCGCGGGAGCGCCGACAGCCTGGTTCCTCGCCCAGGAGCCCCTGCTCCCCACGCACCGTCGTCACAGGTCCCGGCGGCAGACCCTGGGCCGGTGCTGGGCTTTGCTTCCCACCCACCCGCATGGGGAGGGGTGCTCTGTAACGCCCGGTTCACAACGAAAATCACAGTTCTTCTGACAAGTACGGAAGGGTGAGGTAGAAGGTCAAGGGGAGCAGCAGCCAGCTTCAGAGCCCGAGTCTCCCCTCATCCCGGGGCAGCAGGGCGCCCAGCCACGTGCGGAGCAGGCTCTCCGCTCAGCCCTGGCTCACCCACCAGAGGTCATCAAATCCATCCTCCCGCATTTCCCAGGAACACCAAGAGGCTAAAACTGGTGGTACGTAAGGAGTTTTTTGTCTCTTAATGGAGAAGCCTCTAGGGAAAAGATTCGTAGAGGATGCTAAGGCAAACAAGTGTTCCAGGAGCCTGGACGTGGTCCTAGAAAAGGCAGACGCTTCTAAGTACAGAAGATGGCCAATAAGGAGCCCACCTCACCACCAGAAATACAGGTCAGATGGGTGCAGTGAGGACATACCCTG
The DNA here is from genome assembly GCF_028023285.1 of Balaenoptera ricei. Lineage (NCBI taxonomy): Eukaryota > Metazoa > Chordata > Mammalia > Artiodactyla > Balaenopteridae > Balaenoptera > Balaenoptera ricei. Next base: position 1,000,401 of record NC_082651.1, read on the forward strand.
CCTGGCACTTGCACACGGCCCGCTCTATATCGCATCGGATGGAAGTCAGATCAGAAAAGTCTAACCCTCGTGTGACGCCTTCTCTCCCCTGCTTTGCTTCCAGAGGACCCCCTTTATCCTGACTCACAGTCACTGTCACCCCTTCGTTGTCAGGACCGGCCGCTTTCTCCTGAGCACCTGGGCTGCACCCCTTACAACCCACCGGGTCCTCACAGCAGCCCTGTGAGGCTGGCCTTTGTTACTGATGCTCTGCAGGCAGGAAGCTGGGGCACAGTGCAGTTCGGTAACTCGCCCGGGGCCCAGAGGTGGTGAGGGCGCTAGGCGGTCTGCCTCCCAAGCCCAGGGCACACCCGCCACTCACGCTGCTCCTGAGAACAATGCGACCGCTTATCTAGCTGCTACCTCGAGCCACGCACGCCAGGTAACCTGATTACTGCTCACAGGAACCCTTTGAAGTGGGAGTCATAACTACCACTTTTTAAGTGAGAAAAGTTAAGAGGCAAGCCAGCTCCAGGATGTCATGGGGCTGGTTAAGAGGGGGCCAGCTCTTAGCTCTTCATCACCACCCACACCGGAGAGAGGGGGGCCCCCAACAGAGCCCTGATCCTTCTCTGTTTAGTGTGGAAGGAAAGGGAAAGGTGGATCGTTGACCATTAGGCTGGGAGGATCCAGACCTGTGTTTGCATTTATCCAGTTTAGAGAAGAATTCCTCATTTTTCCACTTTCTGGGAAGACACGCCCAAACTGCAGGCTGACTGTGAGAAGCTCCTAGTCACATTTTGGACAGTGGTTACCAAAGGAGGGTGTGACGGAGTCCCTGGAGGGGTCTATTTGGTGGCGTGCATGCCCAGGTGCTCCCCGCGGGGGATGAGGGGCTCCCCCTCAGCCCCAGGACTGTCCTGGCCTCGACCCAGGGATGCTCAGCCAGTCATATGTCCGACACGTTCCACCCAGCCTCCTGCGGGAAGTCCACTCACCAGAGCCTGCATTATGGGGTCAGCGGGGCCTTGCACTAGGATCTCCAACCACCTTGGAAGAAGGCCTGGGTGTCAGGAAGGAAAGCAAAGGCTTCCCATCAGCATCTGTCCTTTTTTCAGGAAGGGAACTAGGGGTAGATGGTTCCTTTTAGGCCCTTATTTCAGCCCACACTAACCACCACATTATCTTTACTTTTTAAAACATCATTGTTTCAATGCTACCAAAAAAAAAAAAAAAAGTAATACAGGAAGGGAAAAATAAGGTATTTGTAAATATCCAGGTTAAGAAAAAAATAAGTTTCCTTAGGAATCCAGCTCTGAGGGCCAGAAGGGAGACCCGCGTTAGAGCAGATCCCAGGCCCTGGAGGAGCTTGGGGGTGGCTGTGCATCAACATGCTTAAGGGCCTGGCTCTGCCACATCCCAGCCCCCTGTGCCTCCGTCTCATGTGCAAAATGGGCATCTTAAAGCGCCTCTCTCCCAGGGATCTTGTGAGCCTAAACGAGGGTACATCCCTCTGTCGCTCACACAAGTGCCTGCAAGCAGCAAGTCCGATGCGTGGTTCCATGTTGGTGTCAGAAAGCGAGATGTGACGTGTCCTCCAAACTTGTCCATATCACACGACACACAACGTATACACAGGCGAGCTCTGTGGAAACAAAGACCTTAGCCGGTAAATCTGATGAGGACAATTTTTTTTTTCTTTTTTCTTTTGGCCATGCTGCATGGCATGTGGGATCTTAGTTCCCTGACCGGGGATCGGACCCCGTGCCCCCTGCAGTAGAAGCGTGGTATCTTAACCACTGGACCATCAGGGAACTCCCCAACATATCTTTTGGTATTACGTGGCAGCATCAGTTACAAGACGGAAAGGGGGAAACTTCCTGGTGCAGCTTTGCTCCAAACATATTCTGAGTGCTAGAGAGCCAGCCGGCTACGTGCCGTCGTGCCCACGGGAAGTCCCTTCTCGCCTTCACGCTCCCGTGTGACTTTAGAGTGAAAGTGGGTAGACCCTGGGCGCCAGTGCCCATTCCTGCGGCGCACCTGCCAGGAAGCAGACCCAGGGGAGGTGGCCGCTCCAGCCAGCCAGGCTCGGCTACACTCGCGGCCCAGGGCCCACTGCCATGCAGCGCTCCCACGCGGATGGGGCAGGTGAGCAAGGCTGCACTTGCCTTCTGCTGGCTGCCATGCCAAGGCCTGGCTTCACCGTTCCTTCCCCCATGAGAATAGCTCAAAGGAACCCAGCGGTTTCCGATCATTTATTATGCATGGCAGGAAATGCTTCCACAGGTTCGTGAGGACACGATTAACATCCCACGTAAATTCAAGAGCGTGGTATTCCTCGCCGCGGCCTGCTGACCCTGGGATGCTGTGAGACCCGCTGAGCAGAGAGGCGGACGCTCCCACCTCCTGCCCGGCTGATTAAAGCAGGTCCTGCGCACCTCGGGCGGCCAGCCCGCTTAGCGCTGCAGGGAGAGCTGGGAAAGGCACCCCAGCACCAGTGGAGGCACACGCCTCCGACCAGCAGGGGCTGAGCCGAGGGAGCCTGGGCCCTGTGCGTGGGGGCGGGCTGCTGGTGGGCCGGCTCTGCCTCCCTCGCACACAGTCTTGGGAGCGGGCAGGGCTCAGCGACGCCGTCAAGGACTTTGTGCTGCGCCTGCTAGAGGAGCTGCCCTTCATCCGGGCTGAGCTGCAGGCGCAGAGGAGCGGGCTCGGCCTTCACAACACCTGCAAGACCGGACTCGGCGCTGTAGGGCGTGCGCTCCTGTGAGACAGGGACAGCACGGCACAGGGCACACGGCAGGTAACTGGCTGTCCCCACCCCGAGCCCAGAGAGGCCACGGGAGCCAGAGCGGGCAGGACGCAGGCAGGCCGAGGGGGGCTCCAGGCCGCAGCCCTCTTCGTAAAGAGCCTCTGCTGCCGCTGTTTACAGTCAGCCTCGGCCAAAACACAGGCCAGACCAGAGCGCTCGGAGGGTCGGCAGACATCACACCATCTTCTCACTGCAGCTGGAGGGAAAGTCACCGTCCTGGACCCGCTGCCGCCCCACAGCCACCCACAGCTCAGTGTGGACAGGCTCAGCCCCAGTCCTGCCCGGGCCCAGATGGCCACGAGGCCGCAGGGAGGGCCGGGGAGCCGCAGTCCCCCCCAGAGTCTTAACAAAAGACTCTTAAGAACTGTTGTTCATATTCATTCACCTGCTGAGTGTACACTGGCACCTAACATGTACCAGACGCAGTTCTAGGAACTGCTTACACGTCAGAAACAAAACAGAAAACGTCTCTGCCCCGTGGGAACACACATTTCAGAAGGGGAGAGAAATATACAAAATAAGCCTTTAGTACCTGCGGCACATTGAAGACAGCGAGCCCTGTGGACCGAGCATGCCAGCAAGAGGATCGGAGAGTCAGCGCGTACGGGCCTCACAGTTTAAGTCGGAGGGAGAGACCTTGGAAGGGACGGGGGAGACCTTGGAGGGGCCGGGGGAAACCCTGGAGGGGTGTGAAGCCTGCAGCTTCTGGGGACACACTCCAGGTGGGGAGGACGGGCCGCAGGCCTGGTGAGGCCCCGCCTTTGAGAAGTCCTCTTTTCACACTCAAGTTGATTTCCTTTTTTTTCTTTTCTTTAAAAAAAAAACTATGGAATTTAAAAAATATATTTATTTATTTATTTAGGCTGCACTGGGTCTTAGTTACGACACGCAGAATCTTTAGTTGCAGCATGCAGACTTCTTAGCTGTGGTATGCGGGCTTTAGGTCCCTGACCAGGGATCAAACCCGGGCCCCCTGCGTTGGGAGCGTGGAGTCTTACCCACTGGACCACCAGGGAAGTCCTTCAAGTCTGTTTCTTTAAGAAGCAAAAGGGCAGAGAGAAAAGGGGAGGAAGAGGCAGGAGCAGCTGGGTGGCTTTGACTGATGTCAAATTCGGGCTCCCGTGATGGCCAATTCCTGGCCCTTGCTCCGCCCAGCACCCCGGGGGGGCGGGAGGAGGGTGCGTGCTCAGTATGGAGAGATCTCAGCGTCATGATTCCTGATGCTTAGGGCAGTGGAGCTCCAGACGTACAGCATGGCCTTTTGGTTTATCTTCTGTCATCTTGGAAAGAGCACCTTCCTGTGCTCAAGAGAAAAGCTGAGGAGTCCTTTGTAGATTCTGGTCCAAAGTCAACCACAGACACTGTGAAGATTCCAAATCCCTGGCTTTTCACATGGGCTTGGGCCACGAGCTGACCCTCAGCACCACCTGTACTCAGCACATTTATCGGGGCTCCCATGATAAATACTGCCCAAGGTGCTAGTGACCGGCGATGAGGGACTCAAAGACCCTTCCAGAGGGTTCCCAGCCCCAACACAGAGCCTGTATACACACACACACACACACACACATAACACACACACAGCTCTTGAGGGGGTTGGGGCGGTGGCATCTGTTGTGCGTCTGTGTGCAGATCTGAAGTATCCACCTTGTTCCATCCATCACCCACCCACTTCGTGGCTACTCCTCTGTGCAGGTACTGCGTGAGGAACCGAGCGTGTAACAGTGGCAGGGCGGACACAGGCGCCCTCTCACAAAGTCTGTGATGAAGATGGAACATTTATTTATATGATAACACACAGAGCTTACAGGACTTGAAAAATCTACAGGATGAAAAGTCTTGATACTTCTGAGATACGCCAAGATGAGAAAATGAACGACAAAAGTAAGGAAAGAGACAGAGACATGGCACAAGGAGGAGTTTGCCGTTTCTCCTTAGTTTTACAATAACATTTGAAATCAAACCCACACCGAGCTGGGCAGGCTGACCGCACACATTCCAATGTGACAGAAGCTGGGCAGAGGATGCTTTCCGGCACTTTCCATCAGGGAAACTCCACAGCCCGGAGCGGGAGGAGACAGACAGTTGGTACAGGCCACATGCAGCTCATCACGTACTCGCTTTGAAAATCTTTTAACCATTGCTTCCTCCGGATGAAATTAAACACTTCTTAAGGGCCAAGAACCTGAAGGCATCCCCGTCTCAAGGCCTGGTTCAGTGACTGGTAATCCGAGAACCCACTGGACCCAAAGCTGAAGGTTCCCCAGAGAGACTCCTGGACGCCATTCACTTTCACATATCCCTCTTCTTCTGTTTGCTGAGCGGCAGACACCACAAAACCGCCCGAAGACGGGAGAGCGGGAGGGCTGAGGTGGAGGCTCCTGCGGTCTGTTTTCCCTTCCTCTGCTTTCTCGCGTCTTGGCTGTAAATCAGGCTGAGCGCTGCCCTCATGCAGCCCGGGAGGCTGTGAGCCTCTCTGCCGAAGCTCCCCTGAAGCTGCAGCTGGTGGGAGCTGTCCCCCAGACTCATGCGGATCAGCCCCCATCTCGGGAGGAGCCCAAGGAAGGCGGAGCGGCGGGGGCGGGGGCAGGCACGGGTTCTAGTCTTGACCTCTGGGGCCATTTGTTTTTTCTCTCAAGGCAAAGCCCCCAGTGATCTTCATCCACTGGAAAAGTCTTAGTGAAGAGCCCACCTGCTGATCAACCCGACTGTTTGGGCCTCATGGGGACCTGGCCTCAGTGCAAAAGCCTTTTCCCCAAGAGTTACTCTTTCCTCAGAAATCTCCAGATGGATCCACTAAGCTTGGTGGGGGTCTGCCAGTGACTCGGCCTAGAAACTGGGGACACTGGCGAGCACTGGGTGGGGGTGAAGTAGCAAACAGATGCACAGAGACGCCACTGAGAGCAGAGAACCAGGAGGGAGAGGAACAGCCTTGGGAAGGAGAGGAGCGTGGCACACAGAGGTGTCTTCCCAGGGCATTTTGTGCCCATGTGAGGCGCTGTCACATTCCTGCCCCCAAAGTTACGTTAGTCTCTCCGGTTCACATGCACAGAGATTTGGGGGCGAGGAGAGCCATGCTGCCAGGCCGCATGACGGTGGGCAGCTGGGAGCCTAATGTGGAGAAGCGTCCCATTCCCACACCCCATTTCTGGACTTTCTTTCTGTTAGTACCGCGGCAGAGGCACCCTGGACAACCCCCCTCACTGAAACAACTACAGTGTAGATGAAAGAACACTCCATCTTTGAAATGCATCGCTGGGACTGGAGGCTCACAGCACCACCTCAAAGCGTTCTTGGAAAAAACTAACACAAACAGGTAGGTAAATAAACTGTTCTAATCAAACGGTTTACAAGAAATTCAGGGGATGGTGGAACACGACAAACAACAACACAGGATGCAACCAGCAAAGTCAAGAATGGGGGACTCTCCAGGGCAGATGACCAGGTCTCTTCCACAAATCAATGGCGTGAAGAGGCAGCGGGGACCTTTAGAGGTGACAAGAAATGGGAGAGACATAACCTGTGCCATGTGTGGGCCTTATTTCAGACACTATCAGGGAAACTGCATAGGGACTGGTATCAGGGAGTTATTATTCATTTTGAAAGATGTGATCATGCAACTGTGGTTACTTTTTTAAAGACATCATCAGTCACGGATACACACTGAACTGTTTAGGGGTAAAATAACAGAATTTGGTAATTTGCTTTAAAAGATCCCCCCCCCCCAAAAAAAATGTGGAGGGAGATATGAAACAAGATTGGCAAATGTTGATAACACTGGGCACGCAGGGGCCATGGTACCAGACTGTCCGAGATCGTCACTGTATTTGAAAGTATCCGTAATGACAGAAGAGGAAACACCTTACTCAGATTTCAGGAAACGGAGGGTTAGAGCCAGGGGCCAACAGAGGGGCCCTGAGAGGCAAGCACCATGGTGGTTTTCACCACGAGGTTTCTGCTGAGCCGTCCTGAGGTTGGCAGCGGGTAGGCTGGGACGCTCGGACGGGAGTCCACCAAGAGCCCCTCGTGGAAGCAGAGATGAGAGGCGTGCTGGCTGCCCTCAGGGCCAAGGACCTCCACTCAGGACTCGCCAGCGGACTCCGCCGAGGTCTGTGCACAGGACGCTGCGTCTAACTCGGGGACTCCAGGAGTATAAGGGTGGTTTAATGTAGGATGATTATGCATTTCTCACACTGAGGACTGAAAGGGAAAAACCATGTCATCTCAAAAGTTAAAGGAAAATCATTTGATAAAATTCAAAGCTGACTTATGATTTTAAAATAACCTCTTAGTAAGCTGAGACCGAAGAGAATTTCCTTAACCTGGCAAAGAATATCACCAAAGCCCCAACAACTACTATAGTCCTTCACGGGGGATCTTGAGCACATTATCTTTAAGCCCAGGAACCAGCCCAGGATGCTTTTCTATCCCCTCCTATCCACCACTGCACCAGAGATGCCGTCAGACAGACGAGAAGTGATGGAAACGAAGAAACAAAACTATGCTCATTTGTAGATGACATGATTGTCTATGTAAAAACCCAAAAATACCAGCCAGAAATTACTGGAATTAGTAAGAGTTTGGAAAGGTTATTGGATACAACCACTAATATACAAAAGTCAATTGTTTTTCTATACACAGTCAACAAGCAGAGTACATAAGTTTTAAAAATACTTTATATTTTTGTTGCTATTATAAATGGTACTAGGATAAATTTAACAAAAAATGTGCATTCTCTTTATGGAGAATATTATGAAAGTTTATTGAAAGATGTTAGAGATCGCCTAAATAAATGGAAAGAAATACTATGTTTTTGAGTAGGAAGATTCAGAAGATTCAGATTACAGAAAAGCTGTAATTTTCTCTCAAATTGGTGCATGGTTCAAATGCATTTCCGATGGAAATCTCAGCAGGATTTTGACAAACTGATTCAAAATTCATATGGAACAGCAAAGTTCCTTGTCCTGCTAGACATCAAGGCTTTAAAGAAGTTATAGTAATTATTAAAACATAATGGAATCAGGAATAGACAGACGGAGGGGACTGAGCCAGTCCAGAAACAGCAGCACACAGAGAGAGGCGATCACGAGCGTGGGCACTCAGCAGGGAAAGGCCAGGCATTTAATAAAGGGTGTTGGCAAGATCGGATTATCTACATGGGAAAAAAATGGTCCTCTACCTCATACGATATACAAAATTATTTCCAGCCGAATTACAGTCTTAAATGTGAAACTAAGCAAAACTATGAAAGTTTTAGTACCTAATCTAAGGATCTAAGGTAGGAAAAGACTTTTAAAATAAGACACAAAACACTGACCATAAAATGTGTTCAACAAAACTAAAACTAAGAAAATTTCTCTTCATCACAGGACCCTAAAAAGAAAGGAAAAAGACAATCCACAAGGTGGGAGAAGATATTTACAACCCATTTCAGAAGCAAGTATTAGCCCCCAGAATACATAAATGAGTCAGCGGTTAGAGTGCCAGGAGCCGTCCCTGCCCTGCTCTCACCTGCTGGGGTCGGGCGAGACGTTCCACCTGCCCCTCAGCTTCCTCACCTATGAGGCAGGCACCACCGTAATAGAAACTACTTCACTGGGAAGGATGAAAACAGTTAATGCATCCAAAACTGCTGAGAACAGTGGCAGTAAACACTAGATGAATACTGTCTACCTGTCTTCAAAGAAAAGACAGGTAATTCCAACAGGCATTGAATAAAAGACAAACACGAATGATGCATAAGTGCATGAAGGGTTCTCAGCAGCACCGGTCACTGGTCATCAGACATTTGCAGATTAAGGCACACAACATGCCATTTCAACCCACCAAGTTGGCAAACATTGAAAAGTCTGACAATAGCAAGTGTTGGCAAGGGTGTAAAAACAAGCATCTGTCTCCACGGCTGGCGGGAGAGAAAGTGGTGCCCACAGCCCTGCAGGCAGGCCCAAGAGCTCAGCCCAGGGAGTCGCAAGCAAGAACACACTGCCTCGGGGACATCGAATGCCCAAGGGCTGTAAGGAGGATGACGTGTGACATGTCAATCACGGACGCCCTCCAGTGGAAACGCTGGACGCCTGAGGTGAGGACACGGCGAGTCCTTGCCGAGCAGGAGCAGGTCACGGAGAAATCCGCAGCGATTCTGAGTACAGAAAGTCCAGTCAACCAGCCAGACCCTGTAGAGACACTTCCGAGTCCTTGAGTGGTTGCACCCGAAGGAAACGAAGGAAGGACGGCAGGGCCTCCGGTCCTGCGGCTCCGGCTGCGCAGACACACCCTAGCCTGTCCCGCTGTCAGTCTGTAAAGTGTGCGCACGGGAACCGGCTCTCGTGTACCATGTGTCTCACAACAAAAATGCCGCTAGAAGATGAAGACTTGCATCGCTAACTTAAGCACCACACATGTTTCAACCCTCGGAGCTTTTCGCCAGGAGTGGTTTGGAATGAAGGCCAGGAGGTTCATGGTGGGATCAGGAGGGGCGGCCGTGGGAACCACAGGCCCGACACACAGCTGCAGGCCTGGGGCTATGGGAGGAGCAGGGCGGCCGCCTGGCCTGGGCACTAGGTCGGGGGGGGGGGGGGGGGGGTAATGGCTGTTTTTAATTGTTTTATTAAAGTGCCAGCACGTGGACACTGGGACACGCGTGCGCCACAGGCGGGTGTTCCCGGGCAGCAGACTGGGAGTCCGTATAGAAGAGAACCTTCCAGCCAACAGAGCTGAGGAGGGAATGGGCTGCCTGGAGGTGGCGCGTTCCACAGGTGTCTGGGACCCAAGCAGACAGGAAACGGCGCTCTGGGGACTGCTGTAAAGGAGGCCGAGCCACTGGGGGTGGGGGAGGGGAATCCCAGGAAGTGAACAGGGTAGGGGGTCCCTGAGACCCACCTCAAACCGGAGATGCTATGATTTCTTGGCTTGCTCTGTGTGGACCGACCCACCGTGACTTCGGCGGTGCCAGCTGGGGGGATGGAGTGAGGCGCTGATCTGTACGGAAAACGAGACCAAGCGCTGCTTCCGAGCACAGCGAGGAAGTGTGGCCAGCAGCCCCTGCACTGACCTCCAGGGCCTAGTGAGAGTCATCACACCCTCTGTCAGCCTCCGGGAAAAACAAAACCAAACCACACACACAGCTTAAAACGTCTCTAAATGCAAGCCAAGGCCTGTCCCAGGACAGACTTTCCTTGCCAGGTTCAGTGATTGCACCTTCCTGTATTAACCGTTACATTACTTAGAAATGGGGACAGAGAGGATCTGGGGAGGCGACATCTCTCCTGCTGCTTCCAGGAGAAGACGTGTCAACACACGTGCTCACAGAACCACGTGGAATTCAAACTCGCTGCACGGTGGGGAAGAACCATGCCGTGGAATCAGAAGTAGATTCGGGCGTCTGGACACCCATCCTGTCCTCAGCATCTCCTTTACCACTAGAACGCATCCACAGCTTCGAGCAAGTCACTCAGAATAAAGGGTCAGCTTTGGGCTTCCCTGGTGGCGCAGTGGTTGAGAATCTGCCTGCCGATGCAGGGGACACGGGTTTGAGCCCTGGTCTGGGAAGATCCCACATGCCGCGGAGCAACTGGGCCCGTGAGCCACAACTACTGAGCCTGCGCGTCTGGAGCCTGTGCTCCGCAACGAGAGAGGCCGCAGTAGTGAGAGGCCCACACACCGCGATGAAGAGTGGCCCCCGCTTGCCGCAACTGGAGAAGGCCCTCGCACAGAAACGAAGACCCAACACAGCCATAAATTAATTAATTAATTAATTTTAAAAAAAAAGGGGGTCAGCTTTGCCTTCTTAAAATATGACCTTTAAAAGAACTTACTGGCACTTTACATACTAGTTCACAGATCATCAACGTGGTTTTCCTTCCAAGGTACGTGGTGGCTTTAACCTTCATCATTACTTTATTTTAATTTCTTTTTTAAAATAGATTTATTTTATTTATTTATTTTTGGCTGCGTTGGGTCTTTGTTGCTGTGCGTGGGCTTTTCATTAGTTGTGGCGAGCGGGGGCTACTCTTCGTTGCGGTGCGTGGGCTTCTCATTGTGGTGGCTTCTCTTGTTGCGGAGCAGGGGCTTCAGTAGTTCTGGCTCGTGGGCTCTAAAGCACAGGCTCAGTAGTTGTGGCGCATGGGCTTAGTTGCTCCACGGCATGTGGGATCTTCCCAGACCAGGGATCGAACCCTTGTCCCCTGCATTGGCAGGCAGGTTCTTAACCACTGTGCCACCAGGGAAGTCTCCCTTCATTATTATTTTAAAATCTAAAAGATAAACCCAAACCACTTCACACCCACAAGGAGGGCTATGACCATAAAGAGACCATAGTGACCACTGGCACAAAGGTGGAGAAACTGGAACCCTTGTACTTTGCGGGTGGGAATGAAAAATGGTTTGGCCACTTTGAACAACCGTCCGGCAGTTCCTCAAAAGACTCAACAGTTACCACACACTCCAGCAATTCCGCTCCTAGATCAGTGAGGACGTTCATCCACACGCGACTTGGACAGGAATATGCACAGCAGGACTCGCCACAAGGGTCCAATGAGAGCAGCCCGAACGTCCACCGGCTGACGAGCATCAGCATGAACTGGTGAGCGCCTCCACGTGACACATCACGACTCGGCCCTCAAAAGAAGGGGGTGCTGACACATGCGCAAGCAAGACGAACTCTGAAAATACTAGGCCAAGCGAAAGAAGTCAGACACAAAAGGCCACATACTGTCTGGTTCCATTTATATGAAATGTTAAGAATGGGCAAATCCATAGAGACAGAAGGCAGCTGAGTGGTCCCGGGGGCTGGGGGACAGGCAGAGAGGGAGTGACGGCTACTGGGAGTGGGGTTTCTTTCTGGCATGACGAAAATGTACAGTGGTTAGTGGGATTAGTGGTGCTGGTTGCACGACTTTGTGACTATACTAAAAACCACTTAAAAAGATAACATATAAACTTAAAAACTGAAAGGTTAGCACTCTGAGCGCTTTGGAGACCTACGCTGACAACAACTGCTGACACATGTAAACCAGGTCCGTGGTCTAGGCCAGCGTCTCTAGGCCCATCTCTCCTCCGGACTTTCCCGCCGCTGCAGGAGGGCAGACGCAGGCATCCTCGTGCCCCGCACTCCCTCCGGCTGCTGCTGGGTAGCTCCCGGCCAGACCCGCGTGCAAACCCCACAGGCGTCCAGGGCACTGGCCCTGGGGCAGAACCACATCCGGGCCGGGTCACACTGGATGCTGCTATGTTGGGGGCTTTAAGTTTATCCCCTGCTACCACCACGTATATTCTTCCTGGGGGGTGAGGGGCCACAGATTCCTAGCAGAGAATGCACTTGGGGTGCTGATTATTTTACATCTCACTGAACTCTCCTTGGGAGGACATGTCCTACGTGTGCCCACGCATGTGCCTGTGTGGCTTTTTTTCCCCCCACGTCCCCATTCGTGCAGCACACACAGAGCCCAGAGCTGGAGTCTCCCAGCCTCTTCTTCAGGGCACCCTCCCCGGTGTCACCTGGCTTACAGGTGCCTGCACCTGGGTCAGCCCTGACTGAACACCTGACGACCTGCAGACCAGGACCTGATGAGCCGGAGGGTCCTGATGGCCCTCTGGCCCTCCTTCCCCTTCAGAAATACAGGCCCCGCCTTTCCTTCCAACGCATCCTCCAGGGAAGCCTAGGCCTCCCCCCGGAGCGCGTGCTGGGAGCCCAGCACGGCTGGCAGACCAGAAGCAGCAAGACAGCTAGAAGTTCCCTCCCATCTCTGCTGTAACGTTTCAATGAAACCGCCCCGGGGGTAGGACGATACAGACACACACACAGTACAAGAGATCCCTCTGCAGCTCTGACAGCTGTGCCCGCAACCCACACTTCGCTTTTTTATGATGTCTGCCTACTCATTAAATCCCAATCCAGCCAGGGAAAAGCCACCTCTTGGCCTCATCTTAACATTACAAGGTCTGAGCATGGAATTTTAATTGATGGCAATAAAGCTGTCTGCCCAGATCCTAACGTGGTGAGCACGCAGACCCCGGAAGCCTGACAGCCGAGGTGGAGAGGGTCCTCATTTGAATTCTTATCTGCTGAAAAACTGAAATCCAGTTGATGGTCCAGTCCTTAATGAACTGGAAATCACTCTCCCAGGCACCCTTTGTGCTCGGTTGATGCACCTTTTCAAAGGTTATTTCTGCGCTGGACTGTCCTTTCACATCTGACTGGAGGTTACTGCAGATTTATTCATTCAGCAAATCCATTCTTGCAGTAGCTCTCAAAAATCAGCACACACTGTTGTACGGCACAGGCCCCAACTGTGAAATTATTCACAGCCTTATTTAGAAATCCAAGCTTGCTTAAGACTGACAAGGCGGGGGCACAGTGCCTCTTAGCCCAGTGCCCTGGGCTCCCGCCAAACTTTCCTGCCAGGCTGCTCCAGGAAGCGTTTCACAGGCCTGGCTGTCCTCGGGCTCGGTGGGCTTACTTGCTTGGGGGTTCCAGGCTGTTAGAAGCCATGCCAGGTATTCATCTGTCCCCCATCCTGTGCTGTCCTTTCCTTCTCCCCCTCCCCTCCTCTTTCCTTGCTGTGCCTTCCAGTTGTCAAGGTGATTCTTTAAAAAACCATCCACTCCTTGAAATGTGGTATTTGCCTTGGTTCTGAATGATTAGGACTGATGATCTTCTGAGCTCAGACCTGCAGGAAGTGATCCCAGCTCTATGTCACAGAGGCCTCAAGTCCTGGCCACGCCAGGCTGGGTAAGCGGTGGGAACCCACTGAAGTCTGGTCAGAATTTTGTTTTTTTCGTTGCTGGTCTCTGGTGTCAGATGTGAATGAGCCCCTCTTTCCATATCTTGCACGTTCGTCCGGGAAGTCAGAAGTAGACCCTCACCCTTCTCCTCTCCGGAAATCTGCCTTCCCTCGAGCTGCACGGCAGGGACCAGGCTGACACTGCTACACATTCATTCATATTTACCAGGTCTCTGCTGCCACAAGAGGGTTTATCCAGACAGGATTCCTAAGTTGGCAAAATTTCATCCTCTATTGATTGGTCTCACCTCCTGTAATCCATCCAGTCACTGCAGAGTGTTTGTTAAATTTCTATTTTAGCTAAAATGCCACCAACACACTTTCCTTCCTTTGTTAAGTGGAAACAAAGCATAATTTAATTTTTAAAATACTATAAGCAGGTAATCAAGATTCAACAACTATCTGCCCTGACTCAACTCATTTCTACTTCAAATGCTTCTAATCCATGGTGGCTTTGGCAGTGAGGAATGTTCTAGAGGGAGAGGCAATTTGCATGCCACATTTGCTCCACCAATTTACTAAATTAAGTGGCAAGAGAGTGAAGGAATGGCCTTTTGATGAGAACAGTCTAATTAAAAGTGACTCGGAGGATGTGAGGTTTGCTCCTTTACTGCCCGCATAACCTCGGAGGCTGCACAGAGCAGCAGAGTCCTTGACGGACGTGTTCCTGGCCCCCCTTCACGACCACATTTCTGTGACTAATGCTCGTCAGGAGTGACCACGCCTCCCCTCACTGTAGCTGGTCGTTACCCACAGCCTTGTTCTGAGCGCCTGTGAACAACCTTTGATGCTTTACATACGTCTGGTCCTGGTTAAAACCCTGCAAGATGCAACATTATCCTCGTTTTACAGGTTTGTGGCTCAGAAAGGTTAAGGAAGTTGTACAGGGGCACACAGATGATGGAGCAGGGCGGGGATCTGAGTCGGGGTCTGACCCCACAGCCCATGGCCACTGGGCACACAAGCCCGGCAGAGCCCCAGCCCCGGGAGCTTGATTTTCCTCCAGAAACGGTTCGTTTGCAGGCAGGACGCGGCTCACCCACCTGAAGCATCTGCCTCTGGGTGGACATTTCACGGGGATTTTACATCAACGACGCTCCGAGCGCTGCGTAAAGAAGAGCGAGAATCCACACCAGTCCTGGTGGCCTCGGAGCAGAGGGCTGGGACGTTCAGATCAGGCTGGGAGGGGCCTCGCTGCCCCTGGACGACAGGTGTGGATCCCGCAGGAGAAGAACCTCCTCTTTACCATGGAAACTGGCCTCCGACTAGGAAATGCCGGGAAGCTGTGACCCGGCCGAGGAGGGAGAGCGGACCGGCTGTTCTCAGCAGGGGACAGCCCTGTGCTCCCCGTGGTCCCCTGGCCCTCCGGGGGCTGAGGAAAGAGCCAGAGCCTGGGCCTTGCTCTCCAGGGAGGGAGAAGGACCTCTCCTCTTGGTACCCCCCGCCAACCTCCCCAGAGACAGCCATGCGGGCAGGCCGGGCAGGACCAATGATGCCAGGACAACAGTCACCCTCACCCCAAACGTGCCCCGGGGCTCACGTCCTTCCCATCCTCGCCAAACCCCATGCGAGGCAGGGCGCGCTGTCTTAGTGAAGCCAGGACCGAGTCGGAGGTTCCAAGGGGGCAGACGGGCAGAGCTGGAGGGCTCGAGGGGGCCGCGCAGAGCGGGGACAGTCTAGACTTGGGAAGACAGGCAGAGGCTTGCCGGGTGGAGCAGGGGATGCAGCAGAAACTGCTCGACCTCCGGGCCCAGGTGGGGACCAGGGCGGAGCCGTCAGACTGACGCAAGACGACATCAGAGGCTGGTCCCGGGGCTGACGGCCTCAGACAGTGTAAACCTCGGCCATGGTCACTCGGATGGTGCAAAACTGCTCACTGTAAAGGAGCCACGCTGGGGCTGCGCTACTTACTTCCGTCCGGTGGAGAGGTTGTGTCGGGCGATCCGACTGCCTGGAACTCGAGCCATCAGCCAGGGGCTGCTCTCCCTCCTTCTGGCTGCCCAGGAGGGGAGGCCAACTGAAATCCAAGTGGGCACACAGCCCGCGCCCAGCCCAGGGACCTGGTCCCCAGCCGGGCTCAAAGCAGGAGCTCCCTGAGATTTAAAACGGAAGCTACTCATGCTGCGGCCTCCAGGGTGACACACCCGTCACTGCGGTCAGGGAGAGTCCTGACTCCTAAACGCAGGGCAAACGGACCCCTCCTGCCATCAAGGGGGCCCCAATCTCACCAGCCAAGGGTCGGCACCCACATGGTTCCCTCCAGAATCTGGTCCCCTTCAGCCTGTACACCCCACACGACAGCCTTTATCCCACAGATTCCCACATACGGAGGTCAGAGGCACTGGGACGTAGTCGCTCGGGCAGATGCGTGCTCGGGAGCCGCCCTGGTTCGCGGCTCACACGGGGCCCCTCAGCTCCCTCCACACGGGCACGTGCAGGCGCTGGGGAAGGGGCTCAGCGCTTCCGTCTCCCAGGGGCCGTGCTGCTGCACAACCTCAGTCTCGGCGTCTGCCCGGCGCTTAGCTTTCGCTTCACGCGCGATCACGCGACAATTTCCACTCTCCCTCTCGGTATCACTGGAATGGGTTTTCCGCTTTGGGGGCCTTTTAGCATCTGAAATCCAGCCTCCTCGTGGTTCAGTGAAGCAGAAGGAGAGGGAGGATGGGGGGACCTCGCGGTGAAGGGTCTGCGGCCCTCAGATCCAGGCCTCCCTCCCGTTTTCGCTGCAGCTTTGGCAGTGAAGGCGCCAAGCTGCTCAGGTTCATCTCTCCTCTGAGCTGCATTGCAGCTCTGTGGCCCTCGAGAATCTAAGCCCCGGACAGATGGGGGTTCCTCCAGTCCTAGGGCTCGCCCCTCGGCCAGCGCCAGGCCACCACAAAGGCACAAGCAGAGTTACGACCAGCGAAACAGTTCTCTCAAAAGGCAGGCACCCCGCTTATTTTAATACCCTGATCTAAAAATAAAGGGAGCTAATATTATGTATCTGAAGTCATTTAAACACGGGTCGGCTCTCTCTTCCCAGGGACAGCAATTCACAGAAAGCCCCGCACCTTGCAAGGGGCGTCGGAGCAGAGCAGGAAAACCTGGCAGAACTCAGTCCCCCCGAGACTGCTCCACGTGCCACAGTGCCCTCAGGCCCAGTGAGCCCCCCAGGGGCTGGGGGCTGGAGGGCGGGGGACACCGCCCAGGACTGGGGCGGCCCTGGGTCTCCTCCCTTTGCCCTTTCTCCCCCGAATTAACTCCCAGGGCTGGGGGGAAGTCACAGTGAAGCCAGGTGACCATGGGCCAGACCCTCCACGGAACCTCTGTCAGCTCCGACCGAGAACCGCCGCCAGGAGCCCACCGTGCCAAGAAAGCTCGTCCAAGCAGGTGGCGCAGCTGTGATCTCACGAACCCAACACCATGAAAACGGAGGAGGAAAACGAAGTCCGCACAGAAACCTGCCCACGGATGTCTACAGCAGCCTTATTCTTAATCGCCAAGCGTGGAAGCACGTTCAGTAGGGGATGGGTGAGCAAACTGAGGAGCATCCGGACAACAGAGTGACACTCAGTGCCTGAAACAAGTGAGCCCTCGAGCCCTGAAAACACATGGAGGAACTTTAATGCATGTTATTAAGTGACAGAAGCCAGTCTGAAAAGGTTACAGACTGTCATTCCAACTAAGTGACATGCTGGAAAAGGGCAAAGCTGTGGAGACAGTAAAGACTGGTGGTGGCCAGGGGCTGGGGGGAAGGAGGATGAACGGGGGAGCACAGGGGAGTTCCAGGGCAGGAAACTATTCTGTGTGACACACTAACAGTAGACAAGGGTCCTTACACGTTTGTCAAAACCCACAGATCCTACAACACCGGGAGTGAACCGTATCGTAGACTATGGACTCTGGGTGATGCGGAGGTAGGTTCATCACTCGTAAGAGATGTCCCGCCGGGGGTGGCGGTAGGTCGATAGTGCAGGTGGGGCAGGGGGCGTTTGGGGACTCGGTACCTTCCTCTCAATTCTGCTGTCGAAAAGTAAAGTCTATCTTTTTAAAAAGCAGACGGAATTCCTATGATGCGTGACAAGCTCTCTTCACGTCCCAGACTGTGCAAAGGCCACCTGGGCAGTGATGGGCACAGTGACATGCCTACCCGCTGACGCTCCTGTGCTGGGCAGGGGGCCAGCGCCTGGAGGAGGGACCCCAGCGCACCGAGCCCCCCGGCAGCTTGCGGCCATCTCCCAGCGTCAGCCAGGAAGGGGCGAGCCTCACCCTCCTCCGTCCGTCATCCTTCCCGCGTGCGGGCCCCGCAGAGCCGAGAGCAGACTGGCCGCTGGGAGGGAGCCCGCATGACCCCCGGCAGGCCCTCAGGGTCAGGGAGCCGGCGCGGAACTCGCCTTAGCCACCCGGGCCTCTCTCTCCTTTGAAAGCTCCAAGCCCCTAAATACCAGAAACCTTTGCAATTTGGACGGAAAAACTCTGATACATTCGCATGAAATCTAATCACAGACCAAAAACCTTCAAACACATCTCAAAAGCTCCCCGTTCTCCAGCACGACGAGTGCAGAAGAAGGACCGGCCTTCTTGTCCCACAAGAGCCAGGCAGGGATGAAGAAAGGGCCCCAGGGACGGGCGAGACCTGACGGGAGGCCCAAGACAGGGGCTGGACTGTCCCCCTGGGCGGCCCTGCTCGTCGTGGCCATGCTGGCCGTGCTTGGAAACACGGTGGGGCTCGCGCTTGACAAGGAGGCCCCGAAGGGCAGATCGTGAGACACAACCACTTACCAGCAACACAGCGGAAGCTGCGGCCTGCCCTCACTCGGCCCGGGCACTGCATCCGCGGGCACCCTCTGCTGAGGCCATGCTGTGCTGTCACCGTCCAGCCTGGCAGCCGCTCTCTGCACGTGGCCGGAGCTGCCCCACTGGACGCACGGCCTGGGATGAGCGCCGGTGGGGCTACGGCCAAGGGCTTCACAAAGACTAACAGTCACAGGGTGGCTCTGGGAGCGCCCTGCCCTGCTGGCTCAGGTCGGGGACGGGCCCGTTGAGCACGCTTACTGATGGTTCAAGTCCCCCGCTCACTGACAGAAGTTGAAGTCAGTACAGTTAAAGCCCATGTTAAACAAAACCAAAACGGTGAAGGAATTTACAGAGTAAGAACTGGCTGGTGAAGAGTATTCCCTTTAAAAAGATTCACTCAGTGATTCATGAAGGAGCAAGTTTGTATTGTGCGTCTAAAGAAATTTACAAACTTATACCCAACCGTAAGGGTGATGCAGGGTGACAGACGCATGCAAATTAAGATGCAGACGTTCTTCCTCAGGTGCTGGGATGGTAACAGTGAAAAAGTTAACAGTTTTATTCCTACAGCAGAGGACTCCATTCCTGCAGGGAGGCAAGGCCTAGGGACAGGCCACGGAGGGGGGACCACTCCTGGCTACACCCAAACATCATTACTGCAATCCTGAGCCTCTAGATGACAACTGAGGATGTATCAATTTAACCATTTCAGGAAAAAATACATTCTTCTAAACTGTATTCCCAGCCTAGCTTTCTTAAACAGACTGCATGACACAGATGGCCCGCCGAGCTCCTGGTCCCCCCGGCTACACGCCCAGGTCACCCCTGCCCCAGCCCACCTTCAGGTAACGGCTCAGGCTGGCCGCCTTCTGCCCCACACCCACACGGGCCCAGCTGCTCACGGCGTCTTCCCCGCAGCCTCTCCCCTCTCCCGCCACCTCGGAGAGGAGGGTCCTGGGGCTCCTTCTGGTCGCCTTCCTCTCTGCCCCCCAAACCCCCCGCATCCCTCCCACGCCCTACAAAACAACATCCAGACCTCAGCTCTCACACAGGCGCCAAGCCCCTTCCCAGACGTCCTCTAGGACCCCTCTAGGACCCCTAGTCCCCTAGGACTGCCCTCCTCGGACCCCTTTGCTCCGCTGAGCCCATCCTGCTCGTGCCCACAAGCGCCGGGAAGGCCAGCCCCTCTCCTCGGCTCCTGCTGCCACCGGTGCCAGGGGTGTGGTCCCTCGGTCTCTACGGTAGACCACCAGCATTGTTCAGGGCTTAAGGCAAACAACACTGCCTGGGGAAAGCTGTGCCTTCTTTGAGCCAGGAGAACTGATCTCCCTGTCCAGCAAACTCCAGAATATTTCCTTCTCACTCTCCTGTGCACGTTAAGCTTGAGAGGCAGGTCCACGCCGGCCAAGCCCGGGTCGTCCACTCACAACTCTGTGGCCTTGGGCTAAGTCAGGAGCCTCTCTGGGCCTCAGTCTCCTCTTTTTCAGAAGGTGGTGAGGGAGACCCTGGTCTTGCAGGTTATCTCGAGGTCCCCCCGGAGCCGGAGCGCCACTCAAGGAGGGCACAGGGCAGTCGGCACACGGCAAGCACCCAAACGTGAGGACCAGCGACTCATGAACACACCTTGCAGTCTGACAGTCCGCTGTGGGTGCACCCCTGGCGGTACATGACCACCCGTATCAACCACAGACACAGGTGCGGCCCTGCCCTCGAGATGTTTAGGGTAAGGCCTGGCCCCGCCCCGAGGAGGGTGGGTCCAGACATCAGGCCAGGGTCAAGGATGCTGGTGCAGACGAGGTTCCCCGCCTATTTCCAGGTCCCGCTTGGCTCCTTGGAGGAGGCAACAAACAAGGACACTCGTACCTCCCGGGTGGGCTTGAGCCGAGTCCCCCGTCTCCCGTCCCTTCTCAACCCTACAGACGGGCCTCCCTGTCACCGTCTCTCCTGCTCCCACCTTAGTGCAGATGGAAACAAAACCCAAGAACTGTTGGCGGCTCCTCAATAAGGTAAACACAGAATTACCGCACAACCCAGCAATTCACGTCTGGGAATATACCCCAAAGAACCGAAAACAGGTATTCGAGCAAATGCCCACACAAGAAGTTCAGTGCAGCACCATTCACAACAGCCCAGAGGCGGGAGCAGCCCAGGTGTCCATCGATGGGTGATGTATACACAAAACGCATATAAACACATGGAGCATTAGCCTTAAAAAAGAAGGAAAATCGGACACAGCCTACAACACGGATGAAAGTTGCAAACATTATGCTGTGCGAGAGAAGCCAGATGCTAAAGGACAGATCCTATGGGATTCCACTTACGTGAGGTCCTCAGAGAAGCCGAATTCAGAGACAGAGAGTAGACAGTGGGTACCAGGGGCGGGGAAGGGGCATGCAGAGTGACAGCTCAGTGGATGTGCGTTCCCTCTAGGGTGATGGAAGCTCGTGTAGCTGTGGGCAGAGAATGAGAAGATAACACCAGAGCTACGTGTAAAGAACGGGACAAGGTCACCGAATGACGGAGGATTCGCCGCAACGTGACCTACTCATCACCTGAAGTTAGAGCTGTTTCCAAAGTGAAGCCAGAGAAGAAAAACACAAACACCACTCGGGTCCACCAGTCAGAAGTGAGTTTCCAGAGACGCATCTCTAATCGGGTCCCAAGTCACTCCTCAACCACCCACGACTTTCAGCAGGAGCCCAAACCAAAGTGAAAACGCACCTGTTCCAAGTGCCACACAGAACAGGGGGCACTGGGTGAAGAAGCAGCATCGGCCCCGACCCCGGCCGGGCACCGCTGCCGCTGCCACCGCAGGTCCTGGACGGCATGTGTTACACTGGATTTGAGGATGAGGGCAGCTTGCTAGAGGAAAGAGCAGTTGGTGACAAGGTCCTCCTGTATATTCGATTTCCGAACGGGCACCTCTCAGCAAAGGGGACTAAACATGAATGTTCCTGGTGAACAGGATGCCAGGCGCGGACACTCTTCTATCTCAAGTCAGCGTAAGAGAGGAATAAAGACGTTGTGCTGGTCACACAGAGTCGAGAAACACACATCCAAAGTCTCCGGCTTACAAGCTACAAACGCACCGCGATGACCTGGGCGCCCTGACCGTGGTGCCTGGTGCCCAGCGCACACCCCAGAGCCCCCGCGGCCCCGGCCTGCGTGAGGGGCACACGCGGGACCACACGCGGCTCTGCTGCTGCCGTCCAGTGGCACCGCCGGCTTCTGCCGCCCGAGCTCTCGTCCTGCCACCTCTGCGGGCGTTTGCTTCCTGAGGACCAGACCCTCCTCCCTCACCCCTTGGCTTCCCGTCACTCCCGGCACAGACCACCCTCTCCCCCACCCCGCCCACTCCAGCTCAGTCCAGGCCCAGCCCCCTCTCCTTCGGGGCTCTGGTGAGTCCGGCCCTGTGTGCACCCCGGGGCCCCTCCTCTAACCCCTCATATCGGGCGGAGGCAGGAGAACACACGCGGCCTGGCAGACAGAACTCTGCCTCGTTTTTTTCGTGTTTCAGGGCAGGAAGCCTCGGTTCTGTGGGTTACAAAGTGAAATTTGTACTTCTGTGCTCCTTAAATAATGAAGATATTCACGGGCTCACGAGTGTCCTCCTGCCTGGTGCCCAAATGGAGGTGAAACGCAGGCAGGGGAGCAGCGCTCCGGGAGCGGGCTGAGAGCAGAAAGGGCGCCTCACCCGCTTGTGAGATTTCACAGCAAAACGCTCCCACTTGCGGGTAAATCCCCGAATGTAAGAGAAAGAACCAGTCGACGGTCAAAACCGGCTGCAGAAGAGGTAAATGAAAACACCACAACTCCAGGGCTAATCAATCCCGCCTGCAGCTCCTCCCCGAGAAAGGGGGCTCCCCCCACCCCCGGACATCTCAAGTGTCTACAGCGCAGCTTCACTGCGGGGACCCGGGTAACGTTCAGAAGAGAAGCACCCAAGGCCTGGGAAGTGCCCAGGTGGCCAGGCGTCTGGGTGAGTCAGCTAATGGACATCCTGACGCTCCTTTTCTCGGTCGCTGCTGACTTGCAGGCGGGACTGAGGCCACCTGGCCCTCAGCGGCCTTGCCTGGGTCTCCCCGTCGCCTCCCGGCCGCCCTTGGTCTCTGAGAACCGGCCCCACCAAAGGCCCCCAATGGCACCAGCCAGGGCTGATGGCACAGGGAGGGGACAGCTGACCACTGGCTGGCCAGACCCTAGACCCTGCAGGGCCTGATTTAAAACAAGCTGGTCCAGGGCAGAGCTGGACAAAGCTGTCCAGTGGTGATGGGGACGGGCCGAGTTCGTGCTCTCCGGGACCGTGGCACCAGTTCTCATGCACTGGAAAGGCGGCCAGTGCAACCGAGAAACTGAATTTTACCTAATTTCAATTATTTTAAATTCCAACCTGAACACCTTTAAACTGCACCGGGCAGAGCTGCTATCAAGAGCGTGGACCAACAAGACTACGGCTGTTCTGAGGGCAGGAGAACTCGCGCTAACAGGTCTTTCAAGCCTTGGCCGGCACCACTCACCCCGGGTTGGGAGGGAGGAGACTCGGAGCCACGGGACGGGGACATGGTGACAGCCTGGCGATGGCGTGGGGGCCCCGTCCCGTCCCGCGTGTGGCACAAGGGGCTTGGCCTGGACGCTTGGGAGAGAACCAAGCCCCCGGCTGCCACATCTCAGTCCCAGGAGTGTCTCACTGAAAAGCAGGGGTCCCTCATTTTCAGTGTCAGCAGCCCGTGGGTCTCCACAGAGATCCTGGGGACGGACAGTGTAGCCTGAGCTGGAGGAGAAAAGCCCCGCCCTGAACCACGAGAGAGCTCATCCCCACAGACGGGACACAGCTCTTCTCTCAGGACCGCGCTCTCCCAGGTGCGGCTCTGCATTCACGGGACGCGGGCAGGACCTGGATACAGACTCAGAACAGGGACAGGAGGCTGGGAGCTGGAAGGGGCAACACGTTCGCCCCCAAATGCTTAGCAGCTCTTTGGGGGACGCCCTGGACAGACTGTGTCCCGGAAGGAGGGCCCAGGATGTGCAAGGATCACTTGCAAGCACAGTTCAATCAAGCCCTCTGCTGAGTCACCCCCTCCTCCACGGTTACAGCCTGGACTGGATGTGGTGAGCAGGCACCTGGGCACAGCAGCATCCAGACCTCCCCCGTGGTAGCCCCTCCCCGGGCGGCCGGCCCCAGGCCCTGGCTGTGAGAGCTGGGAGGGCTGCGTGTGCTCACAGCACGCACACACACACATCCTGACCGGTTAGTTGTCTGTGGCCTTCAGACAAACTCAGGGCCCAGAGCAGACTGGCTGGCATCTCACAAGGACCGAGGCAGCAGCTGTCGGTCACTGAGAACTCGGGGAGCCGGGCACCCCACACACAGCTTCGCTGCCTTCTCAAGTGACACATGGTTAGCAGGCCTCAAGCATCCCCAAGGGGGTGGGGGCAGAGCCAGGGCTCTTGTTCCAAGTTCCCAGGAAGGTGGTGGCAGGGCAGTGGGCCCGGAGGGCACAGCGTCACGCGCGAGGTGGAGCCGGGGGCCTCCCCACGGGTGTCCGCTCTCGCCGCTGGGCTGCGGTGCTCCCTGCAGGCAGGGGGGCCGGATGACTCACGTGGACCAGACGCCCTGAGCTGTCCACGTGGAGACGGACACCCGGCGCCGGGCTGCACCCACGTCCTTCCCTGAGGCGGCCTCGGGGGGCTGACTCCCACCCGGTGGGCACCTGCCCCTGTGCCCACGGCCCTGCTCCCCCCGTCCTCCCCCACCCCCCGAGGCGAGCTTCCCTTCCTCCTGCATTCGCTTGCTGGCTACACCGAGGGCCGCGGTGCCCCGGCTCCAAACTGCAGAAGAAAAGGCACGGGAGCGAGCCAGGGCCCTGCCGGCTCTGAGCAGCCCCTCTCTGAGAGGCTCTGCACAGCCCGCTTGTCACCCAGCAGTGCTGAATTTCCACGGCAGGCTTTTCCTGGCATGTTCAGCCTGGCTGTACACGCTGGGTTTTGTAAGCGTTTTAATCAATAAATAAATCAGCCCGTGCTGCAGCCATGTCCTCCATCTGGGGCTGACGGCAGAGCGGAGAGCGAGCAGAGAAAAGCCTTGCTGGAGGATTCTTTCGTATTTCTTATCCCCCTGGTTACGAGAATATTCCAGGCAGGACCGGTTTCAGATTCACCAAGTGCAGGTGCCCTAAAGCCAGGGTTTCCCGTGTACCCCCCCGCCCCGAACACCCAGGGGCTCCCAGCCCAGCACCACTGTCCCCTGCTCCTACCCCTGGGTCCTCCCCTAGGGAGCAGCTTGGGACGGTCCCTCTCTGTCCTGGCACATGGCCGTGGGTCAGCTCGGGAGGCCCGAGGGCCCGGTGAGGGCAGGCTCCTCTCCAGGGGCCGGTCAGCTCTGCTCACCAGGAGGCAGAATCTCACCTCTCCACCTTCCCCGCTTTGTGGGCTTCCTTTCAGCTGTTTCAGCAAAGGGTTCCCAAAGAAGGCAGGCAGGGGCTTCCCTTCCCTGGTGGCGCAGTGGTTGGGAGTCTGCCTGCCAATGCGTGGGACGCGGGTTCGGGCCCTGGTCTGGGAGGATCCCGCATGCAGCGGAGCGGCTGGGCCCGTGAGCCACAATTACTGAGCCTGCGCGTCTGGAGCCTGTGCTCCGCAGCAGGAGAGGCTGCGATAGTGGGAGGCCCGCGCACCGCGATGAGGAGTGGCCCCCGCTCGCCGCAATTGGAGAAGGCCCTCGCACAGAAACGAAGACCCAACACAGCCATAAATAAATAAATAAATAAATAAATAAAATTAAAAAAAAAAAAAGAAGGCAGGCAGAAAGCAGCGTCTTCCGTGATTTATAGCGCTCCAGGGATGCCGCCGGTACGAATCAACAGCAACTCCTCCTGGGGACTGGGCTCCCAGGAGCCGCATCCCGAGCCACCTGAGACTCTGCCCCCAAGGAGCCCTGTCAGCGTCGGCGGACGTGTGCCCGCGACAGCTCAGCCTCCGGCTGTGTCTCCGCCTGGACCAGGAGCTCCCTGAGGGCAGAACCCGACTTGTCCCTCTCAGCCACATACTCAGGGCTTGGCACCTGGCACATAGCGGGCGTCCAGGCAGCGGGCGACGTGGACGTGGCAGGTGGGTAGACCCTGGGCAGCTCCAGGCCGCAAGCGTCTGCACTGCAGCAGGAGTGTCGTAACCATCGAGGTAGCGGCTCCTCCCCTCCCCCCTGCGAGGTCCTCCTTCGCACCCATTAGGTCCCTCTTCTGGCCACCCCACCTTCAGGCTCTGGGTCAGGGTTCGGCTGAGGCTGGGTGAGCCAGCACCTCCTCCAGGTGGGCCTCCCCGAGCCGTGCTGCCCGCGGTGGGTGAGGCCGCAGACCGGGCGCGGCCCCGCCCCTGCGGCTGCGTTCTCCCCGGCTGAGCCCCGGACCACACAGTGGATGCTCAGACGTTTGCAGATCATGCAAAGGAATCAAGCGTGTTCTAACTACAGCTCTTTCTGCAGAGCACCTGTCTGCAGAGACGCACCCCAAAGGCTCCAAGGGACTGTATCTGGCATGCGGGCGCCTCCTTTGAAAAGACAGAAGGCAGTCTTCTGGCTGGAGCCACCCTGTCTCCTGGTGGGGGGGATGGAACAACCACAGACCACAAACAGCTCCCGCCTGGTGCGTCGGAAGGAAGAGTCCACAGTCACTCTCCAGGCAGAAAAGGGCAGGACAAGGAAGGCCACGACACCACCAGCCACTGGGCCAGGCGGCCCCGGGTGTGGGACACCCAGCTTCGAGGACACAGAGCAGCACAGGCGTGCGGTGTGCAGCAGCAGGATCCTGGTCTGAAACCCCAGCCCCGCGTCCCGCCCAGGGCTGGGCAGGGAGCGTTCTGGCCCCAGGAATTCTGTGTAGTGATTTAACGAGGGCGATGGTCAAGCAGGGACGCTAAGACACGCCACCTACTCTCTGGCAAAACCCACTCCCACTCTGAGAGGACACGGTCCCAGGACGACCGAGTCTGGGCTCCCGGGTGGCACGGTCTCCCTGCCCTCTATCCTCTGGGGGTCAGTGGGCTGAGCCAACGCCCGCCACGTGTACAGGCAGCCGTGTGGGTTAGGGGAGCGAGTCCCCGGCCCCTCTGTCCGTGGCCTGAGCCGGCGACAGTCTGAGTGCCCATACCAGGAGGAGAAGGAGGGCCGGGGCCCCTGCACCTGCTGTGGTGGCCTCTGGCTGCCCGTGGGTGGACACGGCCCAGGCCCGCACGCAGGCTCACTGCAAACTGGCAGGAAGGAGCAGACTCTGGTCAGCTGTGAGAACCCGTGAGCCCGAGCTGCGGTGCTGGACGTTTCTAAAAGGAGACTTTCCTCTCCATCCCCGCCGGGCCAACCAGGAGGGCACACGGACCGTGGGCACGATGGGGCGGGTGCTGCCTCCGGAAGCGCTGTCCCCAGCCTTGTCCCCACCTGCCCCCCTGGATCACAGTGAGGCCATCACCGTGGGGCTGACCCGCCCCCCCGCACAAAGCGCCCTGTGGTCCTGGCCCAGCCAGGCAGGTGGGTGCCCCATCGCGCCCTCAGCAAGACAGGTCCTGTCCGCACAGAGCATGTGGGGAGAAAAGTGGCAGAAGGGAAAAGAAAAAAGTCCAAAATAGAAATGAGGAAAAATACAACTGGAAACAATGGGATAAAATATTTAAAATAGAGAAAAATGGGAACAAGCCCAAGTGTCTAACAGGAGACTCGTTACATGAAGCAGGGAAATACCGGTGATGATCTATTTCACAGCCATTAAATATCCCGTTTTAAAAACATTCTAATGAAGTGAAAATAGTCTAAACAGAGGATTAAGTGGAAAGACCAGCATACAAACATGATCCCGATCATGTCTGGAAACAAACTCGTGTGCAGAACAGCAAAGTATTAACGAGGTTTTCTCTGCATTAGGGAAAGGGCAAGTTCTATTTCTTTAGACAGTATTTTTATACATTTACACATCCCACATTTTCTGTAATGAGCATAAATAATGTTTCTAATTAGACGGAAACATTTAAAAATACATATTATTTTCAGACTGAAAAGACATCAAATACGGCTCAGCTTCTGGCGGCTCCTTGGCGGAGCTAAGATGCAAGGGTCACTCGAGGGCTTCCCTGGTGGCGCAGTGGTTAAGAATCCGCCTGCCAATGCAGGAGACACGGGTTCGAGCCCTGGTCCGGGACGATCCCACATGCCACAGAGCAACTAAGCCTGTGAGCCACAACTACTGAGCCTGCAGACTAGAGCCTGTGAGCCACAACTACTGAGCCCACGTGCCACAACTACTGAAACCCGCGCACCTAGAGCCCATGCTCCGCAACAAGAGAAGCCACTGCAGTGAGAAGCCCGAGCACTGCAACGAAGAGTAGCCCCCGCTCACCGCAACGAGAGAAAGCCTGCACACAGCAACGAAGACCCAATGCAGCCAAAAATAAATTAATTAATTATTAAAAAAAAAAAAAAAAAAAAAGAGTCACTCAAGACAGGTGACTTTGCTGAGTTGGGTGCCAGCTCTGGAGCCTGTGGACACACCGGAGGGGCAGCCGCTCGGAGCCAGGGGGCATCTCCCCACCTTGCAGGGGCCGCCTGGGCTCAGCAGTGACTCCCCAGGAGCATCACAGGACAGGAGGGGCCCCCAGGCCCGCTGGACCAGAGCCCCCCCGACGCCCACGGTGGTGAGGCCCTCCCCGTCCCGTCCCCGAGCGAACACACCCTCCACTCGCCTTTGGGCACGTGGGCCTCGTCCAACCACAGCCGGCCGGCGGAGGCAGCTGCACGTAGAACACTGAAAATCAAAACAGTTTCCCACCCCCTCGAGCATAATGCAAAAAAACCAGACATTTCTCAGTTTCTTTTTTCTCCTGACAGCCTTCTGTTGCTGCTTTTCTGGCGATTCTTCTCACCATCTTGACAGCATCTTCAAAGGAATCATGCTAAATGGAGCCTCCCCTTCTACCCCAGACTCAGGAGAGCAAGAGTCTCAAGCCAGCTTCCATTTGACCCATTCAGGGACGTCCTGGCCACCTCTCAGGTTGGGGAACCGTGGGCTCCACAGGCACCAGGTGACCCACGAGACAGTGTCAGGTCATCACCTACTGTGCACCCAGCACCCTGCCGGGCTCCCCAGGAAACGGGAGACGGCAACAAAGTAAGGAGCCACACACACACGGCCCCCATTCTCAGCAAGTTCGCCACCTGGCCAAGAGGCAGAAAACACACACAGAAAGAAGGAAGATAATAATATTTAAGCCCTAAACCAGGCGAAAAAGACGTTTCGAGCAGTTTGCTAGAGGCGCAGGAGCGCTGGGTTTGCAGGACCCTGAGGCCCCACCCTGAGGCCACAGAGGGCACGTGAGCAGCAGCAGGGGCACAGCTGGGCAGCACCTGAGTCCTCGATCCCAAGGGGCGGGCGTCAGGGACGAGGAGCCAGGCGGCTGCGAGGAGCGGTCAGGGCTGAGCCGATCCGGAAGGCGATGGGCCGCGAGGGGTTCACGCAGGAGACGCTGAGGAAACGGAGGCTGTGCTGGAGGGTGAGGTCAGGAGGCCGGGGCCTCGGGGACGCCGGCGGGGACCTGGGGTGTGCACGTGCTCCTGTGCGCGCGCGTGCCCGGGGGAAACCTGAGTGTTGCAGGCCTGGGTACACCCACTTCTCCCAACAGGTAACGTGATAAATGTTGACTGCGTGGCTGGTGCCATGCATCCGGTTTCTGGGAACAGAAGTTCTCACTCTGCCGTCCCTGTTTCTCTTTGCTGCCAAAGGGAAAGAGGGACGCGAGGCTCTCCAACAATCTGCAGAGGAAGAAAGGACCTGGCTGCCACGGCGTCTCCATCTGTGGATCTGAGTCAGAATCTGCACTTTAACAAGCCCCCCAGCGTGCTGTCAGCACCTCAAGACGAGAAGCCGGACCCAGGTCGTAAAGCCCAAGGCCTGGGATCCCAGGCCTGTGGGCGGAGCTGTAGGGCAGCTCAGCGGTCACCCAGCTCAACACACCACGTGCCGGATGAGCAAACTGGGGTCTGAGAGCACTAACTGGTTTCCCAGGGCTCCCCCTTTTAAGATTTCATTGTCACCCAGTCTTGGGCTAAAAACCCCAAACCATCATTCCCCAACTGCACGTCCTCCCCCAGCACATGTTCCCGGAGTCAAGCACCCACCATTCCTCATCTTCCATGTTGTCGCGTGAAGTCACGGGGATGGAAATCCGCAGAGCTTCCCGTGTGCCTCAAAACCAAACACGGAGACATGTGTGCCAGGCGCATGCCAGCGCTGCCCCGGGGTCACCGTGGTTACCGAGCTCTGCACTGATTGCCACCACGCCCAAGGCTCGGCCAATGAGACACACGTCATCCAGAAATGCGAACTCGAACACAAATGACAACCGCTCTACAGAACAGTACACACAGCTCTTAGGTGAGTAACCCCCTGAAATGGTGGTTTTTAAGGCTCCTTCGTGTAGAAGCAAAGGGTTTGAAATCTGCTCCAGTCGGGAGTAAATAACGAGAAACCTGCTCTCCAGCCAGTGGGGTGGTGACGTGGCATCACTGCCACGCCGTGTGGAGCTGCACCCCGAGTCGTGGGCAGCAGAGACGGGCCTTTGTTCCCGGGGGACAGACAAAGGGCCGGAGAGGGATAGGTAATGATTTCTTTTCATTCGACAGCTTGGCAAATCCCGGTTTGTCTTCATAATGGCAGCTCCTCAGTTATAATTTAACACCAATTCTAAGAACAGTTGACAAACGAATGTTAGTGACAACACAATGCCAGTTTCATCTGCAGCCAGAATGCTTTCTTTATGTCCTTGACGAGCCCACGACAAGTCTGTCAATCTGGTCACACGGGTGTGTGCTCCGCAGACGGCACCGCCATCTGCCTTCCCGCACGTGCACATAAAGAGTCCCGGAAGCTACTGAGTGCGGGGCAGCTCCCTGGCCACCAGCTACCCCGCTGTGTCCTCCATCACAGGCGAGGCTCTGGGCCGGCCACCTCCTGGCCCTCGCGGGCAAGGAAGAAAACAGCGGCAAAGAGCGAAAGGACGTGTCCTCTGGGGACAGCACCTTCCCTGCAAAACTCCCAGTGAGCTGTCAGCAAATGCAGGACCGCCCTGCACAGAAGGGGTCTTTAGCCAAACGACAAACATTCTGTTCTGGGAGGCCCGTGAGTGCTAGTAACGTGGGGCATCTCCGTAGGGAACACACGTCCCGGCTTCATCCCACTTGCAGAGCTGGCGTATCCACTTTAAAACCCTCCTTCCTGGGCTTCCCTGGTGGCGCAGTGGTTGAGAATCTGCCTGCTAATGCAGGGGACACGGGTTCGAGCCCTGGTCTGGGAAGATCCCACATGCCACGGAGCAACTGGGCCCGTGAGCCACAACTACTGAGCCTGCGCGTCTGGAGCCTGTGCCCCGCAACGGGAGGGGCCGCGATAGTGAAAGGCCCGCGCACCGCGATGAAGAGCGGCCTCCGCACCGCGATGAAGAGTGGCCCCCACTTGCCGCAACTAGAGAAAGCCCTCACACGAAAACTAAGAGACCCAACACAGCCATAAATAAATAAATAAATAAATAAATAAATAAATAAAGTATTTAAAAAAAAAAAAAAAAAAAAAAACCCTCCTTCCTGAGCTGGGCCGAGGGACGCCGCTGCCACGCTGCGTGCTCCTGGCCCCAACACGTTAGGTGCTCGGGTGGCCTCTGGCCTCCAGGCCCCCCCCACCCCGGGACTCCAAGTGGACTCTGCAAAAGCAGTTACTGTTACGAAGGCCGCCCTGATTGTTAACGTCCTCTCCTACGAGTCCGGGATTCAGGTTCCTCTGCCTTCCCCGGGTTGCACGTGAGGGGTGTCTGGGCTCCCCGAGCCCCTCTTGGAGCCTCATCTTTCGGGCAAACCAGAGACCTCAGGGGCCGGAGACTGACGGGCTGGTATTGAAAGGAGCAAGGTCACGATGGAGCACCGTAGCCAGGGGCACAGGGCTGCTCGTGATGGGGCTGCCTGCCCTGGTTTGGAGCGTTCATCAGGCAGGTGCGGGAAGCGGAGAGACGGACACATACTGGTGAGAAAAGGGCCCCCAGGCGCATGGGCAGGTCAGGAGCCACGTCAGGGCAGAGCGGCCCCGCGACCAGCCGCAGTGGGTGAGCACAGCATCCTGGCCAGAAGCACCAGCAGGGGCCCCGTGGGAGAAGGCGGCACAGGCAGACACTGGACACGTCCGACCACAAGCCAGGATGTGGTCCAGACAGCTCAGCTTCCTGGGCTCACACAGGCGGGGGAGAGGTTCTTCAGGGCCAGGGGAGCCCCCAAAGAAGGGGGCTCTCAGAGACTCCAGGGCAGCTCAAGACGCCAGAGCACCTCAGAAATGACTCCCGTGTCCTCGATGAGCCACAGAGAGACGTGTCCACTTATCCACATCTGCAGTCCAGAGGGTCTGCAGACCCCGGTGCTGCTCTTCTACCAGGGGGTCAGGAATTGGGGAAAGGACGTGATGGCTGGGCAGGTTTGGGGGTCACCATACCCCACCCAGAGGAGGTACGGTGGGGGTCTTCACATGACTCCAGCAGAAACCAGTCCCAGGTGACATCATCACAGTCCCCGACGACATCGTCACATCCTGGGTGACGTCATCATTCCCAGGTGACGTCACAGAGTCCCAAGCGACATCATCGCAGCCCAAGGTGTAAAGCAGACATGAGCCCAGGTGTCCTGATTTCAGAACTCGCTCACACATTGCTTTTTGCGAATGAGCCACTTTGTGAATCAGCGCCTTTCATTTGTTACAGGGGCACGTGGTTTCCTTCCCTCAAAGGAATTCCCAAGTCTGGGAATAATGCCACAATTGGGTCAGGGCCCCAGATTCTACGTCCAAATGTCTTCGGCCTCGGGAAGTTTACAAAGTCCAGAAAAGACCTGAGAGTCCCCCGAGGCAACTCTAACTGGAAAATCTGAAGGTCAAGGAATCACAGCAAAAACGATTTACGATGAACTTCCTGAATTGGTTAGTACACTGTTCTGGCCAACTTCAAAGGAAAATCTTGGTGAATCTGGGCTCGGTTCAAGGGATGAGACGCAAACATGAAAAACCATGAAGATATTTTATAAAGAGCCTTAGACTTGTCTCCCTCAAAGCCCAGTTTTCTATAACAAGTCGGTTAAGAGGTGCAGCTTGTCCAAGAAAACAAAAATTAATTGGCTTTCAATTTCCAGTTGACCTTGGAAAGGAGAATTAACCCATTTGCAAAGGAGGAACTAATGTCTAAGTCAGTTTTCCAGACTCTGAGGGTCTGAGTATCCAGATTAAAATCGCCACAAGGAAATAAAAACTCCATCTGAGCACCAAGAGGGGGTCCAGCTCCAGCGCAGGCCAAGGGACTGGCGTGAGCTTGGGACAGAAGGGGGTGACCGCAGGCAGGGGCCTCACTCTGACCGCAGCAGCTCTGCTCACCATCTCGGTCTGAACGCCTCAGGGCAGCAACACGCTGACCTCAGGGATGCAGGGCCCCTATGGGAAGGAACCCGGAGCACACAGCCCATCCAGGTGACCGGAGCTCTGGGCGGGCGAAGCCAGACCCCACCTCTGCTGAGAGCGGCAGATGTCTGCCCAGAGAGACAGGACAGACACGGCCGGGGTCACATCTGGGGTCACTTCTGGGGGTCGCCATCAGGCGGCAGCTCAGCAAGAATGACACTCCCACTCCTTGGAGGCAGCCGTGCCGGTTGGGGGGCCGACCCCAGACCCAGCCACTCAAGCCTCGTCTCGAGTCTGACGTGCTGTCCACACTGCACGAGCCGAACCGCTGCCGCCAGGGGTGCAGGCTGCAGTGTGGACAGTGTGTGGCTTCTGCTTGCGGCCCCCGTGAGGGTGTCCAGGGCCACTGCCCGCTTCAAGGGCCTGAGGTCGGAGGCTCTCTGACCCGGTTTCTGGAGGCTGAGACCCTCGGGGCTGCCACCAAGGACATTCCCAGGTCCCCTCCCGGTACCTGCCCGACAGAGATTCTGGTAACATCTTTCTTACTAACTGCATTCTTGGGTTTCCCTCATTCTGCCAGCTCATCCCTGAAACAAGTATTAGGTAGAACAGCTCTCATCTTAAAAACATAGTTCCATACAGCGCAGGGCCCTGTAAATTCAATTTGCAGTCTCACACTTGGCATTTGTTTGGGGGTATTTCCAACACATCAGGAAGACAGAATGCCTTCATGGGTGAAAACCAGTACTGATGGCTTTGCCTAAAGACTTACCATAGTATTTATTTTCTTAATACTGCCTGAGGTTTACGTATCATGGCAAATCAGCTGCATGCCGCTCTGCCGAGCTGGTCCTAAAAGCACCAAGTGCACATCTTCTGGGGAAAGCTTTTGCGTGAGCTTTCTCGTGGCTCGTGTGCGCTTATGAAATGTTTCATGCTCCCCTTACACCTCATCTCCTGCTCAGATGAGAATCCATTGTTTTTCGGTCTGTAAATAGTACATCCTTCAAATAGTACAAGGAAAACAGAAACACAGCTAAGGAAGATTTGCTAAATTTTCAGTGCAAGGAAACTATTGTTTCCATCAGCATTCCAGACAGCCTAGGACCAAAAGAATAAAAAATAACGTCCCTACAATTACCCACCCTCAATTACCCTCAATTCTGAGGAGCTGATATAAAACCTGGTGACTACAGGTGACAACTCTGTGTTGTATAATTGAAATTTGCTAAGAGGGTAGAACTTCAGTGTTCTCAGCAGAAAAAAAAAGATTAAAATGTGAGAAGATGGACGTGTTAATTAATCAGATGGAGGGAATCCTTAAACAAACTATTTCTTCAATTAAAAAAAATATATTAACAGGGACTTCCCTGGTGGTCCAGTGGTTAAGACTCCATGCTCCCAATGCAGGGGGCCCAGGTTCGATTTTTTGTCGGGGAACTAGATCCCGCATGCATGCTGCAACTAAGAGTCTGCACGCCGCAACTAAGAAGTTCGCATGCCACAACTAAAAGATCCTGCATGCTGCAACTAAAGATCCTGCATGCCGCAACTAAAGAAGAGATCCCATGTACCGCAATTAAGACCTGATGTTGCCAAATAAATAAATACTTAAAAAAAAATATATATATATATATAAACAAAAAAGATGCTCCGAAAATATTCCTTACAGTCTTTTCCCCCAATACATACACGTAAGGCAATGAACATGGGGAGGATCCCACCACACAAAGAATTTTGTATTTTTTTTTACTTTAAATGTTCCAATATCCTTCCACCCTTTACAATGGCCTCATTATTGGGATGAACTTCTTTACAAATGAATCTTTGTCCTTTTTTTCTTTTCCCCACCAGATTCTCAGGCTGGAATTGCCAGATCAAAGCTGATGTGCATCTTTTCCAGATGTAGACAAGTTGCTTTTCGACTTGTGGAAACACAAACTGGCCTCATTCTCTTCGTCATCATTGACTGTTATCTGATTTTGATTAATTTATTAGACGAGGCCTCTCATTCTTAGAGTTTATGACTAAGGTCGCTTATTTTAAACATATATTTTAGTAATTCTTCTTCTGATGCTCAATAGAGTCCTTTGGGTCAAAGGAGGGGTGGGTTTGGGGGACGTGGGTGAGGCTGGAGATGGGGAGAGAAGTCCCTGTAGGAGAGGAGGCCAGAGAGGGATCAGTTCCCATAAAGGCAGTGCCCCCAGAGGCCAGGGGAGGATCTGGCCTAAGAGAGGAGAGAAAACCTCGGGGATCTGAGTGAGGGGGACACAGGGCAAGTGTGAGCAGCTCACAGGTGGAGAGAGCGGGGGAGGCACTCCCACCTGACAGTCGCTATCCTCCTATCCTCCCGTGAAATCACCGCTTGCATGTTACCTACCTGGGGGGGGGTGTCTACCTCGGGGCGCTGTCTACCTGGGGGGGCTGTCTACCTGGGGGCACTGTCTACCTGGGGGGGCTGTCTACCTGGGGATGCTGTCTACCTGGGGGTGCTGTCTGCCTGGGGCGCTGTCTACATAGGGGCGCTGTCTACCTGGGGGCGCTGTCTACCTGGGGGGGTGTCTACCTGGGGGCACTGTCTACCTGGGGATGCTGTCTACCTGGGGGGGGGGTGTCTACCTGGGGGGGGGTGTCTACCTGGGGGGGCTGTCTACCTGGGGGGCTGTCTACCTGGGGGCGCTGTCTACCTGGGGGGGGTGTCTACCTGGGGGTGTGTGTCTACCTGGGGGGCTGTCTACCTGGGGGTGTGTGTCTACCTGGGGGGGCTGTCTACCTGGGGGGCTGTCTACCTGGGCGGGCTGTCTACCTGGGGAGTCTGTCTACCTTGAGGGGGGCTGCCTTGAGAGGGAGAAGCAAGAGTGGCACTAGGAGCTTTTCTGCGGCCACCACAGGATACGCCAGGGGAACCCAGGCAATCACCACTATCAAGTCAGGTATGGAGGCTCTGCTGCAGAGCTGTCAGTCACAGGTTTAAAGACTTGGTTTTATTTCATCATTACCAACAGAATACATAACACAACCGTAACACATAGAAATGAGAAATCATTATCAACAGAATACATAACACAACCGTAACACATAGAAATGAGAAATCTGCTTTAAGGCACCATAATCTACCTGTCAGTCGTCTTTTGGCCTTTCCTCCTTGCCGAGGTTTATAAGATTTTTAAAAATATGATACCATTTGGTATCCTGTTTCTTTTTAAGAGCCAACACTTTTCTACTGAATTAGTCTTAGTAAAAATCAACTTAAATTGGATGCATAACACTGAACTCACTGCATATATGAGAGTTTAGAGATCCCTACGGTATTAATTAATAATATGGAAGCTGTTCTCCACTGTTGGCTATTTTTCACGATACTAAACGAAACCTTTGTGTACATGGTGTTTGGTTTCTGTGTGTTTGTTTTGAGGCTTATTTTCTGGTGGCAGATCCCCAGGGTGACCACGGGGCCCAAGACACGGAGCTTCGAGTGCTCTGAGCCCATCACTCGGGTCCCAGGGGCCGCAGCCGACCGTGACCACAGCCTCCTCCAGACTCTGCTCTTCCTCACGTTCCCGTCAATTTGACAGCTGAGAAACAGCATTTTATTGTTTTTTCAAATGTGCGCCTCTTTAATTTCTTAGACCACACGTTTCTCCACGTTTTCAGATTACCAAGATCAAATGTTTTCCAACATTAACTATTGTCATTTCCTCTATCATGAATTATTTACTTATGTTCTTTGCTGTTTTACATGATCAGGTTTTTGGTTGTTTTAAACAACCGCTTTTAACAAATTCTCCATATATTAAGAACATCCACTATCAAAATATGCTCTGTAAATATCCTTCCCAGTGTGTATCTTGTCTTGTAGATTAACGAGATTTTTAACTTGCTTCTACTGCTGTGTGTGGTCAACCTGGCCGCACTGTCTCCCTCCCCAGGCTGGGGACTTGTGCCGGGTGCCGACTCTCCTGGTCTCCCTGTGCTCTGGGTCCTGGTGTCTCCCCCTTGCGCCGGCTGACACGTGTCTGGGGGCTGCTTCTCCCCATCCACCCCACCCCCACTCCAGTCCGGCCGGCTCACCTGGGGCGAAAGCACAGGACCTGAGGCTTTCAGGATCTGCCAGGCGGCTGCAGTTCTGAGCCTGGGTGGGAGGCCCCCTAACTGGGCTGCCCCCCAGGCTCACGAGTCCGTCCGCATCAGATTCTAGCCGCAAACAGGAAACAGCCCCACGGGCGTCAGGACGTCGTAAAACGACACGAGGGGCAGGCGGGCGGCCAGGAGGCCCTTCCCCGCCCCGACCTCTAAGGTTTCCTCCAATCTCCCCGAGAGCCTCTCCTGGAGCTGGTGTGGGCAGTGGGGGCGCTGCTTCTCACAGGGCAGAGCCCTGGTCCTGGCCGTCTTCAACCAGACCTGGCAGAGGGACAGCCAGGGAAGCACAGTGTTCACCCCCAACATGCCCCGCAGGTCTCCCGTCTCCTCCCGAGGAAAAGCAGCCCAGGGTCCCGTGCCCGGAGAGGGACAGGTCACACTGACAGTG
Source organism: Balaenoptera ricei (assembly GCF_028023285.1). Classification (NCBI taxonomy): domain Eukaryota; kingdom Metazoa; phylum Chordata; class Mammalia; order Artiodactyla; family Balaenopteridae; genus Balaenoptera; species Balaenoptera ricei. The sequence goes on from NC_082651.1 coordinate 1,037,727, forward strand.
TGCGCAGGGGTCCTGTCCTCTGGATGGGGACGAACCTCAGAGGGTGGCAGGGGCTCCACTGGGGGATCCGGGCACCTCCTGGGGCTTCGCCCCGTGACTGCCCGGGGGAGGCCGGTTGTTAAGGGAAGGTCCGAGGCTGTCACCGGGAGCGGCTATCACTCCCAGAAGGAGATGTCTTTCTTTCAGGCAGAACCATTACAGCTCAAAAAATGTCCCCAGAACAAGCCACTAATCTTGGAGAGGTTTATGGCTTAGGTGGGATTAATGCAGGTCACAGCATCACAGCAGGTCACACTGAGTCTCACAGCCTCCGGGACCCTCCTCCACGCAGTCTGGTTCTGCGGGGTCCAGAGGGCAGCCAGGATGAGCAGAAGGGGGCGGGGGGGACCCTCAGGTGCAGGGTGAATGTGCAGGTGAACAAGGATAGGGAAGGGCCGCACAGGAAGAGTCATAACGTCACCGGCAAAGCTGCCCCTTCCCTCAGGGACGCCCGGACTGCAGATCTGCCATCTCTCTGGTGCAGACATGCACCTCCCTCTGCTAACACCAAAACAGCAAAAGCCAACAAGCCACAGCCTCGAGGTCCGAGGCCGCAGTGCCCCCCACACCCAGCCAGGGCCCTCGCACCTGTTCCCGCGTCTCTAGGTGACCAGGCGGCCCAGTGTCCCCTACCTGTCACCCTGCAGGAGCCCGATGTGAATGGTACACACTCACCCGGCTCAGCCACAGAGGAGGGTCAGAGATGATTAGGGTCTCAGACTGGACCCTCAAGGGCCCTCAGAGGTCACGGGGGCGGAGTCAGGGGCTGCGGGAACCACACTCGTGTTCCTGGTTCCCCGGCTGCACCTGTCCCAGAACCACTGTTTTTTCACTTACAGCCTGACGTGCCTTGTGCGCTTCCACCTGAAGAAAGCTGCTCCTCTACAAAGTGCTTGGAGACCACAGGCGACAGCACCTCCGAGGGACCCACCCGCTCTGAACCACGTCACTCTGTGCTCTGGCTTAAAGTGCTGCCTCCAAGGAGGAGAAACTGGGGCCCGAGGCATCAGGGAGGCTTCCAGACACGCGGACGAGCGGCAAAAACGCAGCTCAGACCCAGGACATGGGCAGAGCCCCTCCGGACTCAGAGGGGGATGGGGCCGTGCGGGGATGCCCCTCCCCCCCAGACACACGTCCTGGGCGGGTCCCCAGGAAGGCAGGTGTGGCCCTGCGGCGCGTTCTGGCCAACTAAGGCCGGCGAGGTGTGTCACCCGAGAGCCGGGGCAGACATGTTTCAGATAAACGGAAGGAGCACCGACAAGGATTTGTGTTTTCCAGCCCAGCGTTTCCCAAAATTGGTTCCAAAGGACACTGGCTCCGTGAGACATCTGTCATCAAATAAATTCAGAAAAACTGTCTACTTTACCTTCCTCCTGAAGGGCCACAAGTTTTGGACACTAAATGTCTTCCAATAAAAAAAGAGTTTAACATTTTTTAACCTAAAGTTTTCCTACATGAATCTGTCCACGGAATGTGCATTTGACAGCATTCCTGCCAACAGCCTGAGAACCAAAACCCTGGTCACTTTAGAAATACCAGGAGTAATCAACTAATCAACCAGTAATCGATTCAGAGATTTCAGCCACCTGCTTAAAATATTCTTAATTTTACTGCATAGCTACTTTGGGAAAAAATCTGGCATTTCTTATAAAGGTAAACACACATTCACCCTACGACCCAGCAATCCTTCTCCAAAATATTTATCCAAGTGAGACGGGAAGTTACATCCACATAAAATCCATTATGTGAGTGTTGCAGTGACTTTATCAATAACTGCTCCAATCTGCAAACACTCGGTTCCCTTGGGTGTTAAGTGGACTCAGTGTGATGCGTCTACACAACGGGACCTCAGGCCACAATGGGAAGAGGCTGGACGATGTGGATTGGCCACACCTGTGCTGGGCCGGGTGAGGGGCTGACTCTGGGATCCAGGGAAACCCCTTCACCCAATGTTCCGGAAAACGCAAACCACAGGAAGGAACACTGGCCGGTGGTCCCCAGGGGCTGAGGGGGTGGGGGGTGACAAGAAAGAAGGAGATAGAACTTGCAGTTTTATATCTTGATGGGAGCAGGGCGGGGGCAGGTCACTCAACTGCAATTATTTGTCAAAACTCACAGATTTGTAAACTGAAAGTGAGAATCAATAAAAACCTAAAATGAACCCAAATTTAACTTAGGTTGAGGTGTAAAATAAGGGGCCAGATGTGTTCACATAACCCTGTAAACATCATCAGGGAAATCCAGGCCCAGCTCTGGAGCTCCTGGTTTCCATCACTGACATATCGAGGTAACCCACCTCTGCTCAGCCAGGATGATCCCACGTTTCCCTAAAACACGCTGCTGGTTGGTCACCCCCTCCCAACGGGAGGGAAAGGCAGGGTGGAAGGAGAGGGAGACGCACAGCTGCATCACTCACGACCAGGAGAGAGGCTCACACCGATTGCATGTGAAGAGGCGTGAAGCTCCACGCCACGTCACGTCCCTGTCAATCTGCACAAACATCGCACGAGGTGGACACAGACATCCTACCTCCAGACACAAACCAGGGTCCAGAAAAATGCAGCACCTCACCTGGCTACCCAGGCAGTAGGTGGTGAAGCCATAAGTTGAACCTGTATGGACCCTTCTAGCAACTCTAGTGTTTCTAAGGCTAGAGAATCGATACCTGTAGGGCAGCCGCCACACCTCGCGTTGGGGGCTGTGGAGAAACTGGAAGCCCCGGCACCCTGGGGGGCGGGAGGTGATGCAGCCACTCTGAGAAACAGTCCGGCTGATCCTCAGATGGCCAAACAGAGGAGAGGCACCACATGACCCAGCAATTCCATCCTAGGTGTTCGCCCAAGAAAATGAAAACAGAGCCCACGTAGAAATGTACACACAAATAGCCACAGCAGTGTTACTTATAATAGTCAAAAAGTGGAACAATTCAGGTATGCATTATCTAGTGACCAGGTGGATGAAATGCGTGTATTCATACAGTGGGATGGGACTCGGCAATAAAAGGACCCGTGTTCTAAAGCTGACCGTGGTGAGGGACCACAGCCACCAAATCACACACCTTACGTGGGCAAATTCCATCCCAACAAGGCTATCTTTAAAAATGGCGTATACCTATCCCGGTTTCATGAGTGAGAGAGTGACAACACAATAAATACGTCCCAGTACTCGGTAGCTGCCTTCAGAATGCACGGTAAGATTTAACTTGGAAGCAGACTAAAAATACTAATTACATTCTTACTTAGGCTAACGTTACAATTAGTACGCATCCTCCACCACATGTCAACTCAGAGTAGAGGCAAGGGGCTGGTTCACCGGCAGGGGGAGAAGCAGCCCATCACTGAGTAAGAAACAGCAGAACCCCCAGCAAAACCTATGAACCGATGCTGACGTTCACTCCTGTAGATGTTTCTGCAAAAAGAATTCGAGCTGCACCTTGCAAATGGGGGAGGGCCGGTCGCCACAAGAAGAGAAAGGCCCGCAAGCCACGACGCAGGGGTGCGGGGGTGGCGAGGCTGCTCACTGCCCTGACTTCCCCGCGATCGGGGGGCACGGGGCTGACTTCTCCCAGGAGCTCTCTGTACCGTCACAAGCTCGTCAGAACGTCGCCGGGGTGCCGGGCCTCCACCTGCCCCCACCACTCCTCTCGCTGTGAGAGAAAGAGCAGCAGGTAGAGCGGAAAGGAGACAAGGAGTAACCGCTCCAGTGACAGCGCCTGCAGCCCTCCACGCTCGCTCCCAGGAGCCTGCCCCTCGGAAGGCTGCCGTGGGGACCACGCAGGGCCTCTCGCGGTCAGCCCATCTCCTACACGAGCGACCTGCCCTCCTGCCTGAGCCACACGGGAGGGGCCCAAAGGGACCCCTTAAAAATAAAAAACATTTATTTTTATCTCCTTTAAAAATAAATATGGGGCTTCCCTGGTGGCACAGTGGTTAAGAATCCACCTGCCAATCCGGGGGACACGGGTTCGAGCCCTGGTCCAGGAAGATCCCACATGCCGCGGAGCAACTAAGCCCGTGCGCCACAACAACTGAGCCTGCGCTCTAGAGCCCACGAGCCACAACTACTGAAGCCTGCGCGCCTACAGCCCATGCTCTGCAACAAGAGAAGCCGCCGCAATGAGAAGCCTGTGCACCGCAACGAAGACCCAATGCAGCCAAAAATTAAATAGATAAAATTTAAACAAATAAATAAAAATAAATATAGTTAATGGATAAACAAAATGTGTGTTACATACATAAAACGGAACATGACTCAGCCCTAGAAAGGAGAGAAATCCTGACACCTGCTGCAACAAGGATGAACCTAGAGGCCAGCAGAGCCCAAATCCTGTGCGATTCCACATGTGAGGGGTCCTACACGGATGGGCACGTCTTATTCTGCATCCGATGCTCTGGCGTCCGGGGCCTTGCTGACCCTGCAGGGACGGCCCTGCCCAGCGCTGCCCGGTCTGGAGTGAGTACACGACAGGCCACGAGAGGGCCTTTCAAACGCAAACCCACCGGCCCCCATCCACACCCCAAACACCCCCGCCTCCATGGGGCCTCACACTTGGGCCACCCGCCCCTGCCCTCATGACCCGGGGCCAGGACCAGGCGACCTGGGACAGCCCCTGCACCCCAGAGCCAATGCTGAGCCCGCTCCTTCCCTGGAACTACAACAAGGCCCCGGCTCACGGCCCCCCACTCCCCCTGCCCCCGCCCAGCCCTGGTGCTTCCCCGTGTGACCCCCACCTTGCTGTGCCCCCTCCTCTGGGGTCTGTGAGCAACAGCCTGTATTCTCAGCCGTCTCTTGATCTGTCGGCCTCACCATGCCTGAGTCGTAACAAAACCCATATTAAAGCCCCCGAACAGTCCAATCCATAGAGATGGAAAGTAGGATGGTGGGGGCAGAGGCAGGGGAGGGACGGGGAGGGAGTGTTTAGTGGGACAGAGCTTCAGTTTTACAAGACAAAAAAGTTCTGGGGATGATGGGGGGGATGGCTGCACAACGATGTGAACGTACTTAATGCCACTGGGCCGCGCACTGAAAAATGGTTAAAACGGTAAATGTGCACGTGTATATTTTACCACAATAAAAATACACAGATAGCCAGAGAAACAAGCAAAAGGAGGCTAGCAGGTGCCCTTGATCTCATGTGATGAGAAGGGCGGTCACCTCTGTCGTCTTCCTCCCAAAGCCCACCCCCCAATTATGGGAAAAACAGCCAACGACCCCAAATGCGGGACAGTCTACAAAACCCCTGACCAGCACCCTTCCGAACTGTCAGGTCATCAAAGACAAGGAGAGCCTGAGACCTGTCACAGCCCAGAGGAGCCTGTGGAGACAGGACGGCTCCGCACGGTGTGATGTGCATCCTGGGCGGGGCCCTGGGACAGAAAGGGGACTTTCAGGAAACTGGAACAGAGCGCGGAGGTTACTTAGTAATAATGCACCCAGGGCACCACAGGAGGGAAGGGGTTAGCAAGAGGGGAAGCGGGACGTGGGGCGTATGGGATGCAGGCACAGACATCCTAAAGTAAAAACGCAAGGGTGGAGACAGAACTGGTCCCCAACATCCTCCGGGTAACAGAGGCTCCTCTACCAGGCAGTTGACTGCACCTGCTCACTGATGAGACAATGAGAGCCCCAGGGGGACAGACATGCACAGGGTGACACCTGCCAGCAGGCACATCCCCGGGACAGAATTTTGATGGTGTAACAGGCGATCGGCACAACATTTGCCAGACGCGGCAGGTGCATGACCCGCAGCGTGAAAATCTAACTGGCCGTCTGTACGTACCACGAGAGAACCAGGTTCCACGCCAGACACACAGCGACGCACACGCCCACCCCTGAGCCAGGATGGCCCCGACACAGCATCAGAGGCACCAGGGCCAGGCTGCCGTCTGCGGAAGCCCCAGGAATCCAGGGCACACATACAGACCAGGGCTGCTGGCTCACTCGTTCAGGGGAGGGGGCGTCCGGTCCTGCCAGCCGGGGCAGGGGTCCTCCCAGAAGAAGGGAAGTTGAGCTGGACCTGGATGGGCTTGTAGAATCCTGACATGGGCACAAGAGCGGACGATGTGGCAGGCGGGGCACAGGAGGGGAGGCCGGGAGCCAGGGGAGGGCAGTCCTCCACACACAGATGACCCCCATGCAGTGGCTTCCCCAGGAGACAGGTACAGATGAGGTCAGGGACCAGTCAGGCCAGGACGCCCACGAACAGCCCAGCTTCCCCTAGTGACTCCGTCCATGTCCCAGCGCCTCCACGGCACTTGATCTTGGCTGGCCTTGTGACTCCTTTCACGTACCAAGGGTAAGAGGTGCCTGGACCACCCGCCCACATTCACTCGCCACCCCCTCCTCCCCGACCTTCACCCCAAGGCCTGGGCAGGATCCCCTCGGCTTCCCGAGGGACCCCAGGACCGAAATCTAAGCTGCAGCCACGTGACCGGTTCACACAACCACCAGATGCACCTCGTGCTCTGCAGATATGGCAGAAAAAACAGGAAAGCCTTCCAGGAACAGGACGGAGGCCCACGTCATCCCCTCCCACAGGCGTGACCCTGGAGCCGCCAGTCACCTGGAGACCCAGCTCCGGAAGAATGCAGGTCGTGAGGGCACCTCTGGGTGGTGAGTCCGGCCCCAGGAGACGCCATCGACCCTGGACGGCCCGACACCTGAGCAACTAACACCCCTTTCTCTCCCTCCTCGTGTGCACTGGTTCAAGTCAGGGTTTCTGTCTCTTGCAACCATGAGGACCATGGTTCTATAGGCAAGTATTTCTCTTGCTGGGACAGAAACTCCTTGGCGCATAAACCCCGCCATGTGTATCTGCGTGTCCCCAGGAGCCAACATCACGCCTTCACACGGGAAACCCCACCAGCGCCCAGGACTGAACTGAGTTTCCGAGTGAAGAGAAGCAAGAGGGGAGATGAAGCAAGAGCAGTGATTCACACAGAAGTGAGGAGGGGCTGAGAGAGCCCCTCCCGGAAGGACAGTAAGAGGTGGAACCGAGGAGGGCCTGGCAGGGGCCGCGGCTGCAGCTGGTTTGCTGGGTGTCTCGGGAGGTTGGGAGGCTTAGCCGCTGCCATGTCTCCCGTGCGGCCAGGTCCTTGGTGTCAGTTTCCATAACTACATGTGCGTCAACTGGTGATCACATCTAAACAAGCTCAGTGATCCTCACCTGCCTGCTCTGACATCAGCTGTAAATAAATAAATACGATACAAAGGAGCTCATCTCCGCAGACGTTGATAACAGGCCTGGAAGCTGGGTTGTCACCCGGGAGGCAGACGACAGCACCCCCTCGTCCCCCCACCCAGAGATAAGACAGGGGTTTGGCCTGAGTTGAAAAGGACAAGACCAGCGGGGCACGAGGGTCCAGGGTCAGGCCTGCTTCTCATGACAGGCGACATTCTAACATCACAACCACATTCCCTGTGCTGGTTCCAACCACAGGAGGTCAGGGCAGGGTCTCTTCAGAAGCAAACCTGAAGCCAAGAAATAAACACAAACGTGAGGTCAAGGACAAGTGCGTGGAACTGCTCTCATCCCTGCCTGAATATTTACAGGAAAGGGAAGCAACCTCCGATTTTCTGAATTCAAGCAGAAAGGGAGCTGAGCTGCCAGTCTGGCTGGTCCTAGAGAGGGGCTTGGGGTGATCCATGCGGGAGACCGGCCTCTGTCCACACCCTGAGCTCTGGCACCAGCCAGGCGGGTGGCTCTCACGGTCCAGCGGGAGGGTGGTTTGTATAAGAATTGCTGGGAAACTTGTTAAAATACAGGTTTCCTGCCTGGGGAGGGGCCTGGGTGGAGTCCAGAAACCTGCAGTGTGAAACCGTCCTCACTCTTCCGGGTCTGTCCTCCCACTGGGCTGTCCACCACCCGCCCAGCCTGGCCTCCGAGTGTTGTTCTCCTATTAAAATACAGCTCTTCGAAACGCTGGCAGCCACCAAGGGGCCGGGGCAGAATCCCAGACTAGGAGGAGCCTTAGAGCCTCACTCCACACGCTGGGAACTGAGGCCAGAGGGTCCAGTGGCTCCTCTGCCGACCCCCAGTCCCGCCCGCCACCAGAAGGGTGGTAAGAACGTCCGGGCTCAGCCACTACCTTCTTCCAGACCCAGTCTTTCCTGCAAATCCACAAAACTGTTTTCAGTATTAGATTAAACAAAAATTTTTTTAAAAGGTGAAACAAAACAAGACTGTGTTATAATTCCCTAACTGTCCACTTGAGTAGTAGATGTGTCAGCTTCGACTGTAATCGATTAAAATCCAGTTCCTAAAGTCACAGGAGCCACATCTCACGGCTCAGGAGCCACACGGGGCCCGTGGCCAGGGCTGGCCCGGCGCCTGCGTCTGCGCTGACGTGCTCCCCGCTCCCTTCACACCAGGAGAAACTGCTGCTTAAAAGGATTAGGCTCAGGGGGCAGTCCAAAACCTACAGCCACACCTACAGCGCTCACCTACGACAAGCTCTAGGGCTCCCGTGCTAACACCGCGCCAGCCTTGGTTTGCTGTGAAAATCTGACTTTGATGCATCTGAGCAGCTACCCCAGCAAAGCTCACGCCCCACAGCTATGCCTGCCCCGCGCCACACACTCCGTCCGGGGCTCAGCGGGCTTGGGCCTCGGTTCTCTCTGTGTAAAACGAGGGGCTGGGCCAGTTCCCGCTCTGAAATTCTGTCCCTTTCTGAGCCAAGCTGGCATTTTAATATCGCTTCTTGCACTAACACACGTGTGCCCAGAGAGACCACACGTGCACACGGTTACAGGGAACGCAGTCGTGCGGGCAGGCGGGTGGTGAGGGCAGCACGAAGCGGCCGCCACGCTGGGTCCTGCCCACGAGGCCTCTGAAGTGGGCAGCTAAGTGGGTGGCCACTCGTCTCATCTCCGGAGATCCCACTACAGGTGGTTGAGAGGAAAGAATCCTGACAGCTTCCATCCGGCTGCTGACCCGGAGGCTGACCTGAAATAATCTGGGAATCGACCTCTTCCAGGACTCAGTCAAAGCCAGCAGCTCCGCAGCTTCTGACGCCTCTCAGGTCTGGGAAAGCACCGCAGCTCAGCCCGGAGATGGTACACGGAGCGTCACGGGACGCTGGCCGACCCAGCAGGGGACACACTCAGAAGGCTTTGGGGGTGCCATGTGGTGGCAGGAAAACAAACTTCCTGCTGAATATTGGGAAATGTGCATTATTCGCTATGCTCTTTGTTTTGTTTTGTGTTTTAGCAGACGGAAAAGTCTTGAGGCAAATCATCCAGTTTCACAGACACACTGGGATGCTGGCACCTGCAGCAATGGGCCCAGCTGGCGCTGGAGTTTTGGGAGCGGATGCCAAGCCGCCTCTTCTCCGGCTGCCAGAGCCCCTGCTGCACTCGGGCCGCACACGCTGGCTCACACATAGCACGCACCCGGCCCCACGCGGGAGCCGCAGCGGGGACAGCGGCCGAGAGCCGACTCCTGCTCAGACCCCAGCAGGCGGTGAGATGGGCAGCCCCTCACAGTCACCACCTGACGCTGGTCCGGGGCCCGACCAACTCCTGCCCCCTTCTGTCCCATCTCTCCCCGAGCTCTGGCCAGTCCACGTGGGATGTGAGGAGGGCAGAGGGTCCACACCTCTCCAGGCAGATGACTCGACCCGGCTTTGGTTAACCCTGAACAACCACCACGGACCCGCAAGCTGAGACTCTCACATCAAGAAAGCAGCTGCACATGTTGACTTAAGGTTTTATCTTGAAATTTGTCTCCGTCGTAATTAACGCCTTCTTTCTTCTATTTATAACGTACTCATATGTATATGGTTGCTTAGTGCCCTTTGTCGGAAACAGCTGAGCTTTCTACTTAACGTTTTTACTGTGGCAAAATATATATAACATAAAACTGACCATTTTAACCATCTTCAGTCACGGTTCAGTGGCATTAAGTACATCCACACTGTTGTGTAAGCATCACCACTGTTCCAGAACTTTCCATCCTCCCTAACGACTTTGTGCCCCTTAAATGATAACTCCCCCTCCCTCTCCCGTGCCTCTAGTAACTTCTATTCTACCTTCTGTCTGTATGAATTTGACGACTCTGGGCCTCATACAATATTTGTCCTTTTGTGACTGGTTTATTTCACTCAGCATAATGTCCTCAAGGTTCATCCATGTTGTATCATGTCTCAGCATTTAGTTCCTTTTTAAGGCTGAGTAATATCCCACTGTATGGATGGACCACATTTAGCTTATCCATTCGTCCACTGATGGACACTTGGGCTGCTCCACGTTTTAGCTGTTGTAAATAATGTTGCTGTGAACATGGGTGTGCAAATGTCTCTTCAAGTCCCTGCGTTCAGACCCTGCATATATACGCAAAAGTGGAATAATGGCTGGATCATACGGTAATTCAACGTTTACTTTTTTGAGGAACCTCTACACTGTTTTCCACAGCAATTGTACCATTTTTCATTCCCACCAACAGTACACAAGGGTTCCAATTTCTCCACATCCTCAACATTTGTTATTTTCTGTTTTTTTGATAGTAGCCATCCTAATGGGTGTGAGGTACTATCTGATTGTAGTTCGATTTGCATTTCCCTAATGATTAGTGATATTGAACATCTTTTCATGTGCCTATTGGCCATTTGTGTATCTTCTTTGGAGAGATGTTTACTTAAATTCTTTGCCCATTTTTTAATTGGCTTGTTTGTTTTGTTGTTGTTGAGCTGTAGGAGGTCTTTTTTATACTCAGGATATTATTCCTTTATCAGATATATGATATATGATTTGTAATAGTCCTCCCATTCTGTGGGCTGTCCTTTTACTCTCTTTACAGCGTCCTTTGATGCACATAAGTTTTTAATTTTGATAAAGTCCAATTTATCTATTTTTTCTTTTTTTGCCTGTGCTTTTGGTGTCATACTTAAAAAATTATTGCCTAATCCAAGATCGTGAAGATTTTCACCTGTGTTTTCTTCTTAGTGTTTTATAAAACTCTTACGTTTCGGTTTAGCTCTTACATTTAGGTGTCTGATCCAGTGTGAGCTAATTTTTGTATGTGGTGTGAGGTAAGGGTCTGGCTTCCTTCTTTTGCATGTGGTTCCAGCTTCCCAAGCACCATTTGTTGAAAAGACTGTCCCTTCCTCACTGAATGGTCTTGTTGAAGATCAATTAACCACACATGTGTGAGTTTACTCCTGGACTTTCTGTTCTGGTCCATTGGTCCATCGTCTCTTGTGGGCCAGTACACATACTGTTTTCACTTCTGTAGCCTTGTGATATGTTTTGAAATCTATAAGTGAGTCTTCCAACTTTGTTCTTCTTTTTCAAGATTGTTTTTTGCTATTCAGGATCCCTTGAGAGTCCACATGAATTTTAGGACGGCCTTTTCTATTTCTGTAAAGAAACACCATTGGAATTTTTTTTTTTTTTTTAGGATATTAGTCATTTTATTTTTATTTATTTATTTATTTATTTATGGCTGTGTTGGGTCTTCATTTCTGTGTGAGAGCTTTCTCTACTTGTGGCAAGCAGGGGCCACTCTTCATCGCGGTGCACGGGACTCTCACTATCGCGGCCTCTCTTGTTGTGGAGCACAGGCTCCAGACGCGCAGGCTCAGTAATTGTGGCTCACGGGCCCAGTTGCTCTGCGGCATGTGGGATCTTCCCAGACCGGGGCTCGAACCCGTGTCCCCTGCATTGGCAGGCAGATTCTCAACCACTGCACCACCAGGGAAGCCCACCATTGGGATTTTGATAGTGATTGTGTTGAATCTGTAGATCACTTTGGGAAGTATTGTCATCTTAAAAAATATTAAGTTTTCCAATCTATGAACAAGAAATGACTTTCCATCTATTTCTCTCAGAAATGTTTTGTAGTTTTCAGTGGGCAAGTCTTTTACTTCCTTGGTTAAATCTATTCTTAAGTATTTTACTCTTTTTGATGCTGTTGTAAATAGGATTGTTTTCTGAATTTCTTTTTTGGGTTGTTCATTGCAAATGTACAGAAATACAACTGAATTTTGAGTGTTGATCTTATGTTCTTCAACTTTGCTAAATTCATTTATTAGCTCTAAATACTTTTTGGTGGTATCTCTAGGGTTTACTATCATAAGATCATGTCATCTGCAGACATAAATAAATTACTTCTTTCTTTTTGATGTGGATAACTCATTTCTTTCTCTTGCCTAATTTCTCTGGCTAGAACTTCCATTACTTTGTTAAATAGAAATGGCTATACTTTCTACTTTGTGATATTAAAATATTCGTTATTAAATGATGGTGAGGGACTTCCCTGGTGGCACAGTGGTTAAGAATCCGCCTGCCAATGCAGGGGACCCAGGTTCAAGCCCTGGTCCGGGAAGATCCCACATGCCGTGGAGGAACTAAGCCTATGCGCCACAACTACTGAGCCTGTGCTCTAGAGCCCGCATGCCACAACTACTGAAGCCCGGGCGCCTAGAGCCCATGCTCCGCAACAAGAGAAGTCACTGCAATGAGAAGCCTGCGCACCGCAATGAAGAGTAGCCCCTGCTCACTGCAACTAGAGAAAGCCCGAGTGAAGCAACAAAGACCCAACGCAGCCAAAAATAAATAAATAAACAAATGATGGTGAAATTTTTTTTAACGTTCTACTTGGTAAAATGAAGAGGTGAAAACTATGTACTTATACAAGATGCTTTGGAAAATATACTGAACTGAAACCAAATACTGATCAAAACAAAAGTCTGGTAGAGACTGCTGGATGTGCTTGAGAAAGCCCAAGACCCTCTGATTCTCCAGGCGATAGAGCCCCACCCCTGCTACAGGTGATGCTTGGGACGAGGGGTGGGACTCCTCACGGACAATCAAGTAGAAACCATCCAAATCCAGGTGAGTTACATGAGGACTTGAGCCTCAAATAGCACCCCAACCAAGAAGGAAGGGCCAGTCCCCATAAAGGGCGTAAAATCAGAAGAGAAAGGAAGAGACGGCCATCCGCGAGCTCAGACGCCAGAGAGAAGGCAGCGCTCCACCTGGTTCTGGTGGAGTAAACAGGGTGAAGCTCACGGGGGTCTGAAGAGGTCAGCCCACAGCCCCTCCCCACCCAAAAGGATGACGGTGCCATCACCCCTCACCCGCCCCGCTATCACCCGTCCCCACCCTGTCGTGCATGTCACATGCTGAGAAGCATGACCAGGGATGGGCAGCAGGGGCACTGAGAAAGCCTGGGAGACCAAGACGGTGGCGGAAGAGCCCAAGTGAGGCCGGGCGATGAGGGGTTAGAAGAGGCGCTGGCATGGGGTCAGCTCTGAACGCGCCCGGCTCCCCCCAACCAGCTTCCCGACCTCTGTCTTCTTGCATCCACGGTGGGGCTGCCTCCCAGCCCATTAGCGCCAACGGAAGTGTCCCGAGGGCAAACTGGGCACACGCGACAGCTCTGAGAACTCTGATGCGACAGTAACATCGCAGGTGGAGAGTGGGGACCAAGACCTGGACGGATGTCCACGGTGAGTCGAGCCTTCCCCGAGGCCCGGTCACCTCCTCGGTGCTTGGCAGTGGGCCAGGCTGGCGCTCTGTACCCTGCTCGCCGTGGGTCAAGAGAGAAGCCCTGGCCTGGAGTCGGAGCCTGACCCTTCTCCAGCTCTGGGGCTCACCCTGCACCCCGGGGAGGCCCTGCCACCCTGGGCTTAGCTCCTCCATCTGTAAAGGAGGGATGGGTCTAGACCAGTGGTCCCTGTTCAGGAGGAGGGACAACACACATGACAGCGCCAACACACATGGAAGGGTCCCTGGCCCTTGTCAGAAATGCAGGTTCTGGTGAGGCCCTGCCCAGACCTGTGGCATCAGAAACCCGGGGGTGGGAGTGGGAACAATAGGGGTCCCGGCTCCACAGAGAGGCAGCCCAGGTCGAGAGGTTTGGGGCCTATTTGCTAAAGGTCCCTGTTCTCTTCCAAAAACAGAGGCTTTTCTCTTAAAGCCACCTCTGCATTTGCTGCCCAGACCATCGGGCGTGACACACCAGCCCTGCTGGGTCCAACCCACAGCCCGGAGGCACAAGCATTGAGGCCCAGCCCCACGGCTGGGCCGGTAAAAGGGCCCCGCCTGCCCCACCGCAGGACAGGCTGGCATTAACTGCACACAGCGGGGCAGTCATCTGTGTCAACTGCTATGCCGTGGTTATTTGGTGTTAAAATACAGGCCTGCTCCCCAAAAGGCCTGGAATATCGGCTTCCTCCTGCTGTTGGTCCATTTCACTCCCCCTTAGGCCTCTGCTCTCGTTCTGTCCACCAAACATGCACAATGTGGGAGGTCAGAGTAAACTGCCCTGAGGTGGACATTCTAAAGATGCTCAGGGCTTGGCGAAGGCCAAGGTGACTTCCTCTCCCAGTGAGATGGGAATAAGCCCATTTCTCTATCCTGGCCATCAACCTTCAGCTGGACAAAGAAACTGGCAGAGCAGACTAATGACAAGACCAGGGACACCTAGACGCAGCTTGGCCTGGAGGACGGGCCGTGACCCGGGACAAGCAGGTAACATTCTCATGGGAGCCGGGGCTGCCACCCAGCTCTCCGTGTGATACCCGCAGCCCCAGCTCTGCATCTACAGGCGGGGCCACCCGGTTCTCCAAGGACATGCCATACACTAAAAAAAGAATAAAACGTGCTCAAAGCTTCAAGGAAACCCAGAATTGTACTGAGTGACTGCTCCCAGAATAGTCTACAAAAATGTTTGCAAAAGCAACCCAGCGACAGATGATGGATAAGTGAAATGTGGTCCATCCACACCACGGAATATTTTTCAGTCTTGAAAAGGAAGGACATTCTGACACCTGCTACAACACGGATGAGCCTTGAGGACATTGTGCTCAGTGACATAAGCCAGACACAAAAAGACAAATACTGTGTGACTCCACTCATGTGACGTCCCCAGAGGAATCAACTCCACACAGACAGAAAGTAGATGGTGGGGCCTGGCGGCTGAGGGAGGGGGAGGGAGTGAGTGTTTACCGGGGACAGAGCTTCAGCTTGGAAGGATGAGAAGGTTCTGCAGATGACGGTGGTGATGGCTGCACAAGGACGCGAATGTGCTTAATGCCACTGAACCCGGCACTCAACAATGGTTAACATGGTAAAATTTATGTTATGTGTGTTTCACCACTATTTCAACTTATATCAAGTCCTAGCAGAGGATCAGGTAGGCGCGTGACCGCACATCTCTGCCCACCGTCGCCACAGGGGAGGACGCCCGCCTGGAGCAGGGGGCCCGGCGAGTCTGCGGCCGAGGCTCGGGAACCCCCATGCTGGAGCTCCGCCCCCTCCCCCAGGCTTCAGGGTCCACTTCTGCCCCTTCTCCTCTCGACGGCCCAGCTGGGGCGGATGTGAGGCTGTGCTCAGGACATCTGCTCTCCTGGCGCCCAGCTTCCTCCTCTGCTATGTAGGCCTGACCACCTTCACGCAGAGCACGGCCTCCAGCCCCAGATTCAAGGGGGTGATGGGGCCGGTAAACGGTGTGCCGGCTGGGTTCCTAGAACCACCTTTCCTCCACATTTGGGGCTGAAGCAGCCATGTGGGAAGCTGCTGACACACTTGGCCTGGGATTAACCGGTTGGCATCTCTCCCCACGACCACGTAGGACCGTGAAGCCAGAGGCGGGGACGTTAGCAAGCCCTGGGAAAGGGGCACGCGGTCACTGGCTTGGACGCCCTGTGACCTCCTGGCCCTGGCAAGAAAGGAGCCAAGAACACATCCGCAGCTCTGAGTGGACCACACCCCACATGCGCCCCGGGGTCCCTAACATCCCGTTTCAGAAGAAGGTGCACACGGGGTGAGTTCCAGCTCGCCCTGCATCCTTGAAACAACTGTGCCATGTCTCCCGTGAGAGGTACGCAGGGGGACGCACAGGGGACCCAGCATCACAGGCAAGAACCCACCTCCCAGCCGGTGGAGACCCGGGAGCCGGCAGGGACCTGGGAGCCGGCGGGGACGGGTCCTCTGGCGAGGCCCTCAGCAGAGGCAGGCTGGCCGCTCCTCAGAGGAAGAGACACACAGGAAACCGGACTCGTCCTCCAGTCCCTCCTCCAAGAGGCCTGGGACCCTGACCAGCCGGCTGTCGGGCATGATTCCGGGCATCACCACGGCCACTGCAAGCAGCCCGTTCACCGCACGTGGAACCCTCCCATGTACCCGCAGGGTTCAGCCCCTCCCCTGGAATCTGGAGCCAGCCGATGCCCAGAGCAAGTGTCGGCGAGTTATGTCTTGAATCCAGGGGCCCTGGTTCAGGCTTCAGGCAGAGGCACAGAAGGGGCCACTGCAGAGTCCACTCCGTCCCTTTAACGCGTTCCGTGCTGCCGTGCTCTCAGCTCACCCGCCTCCGCCGATGGCCCCTGCTCTCCTAACGCCTGTCCCCGACCCCAAGCAGGGTGGCCAGGCCTCGCTACTTCCTGCCGCGTTTCCTCCTGATGTGGCGCCACCTGTGAATTTCATTAAATCGCTCTTTACAGTACTTCCAGCACCAGTAATAAAGATGGTAAACAAAACCCAGGCTCGGAGCTGGCTGTGCTGGCGGGCACTCCCCACCCCGACCCCGGGCAGTGACCTCGTGTCCCTGGGACCTTGGACCTGGAGTGTGAGCCCCACGGAGACGGCCTTCAGTGCCCGGCACAGGCGTTCAGTAAACGTTCACTGAGCTGTGGGGTTGAACTGGTCCACACTGAAGCTCCCTCTTCTCTTAAATTGCATCAGAATCCCAAAACTGGGGCTGGGTTTGGGGAGTATTCTCCCCTGCACACGAGCAAAAGACAGAATTCCAAACCAGAGCAAAATTACCCAAACGCCGGAGACATGAGGACAGACGGAAACAGCATGTGTCAGCTGTTAAATGGGTCCCCAAAACGTGAGATGCTGTTTAATTAAAGAGAGACCGAAAGAAAATGGATCAAAATCAGTGATTAACCAGAGTAAAGCCGACTTTAGCCACGGACAAAATCACATATGCAATTCAGCCTCAGTTGAGTCTTACAAGACCTGCTTTATTTCCAAATTCTACGGGCAACACACCACCTCCTGCGGCAGCTGGTCCCCTCCCACCCCGACCCCCCGGAACAATCACACCTTTATCGTTCACGAAGACAACATCCTAACAACCCACAAACCGCACCTTGCTCCTCATGGAAACACTGTTTCCCTGGAAAATTCCATGACACCCGTTCGCAAGGCAGATGACTCTGCTGCACATTATTACATACATAATTACCTGCATCACAAATATTTTCAAAATCGAAGCTGAGCCTTCTTGCTGTCACTTTTTCTTATGCCGTCTCCATAGCAACCTACCTCCCCTCCCCCAGAGACAAGAGAACACAGGAGACATCTTTAAATTGGCATAAATTAGAGACAAATTCTTTATTTAATCAGATACACGGCTTACTCTAATGATTACCATCCCCCAGAACGACCCAGACATAATAACTGTAGCTTCTCAAACTGAGCCGCTGTAAACAGACCTCTCCGTTTACAATGGACGATGGTGTAATTATAAGATACGACGCTCAGACCTCCACACCCGGCACCTCGCTCCCTTCTCAGCGCACTCAGCCCCCCACCCTTCCCTCCTAATGATCCAGGATGGTTCTGCCCTGGCTCCGAGGGCTCACACACAACCAAACATAGATGACCTTCCTCACCCAAGGCAAGCTCGGGGCTAAAGCGGGGTCAGCACACGCAGTGACCACAAAGCCCCTGGGTCAGGACCGTGGTTACGACGCCCCACCGAGCCCAGGAATAGCATCTGATGCCGAGGGGGACTGCAGCAGGGGGGCGAGCCCTCTATCCTCACACTTTCAGTCACAAAGTACCTGAGGCTCAAGCAACCTCAGAGTCCAGGTGATGCCCTGAGGGTCCCAACTGCCGCCAGGCCTGCAAACGCTTTTTAGAAAGTGAACACGATCATCTCAGTACTGCACGGAGCTGAGGGAAACACACACCTACTTCTTCTTCTAAGTAAACAAATAACCCACAGCCTGCAGCTGGTTTCCATGGAAAACAGGAGAGGAGGAACATCAGCTGAGGTCCAGGAGTGTTGTTCACACAGGTGTCACCTCCCCAGGTGGGTGCTGGGAAGTCACGGAAGAGGACCCCGCCTGGCCCGTCCAGGAGACACCAGCCCTGCCGAGCCCAAAGGGAGCTGACCCTGACCGGGCGCCCTCAGCAGCCACCCCCCACCCCCATGAGTGAGGAACGTGCCCAAAGCTATTTTCACTGTGAGCATAAATTGTCACATACGTTGCTGTATTTTAAAAGTTAAGCTTCCAGGGGCTTCCCTGGTGGCGCAGTGGTTAAGAATCCGCCTGCCAATGCAGGGGACATGGGTTCGAGCCCTGGTCTGGGAAGATCCCACATGCCGCGGAGCAGCTAAGCCCGTGTGCCACAACTACTGAGCCCACGTGCCACAACTACTGAGTCCGAGTGCCACAACTACTGAGCCCGAGTGCCACAACTACTGAGCCCGAGTGCCACAACTACTGAAGCCCGTGCACCTAGAGCCCGTGCTCCGCAACAAGAGAAGCCACCGCAAAGAGAAGCCTGCGCACCGCAACCAAGAGTAGCCCCCGCTCGCCGCAACTAGAGAAAGCCTATGCACAGCAACAAAGACCCAAAGCAGTCAAAAATGAAAAATTAATTAATTAATTTTAAAAAAGATTTATGTTATATTAAAAGTTAAGCTTCCAAAATTATTTACCTGGGACATGAGAAAGCCTTTGGTTTGGCCCCCACCTCCAGTTCAGAGAACGACACCACTGAAATGACCCACAAACCCAGAACGGGGCTTTTACAGAACAAGGGGCCTGGTGTCATCAGAGGGTCGAGGCCTTGGAGAGCAGGGCTGGGGACACGCCCCGGAGCGGGGTCCCACACAGGGTGTCTCACCCCCATGGTCTCTCTAGGACAGTGCAGGCGGCCTGACATCGCAGGGGTGGAGGCCAGATGTTTACCTGCACAGCTGAGAAGCAGCAGTGCTATTGAGAAGCCCTGGCCTGGATCAGAGCGACCAGAGCCGCATAATAAGGAAAAGCAACGAATGAACCGCGTTTTAACAAAACCCACAAGAAGATTTTTAAGGGACAAGTGGGGAAATCCCACTTCCTGGACCAGATGTTCGCTACTGTTCCGATATTGACAATATTAGGAAGTTCTTGCTGGTTCTTAGTGGGCTGATGGTGTTATACTCCCTTGTTCCTCAGAGATGCTGGCTCATCTGGGGCAGAGGGAACAGGACGTCTGCAGAATTAAAGTTTCATTTCATGGTTCATCCAAGGTGGACAGACAGACCGACAGGCTGAAAAGGAAAAGCAAGCGTGGCAAAATGAATTGAATCTGAATACAAGTGATGAAGACACAGGCCTTTACCAGATTTTTCTTTCATCTTCTCTCCTTGTTTGAAAATGCTCACGGCAGGTTGGGGTGAGGTGGAAATTCTGGCCTTCTGTGAACGGCCTTCTGACGTTTTCCTGAACGTAGAATATTCCAATTCTCACATTCAGAACGTCTTCTGAGCATCAACATCGGCACGTTTGAAGGCCGTGGGGGCGCCGCTGGAGGATCTGCAGGCTCAGCCCCGCCATACAGTTGACCAAAGAACCGGACTTGAGGAGGAGGGAGGGGGGAGCGAGGGGGGGGGAGCCTTGTGAGACAAACTGCAGGCATCCGGGAGTGCGGGAACCGAGACGGAGGACCTGCCCCACTCGCGGGCACAGATGGAGACCACGGGCCTCAGGCGCAGCTGCACCACGGGGAAGAGGAACGGCCACGGGAAGCACAGGAGGCAGCCACGGCCACGCCAGCCATGCAACGGGAGCCTCACTTCTGAACAGAAGCGGCCGAGGAACCAGACCCCGTCCTCAGTGACGCAAGGATCGCGGGGCCGCGGCTGACGCTATGGGAGGGCCCGTCACTTCAGGGCAGAGCCAGCAAGGGCTCCTCAGCTGCAGCTTGGTCTGCGCCATCCACCCAGGAAGCCAATTCCTGACAGCGGTGCATCTGCTGTGTAGACGGCTGCCTCTGCTTTCTTCACCTGCCCTTCCACACGCTCCCTGATGGACAAGGGCCAGGGATACAGGCCGGGCCCCGCCGTGCTCCAGACCAGAGAAGCCCAGGGCCCCCACTTTGCTGGGGGGAGCCCCCATAACAGGTTCACCAGGGAAGCCGTCCGTGTCTCGGGGCATAAGGGCGCCAGGCGACCGTGACTGCAGGGCAGGGGTCCGGGCTGCAGACACAGGCCAGAGCGGGGGCTTGGGGCCCCTGACCAGCCGGGACACGGGGCCAGAGCAGAGCCAGGAAAAGCCAGGAAGGGTGAGAAGGACGAGCAAGGTCTGCGGGAAAGCGGGGCTTGGTGCCACAGCCCACGGGGGCCGAGGAGGCTGTGGGGTCTGTGGGAGTCCGTGATTACAGGACCCAAACTGCGGGCAGCCCTCCTGCAAAACCCGAACCCCACTGGCCCGTCAGGACCCCCTGGCATCACCTCTGCAGACCGGGGTTTGGAGTTCGGGTTTTATTCTGTCCTCCTGTAAACTGGCTACAGCCATACCCCTAGGGCTGCCTTAAGAGAACATGGAGACAGTATGTATTATCCACCACCTCCCACCCCAGGCAGCTGCCCACAGTCTCCTCAGAGACGATGTCGGCTCTCTCCTCCCTCCCAGCACCTCGGGGCCGGGCTCTGGCCGAGCACCCTGGTCCCACCCACAGACGCCAGATGCACCCCCTGGGCTGTGACCACCGAGCTGTCCCCAGATGTTGACAAAGTCCCAGGGGCCACACACGGGGCCCTGAACTGTGTGGCAGCCCGTCGTGCCCCTCTCCACACCCCCCAGCTCTGAGTCTTATTTTAGACTATTTGTCACCTGGGTGTTTAACCCCTGTTTCTCACTGTTGAGAATTTATTCTTCGGGGCCATAAATTTTACCACCGCATACACGATGCTGCAGCTGTGGTCTCACGGGGTGAGATCATGGGTGAGTTTTACTTCTTTCATTTACAACCCATGCAGTCAAATGTCACTCACGGTCCTGGAAGGTCCCGGAAGTGACCATCCTCTGCATCCGGGAGGGGCCTCCGAGGGGGCTGCTTAGGGCTCACGTTCCTGCGGGGAGCCGACCACACATGGCCTGACTGCCCCCAAAGCCATCGCGGCTGCTGAGCCCACCCACTGGGCAGCTGCCACACTGGACGTGTCCCTGCTCACACGACACCCATCTCCACGACACCGTCACCTCTCCCACCACCCAGATTCCGAGCTGAGGCTGCCAACCCGGGCCCATGGACGGTCCGTGGGACCTAGGGGAAGCCAAGCGGGGCCTTTGTGCAAAGGGCAGGAAAGAGGCTTTTCTCCCTTCTCCTGCAGTCTCCCCCCACCCCCTTCCCCCACCCAGCACAGTGTTTTTTATGGTATTTCATGCTGGTCTCTGGGTAGGAGGTCCAGGCAGAGTCATCACGGCCTCGAAGACATCCACCCCCCTGGGACTCCGGGGGGGCCCAGCCGGGTGGCAGGACCACGTGGGAGCCCAGGCACCATGTCCCAGCAGGCCCACTGTCCCTCAAAAGCACAAATCAAAGACAGATCATTAAGGGTATGAAATCCCAGCTCGGGGGTCCCTGGAGGACCTGCCGCTCTGGCACCTGGGCTCGTGGCCATCTGGGTGCCGAGTCACGTCCACAAACAGGACCTCGTTTGCTCCTGGGAAGAGGAGGGCCTGGTCCTCCCCATTACTGAGGACAAGACACAGGGTCCCAGAGATGACACCTGAGGACAAGGAGCTTGCAGGTGGCAGAGGCAAGATGGAAATGCACGTTGGTCTGGACCCTCCCTTCCAAACTGCGCAGTGGACGCTGGGACCCCCAGTGGGGGCGGGAGGCACACAGAGGCCCCTGCACGTCCTTCCTGTGCCCATGGACTTGTCCACAAGAAAGGGAGACAGCAGGTCCCCCCACGCAAGGTGGTGGCTAATGGACTCATGCAGGGCACTTGTGACCAGGACCACAGAAGCCCTGCTGGATAGGGGCTGCCATGCTCCCTGGCTCTGCGCGCCCGTGTGCAGGAACCCCCCAGGGTCGCGTCCCAAAAGTCAGGAGTCAGACTGTGGGCAGAGGTGAGGTCCCCCCGCTGAGCCCTGGCACAAGGGGGCCTGGCAGGGTAGGGGCAGTCGTGCTGGGGACACTCCCGCGCACCTAGCACAAGCCACCCAGGGTCCGTTCCGGTCCCTGCCCAGACCCAGCGGCAGGTTCAGGTGAGCCCGCGATCCCGGCACAGCGACGGTCCCGCAGCTGTGAGGCTGGTCCTCTGAGCATCACCCAAGTCCAGTCCTGTGACCTGGGCTGCCCTCAGCCAAGGGCCAAGCCGCGGCCTTCCCATCAGGCGGTCTAAGCAGCAGGAACCCAGGCTGAAGGCTGCACACCAGCGATGAAATGACCATGACTACCAGGGCAGGACCCCGGCCACGGCCAAACTGCCAGGGCTGAGGGTGAGGGTGGCCCAGCGTGAGCCGGGGCAGCAGGGGACAGCACCTGCAGACCAAGGGCAGCCTCTGCCAGCTGCTGCTGGAGGTGGCCTGTGGTGGGCCCAGGGAGTGACCACCCAGAGGCCACCTGACACACCTCGAAGGTGCACAGGGACTCCAGGGAGCCAGCTCCACCCTGACTGACCAGCTCATGACCCTGAGTGAGACCCAACCCCTCTCAGCCTCTGAGAGGCTTTGAACAACACGGCCCGAAGACGCCTAGTGTCCAGTGTTAACACACAGGGATTCCCGCTTTTGAAAAGCGCGTGTCTACACATCAGCAAACACAGGTCCCCAGAAGCTTCCGGAAGGCCCACAGATGGACACGTCGCCACCCTTTTCACTGTGGGACGGGTGCTGGCAACAGGGTAAGTCAGCACCCAGAGGAGGGAACAGAGAAACCGTCCAATGACCTGACTTACTCTCTCCCAAAGTCAAGAGGTGACAAAAAGCAGAAGAGTAACTTTAGAAGCCCAACAGCTCACAGCAGGTCCAAAGGCTATTTTAAACACCTTATCAGAACTCTGAGTCAAATGAGTAACTAAAAAAACCAAAAATAGCAAGTGCTCAGAAAAATAAAACGCGATAGCAGAGCCATCTGGCACAGTCAGAGGCTGCCTGCGGGGAAAGAGGCATCTTTCCAGAAAAGGACCCAAAAATAGCTCCAACGAGAGAGAAATCCACCACATATGCCAGGTTAGGTGCAAACGGGGACTGAGTTAAGCAGGTCTCCAGAGAACGTGGGGTCCCAAGTAAAACAGCTGGCTCGATGTCAGGCGGGAGGGGGTGGGGACGCCCCGTGGCTGGACGCTCGGAATAAGCAGCAGACCCTTGCCTGCAGGCCGGTCGCCTGGACGGGCTGGGGAAGCCTCCGTCTCCGCTCCTCCCTGAGCACCCTTGCCTGCAGGCCGGTCGCCTGGGCGGGCTGGGGAAGCCCTCCGTCTCCGCTCCTCCCTGAGCACCCTTGCCTGCAGGCCGGTCGCCTGGACGGGCTGGGGACGCCCTCCGTCTCCGCTCCTCCCTGAGCACACTTGCCTGCAGGCCGGTTGCCTGGACGGGCTGGGGACGCCTCCGTCTCCGCTCCTCCCTGAGCACCCGCCTGGGCACTGGAGGACACCAGGGCCCCTGCCTGGCCATCAGCCAGCGGCAGGGAGATGAGCCTGCACCAGGACGGGCCACCAGCGCACGGAGTGGCTGCCCCTGGCGGAGCCTGCACGCGGCACGGGGGCCCCAGCCTGAGCTTAGGGAGGCTTCCTGCGGGTGAGGGGCCGGGGTCCCCACCACGGGTGGGAGCCGGCCCGACGCGGGAGCTCGGGCTTCCTGGGGGCGCTGGTGCGGGGGTGGAGGCCACAGCCCTGTCCACGAACCCAGAGCCCTTGGGGCTTTTACCAGAACATCCTGACGCGGAGACCCCGCACACCATGTGCACACAGGCCGAAGAGGCTGCTCTGCATCCTTCAGAGCTCGTTTACGACCTCCTCTCCTCTGGTGCTACCTGGACTCTACATGGCCACCACCACTCACTGGCCGGAGGCCTTGGGACACCCTTAGTTTGACCTACTATGTTCCCTTTAATTGCCAGAAAGTTCTCACGTGAGAAAAAGAATGATCTGGGTCTCAAAATGGATGGGGCATACTTATCTTTCTGCCCAACTATTACAAGCAAATGTAGAGGTGGAAACATCCCAAATGTCCACCAATGGGTGATGGGTAAACACAATGTGGCATTATCCACACATAGGAATATTATTCAGCCGCTAAAAGGAATGGAGTGCTGATTCCTGACACAAGGGATGAGTCTGGAAAACCTTATCTGAGTGAAATAAGTCAGTCTCAGAAGATCACATACTATATTGTCCCATTCACGTGAAAACCCAGAAAAGGGAAATCCAGAGACAGGAAGTAGA
The DNA here is from genome assembly GCF_028023285.1 of Balaenoptera ricei. Lineage (NCBI taxonomy): Eukaryota > Metazoa > Chordata > Mammalia > Artiodactyla > Balaenopteridae > Balaenoptera > Balaenoptera ricei. Next base: position 1,062,166 of record NC_082651.1, read on the forward strand.
CCAGTGGTGGCTCAGGGCTGGGGACAGGAGGGAGGGAGCGGGTGATAGAGGATCATTTGGGGGTGATGGAAACTCCCTAATATTGACCTGTGTGATGGTCGCACTCTTCTCTGAATGGACGAAAAGCCCCTGAACTGTATACTCTGTGTGAATTTCATGGTATGTGAATTCTATCTCAGTAAAACTGTTAAAAGTAAAAAACGTAAACATAGGATGGATGACCAGGGATGTACTTTTCATTCCCCCAGCTTCTCTTCCTGGGGAGCACGAATTGTTTAATCTGATTACAGTTCTCTTACAGTGAGGCCTCTGGCATGTCCTTTGGGATCCAAAATCCAACTGTTAGGACTATTAAGACATTTTTCGTTGCAATTCCAATCTATAATCTCTGCTTACTCACCTCTGAACCAGGCTAAGTGATTTCTCTCCACACTGATATTTCGGTCGTCAACAGACCTGCATCACAGCTGCCCAGGCTGCTCCGCTCCGGGTCACAGGAGCCGCCGTCACCACGCTCCTTTTGTCTGAATTGCCCTTAATTTAACACGGCTGCTGTAGTTGATGTAGCATCTCTTGGAAGAATGTCCTAAATTAAAAATTTATAAAACCAGGACACACGAGTACATGCTCAAGACCCACACGGTGACCCGTAGTGTTTCCAGTGTCCGTTCACACCTGTCAAAGTTAGAGCTCATGGGTCCCTGCTTGGACCTCCACCAGGGGCGCCACCCTGGAGCCCCAGGGATGGAAACAGTTTCCAGACTTTAAAGTCAGGCCTTGGAAACTACAGCTGAGGGTAGAAATACCGCTCCACAGCTGGAACACACGCGTGAACTGACTCCTTCACGCTGAGTGATGGGTTCCTTCTGTCCCACTGTTGCCTGCCATTTCAAGATAAAACCCAACTTGAGGACCACATTGGCAGCTGCAGAAACTACCACATTTGCACACAAGTGACTTCATCCAAACCAGCACAATGTGCACCAGGCTAATGAAAATTAAATCCTAATAATAAAAGTCTTTTTCCCACAGTAATAAATGCCACAAACACTCCACGTTTTGAGAATGATGCCTGCTCAAGAAAAGAGATTTTGTAAAACTCTTTCTCCTGTTCTTTGTATCCAAGGCATCTCAAATCACTTTTTGGTAAGCCACGATTTCCCCAAACATCCCTATGAGGCTGGGTGCCAGCGACGGGCCCCCTTTTGGGTACAGACACAACCATGCAGAAGCAAAGTGGCCTGTGCACCAAGCGAGTCAGTGGCATCTGCAAGCGGCACCCAAGGAACCAGCTCTGGGTGACCGTAAACCAGCCCGTTCTCACCTCCGTCACTGTTTCCGCATTTGGGAAACGAGAGCAAGGAAAACGAGGTCAACAGTTTTCAAGCCATTTCCTCCAAAAGGGCAGCCGGGTCGGAGGAGCTAGGCCCCCTTCATCAACCAGAAAAGCACCACTGTCACCCGTTTCCGTTAAGCAGGGGGTCTTCTGCTGAAAATGTGGAAATGAAGGTTTCCACAAGCCTGGCCTGAATAACCCAAAGGTTGTTCTTTTCTAACCAGAGAGAAGCCCCGGCCTAGCCACCGCGTCCACCACATGCCTGGTGACCCCGTGACGGAGGCCCAGGCATGGGCATCCTCCAACGTCAGGTGGTGAGAAGGGCTCATTATACCTGGAGCGTCACCTCCATCTTCTGGACGGCCTTTTCCTCAATTACAGTTTCTTCATGTAAAAATGTGGGAAAGGTCTGCACGTGCAGCGATATGACACAGGGACAGTGCCCCACCCAGAGGAGACCCAGAGGGCACCCGGCGGTGGCGGGGGGGGGGGGGGTCTCCCTACTGCTAGGCTGCTGAGAATGACCAGAAACAGCTCAATGCTGCAGGCGGGGGCTACCCCAAACCCATGGATTCACAGTTGACCCTACTTTCATCTAAACAGGATTCACAGTAGGGACTCAACAGTCAAGAAAACCAAGACCTGACCAGAGACCCCTGGGCTGCTCAAGTCCTCATGGACCCTCCATGGATCAGCAAATGCCCCCTTCATCTCACAACCGGCCCTACTGCCCTGTCGGCCAGGAACCCTCCCCCCTGCGTCTCTAAGCGCACACCCTCCCGCCTGCCCCTCAAGGGCCATCGTCCTTGCCCCCCCCCGCCCTGCCCCGCACACGGCGCCCCTACACCTGCCATCTTCCCCATTTCTCTCCAATTGCATCTGCGTATTGTCCACGGCCGCTTTCCTTCGTGCCCGCAAAGCTTAAAATATTCCTCAGCTGGTTTTTGCAGAAAAGATTTGCTGATTCCTGCATTAAAGCAATTATTTAAATTAATTGGAGCTATCTCCCCGGCAGTTGATGACTCTCTAAAAATGATTAATTTGAGCCTCAGTCTTGTGTGTCACACCTACTGGTCATCCCATCCCGGGGGCGTCAGGCCATTTGGCTGGAAAAGGAAGAGACAGCAGACACAATGAATTTTTTTAAACAGTTTGCAGGTGACTTTACGTGCGCACGGGCTGTGGAAATAAAACAAGAAGACAAACGTGCACCAGTCACACAACATAATTAGGTGCAAGGGAGGCTGGTAACTTGCCGTCCCCATTAACTATCTGCTCATCAGTGTCATGAAATTCCACGGGAGAAGAATCTACATTTTGGAAGTTTACGACCCATCAGCAGCAACCTATAAAAATAAGACGCTGCTCTGATTGCAATCGAGGGAAACAGCTTCATCACAGCTTTTGTTAAAGCTCACATACACAAAACCACCCAATTACAGGAGGATTTAAAGCAACAACAGAGTCAGAAAGCCCTGAGAAGCTTCCCTCCTTCTGAGTCCTTCATCACAACCGTGGACAGATGGTTCAAGATCCACAACCCCGGCTGCTTCCAGCCGCCTGCAACTGCGTGCAGGGCGTGACCCCCGCCTGACGCCAACCAGGGGTGCACCTGAGACCGAGGTCTGTTCCACCAGCGGCTGGAGGACCTAGACGTGCACTGCGGGGGGCGGGCCTCTCGGGGCTCACAAGAGATGGTCAGAACTGCTGGACGCTGCGGACAGGCAGCCGGGAGTGATGCAAACACAAAAACCATTTTCTGGGCTTTTAATTTCAACTTTGATTATTTAATAAGACATCAGATTGATATATTTCCAGGATATATATTTGTAATTCACTAGGAAGTCATTTGGTGAGAGAGTATGAAAAATGGAGAACACTGCTATAAATAACAACGAGGCTTTTTCATCTCGCTAAATAAAACTCTTTGTGGAGAAACTCCAGTCCGGTGGTGATGGTCATTTTTCCCCAGGAGGGTGACACAGGAAGTCGGGGGGTCCAGCACATAGCCCCCGCCGGTCGGGCAGTGAGGTGCACGGAGCCGAGCACTTGGACACAGAGGCTGCAGCCAGGGCTCCCCCAGAGTCAGGCCCCACGACAGGTCCCCTCAGGACACCCGAGGCCTCGCCCTCACCGGGGGGCACGTTCGCAGTTTTCCGTCCAGAAGAAACTCAACCCTCAGCGAGATCACAGGCTCCTGGAGCCTCGGGTTTCGGCTGGAGCTCGGGGTCCCTGCCCACGTCCCCACTCAGGCCAGGCCCCAGGGAAGCCGGATGCACTGGGGGGCTGCCTCTTTCCGCAGAAGAACCCTCTATTCTTCAGACTGAAAAGAGCACTTCAAACGTATTTTCGGATTCTTTTATTAAAAACAGAAAGTGCTAGAATAAATGCCAGCTGCTATAAATGCCCAGAAAAGCAAACACTTTCTCCCTTTCATGGCACTTAAAGGAGCAGCCTGGAAAGTAGGCACGTTTCTATTGTATTCATAGATGTCAATAAATAACCAAATTGTAACGTTTTGCTTTTGCAGTGGTGTCTCTCAGAAAGTCCCAAAGCCACGCCCACAGCAGCAGCGCATGATGTGCCGGTGAAACTCTGAAGCAGGATGAAGCACTTTGCGATTAATCATCCCCCAGGTAGCCGGGACCAGAGGGGATTCCCCTCCGCACGAAGCAAAGCCGTCCAACTCCCCTCCGGGGTGGCCAGCTCCCTGGACACCACGTGTCACACGGCGTCTAGCCCTGATGTGCACGCGTGTGGCCCACGTGTCTCGGTCCTGGGAGGACAGAGGCCCCTTGGAGCCGAGGGGGAGAGAGGACGGAGACAGGCACGCTCCAGACCAGACTGTTGTTCTTTTCTGCTTCCAGATCTTACGGAAGCAAGAGCGAAAGCCGGCAGGTGGCGAGTGGGACCCTGAGACTGGCAGCAGGGACGCCTTCCCGGGCCCAGGGCTCTCCTCTGTCGTCTTCCTGCTCATCAGACCGGGCCCCGCAGGGAGCACACCTCCACCTGCACGGGGTGCGGCCTCCACCCAAGGAGGGGGACCAGAGTGGAGGGGGCCCCATGCCACTGCAATGGGCACGCATGCACATACGTTTACGTGTGTGGCCTCAAGCGCAGCCTGAGCTTTTCTACATGTCGTTTTTTAAAGTCTATGGTTGTCTTTCACCCTCTAGAACAAAACCCTAAACGAGTTAAATCAGGATGACGAACTTTTTAAATCGGGCAATCATTGGAATTTCAAGTAGATTTTAGAAACCCCACCCAAGATAACAGAAGGTCCACCATAATGACAAAGCAGCGGTGGGTGTGCACAGGGGCAGGGCCCTGTCTCCCCCACCTGGGGGTCTGAGCACTGTCCCGGGCTGTCCCGTCCACGGCGGGGACCCACTCCAACACCGAGAGACCCGGCTGCCTGGCCTCGGGCGTCTGCACGGCTCAGTACGGTGCCCTGTCCTGGTAAAGCAACTGGCCTCTTCAGATTAGGATTTCAAACAAGTTCACAAAGAACAAACATAACTGCCTTCACTCTTTGCTGAAGCTCTAAGAATCCAACTTTCCACTGTTTAAAAAAACGCACACACACTGAATTTGTCTTACGTGGGATTTTATTCACATCGATTCAGAAAGAACCGTTTACCTGGCAACACATCCTGCCACAGGATTCTGGTCGACACCCAGAAAAGCAATTGCCCTTCAAATCCCCAGGAGCAATTGGGAGACCATTCCAGATGCAACACGGCGTCCACCAGGGTATATAATCCACCCCGGAGATGTGTGATTATCCTACAGGCGTGACTCAGACCCAAACAAAGGGGATGGGACACTGACACTGACCCGTCAGTCCTGTGTTTTAATCACAGCTACGACCTTGGTGGAAGGCTGCCAAGGGCACCTTGAAATAAATGGAAATGCTAACACTTTCCATGGCTGATGAGGCCACCATCTCCCGGGACCTGCCTGGGTGCAAACGTGGACCTTGGCTGGGTGTCCCGCTGGATGCTCGGCTGCCTCGGTGGGCAAATAGGTTCTAGAAGGGGGCATAGCGGCCCCCTCGCAAACCCTGATCAACAGCCCCACCCAGCTTGGAGAGAGAACTGGGCGGAGGGGCTGCTTCAGGTGGAGGGAGGGGGGCCCCCCGAAACGGCCACGGCAGCACTGGCCACACCTTGTGTGTCCACCCCATCACTTGTCATTTTGATGGCCAGGATTGGAACCGGCTCGTCGGAAGACGGGAAAGACTGTTGATAACGGTTGGCCAGCAAGCCCCCCAGAACTCCTAAGGGAGAGGCCACCCTGGAGGGGGACACCGATCTGCCCACAGTCGGCCCAGCAGTGTCCTGCGTGGGACACGCGACACCACCTCCATGGAGACATCAGGTCCCCGGCACAGCACGGGCTCCACACGCACCATGTCGTTAACCCCACTCACAACTGCTGCATGTCCAGTTATAGATGAGAAAACGGAGGCCTGAAGCGCTAAGGAGCACGCCCCCAGCCGGTGAGTGAGGGGCAGGGTCACTCGAGAGCCCACCCCCCAGGATGATGCCCCAGAGAGCGCAGGCCCTGGGGACGAGACACTGATGGCCTGGGTCCTATGAGCTGTGTGACCTTGGACAGGTAACCTGCCCTCTCTGGGTCCTACCTCCGCATCTGTAACGTGGAAAAACTATTCCTGACGGAGCTGCTGTAAGGACCAAATAGCGTGGGGCGGGGGGGGGGGGGCTGGGGGGTGTTACATGGGTTTGGGTTTTGTTTTGGGGGGTTACCTGCACGTTTCAAAACCAAAGAGTTTTCCAGGCCATTATGTTGGTCCCTGTTGGGACCTGGACTCAGGACACCTCCTGCTGAGCCAGGAAAGGTGGCCTGAGCGGGAGGCAGGAGGAGCAGCGACTGAGCAAACCAGGGTGAGGGAGGGGTGCAGGGGTCAGACAGAGCTAGGCCAAGGTCAGCGGGAAGACAGCTGGAGAGGGAAGCTGGCAGGCGGCACACAACCTCGGCCAGGCTCTCCAGGGGCTCCTGGCCTCCTGGGCCCAGTGTTCAGCTGGGTCCCCACGCGGGGGAACCGCCAAAAAACTCCCACCACCCGAGGGGTCCGGCTGGGTCTCTTTCTTGCAACCAAAAGAGCCTTTAAAAAACCAGAACAAGCCAGCCTCTGGTTTGCTTAATAGCCCTGGATCCTTCTTTAGTGATTTCTTCGGCCCCTCGATTTCCCTCCCACGAGGAACTCTTCGAGGGTAGGAAACAGTGTGGCCTAGCCAAGAGGGCCCTGGGCTGGTGGGTAAGCGCCCTGGGGACCTCCAGCTCAGGGACCAGAACTCAGGGAAGTCACGGACGCAGGATGCTGTGTGTTCACCTGCCGCGGGAGGACTTTAGCCTCAGCCCCAGGAGCTGTGAGTCTCAGGACCACCTTTCTTACATCAACCTCTTACTCTCTGGCTTCACGCCCAGAGCCAGAGAAGGGAATTAGAACCTGAGTTTCCCCAGAGCTGCGGTGAGATGCCCACCTCCCTGGTCATGACGCCCACAGCCCAGCCCTCCCGCTGCCGCTCCGGCCTCCTGCACGCTCCTCCAGCCTCAGAGGACACAAACCCATTTTCCTTACAGACGCTCAGCCTGGTTAAAACCACACACACACACACACACACACACAGTATCTTCAGTCTAAAAGAAAAAGCACATTTCTTTCCTTCAAAACCTCCATACACACACAAAAAGTCAATTTCCATATCTTATGCTGAGAAACCCAAAGTTCTCAGGAGTTTCCATGAGGTCATCATTTAACTTATTTATTAATTCAGTGACTATGTACATATTCATTTCACTGTAACACAATTATTTTTGCTCATTACACATTTTGTGCTGCCAGAGACACCTATGAAATCTAATAAGCAGCTTCCAGAACTACACAACACCCCAATCAAAAATGTTAATTAGATCTAAGTGATCGGCACAAGATTTTTAACCAAGTGAATTCCAGGTGGGAGGGAAAGCCAAGCCATCATCTGCCTCACTTGACCAGGGCTTGATTCTGAAAAACACCGTATCTGACTTCAAAGATTTGGGGTCCAAAGCTGACATGATATAGTCGTCCCCGAGTACCCATGGGAATTGGTTCCAGGACCCACGAGGATACCAAAATCCACAAAAGCTCCAGCCCTCTGTATGAAATGGTGCATATGACCTATGCACATCCTCCGCAGACTTTAAATCACCTCTAGGTGACTTACAATACCTAATACAGTGTAAGTGCTGTGCACACAGTTGCTCGTGCAGCAAATTCAAGTTCTGCTTTTTGGAAATTCCTGTATTTTTTTTCTTTTTCAAATATTTTCAATGAGAACCCACAGATATGGAAGGCCAACTTCCATGCCTAGAGAATGGAAACCATCCAAATACAGTGTCTCTAGATCACCTGCTACAGGAGACGCCAGGGGGGCCCAGGGCTCAGCTGGCCCAGACACCTGCCATGGAGCAGGACACAGGACAGAAGGCCACCACGGCCTCCAGCTTCCTCAGCATTCGTCAGGCCTGGGAAAGGCCCTGTGTTAGTTCACATTGGGCCCTTCATAATGGAAGAGAGAACATCGTAAAAGAGCTCTAAAAATCACAGTGACAGGGAGGATAAAAATGTGGTCCTGTGATCCTGAAGAAGTTATAGAACGTGACTTTGCAAAGAGGAAATGCACGGGAGGGTGTTTTGCTTGGCACAGAAGGGAACCTCACCTGGACCGCAGTTAGTGTAACAGGACAGATGTGGTTCAGATGTAGGAAGGGAACCTCACCTGGACTGCGGAAGGGAACCTCACCTGGACCGCAGTTAGTGTAACGGGGCAGATGGGGTTCGGAGGCACGAAGAGAAGCTCGCCTGGACTGCGGTTAGTGTAACGGGGCAGATGGGGTTCAGATGTAGGAAGGGAAAGTATTTGGGTTTTAGGATGTGTGCTTGTTTGTTTTGCTTATACCTTAGCATAGAAACATGCTTGAATAACCAGAAGAAAATATTTGGTTTGTTAGGTCTGCTGGCTTCCAGAGTATGTTAGATGCTTTGGAAGATAGAAAAAACAATCAAATGAGGCTCCTGCTCCCTAGAAACTTCCAGTTTAGGAAGGAAACCCTACCTCAAAGGAGAAGGACGGATTAAACAAACAGGCTTACCTGCTTGTGACCCGCACGCCATCAGGCAGTCAGCCAAAATAAATCAAAAGAACTGCCTTGTCTAATAGGCTTTGATACTCCTTACATCTAGAATCTACCCGAGGATCAAGTGGAAGCGACTCCTGCAATTTTCCTCTGAGCATTCCTACCCTGAGTCATTCGGAGAGTTTTCAGATTCCTTTACGAGAGCAGGAACTCAGCGTGGTAGGGACACTCAGGCCTCCCTCCTCCCAGGCCCACCCCACACACCTCAGAACCCCTGTGTTTGCTCTTTATTACTGATTCTAGCCTGGTGGGGTCACATCCCCCCGTGAGAATCTGATGGCCACAGTCCCCAGGGAAACAGAAGCTCCATGAGTAATCACATACGGTCCCCAGGCTCTCGGGGCTCCCAAGTCCATCCTTGGACCCTCTAAGGAGCCACGGTCCCAAGGTAAGAAACCCCTGCCCCAAATTACTTCATGTCCAATTATTCCTGCCTGGTTGGTGACATTCATCAGTCCCACCACAAGCACCTTTATAGACGTAAACAAAAACCACTCACCTGGCCCCTTCTGTGCACCAGCCCCAGGCGGCATTAATCTTCCTGCTTAACAACCCTGCCAAGGGGCCACCACTCCTGTTTTCACAGATGAGAAAACAGTCCCCTCATCCCAGCCGTGGGGTTGGGTGTGTCTCACTGACAGACAGGTCCCCACGCCCAGTAGACAGAGCTTACTGTCTCAGATTTGGGAACACTGGAAAGTAACTGCCCCCAGGTCACACGGCCAGTGGGTGACAAAGCTGGGAGAAGCCTGCTGGCCCAGACCCAGGGGAGGGCTCTCTCCTCTGCCCCTCAGCCTGGTCCTCAGTCATCTTCTCTTCCTTCTTCCACATCTCAGCTAGAACCCAGAGCCTCCCCTGCGATCTTCGACCAGCCTCACCCTGACGACTCCATCCCCACCTCCAGACACCGGGGTCTTTCTCCCCTAAACAGGCATCATCTCTGCCGAGAGCCGTCCAACGATGCCCCTGCTCCCGTGAAATTAGGTTCAGGGCTGAGCCCGGCTTCTGCCTCCGTAACGGCCTGCCTTCCTGCCTCCACACCCCTTACGCCTTTTGACCCAGAAATCGTGACCGTGTTGGTCTCCGAAGCACAGCATGCCTTGCAGGTGGCATCCTTCCTACTGGAGAATCTGTCTCATGACTGTTCACCCGTCCTCTTTCAAGGCCCCTCCATCCAGCCCTCTCTGAAATGACTTCTCAACTAACTGGCTTCCTCCTCTACACTTCCATATGTTTTATGAACGTCTACAATTACCATTTAACTCAAGCTTTACAAAATAACTATGGTACAGATGGTTTTTCCCCCACTAGGTTGTATACTGGTTATCACCCTTTGAATTCTCAGCACTTAGCACTGTGCCGAGCAAAGAGCTGGGAGCCAGGAATGCAGGTTGACTAAGCGCATTTTCCCAGTATGTCATCCAAAAGCAGGAGAAGAAGGGCCCCAGGCAGAGACAGAGGGTCTCTCGTGCATATAAACAGAGAGGATCACGAGGACACCTGCTTGCTCTCTCATGTGCTTCAATATAAGTGATCCTGATAAGTGAAGTATTACCATAAAATGTTGAAAGAACTCTCAGGAAAAATAAATCAGCGCTTATCCCATAAATAATTAAAATGCATGTTAAAAACTAATCTACTGGCATGACAGCTTAAAGCTAGTGGAAAATGAATTATCTTCTATTAAGATCACACTGTTCAAAAGTACTCACTTCCATTTTAAGTTCACCCACCTAGAAAAATCCCCTAGTGGAGGCAACCTTTTTCCTTTTACTGATTCTGGAGATCCTTAAAAATAAATTTTCTGCTCAGAGCTCACTTTTAAGCCAAAGCAATATCCTAAGATTTCCGATTTGCTGCTCTCTGAGCAATCATGGGACTGGCCTCGTTAAGGGGAGCTATGAGTGCACCTTGTCTACTCAAACGAATGTGCAAACACCAGCTGGTTCATGAAGCTGTTAAACAGACAATGGCCTAGAGCTATGTGTTTACCTCCAGACTGCTCAACCTCACCAGTACACATGTCTCAGTAAGAGAACCTCTTCTGTTTCTGTGACACAGGATGATGTACAGACCCCTCAGGGAGGCGGCCATTGAGACAAAGCCACACAAAGATCAGGTCACAAAAGGGGGAAATGATAAAAAACGAGCACCAGGGACATGGCGGGGAAGTCCCACCATCCAGGCACCAAACTGGCCTCAGCCCTGACTCTGGAACTGGGATTCGGATCCCAGTCTGAGGTGTGAACAAGTCTGCAGCTTCCGTGCAATTGACCAGGACCAGGACCACCAGCTGGGGGGTGCCCTTCCTGGGGGCCTCTCAAAACACCTTGAGGGTGAGCTTTTATTGTCAGACCCAAATATGTGCACAATGTGTATTCGAAAGGAGGTAGAAACAGCCCCCCTTTTAGGCAACTGGACGGAATCTCCCCATCAGATGACATCAGCTTGAACAAGCCCAAAAGAGAACCCAAAATACATGGGGAGGGAGAATGTTAGTGCTTGTGCTGATCCCAGCACCCTCTGGGCCCTGCCCTCATGGTCTGCCCGGGCTGCCCCAGGACTCATTCTACACAACGGTCAGGTTCCCACTTTGTCCTCTGAAAGGCCATTAAAACCTCCCACCTCAATTCATGACCACCATCAGGAAAAATCCTGTCTTCCAAATAAAATGTATTTACTAATGCTTCATCTTCCTGGTCCCTACCACATACATACTCATTTCCCAGTCCAGGCGTCTGCCCCTCTGGACGTGGGCCCCATTGCCACACCAACGGACTTCCCAACGCTGTGTGACGCAGAAGAAAGGCCACCGTGCTGGGTCAAGTCTGGCCAGGCTGCTCGCCAGCAGAGTGAGTATGGCCCGTGGGCTGCGGATCGCTGAGCCCTGGTCTTAAACATTTTCTGTGAATACGGCCTTAACAGGAAAGGAAATGAAGAACTCTGCCATTTGTCCAAATTATCTCAAAACAGAATAACCCATCTTTACCTGAAATAGTCACGTAATGGACACCTAGGCCAGGGATGGCTTGGCTGGAGGTTGGAAGGGCCCGGGGGGCCGGAATGAAAAGGAGAAAACCTGAGCGTGGGCTCTGCCCCCTCTCACCTCAAGTCTGGATCTTTAAGGCTCTTTCCAACTCTGCAATTCTGTCATCCTGAAACCTGTGGCGCAGTCTGTATTCGATTTCCATGAAGAAAAACAGATTCTAAAACTCTAAAAGATGGCAATTTAAAAAATCTGAATAAAAAAATAATATACGCTCACTGTGGAAACTTAAATAGAACAAAAAACATGAAGAAAAAAGTTAAAATTCCCCTTAAGTCCCACTACCCAGAGATGACCCCACAGGGCCAGCATCTGTGTAGACACACACGTTACATGTGCTACACGCATCCACACTGAGATCCACAGCAGGCAACAGCTCTGAACTCACGTGTTCATTTGGAAAAGAAATCCTGGCCTCAGCCACGGCCATCCGCTTCTCTAAAAGACACCAGCTGCAGTTAGGTGCTGGGCCTATGGAACGCAGGGGCCACGTGCGCAATCCACGCGTGCTGCAGCTGGAGCTCCCTGGGCGACCTGCCATCTCATCCCAAGCGCAACGGGGAGAGGAAGAGCCCACCAGACACAAAGACCCTGCCCTCCGGCTGGGCAGCTGACAGACATTCACATGACACAGCGGGGGAGGTGAGGAGGGGAAATCACACAACTAAAGGGTGTATCTCTCATCCGCGAGGAGAATAGGGATTGATATTGCAAGAATGTTTCAATGATTTTAAGTAACAAACGCAGCCTCGGGGGAAGGGAGCCCACCACAGGCAGGAAGGGCAGTTAGGGTCAGCGTGTGGTGAGCAGAGGCTGCTGACCCCTCAGCTGCTTGCTTAAAGGCTCGGGAAGCTGGAGAGGTGTTTTCAGGAACGTGCATGCCCGGCACTGGGGACGGTGGCCTTTCCTGCAGACAGGCATTCGTGACTCAAGCCCCAGTGCCCGAGGACCCTGCACATGGCGCGGACGGGACGGCCAGCTCCTCATCAGCACGTCCAGTGCAGAAGGTTCCAACGGAGGCAGCCGCTCTCCACACCCTTTGCCGCAGGGTCACATCAATGGAAACGCCTGTGACTGGGAAACGGGAAAGTTGGCTCAAAGCCACCGGAAAAGGAATGGGTTTTACCAAAACCAAAGGAAGCAGCTACGATTCAGTTCTCTGCACATTCATGTATTTTATGGGAACACAAAATGAGATTTTCACAAACAAATCCACATAAAACACGAATAGAAACTCTTCAATCTATGAAAGAGACTCAGCCAGGAGCAAGCTGTCCAGCCTCTTCCTCCCAATCTGGAGTGTGTTAGGGCCTGAAGGGCCATCTGGGGCACAGGGCAGGGGCCTGGGAGGGCACTGGGAGGGGCAGGGCCTCCGGAAGGCATCACCAGGACCAAACTCCCAGAGGCGCAGACAATGTTTCCAGATGTTGTCTGGAAACATCTGCCAGACAACAGATGCTAAGGAGGAAACGGCATATCTGTCCTGTGTCTAGATGAACTTACTGTCCCACTTCGGGCCTGAGGGTCCTGACGCTGCCATGAGCCCAGACCCCAGCAGCCTTCTGAGAAGGACAAAGAAGGAGCAAAGGCTTCCAAGCACAGCGAAGGCAACACACAGCTCCTTTCCTCTGCCCCTGCAGAGTAACTGACAGCAAACCCCATCATTTGGCTCGAAGATGACAAAAACCCTGAATTCTAAGCAGACTCTAGACAAGACACAGATATGACAAAGAAATATAAGGACAGTCAACCAGACAGACACTTGCAACCAACAAAAACCCAGTGAGCTGTTTACACTCTGTAAATTACTCAGGAAAAGAAAAGTAGAAAAGCAAGCGGGGCCTCCACGAACTCCCCCTCCCCACCCTCCCCTCGCTCGGACCCACCCTGGCTGCAGTCCCACCTGGGCCCAGGCTTGCCCAGGCTCCTGGGCTTGGGAAGCTGTCCTGTTCACCTGGGGGCCTCTGAGTACCCGAGCCCATCGTGCGCTCTGAACTGAGAGGACAATTGCATGTCTCCGCCGGCTCAGAAGTCTGCCCGGGAACTGACCCTGAGTCCCACTTCATCACCTCTACCGTCATCACCTCCATTACTGTCATGACTTCCATGACCTCCATTACCACCATGACCTCCATCACCTCCATCACCGCCATGACCTCCATGACCTCCATCACCGCCATCACCTCCATCACACCGTCATCAAGGGCACCCTCACAGCACAGGGCAGGGGAGCCGTTCTGAGATCCTGGAATCCACCGGGAGGTGCTATGAACTTAGCAGAAGCAGCTCTCCTCCTCCTGGTCACACAGATACATCCTGGCCGTGCTGAACTAGCAGAGACACACGGCATCATCCAAAGGTGGCCTCTAGCCACAGTGAAGCCACAGCTCAGGTCATCAGGTAACTCCTGGCAAGGCTGCTCTGTGGAAAAGGGCTGACCCCTCCCAGGACTCCTCGGCCCACAGGAGTTGAGAAGCCCAGGGAGGGTCGCCCAAACCCTTCTGTCCCCTCCAGGAGGTGAGGAAGCTGGGGGAGGGGAGTCCTGGAGATGCAGCAGGGGGCGCATCAGGGTGCAAAGTCATTTGTGTGCAAAGACCATTCTCACTGTGCATCCTGACACCACACAGCTGCCCCAGGAAGGCGGAGACTCCTTCTCAGGCCAAGAGGAAAGCTAGCCGCGTTGACGGCTGCTCACCAGGTCGTCCTGGATGTCAAAACAGGCCAAGAAAGGCCCTTGCTCCCGGACTGACGGGTCCACGGCCGGAGAGGCAGACGCCCGTCCTTGCTGGGGGATCTACATCATCAACTCTCACCTGCAAAGCCCACCCAGGTGGTCTGGGCCTACCTGCACAGCTTCGACAGGCTTATCAGTCAGTTATAGACTTAACCAGGAAATCTGGACAGGATTTTGCCTCTTTGTTCCAACAGTGTGACCAGGGGAATCTACAGCTGAGTGGGTTTTGAGGGCAGAGGTCCCCAGTCCCAGGAGTGACACCAGAGGCCCAGTAACAGCCTTGGAGGGGCTGCGTCCCTCGTCACCCCACGTGGCCGCAGCAGCCTCCCCGCCCACCTCCTGCCCAGCGTCCCCATCAGGTGCACGAGACACAGCACTCTCTCTGGACACACACACCCATGGGGTGCCTGACCACCCCGACGGAATAGCAACTGCTTGGAGGAGAAGCTGCGTCGAATGATGGGACAGGAGTGGGACTCAGAGCCTGAACGACCCAGATTTCCAAGGTCACAGCCGCCCAAGCCCAACTCAGCAGTCAGCCCAGGCCCGAGACTCTCAGAAACGGGGTCTGTGGGCAGCACAGGACAGGGGCCCAGAGCACGAAGTGGGTCAGAGTGACATACGTGAAGGTCCTCGGTCACCTTCACAGCCCCTGAGGTAACGTTACAGCAACCTGGGGAATCTATTCAGGGTTCTCATTCCAGCTGATAAGAACATGCTGGGCACCATGACTCGAAGCCCCATATCCACCAAAGAGACGGTGGCACCCTCCCAGGTCAGAGCTGCCAATCCTTCCCGGCAGGGAGCAAGCTGAAGGAATATGCAATCCCTGTGTGATTTCAGCGAGAAATCGGCCTTTGTTAACCTTTATTCGGAAGTCTTCAAATAGGACAGTATTCAAACTGAAAACAACATGCAGCCGTTATCAATAAATCAGGAGCCACTGGTTTGAACCCATCATCAGGGAAGTTACAACAACTCCTCACACCACTTTTCTTTTTTTTTAAGTTTTTCTTTTTTTTTTTTTTTTTTTGATGTGGACAATTTTTAAAGTCTTTATTGAATTTGTTACAATATTGCTTGCGTTTTATGTTTTGGTTGTTTGGCCGGGAGGCATGTGGGATTTTAGCTCCCCAACCAAGGATTGAACCCACACCCCCTGCACTGGAAGGGAAAGTCCCAACCACTGGACCCCAACCCCCCCCAGGGAAGTCCCGGCACCACTTCTCTGAAAATGTAAAATTCACGCCTTAGTGCTCACACTCAGGGACTCTGCCCTGAATCATCCGAAGGTCCTGACACAGACGCCTCGGGGCACTTGCTCCCCTGCGAGATCCGTACGTCGGATGGAGCACTGGCCGCGTCAGCACCCAGGCCGGGGAGCCACCAACGACTGGGAGACACGAAATGCACCCCGGCCTTGATGAGACGGGTCTGACCCTCCCACCTACAGCTGCAGAGACCGATGCCAAGCCCAGCCAGCGATTTCCACAGCTGGTTCCATCTGCAAAGGTCACCGCAAATTAGCCACAGAGCGGGGAGGACGGCTCACAGCCAGCATTCCCTAAAGTGACAGCAAAGAGGGGAGACCCCTGCTTTTGCCAACATGGGGCATTTCATGCAGGAGCACAACAGGCCCACAGAGCAGCTTAGGGGCCCCCAGGGCGTCCCTGACTCACAGGACAGCTCAGTAACTGCCATGAGTGACCCCCCAGTGACCAAGCACACCTCATCCTTGGTGCAGTGAAGGCAGTGAATAAAAAGACGCCAAACCAAACAGTTAAGATAAAGCCTTGCAGTTTGGTGGGGGGAAGGGGGCGTATGCTGCATCATTTACACAATTTACACACAGTGGCCCGTGCACTGTTACACGTGCACCGTTACACAGAAGCCACAGCAAAGCTCAACGGTATCGTTCAGGATTGAATCACAGACCAGACACTCTGCTTGAAATAAACTGTAAGTAACAAAAGATGTGTCCTCAAAGCAAAGACACAACTTCAAAAGCCTACAATCATTTAAAACACTCCGCGGGGTGCGGAGCCGCTGTCCCGCTGGAGAGGACACCAGGGGACACCCAGGCCCCGCCCAGGCCACCTCCAGCCGGAACCGGTAACTGAATTTCCAATGAAATGCTAACTCCTTGCTAAATTATGCCATTTAAAGAGAATGATAGTCCCCACAGCCTGGAATATAAATCTGATAACATGCCGTGCGGATCAGAAAAGGCAACAGTCCGATTTCCATGCAGTGAACTTTCAAACGCTCCCCTAACCCGGCTGCCCCCCGGACGCCGCCCCGAGGGCGCGTCAGCCCCGAGGCCGCACTGCCTGGTCGTCCCTGAGATGAGCTCAGAGTCCCCCACCCCGGCATCGCCCCCCACCACGAAGGCACTGCAGGTGACGGAGAAGGGAAGCACCCCTCCCCCACGGTACACCTGCCGCCGCAGAAAACAGACACCCGGGCAGGCGACAGTTTTGTAACCACTTACCTCTGGGACTCTGGGCCCTCCTCCTACCAAGAGCTGGATTTCACTTCATCCCGGGGTGGAGGGGGGGGGGGCAGGACTCCGTGTCCGTCAGGACCCCGAGAACAGCCTGCGGACGAGGAGGCCTGGTGGGCAAGTGACCTACGTCATCGGCCGGGCGGGAAACCCACGCTCTCGGGGTTCAGCGGGGTCCTCAGCACGCCTTCCTGAAGCCCCCGGCGGTCACCACACCGAGGCCCCCAGAGCCTGTGTTGCCCGCACATCCCGTCACTGCGGCGGCTCCGAGGCCGTCCTGGCGTCGCCCCAGACGCTCCGAAAGCGCATCACGTGGGCACAGATCTCCCGAGAGGTAAAGAGCGCGCGAGACTTCAGCCCCTGACCGCGGTGTCTGGAGCTCCACCGCCAACGCTGCCGCCCCCAGCCGGCTCCGCGGCCACTGGCGGCCCTTGGAACGGGGCCGAAGTGTGTCGGCGTGTGACACTCGCAGCAGGCTCCACGCCGAGCCTGACAAAGAAGGCAGAGCACCCGTTAACGTTCTGTACTGAGGGATGCTCACGTGCTCACATTTTGGATGGAGTGGGTTAAATAAGACACATCGTTAAAACAATTTCACCTGTTGCTTTTTAACTTTTGTAATGTGGCCACTAGAAAATTTTAAATTTCACAGTTGGCCCACATTCTACTCCTACAGACAGCGCTGCCTGGAGTATAAAATTCAGAATCCGACCTATCAGAAGACTTTATTTGAACACATGGTTAATCCGTTAGCTTATTGTGTTTCTGAGACATGTAAGTGCAGATGTCCACGGGAAAAATTCTGTATTCCGTCCATTTCCATGACCACAAATTGCAGAGCCCTGAGGAAATCTGGGCCCGATTTTAACGCTCAGTCCAGGGTGGGAAGCCTCAGATGGACGGCAGAAGCTGCTGCATAAGAAAACTGGACAGGGAGACACTGCCGGAGACCTGGGGTCACGGACCACATTTCCATAATGTTCGTTTCACCATGTGACTGGAGAACCCTTCAAACGTAGAAAGAACCCACGGCCCCTCTCCCCAGACTCAGGGCGGTCACCCGTGTCGCACGGGCCTCTGTGGTGAGCGGTTACCTCTGGCTCCAGCCCTGAGTGACAGCACGCCTCCCTCCCCCCTCTCCACGCCGCCCAGCTCTCCCTCCACATAGTCTCCTTACGTTCCGCCAGGAAATTCTCCCGCCAGCCAGCCTCTCTGACAATGTAGCAAGCGACAGCAGGGCGTATCCTGGTTTCTCCCCCAGCCGGGCAGCCTGGTGAGGAGGAAACGATGGGACCTCGGAGGTGACGGGAGAAGGATTTTACCCCCAGCTCACACCTTGCCATCCCGCCCAAGCAGAGCCCAGAGTCCTCCTGGGTACAGGCCCTGCTGCACCCCCAGCTGTGCCGGCTCCTCCACTCCTCTGGGCCTGCAAAGCGGGGGCAGTCACAGTGGCCAGGTCGCTGAGCTGTCACAAGGACTGAGTGAATTAATGAGCTGAATTTATTGCTTCTGTACGAAACTTGTTCCTAGAGGAGTTATTTTTAAGAGAACGAATGAGCAGAACAGTGTCAGGCTCCTAAATAACATGGCTGCAAAAGACCCTCTGTCTCCAGGGCCCCTGTCCAGCTGGTCGCTGACCCTCCTTCCAAGACCACGTCCGCTCCAAGCACCTCGGGACCGCAGGCCTCCTCGTCCGTGTTCCCTCTCTACCCGGCCAGCTCCCAGGTGGCAGCGCTCACCAGGCCTGTGCGCTTGTCTGCGAGCTGGGAAGGGCTTCCAGGAGACATCTCCCCGATCCCTCCAAACTTTCCCGGCCTCTGTGGTTCGGGCCGGTACTGCCCAAGGCCGGCGTCCACGCCGCCTGAGGACTCTGACAAGCCAACGCCCGGCTGCACCGGGACCGGGCACGTCAGGACCTCTGGGATGGGCCACGCTGCAGCACTTGGGGGATTTCAACGTGCAGCCCAAGTCCAGGAGCACCGGGCTAACGACGGACCACGGCTGCAATGCTTTCAAGGATGATTTCTTCCATAGGTAAAGGCATCCTCTATAGATTGCAAAGAAAGCTCACTGCCTTTTTTTTTATCCTAAATTAATCCAATTAGAGGATAAAATACACACATCACAAAACGTCTCCACTGAAGCTGAGCTAGTTCAGCTGGCACTTCACTTGCTCTCTTGGCCGCATCCCCATAATGCCCGCAGCCTAAGCTCCAGGGGGTCGGAGACTGGACGTCAGCCTCTGCGAGGTCACAGAGCCGCGTGGATGCCGGGAGGGGACGCGCAGCCCTCCTCCCCCGGAACACAGGCAGGGGGCACAGAGCAGGCACTCGGGACAGCAACCCGTGCTCCTGTCTTTGCCTGTCCCTGAGGGAGGGAGCCCCGCACCCGTGGTCGGTGAGGCGCTGCGGCAACCCCTGAGCTGAGGGGGTTACAAGTGCAGATGACTGTCAACGTGAATGCAAACAGCAGCATGATTAATTAACGACCGAGGCTCTCCGCCAGACGCTTGACTCTGATTAAACCGAGTCCAGGAGCCAAGGCCCAGAGGGACAGACGGTGCTCCCAACATCCGATGGAGACATCGGAACGGTCAGGTGGGCGACGGCCAGGGCAGCGCTCAGCCAGGCCGCTGGGCCCGCTGCCCGCCCCCCACCCCCAGAGCCCAGAGCACCCGCGGATGAATAAACAGAGAAGGGAGAGAGGAAGGAAGGGACTCGGAGCTGAAGCTGGACAGTGCAGACGGGACCTCAGACCACAGCTCACCTGGGCTCAGCCTGTTCCACGAAGAACAAAAACAGGACTGCTTTATTTTGGTAGAGTCACCAATCAGAACCGTTCCAGAACCTGTCAATTCACCTAAAATAAATGTTTAAACCACCGTGGTCTCTGACACTGCAAATATCTGAGACTTAAGAGGACACCAGCTGTAACCAGCGCGGCAGCTTCACTTTCGAATACACCCCCGTTGCGTCCTGTCTCCTAAGTCCTGGATGTGTGTGTCAGCCTGAGAAATTATCCCGTTCCCGTTTTTAAATGCTGTGGTTTCTGCCTGACTAATGCCATCTTTAATTATACATCATCGAGCATCTTACTGTGATCTAATGGGGTCCATCACTCATCAAAATGGCCCCATCGGCAACCACGGTCCCCAGAGCCAGTTACGCAAACCTCGCTCCATTTCTCACAAGTGTCCACCTGCACCTGCAGATACCGGCACACATACCTCCAGCCCCAGCATCTCACCCATTTCTACAGAAGACACGACCGCACGATGCCAGCTTTCTGCCGGCCCCACGTAGCACAGTGACAGCTAGCAACACTCGGGCCTCCACCCGGGTGGCCACACGTCCAGGTCCTTCACGCCACGCGCTCTGCCTGGGCAGCACCCAGAAGGCCAGCGTTGCCCGAGTCCTGCGGCAGCTGGCGGTAGAGCCAGAGGGACCCGCGGGGATAGACAGGCTGCAGGCACGGACAGGCCTTTCCTGTTGCCACAGGACACAACAGGCCAGCTGGACGGGCTTTCTCAGCACACGACACATTTCAAGCAAACTAAGGTCAGCAGAGGTCAGCTAGTCCCCAAACTTTCATTCAAAGGGATGAACTGCCAACCAAATTAATGACTATAAATGTGTAACTTATAAAATGATATCTGTATATGTATGTTTTCTATATATTAGTATATGTGTGTGTATATATATATATGTACACAAATCCATTTACATATATTGAAATGTATTCACTACTGAGTGCGAATGAACAGCTCAGCCTCTAATTCTGGACAATTTACCTTAACAGCTGATGATTACCCTCTCATACTTATAAGAGAAACTCAAGTTACTAAACCAAGTGCCCTAAGATCTAGAATCAGAAAGATATAACTAGAAAGGCCACTCAGTGGACAATGAAGAATAAATCACTTTTGAAAGAACTGGGAATCGTGACAGTGTGAGACCTCGTATGTACGCCCTCTTGAATAATTGACGCGACATCTTTCTCTGGCCCCTTTATGGGTCTATGTTTAGAATTCCATTTAGGGCAGCAAGATTTTCACTCAACGTGAATCAGATGTGTTGACCAAGCAGCAGATGGGAAATAACAAATACACACAGAGCGTTTCTCTGCCGTGCGAGCATCAGAGCTCATCCCGGGCCGCCCGTGGCGCGTGGACCCAGTCCTGCCTGCAGCGTGCTGTCCGTGCACCTGCTCCCCGAGGGCCCCAGCAGCGGCTCTCTGGACTCACGTCCTGCTAACAAGCCTCCCAGTGGCACTGACAGCTGTGATTCCAAGAAGCAGGCATTTCGGCCATTTCTTTCTCCTTCTAAGGAGGTACAGCCAACACCGCTCTCTTTTGGACAAAAAGAAGACCCACTCTCTGACTCACTCCAGGGTCACCAAGAGGGGAAAAAGGAATAGAAACCAGAAAAAGGGGAGAGCCCAGCCCTCCCGCCCACAGCCAGCGACTCCCCTGGGTGGGTGAGGCCTCCTCCGGTCCCGTCCCCGGCTGGGGACACGGGAGCAGAGTGAGCTGAAGGGGGGCGGTTCGTTACTTTATCCCGAACACCCCAGAGTGTGTGGCTCCAGTGGGTGAGGCAGAATGAGACAAGAGGGACATCCCAAGCTTGGGGAGAAAGGATCGCAAACAAATATCCAGATGCAGACTCTGCGGGTCCCCCAGCCCTTGCCCCCAGGTCCCTCCCCAGGCTCCCAGCCCGACTTTGTTGGGGGTCATCCATTCCGATACTTATTACGATGAAAACTCAAGGCTCAAGAGTAACACCAGCCCCGCCAGCCCTGCCAGCAGAGGTTCCGAGGTGCTCATGCACAGCCGGGGTTCTCCCAGCTCCTTCTAGGTAGGAACCTGTCAGGCCACAGCCTTGAGGTGCCCAGGCGCCCATGCGCTGCTTGGTCAGCACCTTGCAGATGAGGACTCTGCAGCACAGAGGTCACACCGCGCCCAGCACGGGCCCAGGCGCACCTCGAGGATGTGTGGAGGGGGCATCAGCCTGGCCCCAGACCGCCCACGTGCACCGATAACCATCACCTGACCCGGCTGCCAAGGTCCTTCTCCTGCGCAGGGCGAGACCCAAGGAAGGGCATGGGCCTGACCCTGATGAACTTGCAACGTGCATGGGCGAAAAGACCCAAGACCCCGAAGGCAATCAGGGAATAGGTTCTGGAGCACAGACATTCAATGAGAATGTAGGAAACTGGCTCCAGGAGTGCACAGGGCCCGTGAGTGCTGGGAGGTAAATGGGGGACAGACAGTAAGGACAGGGCAGCCGGGCGGGGGTGTAAGAAGCAGGACAGACCACGTGTCGATGCTCCTCTGCAACATCCCAGGGACACAGGAAGGAGGCGTGGACAGACCTGCGCTCGACGCTGGAGAAAGTGGTCATCTGACGTAAGCCAAGGGCAAACGCCCAGCGGGAATGAAGAGCAGGACAGTTCCTGGCCGTGCAGCTGGGGCCCAGGTGGGGCAGGACAGGGACCTAGAACCTGCCCAAAGGGAAGAGTGGAGGGCACCTGTGACCCAAACGGCATCTTAGGGCGGTCACCCGGCTGGGGGCACAGCGGACTGGGGACAGCGGCACCGGTGGGGAGTTTGGCCAGCAGGGACCCGGCCGACGTTGCAGGGGCAGAAAGGAAGATGTTAACTGTCCCTCCCGGGAGTCATGATAAAACTTGGTGACGCAGACACAGCTGAAGGGGGAAAATCAAAGACGACCCCAAGCCCCAGAAGATGTCAATACCAGGGCAGGCCCTTCCACTCAGCTCATCAGACAGCCCTGCCGTGAGCACGGGACCAGCCCAGAGGCCCAGGCTCACCTGTCTCCCCGTCCCACCTGTCTCACCCCCAGCCCTCAGAGGCGGGAGAGCCTGCCTGACCATGTCCTTTGCCCCACACCCGTCTCTTAGTTCAGAACCTTGTGCCACTTTTCTGCCGTGCCTGGCCTGGCACCTGACAGGCTCCTGGACACGAATATGACTCCAGGCCAGGTGGGCCCCTGGCTGCAGGTGGACACATGTCACTTTTAAAACTTCTTGCCCATTTATATTTTCAGCCTCAAACAAATCCCAAGTTTTCACACTTGCTATTTGAGTTGAAAAACCAAACGTTGGCTTCCAAGCATAAAGTGCTGCCCTGCTTCTCACACTCACCTCATCCAACTTCTCCATCCTACAAATCCTCAGCATGAATGCAGCCCAGGCCCCAGCATCTCAGGCACAGAGCAAGCCAGGGGTTGAAAAGGTAAAAGTCAAGCTGCTCAGGGAAAATGAACTCTGGTCATTCTAGGACTCCAGGCAGTTTTTATCCAAACTAGTCATCCAGGTCTCATCCTCACAACGTTTACTTTAAATCTGACTTACTTTTTATTTAAATCTGTTCCAAATCAAACCTCACGTAACTGCCATAATTTTTTTAGTGGACCACTTGGCATAAATAGAAGAGATCATTAAAGGAAGCAAATGCTAACATAAAGCCCATCACCAGGTGCCATCAGGGACGTCTGTGGCCACCGTGGCAACCCCGCTGGGAGCACCAGATCCCTGTGTGACCTTCCCCTTCTCTGTCATCAGGCCAGGGCACACTCTACCAGCGAGATGCCACCTCTGTGCTCACTGGTGGTCCGTTTCCAGGTGGTGTTAACAGGGCACAGGCCACGTGCCCCTCCGGTCCTGACACCTCATGCTGCACAAACACACTGGCTTTCGTTACTTTCAGACGGGCTTGGGGAGGGGAAACAGGTGCAATTTTTAGGTCGTGCAGAATTGCGAGGATGATTATAAAGAGTTAAGGAATCCAACGGTTTATCCATCAACAGTAAATATTTATGTTGTATGTAGAAATCTCTGGATCACGTGTAGGGACAAGGTGGTGGTACTTCAGCTTTGTGTGTAGGAGAAATGAACGCACGGCAGCTGTTGTTGCCAGGACGTCTCCACTGTTTCAGATGCACTTTGTGCTGCATTTGCTGGTGAGGTGGCAGGCAAACTGTGCCACTTCCTAGGCCAAAATAATTCTTACCCCAAGTACCTGGGTGCTGGTTGTAGTGCCTGGTACGTAGTAGGTCCTCAGATATGCATTCAGTGAAGTAGAGAGGCATGCATCACCGGCCCATCTGCACGGCTGTGTGATGGCCCCCTGTGCCCCAAGTGCTCCCGCCCGGCTCGGCACCGCCCAAAACCCACCCTCCCGTCCCTAGCCCCTCGGCTCCACAACAACTCACACCTGCTTCTGGTGCCGGCGGGTTTCTAGATGTCACTCACTGCTTCTGTCGACCTGAATTCCTGCAGCAAATTCTAATTCACTGAAACTCACAGAAATTCATGGGAGCAGCGGACACACATCCCAGAAGTAGAAGAGCCAAGATCCTAGTGTCTTCTGTTTGCAGATGAGCACCGTGGACTCATTCCCACCGCAAACACTCGGCAGGCGAGAGGACCGGTGTCACTCGTCATCCACACGCCAGCGCGGCCAGAGTCCAGCTCAAAGATGCAGCCTGTGAGCAGCGTCCGCATCGAGCTGCTGCTTCACACACTCTTATTCCAACTTTGCTCAGAGGGAGAAGGGAGACATGTCACAGTTCTTAAACCGTTCCCCACAGCTGACACCTCTGACACCCTCGTCTTTCAAGGTGAATTAGGATTCCAACAGGACAGACATCACACATGCATCAAATTCTTCAAATCCGAAGATCGACCAAGGAAGGCAAATCTGACAAAAAGTGACCTTTGTCCCTTCAAGCGCCATAAAGATCATTTCTCCCTAACTGAATCCTTGATGTTTTATTTCAAAAACGTACCTTGAAAAAGAGCACGTTAACTGCGAAAATAAAGGTTAAATACAGATTGAACTGAAATGCACCCTTGAAACAACTGTATAATTGAGACGCAATCTCGTCCTGCTCTGGCGAGCCTCACACGCTGGATGAAGGAACAACGGTGTGAGTCCGTCCTGCAGAGAAGGGAGGTGTAGGCGGGCCACCCATCCTGCAGACGAGGTAGCTATGCTTCCCTCTCAGCAGAGCCCTGACCAGTGTGTCACGCTGAGCAGGATTACGCTCCCGGCTGCCTTCCTTGAAACAGATGACCTTTTGGACTTTTTTTCACTTTAATGACACTTATAAGGATCAAGCACGCTACCTCGATAACAAAGATAAAACCTGGAAGCAATTTAAAGGTGAAACAGGTTCAAGCCCTTGGCTAGACGCTCATCAACACTCAACAATCCAGTCAAGGGAACTCGGCGGACTTTGAACCTAGAGGCACAACATGCATCACACACACACACACACACACACACACACACACACACACAGTAATTTAGGACACCGTATACTGACCCCACTAGCAGTGAGGTGGGCCTGTGGAGCGCACCTCAGTGGTGACTCAAGGTTTCGAGATGCACGTTAGTCGTGGCACCGAGCCAACGGCCCACAGGGTGCGCTAAGCCTGCACCTGCATTGCCTCTGTCACCCAGTAAAGCAGACAGGTGCCCTCACTCACTGATAAGAAGGCCCAGAAAAGCTAAACCATCTGCCAAGCGACTAACACACACCCCACCCCGTGCCAGTCCTGGCTGCCCACCAAGTCCCCCACCCTCCATCCTCACAGGACCCTGAGGAGCCCAGGGATCCCTCCGTCACCTAGTTCGGGATGGGGGTGGGAAGGGGCTGCAGCCTCAGGGGGAGGTGGTCCTGGGTCCCAAACCCTCCCCCCCGAGATGGGCTGGTCCGGGCTCCGGCCAGGGGGGAAGCGAGTGAGGATGGCTGAGTCAGGTCTGCTCCCCAACTTGGAGAGTGACCACTTGGCCTCTCGGAATGTCACTAGGACGAGATGCCCAAGGCCCCTGCATCTAACCTTGAGACACCTGGGTGGGGCTGGGGTGACACCAGGATGGTGGCAGAGCAGGACGGATGAGGACGCATCCCTGAGGACAGAATGGAGCCCCGGACAAACCCCAGGCACCCCGGGCTCCAGACCTATGGCTGCCAGTGACCTGCCCCCAAAGCCACCGCACTCCCCGGGGACCCCCTCCACCGCACTCCACACCAGCCCGCCACAGCAGCCGAGCCAAAAGCAGCTGCAGCCGCGTGCAGAGTGGACCTCAGGGCCCAGCCCACTTGGTTTGGGACCAGGGTCTCTAATTAACCAGGTTCGTGGTAGGGAGAGGCGTCTAACCAGGAAGCCAGTTAGCCGGTGCGTCCAGAGTTCACCTTTCAAGGTCACCCCAACTCCAGTGCCCCTGAGCGATGGGGTCTCGGAGCTCAGCTTCCCATGTGCTAACCAGCTGCCTCTCTGAGCTACGGTCGGAAAGCGAGGAGACACACACCACCCGGCCCGCCCTGCACACAGCAGACGCTCCATCAACGGTCACGCATCCCACCGCCCTTCTGAAAACACGTCCCGAAGGACTTGCCGTGACTCATGTGTCACAAAGGCCGGCGTCTGCCCCGGCGTCACAGTGACCACAGTCACCACTGTCTGCCGTCCCGGGAGCTGCCTGGCTTTCATGAGGCCTCCAGGCCTCTTCTCTGGAGTCCCCGTTACACCCCAGACCAAGCCACAGCCGCCCGCCCCCACGACGCAGTCATGTCCTAACCCTAACACTGCACCGGACGGTCAGGGCGTCCACCCCACGGAGGGCTGCCGCCTGGCCAGCCACTGCCCAGGCCGTCACTCCTGCCCAGGGAGTCTGGATTCCCAAGCATGTTGATGCAAGTGTGCTTACATACTTACATATAAACATAAACTCTAATTAAATAGTACGCAAACCAAAGAAATCTAAGTGCACAAGAAGTCACTCCTTGGAAAACCAAGGTGACTGCTTAGGAAAGACTCACCAAAGAGAGACAGCTTTAAAACTGTCACATCGGCAGGAACAAAACCAAACACATTGAGGGGGGATTATTTAAAATCTGGAAGGTGCTCCACTCAGAATTTTTGGAAAGTCTCTTAGTTTCCAGTCCACTTGAAAGAAACAAATAGGAAATCATAGGCTGTGACTGAAAGACAGGTTGGAACGCAAAGAACAGTCCAGATCCTGCATCCAAAAAATGGCGAATTATTATATGTGTGTGTGTATAAGATAAAATATCTAATAGACACCATTTGTGTGATTCATTTCACTCTCTCATTACTGGGTCCCAGTCACACTGGCCGAGAGATACACAGCTTTCCAACTTAAACATCCCCAAGTACCTGCAGGCAAACTAATCCGGTTCCAACACGGTTTCCCATCAGCAAGAGCCTTACCCAAGCCTTCTAGAGTTCTTTGATTGTGATAACGTCCTCCCTTTAACCTTCACAGAACTCTGGCCGACACCTGCCCCGTGCCCACAGGAACCTCCTGAGAGCACAACGGCTTCGGCCCCTAACGCCAGCTCCATCAGGGGACACACCCACCTGGCTCACCCAGGATGGTGACCGGCCCAGTGCAGGTACGTAGCAAAAGCTCTGTATGCCAAATATAAGGCATATAAGGGATTCCCACCAAAATAATCACAAAAAAATTGGAACTGTCTGATATATTAGAGCCTTATTCAGACACATTAAAAAGTACTCTCTGAATTACTCAATTGAGAACCTCAAAACCCTCTCAGAAAGACAAGTTGCACTGAAAACCTCCATCAATGTAGTTAGGGTGTTTAAGGCATCACCTTGCAAAACTGTAAAACAGAACAAAAAACAGATTAGGCCAAGAAATTCGGCAACTGTGATGGCAGCGCATTCAAAGGGCTAAGGCGGCTCTGAGCGCCAGCACAGGATGGCAAGCATTTGCTAGCCTTGGGCATCATAATACGGTGTAAAAGTTCCAGGAGTGGCACAATTAACTGATTCCTGATGCCTCGTCTCAGAGGCACAGGTGAAAGCAGAGCTCCGCCCACCAGGCTGGAGGGTCCAGGCAATGCTGGTGAAAGATGTGAGTGAACGGTGTGGAAAGTGCTTCAGGAACCAAACGGAGTGAGTACATTCCCAGCAGCCACCTGTCACTAAATTAACAAACATTTAGGCGGATATCTGCTAATCTACCCACCTAAAACGTCCACACGTCCCAAAGGAAGGTTGGAGCAGCATCTCACTGGGAAACGGGACTGTATTATATTTACAGTCACCTACTACTAAGGCATATATGGTACCCGTTGATAACGAGTGCCCATCTATTAAACAGCACGCGGCAACACCCGGGCCCAGGACTTAATCCAGTGGACAGTCAAGTACCAGAGCCTATTTGGAAGTGATGGTCAGCTGAAGGCTTTGCCCGCCACGCTCACAGAGCTGCTTACGGTGCAGCCCTCTATGCGGGACGTCTGGTTGCCCGAGAAGACTCCCAGTGACTATTGAAAATCAGTAGATTAAAGGCTAGATGATACTACAGTCCACAGGGCCACTACTTTTTCTTTCTTCTCTGAAAATGATCAAATGTAATATCAGATTTAATTCAGACTCTTCCTAGGACCCAAGCTTAGTCCCCCTGGCGAGTGGGACCTGGAAGAAAGGACCGAGGGTCACACAGAGATAACACAGGAAAAAGAAAAAAAGGAAACGTGTTCCAGAGTCCGCTAGGCTCAGACAGCCCTGGACATAGTCTGTTAGCTGTATGTATGTGTCCAGAGAGAAAGTCAACCAATCATCCCAAAATCCAGGCGACAAAAAATTAATGCCCTGGTACTAAGTGTTATGAATAAAAGTTGTAAGTTCAGCCCCTTCACAAACGTCTTTAAAAGCCACAAATGCCACGGAGCCCAGGAGCTGCCTCAAGGCCGGTTGTTACCCCGCACCCTCCTGATCAAACACGATTCACAAAACGTTCCCACTGGAAGCATCATTCCAAAAATCATTTAGTTCTCAGAGCAGGAGGAAGTAACCTGGTTATTTTGCAAATAAAGACCTTTAATTATAATACTTTAGATAATAACAGCAAGGCAAGAAAGAAAAGTTTGAAAATCTGTAATAAGAACACTTGTAACTGGATTTAATCACAATTAAAACCAAATAAATTAACATCAACTCCCCTTCAGCAGTGATCCCATTTTCAAATATTCCTTGACTATTCTTGACTTGAGAATGGGCATTCTCCCTGATTCTCCATTTCCCTGATCTATAGGAAAAGCCCAGTTTGGCAAAGTCTGACTTTTAACTCCAAAGCTTAACACTCAAGGGCTTAAGTTCCTAACCTCAGAGACACTGCAGTGCTGAGTAATTCGGATGAAGAACTTTCCCCTCACCTCAGCACTTCACATTTGGGAAGGATTAGTTAAATGGTTTATACACCACCAGATCTTTAAAAGGTCAAAAGTAGAGGGATACGGTTGTGCTTTCTAAAATGAATGATATTTGCAATAAATCAACAAGCTTTTCAAGCTTTTCTACATTTAAAGAAAATACAAAACAAGAGTAGTTCCTTGTTTCTCACTTAAACCAGCATCCCACGGGCCATCCTCCCCCCAGCAACAGTGCCCAAGGTGGCCGAGGGTGTGAAATGACACACGCTAAGTAGCTCTTGAAACCAAATCACCGGAACCCTCAAGATAAGGTCTTTGAAACAGAAGCAGTCCATGCTGTACAATGTAGCTGCACACACACACACACACACACACACACACACACACCCCTCAAATAGCAACCCAGTGGGAACACAATGGGCCTAAGAACCCAGGGGAGGACCAGGGCTGCCTGACAGGCCAAGTCCTGAAGGGCTGCGCCAAACATTCCTGGGCTCCAGGTTAACTTCTCCCCTCCCGCTAAAGGAGTTTGTACTTTGCATTCTTGCAACCCAGGCACTCACTTGCCTCTGCCAGGTCCTCCCTGGCCAGACACCAGGCAGGAGGCCCACCATCTTCCCAGCAGCCAGAACCTGGGAGAACACTAGGTGCTAACTTCAGTCCAGGCGGGCGAGGGTGTGGAGAGGGCTGGTCTGGGGGTTCAGGAGAAGAAGGCTGTGTCTGGGGAGATGGAGGGCCCAGCAAAGTTAAAAGGTGGGGAAAGAGGCCCAGCCCTGAGAGGGACTGAAGGGGAGCAGGGGGGCATGGAGCCCTGCCCGCCTCAGGGAAGGCCGGGGGCTGCCACACACGCACAGGCCGCCACAGAGCAAGTGCAGGTGGAAAGGGATTCCAGGGGAGAGGATGCGCGGACGGCAGGTGCCAAAGAGAGGTTCAAAGGGGAGGGGGCGGGAGGGGAGCACGTGATGTCCAAGAGTTGCCAAGTGGGACTTGGAGGGTTACACTCACGGAGTCCCTGGGGGGAAGCAAGTCGAGAAAGAAGGCCATCGCGGAGCACCTCTGGTCCCTTGCCCTTCCTCGCTGCCCTCCCCCCACCAGCACACTCATACCTCTGCGAAGCGCATACCCACCTTTGCTGGGGGCGCGCTCCTGCTGGTTGCCAGCTCGCGCAGGCTGGCGTTGGCGCTGGTCGCCGCGGGGAGGAGAACCGGGGAGCCAGGGGCGCTGCCCCCAGCACCCGCGAGCGCCGAGGCCGCCCCCGAACCGGGGCCGGGGCCCGGACCAGGACGCGCGGGCGGGCTGCTGCCAGGGCTGGCGCCGGCGCGGGGCCGCTGGCGGATGCCGTCCAGCAGGCGCACCAGGAGGATGTTGGCGGGCAGCTCGTCCACGCCGCAGCCCACGAGGATGCGGCACTCCGGGCAGCGCAGCTCGTGGCGCGAGCACACGATGCTCTCCAGGCAGCGGCGGCAGAAGGTGTGCTGGCAGGGCAGCACCTTGGCCGTCGTGTCCAGGCGTTCCAGGCACACAGAGCACTCCAGCAGGTCCAGGAGCGACGACTCGTCCATGTCCCCGCCCAGCCTGTCGCCGTCGCCCTCGCTCTGCGCAGCGGCGGCCGCCCTGGACGCGCACAGCCTGGGCGCTCCGAGCAGCATGGGGGCGGCGCCGGCGGCGGCGCGCACCTCTAGGTCCCGGGGCCGTTGCGGAGGCCGCCGCGGGCAGTGGGCGCCAGGGTCGCGTCCGAACAGCCGCTGGGGAACCGGGCTGCGCCGCGACTTCCTTCCCTGCGGCTGGCAGCGCCAAGTGGTGCCAACCGGCCTGCGTGGCAAGGATCGGAGCTCCGAGCCCCGCGAGCCCCCTCCGGGCCGCCGAGCCCACCCAGTTCTTCGGCGCGAGGCGCCCCAGAATACGGGCTACACCTGTCCCTCCGCGAGTCCGCCCCGCACGGAGTCCAGCGGCGCTGCCGGGCGGGCACAACACCCGGCGGCTCTGCGCTCGCAGCGGCCAGTCCGATGCCGTGGAGGCGGGGGCGCAGCGTGCGCGCTCCCCCGCACCGCCTCTGTGCGCCCTTGGCCTGCCCGCGAGTGGCTGCCCAGCTGGCGCGGCGGGACCCCTCCTTGTCCTCGGCCGCGAGCACGTGCGCGGGGAGCGCGCGGAGGTCACGGTCACTGCGGGGCACGGGGAAGGGGCAGCTGCGCCCTGGACCTGCCTCCGCCTGGACGCACGCAGCCACCAGTCCTGCCCTTAGGGCGCCTCCAGGGCCCCCAGGAACTCCGGGGCGCTCTCCCGCGCAGGCTCGGGCCTGTCCCCTCTGGCGCCCGAGCTTCCCTTCGCTCTCCGTGAGCCTCGGAGCGGGATGTTTCCGCCTGACGCCGCCGCGAAGGAAAGTTTGGGCGGCGCTATGCGGACCGCCTCCCTGGGCAGCGCCGGCCAGCAGCTTGGGGACGCAGCCAACACCCGGGCATCCTCCTCGACGACGGCCCGGTCCCCTACCCGGCGGCGCGCGGAAGTGACAGCTCCGGAGCCGGGGTGGGCGCGGGACGCCGAGCGAAGCGGAGGGAAGGGCGCCGGGGTCCTCCCGGCGACGCGCGTCCAAGACTGCGCCGCTGCCCGCCGGACCCCAGCCTCGCGCAGGGCGCCCCTGGGGACGCGCTCGACCCCCTTCTCGGGAGGCGCAGGCGAGGGGAGACGCGGTCTCCTTCCCGGCGCCCGCCTTCGGGCGCGTCAGAGCGACGCAAGAGCGCACGGAGGCCCGGGGGCCGCGGGGCCGCGGCCGGTGGCACAGATTCCCTGCCGAGCGCTGCCCCCTCGTGGCCGCTCTGGGCCCAGTCCGGGGTCGGCGCAGCCTGGTCCAGGGCAGGACGCTGGACCGTGCACATCTCCGAACGTGGGCTACAGCAGAAGAGCGCGAGGGTCCTATTCCCGGTCGGTCAGGCTGTCTTGCAGTTTGTGAAGCTAAGTGTAGCTTTTTTGACTTTCCAGGGAGAAAGTAATACTTGTTGAGGCTTCCATGCCACGAACGTGCATCTTTTTATTTAATCCTCTAAACAGCCCTGTCGGGTAATTATTTTAACCTCATTTTGCACGTGAGGAAGGTGGGGCTTATAGTTATGAAATCATTGTGGCTGCATTTTGTTCATGTTTGTGTCTCCAGAACCGAATGCGTGGAAAAGATCACAGGCCACTATGATACCAGCTCCCTACAAGCCACATATTTTTACACTGTAATGTCCCCAGCGCCTAGGGCAATGCCTGGCACATAGTAGGTGTTCAATAAATATTTGCAGAACTAATGAAAAAACAGCCTCCAAATCCTCGCCTAGTGGTGATTTGAATGCACATCTTAGCGTCTCTTTTCCGGGTATACTGAGTCACACCCTTGGTCCATGAAGTGAGGCTGCCATTTCATTGAAACTTTGCTCCTGACCTCTGACGGCCGCAGGAGACTTGCCCCACCTGCCTTCCGGGTTCTCCTAGTGTGGATTGTGCACGATTATTCACATCAGCACTGCCAGTGAGAGATGGAGGCGTCTCTCCCGTGCTGCCCGGGGACCCAGACCTCGGGCCAGGCCTCCCTGGAGGGGCCACACATGGCCCTCCTTCCACCCTTTGACCCGCACTCAGAATAACAAAGGACCCAGAATGCTTGATCCAAAAGCAGGTGGCATGGACACAGGACTCGGGGAAGCTGGGAGAGGTAGCAGAGAGCAGGGGCTGTCTAGGGTGACGTGCCCTGGGTGCTTTGGGTTTCAAGCAGCAGAAACCAGCTCTTGTAAGGTTTTAAAAGGAACCAAAGAGATCATGGGAATCAGGACCCCAGGCTAAGAGCTGGGCCAGGTCACTGCAGATGGGCCCCGGGGTGGGTGGTCTCCTTCCCTCTCTTGTACCAGCTGCCTCTACCTCCCAACCCACATGACAGGAAACATGGTCAAACTCCAGAAGCATTTCGTTCGTGCCTTCAGCCACTGACAAAAGACACTCATCTGACACCGTCGTGGGCTGGAAGTTTTAAACCCCTGCTACCCAGCTTGGCCCAGGTGGTCGCTTTCTGGACAAATGGGTGCTGGCTGCAGAGGGGGATCATCTGAAGCCTGGCGGCACCTCAGGGGTCACCCAGAAGGAGAGGAAAGGGTTCCAGGACCCGTGGCGTGCTGGGCAGAGGGAACTGCCCCTGCGCTCGGCTCCCCTTGTTACACACAACCAGGGCCACATAGGGCAAACACGGGGCCACCGAATCACACCTTTCTCACCTTGGGCCCCTGCCTTGACCCACTCCCGTAGCACAAGCGGGCTGCGGGCCAGGGGGCCCCAGAGGCCAGGAGGGCTGCGTGGCAGGGCCTGGGGGGCTGTGCAGGGCCTGGGGGGCTGTGCTGGGCCTGGGGGACTGTGCTGGGCCTTGCAAAGGCGGATGTGGCGGCCCAGCCCCACCCCATCTTTCTGCTTTTCCAGAGAAGTTGGGGGACTGCTTTTTAGGTGGGTTTCCCTGTGTTCGACGGTCGGCACCCTGTTCAGTTCTCAGAAAAACACCCTATTAGCCAAACAAAGTGAGTGTGGCCCCATTGGCCACCAGATCCCCTGTTGGCAGTTTCTGGTTGAAGCAGCCAAAGGAGGTGAGCTGCAGCATAAAGGAACTTAAGGGTGTGATCTGAATAGTGGAAGCATTACAAGCACAAGTTTCCATCACTCAGTTAAACTTGCACGTGTTCAGTCAGCCAGCTGTATCCGTCCATGATGGAGAAGCCTGGCGTAACAGCCGTTCGTATGAGGAGACCTTGGGGACTCAGGTGCCCACAGCACAATGAGCCAAGATGAGTGTCAGCGTGGCCGCCTGGGGGGATGATGGAATCTTAGGATGCGTGAGGGGATGTGAAGGGGCAGGAATCATCTCACTGCACCTCGGGTTGTCGGACCCCATCGGCAGGATTGTTTCCAATTCTGGGGACTAGATATTAATGACAGGATGGAAAAGGATCCAGAGGCCTTGTCCGTGAATTTAGGATGAAGGAATAGAGAGCATCTGTCCAAAGAGGAGACAGCTCGGAGGACACAGGACCCGGCTGCCCAAACTGATGGAGCCCGGGGACCATGGCCCGAGTGTGAGGGTGATTCCAGGAGGTGCCCCCTGGGCAGCCCCACTGGCTGAAGGTGGCCTGCGGGCGGGGACTGGCCCTGGAATGTCTGACGGCCGTCGCTGCTGCCCCAGGTATAAAAGAGGGTGAGCCCAGACCCCTGGCAGGCTGGCTCCTCCCAGGGCAACTGCCTCTGTGGGATGCAGGGCCTTGGAAACAGAGCCTGCCCCTTGGGGTGGGGATTCGTGGGCGACACGGAGTAGAGTCCAAGACCAGTCTCCGGGCTTCCCTCAGTCCAATCAGGTGGGGACTTGAGTGATTACCTGAATGTGAATTTGCTCAAACTGATGGAGCGGGCCATCCAGTTAAAGAAATAAGTCAGCGTCACCTCAGCTCTGCAGGAAGGACCCTTGCACTCGGACAAGGCGCCTCCTTGTTGCCCACTGCAGTTTCCATAGCGCTGTGACAGAAATATTGCAAATGCTTTCAGGTATTAAAAATAATCCTACCATTGCCTATGTTTTTGTTCACAGTCTTCAAAATAATTATAATAGGGGCTTCCCTGGTGGCGCAGTGGTTGAGAATCCGCCTGCCAATGCAGGGGACACAGGTTTGAGCCCTGGTCTGGGAAGATCCCACATGCCACGGAGCAACTAAGCCTGTGCGCCACAACTACTGAGCCTGCGCATCTGGAGCCTGTGCCCCGCAACAAGAGAGGCCACGACAGTGAGAGGCCCGCGCACCGCGATGAGGAGTGGCCCCCGCTTGCCGCAACTAGAGAAAGCCCTCGCACAGAAACGAAGACCCAACACAGCCAAAAATAAATAAATAAATAAATAAATTTATTATAAAAAAAGAATTATAATAGATTCTCCTCCAGTCTGGAGACACAACACACTTTATTTTAGTTTGGCCCCAGATCTCAGAAGATGCTCAAAGCTGTGTGCTCTGCATAGCTATCGGCTAAAGCACTGGGACACGTTTAACCCAATAAAGAAAATCCCTTATTTAAATTACAGTCATGAGAAAAATGAATGAAAATTGAATGTAAAGAAAAGTTTCCAGAATAATCACAGTGTAATTGACATTGAATAATATTTAATATCTGGACTCAT
The DNA here is from genome assembly GCF_028023285.1 of Balaenoptera ricei. NCBI lineage: Eukaryota > Metazoa > Chordata > Mammalia > Artiodactyla > Balaenopteridae > Balaenoptera > Balaenoptera ricei. Next base: position 1,097,396 of record NC_082651.1, read on the forward strand.
GTCTTTGGTAGGAGTACATCTTAAATCATCCAAGGGGTGGTTGTCAATTGTAAATAATACTGATGCGTTTTCTAGAAAAATGTGAAATACTTGTGAAAGATATAGAGCTAAGTATAAAGAACCACTGTGTTTGCTGCGGATTAAATACCCTGCTGACAGAACTAAAGGCACCGTGACATTTCTTTTTTCTGGTTGTAATTCTTTTATTTTAGTTAATTCATGTTTTAAATTGAAGTGTAGTTGATTCACAATGTTGTGTTAGTTTCAGGTGTACAGCAAAGTGATTCAGTTATACGTATATATATATTTATTCCTTTTCAGATTCTTCTCCCATATAGGTTATTACAAACTATTGAGTAGAGTTCCCTGTGCTATGCAGTAGGTTCTTGTTGTTTATCTGTTTTATATATAGTAGTGTGTATACGTTAATCCCAAACTCCTAATTTCTCCCCCCACTTCCCCTTTGGTAACCATAAGTTTGTTTCCTATGTCTGTGGGTCTATTTCTTTCTTTTTTCTTTTTTGTGGGTCTATTTCTGTCTGTAAACAGACTCACAGTGAAATTTCTTTTTGCTGCTGGGCTGTTTCTTCCATCGTCTTCCTGAGATAGGCCCCTGGGTCACAGCTTTATAAGCCTAATGCATGCAGAGGTCAGAGCCTTATAGGTGGTCTGTGAGCAGAGGTGAGGACAGAGGTAACATCGACCGCTCCAGCAGAACATGACCTCGTGGCAGAGACGTGATGCATCCAGGGACCGTGGACGTCACAGCTGGAGATGCCCCATGAGACGCCCGCAGCGCCCGGCGGGAAGGCCGGGGCTCCGCTGCGCCCGCCTGCATCAGGCACAGTGGCTGGGTCTGGTTTGACCCCTGGGGATATGGGTCTGCCAGCCGTCCTTCCTTCGCCCTCTTCCCTGAGGGGTCACTGTGTCCTTCTGCCTCTATGAGCCTCTGCGGCCCCAGAAAACATGACTGTGAACAGAAGTCGTGCAGAGAGAAAACAAGAGGTTGGGATGACTTCTCCTGAAAAAGCGGGTAATTGTGGAGGTTGAGCTGACACATCAGGGAGCTGCTCCCCAAGGAGGTGGCTGTGAATTCCCAGGGCCGCTGTGGGAGTTCCTTTCATGGTAACGGTGCACGAGAGGAGACCAGAGGCAAAGGCAGGTGCGTGTCTGGACCCATGCTCAGTGGCCCCCTGACACGCGGCGCTGGTCCCTCACAGGTGAACCGGGGTAACGAGTGTGCCCGCTCACCTCTGAGCGGGACGTGGCAGATGGTATGCCTGCAGTGCCCATCATGGAGGTTGTCACTTTGGGGCGGCACCGAGCCATTCAGCCCTCCAGCGGGAACGGGCAGGGTGCTCGGTAAAGGTCAGCCTCCTTCTCTCTTTAGCCGGGCAACGCCCTGCAGGGCTCTTTCCAGGACCGTTTCCTGCACCACGACTGCTCCTTCTGTAGATCTTACGGGACCTTCATTGCTTTGCGGTCGGCCCCCTGGCCCGTCAGCCTCCCTCCCGGGCTCCTTTTCTCAGACACAGCAGTTCACCAAGTACCTTGCTGGGACACGTGATCTCTCGCAGAGCTTAGCAGCCTGCATCACTTACTTACCAGGCCTCCGGAAACTAAGGCTCCTACGCAGCTCGGGGGCCCTTGGTCCTGCTGGCCCTCCCACCGGCCTCCACTGGGTACATTCTGACAGGTGAGGGGCTTTTAAGATAACAGCTCCAGACCTTAAAGATTATTATTCCTAACGACCCAAGAATTGTCAAGGGAGGACAGTTTTCAAGAGCTGTTCTCTCATTAAATTATCAGAGTATTTTGGGATTACAAATTTAGGGGAACTTGGTAGGGTTTAGCTTTTTAAGACACATTCTGAGATGCCTTTGTATTATATTAGTATGATGTTTTTCTTGTTTTTTCTTGTTTTTTTTTAAGGGGGATTCTTTTAGAAATATACACACTTGTACGTTGTGTACAAGTACATTTTTTGCTGCTCTACACACACCGTAGACTTTGCAATCCTTAGAAGCTGAGCAGGCTTCTCCCTGGTCAGCCTGAGGGTCCAGGTGGAGGCTGCAGGGCCCCTAGGTGGGCGGCTCAGGCACCCCGTCTCTGAAGCCACCCCGTCAGTCACCTTTTGGGTACAGAACCCTGCATCTGCCGCCGCCTCGTCACCAGGCCCCGCCCCTCCCCGCTCCCCGAGTCTTCAGGACCAGCCTCTACCCCCGCGGAGCCGTCCTTTCTCCTGTCATCGGGGCCCTGTTTTAGCAACAAATCTCTCCTCCCTCCTCCTTCGCTCACCATTTCTGCTTCTATGTCTTCATTCTTATCCTTTTAACATTGCCTTACGCATAGTAACTACATAAACACTATGGATGAATCACCCAGCGGGGGGTTGGTTCTTTTACCTTTTAATCAGTGATATCGTCCAGGTAATCGGCCGAGCTCGGGTTGGGGCGCAGCCGCCTCCCCACCGCCCCCCTTCATGCCTCTGCCCGTCTCCCCCCTCCCAGAGTCCACTCACACTCCACCCCTACTTCTCAGCTGCAAACCCTGGGCGGTCATCCCAAATGACAGCGAGGGTTTAGTCCTCATGCGTCTCAGCTGGAAAACCTCACTGATTGACTCCAGCCCTGCCCCCTGGGCCCCCAGCCCCGGGGCTTGTAAGCCGAAGCCACAGCCTTGCCTTTTCTTGCGTTTTCTTTGAACTGTAAGTTTCTGTTTCAGCTCTTTTTGTGTTTCTTTTTTCCCCCTGAAATTCCTTATTGTCTCCCTTTTCCTTGCATTATTTGCCTTTATTATATCTTCAATCCTTTTTCAAACACTGCATCATAATACTCACTCTTTTGAGTCTGTGCTTTTCCCTGGAGGCCTCCCCATCTTACGCTGGGCCCACTGCCATCTTCCTGGCTTGGCTTCTTCACGCCTCCTGAGGTAGAGCCCCGCTTTGCTTCGTCATCCTTGGTCTATTCCCTCATTTGGTGAGAACCCATCCTCAAGAATTCCTGAGAAAGAATGCACAGGACAGACTTGATAGACTGAACACCATTTTCTGGGATTTCCAGGCTCTGCAGTACAATCATCAATTTTTCTTAAAATTTTCCTCCTATAAATTCCTGGAAAATCTGCATACAGTATAATAAACACGCTCAGATTCAAGAAATAAAACTGAAAACCGAAGTGGTTAGTACCTGCCCTGCCTGATAGCTACTGCAGGGAAGGACCTGGTATCTCGGAAACCCTGTGTGATCCCAGGAAGACAGTAGGTTATAGCCCGGGACGCTCTAGATACTAGAATGACAAACCGAAAGAGACACGACGTAAGTGAGACTAAGGACAGAAACGCGGGAATTCAAACCCAAAGAGGGGGAAAAGTCGGTGTGAGAAGGACAGACTCCTGCTCCCAGTGGATCTGGGAGCCGGGACCAGCGGAGCTCCCGCTTCTACAGCAGCAGCAACAGAAATCACCCGGCACCCGACAGCTTCACCCGTTTCCCGAGCCCGCCAGGGATCTGCGGATGAAGGCGGCCGGCTCCCCAGGGTCTCAGGAGACGCAGACTTAGGGCTTGCTTAGGTGGGTAGGCGCCCCGACTCTGGTGAGGACACTCGGCTACACTCTCACTGCACCTCTGAACGCTGGGGGGGCTGCCCGGGCCTGGGACGTGGAGGATTCAGACCCGCCTGCGGGCTCTTCTCCACCCGCATGGCGGGGAAGTCACAGGGCTGCAGGAGGCCTCGGGGGACCCCTGTGATGCCGGTGGCGGTGCCCACAGAAATACCCCACCCAGCCCCCTCCCCCTCCCCACGCCCCAGCCCCTGCCCAACAAAGCTTGGACGTGGAGGGGATCAGTGCTGGGAACCCCAAAGCATCTGCGACAAGGGCGCAGAAAAAAGCCCCCTCTCCTAGCGGAGGGCAGGAGTATGTGCTGGGCCCAGATCTATAGCCGAGACAGACCATGGAGAAGACCACGCCACTGCCCCAGCGATGGAGTGCATGCCCACAGCTGAGTCCTAATCAGGACTGCAGAGCTGCTGCGAGGCCAGCGGGCAGGAGTGACCACAGGGCCGCAGAACGGTCGAGTGAGGAGAGAGGGAAGCAGAGGGAGGACGCTGGCTGCGGGGGGAGGGGAGTTAGTGTCTGATGGGGACAGAGTTTCAGCTGGGATAACGACCAAGTTCTGGGGATGTACTTACTGCCCCTGGACTGTACACTGAAGGACGGTTTTTAATAAATATTATGTTATGCGTGTTTTACCGCAATAAAAATAAAATCAATCTGACGGCTGACGTGCCCCCACCCCCGGGGGGCGTGAAGCCTGAAGCACAGCAGCTCAGCCCTGGACCCGGACAGTGGCTCAGCTCCTGTCGGCTGGACCGGGACCACCTGAGCCAGCAAGGTTCTCCTGGCTGCAGGTGCCCCGTCTCCCCAACACACACTCTGCCCAGTTCCCTGAGGCTCAGGTGCTCCCGCGGGACCATCTCAGCAAGGAAGATGCTACCACGGTTTTGAGGAAGAGACAGAGCTTCCGTCTGGTGGGAAACATGGGGAGATTCCCTGAGCCTACCGTTTCCCCTCGTTAATATTTGGGACATTTTCTTGCCTCAGCTTTGCAGATTCTCTTATTCTTTCTATGTCTTTACCTGACTGGCCATTTAACGAGAACCCAGGTGATTGTTTATGCCCCCAGGTGAGCACAGGGACGTCCAGCTCTGGTCCAGGCGTCACCACCACGAGCTCCCTCACGATGCTAGGTGGGGATTGCCATGGCCCGGAGGGGTACCCGGCCCTCAGCCACCATCTCTGCTGCCCTGGGCCCCAATTCCCTCTTATCCGGGTCCCTTCCTCCTTCGTCATTTGGAGACCTCGCTCCTGGATGGAGAAACCAAGCAAAATAAGAGCAGAGCCCTTCTTCTGAGGACAAGCCATGGGCCCTTCTGCTGTCCTCGGGTCTTAGGAAAGCCCTCTTGGGTTTGTTTCACAGTTCTACAGCCTGCAGCTCATTCTAATCTTAAGCTTCCCTGGCAAGATTCTGACAAAATCTGGGTCACCCCACTGCCTCTCCCCCTTGTGCAGGAGGCAGAGATGAGAGGCCACATGCCTTTTAGGATCCTCCAGGGACGGCAGTGTCATGGCCAGCCTCAGCTTGGTCTCTGGCCAACTTGTAGAAACGTCAGGAATTTGAGGGACGCGGAAATCTGCTCCATCTGGCTTTTCGGACTGACGGCATCCTTGCCCACAGCGGGAACACACGCTTCTTATTTTCCTGAAAGATTCACACAGCTTTCAGCAAACGCAATGAGCAGCCCTTGTCCTTGCAGGTGCCCTTCTCATTTGAAAATCTTTTAGTTCTTCAGTCTCCAAATTTCCCCTTCTCACCAAAGTAGAGACTTGCTGGATGTTTTTAATGTATGAGTTTGGTTGACATCAACCTAAAGGTAGAACTCCCAAGAAATAAAGACATGCTGGCACCTGGCTGGTTCATTTTCTCTTTGTGATCCTTTTGCTGTAGGTTTTTCCTCAGAAGGGAGAGAAGGAGGATCTTTGAGAGGCAACAGAAGAAGCTACCGTTGGAGCTTACCTGGGGAGCAAAGTGCCTTCCCGGGAGCTGTACCAGGAACCTGCCCCCAGAAGGTCCACAGAGGTCTGCTTTGCAATCAGTTTGCGCTGGTTCTAAGACAGCCCAGAGCATAAGATCAGCACAAAAAAGGTAAACCTCAACATCGCTCAAAATCATGAGTGTGCCAGTGCTTTCATTGTGAGGCTGAACTATCTACTGCACCAGGGCCCTGACTTATTTCTCTTAGCATAACATCCTCTAGGGCCATCCAAGTTGTCACAAATGGCAAGACTTCCTTCTTTTCATGGCTGAATAACAATCCGTTTTATGTATATCTACCACAGTTTCTTTATCCATTCATCCCTTGATGGACACTTAGGTTGCTTCCACATCTTGGCTATTGTAAATAGTGCTGCAATGAATATGGGGGTACAAATATCTTTTTGAGTTAGTATTTTTTTGTTTTCTTCAGATAAATACCCAGAAGTGGAAATGCTGGATCATACAGTAGTTCTATTTTTAATTTTTTGAGGAGCTTGCATACTGCTTTCCTTCACGGCTGAACTAATTTACATTCCCACCAACAGTGCATGAGGATTCCCTTTTCTCCACATCCTCACCAACACTTGTTATTTCTTGTCTTTTTGATGACAGCTATCCTGACAGGTGTGAGGTGATACGTCATTGTGGTTTGGATTCGCACTTCCCTGATGATTAGGCCCTGTGATGTTGAACATCGTTTCAAGTGCCTGTTGGCTGCCTGTCTTCTTTGGAAAAATGCCTGTCCAGATCCTCTGCCCATTTATATATATTTTTTCTCCAATTAGGTAGGTTGCCTTTTCATTCTGTTGGTAGTTTCCTTTGCTGTGCAGAAGCTTTTTAGGTGGATGTGTATTTTTGTTTTTGTTACCTGGTCGTTTGATGTCAAATCCAAAAAATCATCACCGAGACTGATGTCAAGGAGCTTACTGCCTGTGTTTTCTTCTAGGTGTCTTATGGTTTCATGTCTTATGTTCAAATCTTCAATCAGTTTTGAGTTAATTTTGTGTATGGTGTATGATAGTGGTCCAGTTTCATTCCTTTGCATGTAGCTATCTAGTTTTCCAACACCATTTATTGATGAGGCTGTCCTTTCCCCATTGTATATTCTTGCCTCCTTTGTCATAGATTACATGACCATATGTGTATGGGTTTATTTCCAGGCTCTCTATTCTGTTCCATTAATCTATGTGTCTGTTTTTATTGCAATACCATACTCTTTTGATTACAATAGCTTTGTAGTACAGTTTGAAATCATGGCGTGTGATGCCTCCAGATTTGTTTTTCTTTCTCAAGATTGCTTTGGCTATGTGGGGTCTTTTGTGGTTCCATACAAATTTTAGGGTTGCTTGTTCTATTTCTGTGAAATACGCCATTGGAATTTTGGTAGGGATTGCATTGAATCTGTAGACTGCTTTAGGCAGTAGGGACATTTAACAATATTAACACTATGACATTCTGAAGTTACACTGTTTACTCACTCGTTTATCAGTCCCTTGTCTGGTTTTCCACAAGATTCTGGGGACTTAGAACAGTGCCCGGCAGCTGTAAGGATCTAATAAATAATTGTTGGATGAATGAATGAAACGATGACTCAAGGAAAGAACAGCACCCCCAGAAGCTGAAGTAAAGGTGTGAACAGTGTTGCCAGGTGGATACTATTTACATTCACCAAGTTTCCAAGGTTCTTTCAGGTTTAATCCCCACTGAGCAGAGGGTGAGGCTGTGACCCCGGCTCTGGCACAAGCATGTTGCCCTCGCTTTGATGTTGCAGGTCCCATCACAGCCCTCGGGCCGCTGTCACGAGCATGGCGAGGGGGGAGCCACTCTCCTGGGCACGCGTTGGCAGATCATTGTGTGCTGGCACCTCAGCCGCGTCCTTTGATGTTTCGTTCAGAAGAAATGCGATCTCTCCAAAAGACGCACGTCCAAATCAAATGCCCAGGGTCCTCCGCTCCAGGCAGCCTTAAGAACAGCTGGAGGTCCAGGTCCTGGACTCACAATCCCCACCCTGTATTTTTATAATCTGTTTTATTGGGTTTTTCTTTGATTGTTTTCCCTTGGTGTCTGTCTGAGAAAAATCACTCAAGACAGAAAATTTATTAGTACTATCTTGAGTGTATTGCCTGACATTTAAACGCAAAAGCTGATGAGTGAGATACGTGAACTGTATGATGTGTCTTAAGGGCCGCCAGCTCCACCTCTCAAGCACCTGTGTGTGGGGGGCTGTGGGGTGGCTTGTGGGCAGAAAGGAAACCCTCTGAGTTGCAGTAAGGGGCCCCCACCACTGGGCAGTGTCGGCCGTGGTAACATCAGCAAGCTTTTCTATTTTGCAGAAGGCACCATGTAAAGGCAATAATTTAAAGGTATTCGATGCTGAAAGCACTTTGACACATGATCGTACCTGCTCATTCCATCAGTATGACAGATAAAAAGAAAAACAAATTTTATTCCACCCAGTGGACGAGGAAATGAAATCCCAGAGAGGTGAAGGGACTTGCCCAGAGACACACAGCTCCTATGGCTGAGCTGGGCCCAGATGGGCTCCTGGGCTCCAGGTCCACCACCTGCCCACTTGGCCGCACTGCCCAGGAGACGGGCAGCGGTCATTCGGAAAGCCTTAGGCTCAGAAACTACACAAATCTGTCAGAAAGAATAATAATACCAAATATAGGGCTTCCCGGGTGACGCAGTGGTTGAGAATCTGCCTGCCAATGCAGGGGACACGGGTTCGAGCCCTGGTCTGGGAAGATCCCACATGCCGCGGAGCAACTGGGCCCGTGAGCCACAATTACTGAGCCTGCGCGTCTGGAGCCTGTGCTCCGCGACAGGAGAGGCCGTGATGGTGAGAGGCCCGCGCACCGCGATGAAGAGTGGCCCCCGCTTGCCGCAACTAGAGGAAGCCCTCGCACAGAAACGAAGACCCAACACAGCCAAAAATAAATAAATTAATTAATTAACTTTAAAAAATAATAATACCAAATATTTACCAAGTGCTGAGTATGTACAAGACTCTGCTCATTCAACATTCACGGGGCGCCTCTTGTATGGAATCCTGTTCTGGGCTCTGGAGACACAACAGTGACCACAGAGGGGAGCAACCTGCCCTCGTGGTGCTTCTGTGCTCCACGAGCGCACCTGTCTCTGCAGGTGACCCGGGGGCCCCTCCTGCGCACTTCTGCCCCCACCTGCCAGGTGCCAGCGTCACCCACTCCCAGTTAGAATGACCCAGCGTCCCCAGATGTGGCCAAGGTCCTGAGGTCGACACTGGGTTCCAGACGGAAGAACCGGGCTCCCCTTGTCACCTGCTGACCCTCCTTCCTTTAAGGCTCAGCCCCAAAGTCACCTCCTTGTGCATCTTGGGGTCCTGGCCACAGCCCCCAGCCCAGGCTCCCACCATGGCATCACGGGTGGTGCGGAGGGGGACAGGGGTAGGACACGCAGACCCGGGCCTCCTCCCTGAGGAGCTGGGATGGATCTGTGGGCAGGAGGAACCAAGTGCATTTTTTCAGCAGGAAAGAGACGTGATCAGATTTAGTTTTAGCGACTCAGCCGCCTCCACGCTGGGTGCAGAGGAGGGGCCTTTATAAAGAAGGATCCGAGGCAGTGATGACAGAAGCCTAGACTGGAGGACGAGAATGATGGCGTCTCAGGATGGGGACCCTTGGCTGCCTCACCTTTGCTCTGCGTGCAGGAGCCCTGGGCAACCTTTCCGACAGACGTCAGGCAGCTGCTCAGACACCTCCCCAGAGGGCGAGTAGACCCTTCCCTTCTGCACAAGGTCCCGGGTCTCTGCCACTTCCCAGCGGTTCCTTGTGCTTCTCTTTGGAGCCACTCGGTGTCAGACCACCACGCTTTTTAGACAGCCACCACATCCCCACCAGGCCTCCCCTTTCCAGGTCAAGGACCACCAGTGTGACCTTTACCAGCTCACTCACGTCCAGCCGGTCCCCGACACTTGGGGCTGCAGTGACACAGCACTGTGGGCTGGCCGGGGAGGGATGCGGGCTCACACCATCCCTCCAGCAGCATGGAAAAAAATGAGCAAAAACTCAGGATCAACCTTGTTGGAACTCTGGAAAATAGTCAAAGGTCTGCAGCAAGCAAGTGAATGTTCAATCCAGAAAGGGTGACTTGGTGTGTGAGGAGCCCGTCGGACCAGGAGCCGGGGGACCAGACACTTCCCAGAGCTCTCGGGACAGAGGACAGGCTCCGACCAGGACGCCGCCCAACTTTGCGACAGTGTCGTGTCGGACACCAGGGCATCAAAGGACATCAGCCTTTGCTCCCGTGGTCTGTGGTCAACTCCGCCCTCTGCATTCGGCCTCGCGATGGACCAGGACCCCCGAGCCCACACATCTCAGCTCCGTCTTTGATCTAAGTTATAGGTGTTACATGAATCCTATCAGGTTCCATTTTATTTATTTAAGCCCCCAGACACCTGTCTTTCAAGTGTTTTGAAATTTTACTTTGTAACCAGCTCATAAACTATCCCTCCTAGATTTGCGTTCTCTGTCATTTCTAAGGCACCCTGTCTACGTCTTCCCTCAAATTATTGATTAAAAAGTGTTACAAAGAACTGGACAGTACGGAGCTTCCATGGGAGTACCCCTGGTTCCGTGGGAACATTCATCCATCAAACGCACCCCCATGGACGTCTTACACCCCAGACGGCTGTGCTCAGGAAAGAAAATTGGTTTATTTTGTCTCGGCTTAAATCTGTTTAAAAGTCTACTCCAGAATTTTGCTGAAAACTGACTCACTCCAGAGATCATAGCTTCCAAGATTTCTCTTTCCACGTTTAGAAAACTGAGCCAGTGCTGACTCGCCAGCCTCGGCCGTCCCTCCTTCCGCCTGTGGTGTAAAGAGCTCCCGCCTCCAGGCTGCGGTGGGATGGACTCTGGGCTGTGAGGTTAATTGGGGGGCTCTTCCCCAGCAGCGAGAGATCACCGGGGCGGGGAGATGCCTTCCGGCTGGAGCCTCGAGGGCCGCTCAGTCACTGCCCTGGGCAGAAGAAGAAGGAGGAGGTGCAGGTAGAACACCCATCCTCCCTCCCCCGGGGGCCCCGGTCATGCCCGACCCTCGCTCACCAGCTCCCCGCTCCTTGCTCCAGCCAGAAGGGGCTTCCACTCTTTAAAGAGCTTCTGAAACACTTGCTCTGTGTTTCCATTGGAGCAAACTTAGCTCTACCATGTGCTGAAGGAAAAGGCTGCATCGAGAGGACTGGGCCCCTGTCCACACTCTGCCACTTACCAGCCCTTATTCTCTTTCAGCTTCTGTTTCTTCATGTCTAAAATGGGAATAACAGTGACACCTACCTTATAGAATTACCATAGGATTAAATGAGATAATGCTTGTAAGCACAGTGCTTGGCACTTAGAACACGTTTCTCTTCTCTTAAGGAGCCCAGAGGGGCACAGCCAGAAACCAACACAACCACCTTGAATGGATGTGACAGCTGGAGCTGGGGCAGCTGTTCTGTAGCCATGCAGCAACAGGCACGAGTATGAGACCAAAAGAATCGCCGTTAACGGTTATCACTGAATCCCTGAAACAAAGCCTTAGCTTAGTATTTGGTGAGACAAAAAAATTCCATTTGTTAAAGACACTAACAATTTTCTGGTTTCTCAGTTACTTGCAGTTACCCCTTTCAGCCAGCCTGCCTAAGTCAAGCCACTAATTAGATGTGATTTGTCATAAGTCAAGAAAGAAAATCATCTTCATTTAAGACAGCAAACCAGAGGTTTGTAGTGCATGTGTGGGGCAAACGTGCCCAGTGTGTGTACTCAGGTGCCGGCAGGAACATTCGAGCCCTTTGTTCCCCAGCCAGGTCTCCGCCTCCTTGCTGGGCAAGATGGCCAGGGAGCTCACCCTGCACACGAGGAGGGGCAGGCGGCAGGTGCTCCTGGAGGGGAAGCTGTGCGGTCCCGCGTTCTGGCGTCACAAGGGCGCCTGGGCAGGGAAAGGAGGCCCAGCCTGTGATTGGAGGCAGGGTCAAAGCCGGCAAGTGGGGGGCTCGCTCTCCCCCCGCCCTCCACCCCTGGCCCCCGGGGATGTACAAGTGCAGCTGGAAAACCTACAGGTCCCACAGGCACGGCGAGGGGGTCTGTGGCAGCCCCGGGGCGCGGCAGGCCCTCTTGGGTCGGCGTGGGGGGCGCTGCACACCCAACAGGTGGACGGAGCAGCGTGGGCGTGCGCTGGGGGGCTCTGCCTGCACAGGTGGTCGCCCTGAGGCCCACGAGCACGAGAGGCTGCCAGCACTCGCCCGCAGCCCCCCAGCCCCGTCGAGACGTGGCTGCGGGCCGCGGAGCCGCTCGGCTGAGCTGGTCACCCGAGAGGGCCGTGCCTCTAAGGGCGGGGGGCTGCCCAGGGCCAGGGCCTCCCTCCTCCAGCCGCGGTGGGCCCTCCGTACGTGGGCCGGAGCCGCCAGCTGAGCCGGGCTGAGGGGCAGCGGTCGGGGTGCTCCGTGTTGACCGGGGGGCCATTACCTGGGCGCGAGCACTCAGGAAGACTCACCAGCTGTGCGTCAAGACGGCGCCCCACTCTGGGTGCCGACGAGAGCTGCCCGAGGCCCTGGCAGGGCGGCCGCCTCCAGCGGGTCTGGTTTAAGGGTCCTGACACGTCTTTGGTGCTGTTACCGACGAGGAGTGGGGCTCAGGGCCGCGGAGGAAGGACTGGGACCCATCTTCCCGTATCACCTCTTTGCCCAAAGGGCCTGCGTGAGGGGCTTTGCTCCGTCCTCTGGGGCGGGGGGAGCAGGCCCAGCGTCAGGCCCCTGCCGGTCCTTCCTCCTGTGGGGTGACTGTGGGCTGGGCTCCTGGGGCCCTGACGAGGGATGGGCCGGCTCGGGGCAGTGGGCAAGGCCCCTGGGATGTGACCGCTCCCGTCTCCCCTCCCCGCCTCATTTGAATCAACCAGAGGGAGGCGCGCCAAGTTCCCGGAACTTCAACCTGTGGGGTGCGGTGCAGGGGCGTTGGTCGCCCACAAGTTGAGAATATGGATTAACCACTTTTCAGTGCCCCCCGTTGTATCCCCACACACACATAACAGGACTTGTATCCTTAGCAGAACATTCATGATTTCCGAAGTCACTGTGAATTAAGGGATTTAAAAAATTACTTTGCATTTGTCAGCCATGACGATGTGCACCTGTGTTTGAAAGATCATTTGACAGGTGTCCAAGCCGAAGAGTTTCAGCCCACACCCAAGGCCGGTGCCTCCCCGCCGAGTCCAGGGGGCCGAGGCTGCGTGTGGACTCCCACCCAGGACAAACGCCAACCTGACAGAGGTGAGAACACGACCAGCAGTGGCACGGGAGGTGAAGCAGGCTCCCGGGCTGCACCAGGCACGCAGCGTCCCTTCGCACATGACTCACCAGCATCCCTGGGACCCCAGCAATGCTGCTGCAAGGGGGGCCCGGCCTCACCTTGCGCACGTTCGTGTGTGTACGAGTACACACTCACACAGTCATGCACACGCTCACACGCACTCACACCCCGGCCCACGTGGCACCTCTCAGGATCCCCGTTGGAGAGGACAGAGTCTCCCACCTGAGTGATTTCCGTCCTGCGTGGCTGGAATCAGGGAAATCACCTGGGAATTCCGAGCCAAGGCTGCAGAAAAAGACAGGGGGACGGTTAGGAAAAGTCATAAAACGGAGGAAAGTATCAGCAACACACAGAACTGCCAGAGAACTGGCCTCACCTCAGGAACGAGAAAGAGAGCAAATGGATAGATAGTAACTGGACATTGGTGATCCTTCCCGAGTTCACAAATAATGAATCATCGTGTGTGCACCCGAAACTAACCCAGCGTTATACATCAGTTACACCTCAATAAAGCATGAAGCTCATCCTCTGAAAAATAAAATAATATACAGTAAGCAACCCAGTTCTTAAAAATGGGCAAAAGACTCGAGCAGACACTTCACAAAAGAAAATAAGCACATGAAAACATGCTCAGTCTCACCCGTCATCATGGAAACGCAAATTAAAACCATCAGGAGACAAGGCTTCACGCTCACTGCCATGGCTGATGTTAGGAAGGAAGACGGACACAGGGAGTGTTACACATTCCCAGGGAAAAAGGGAAATAATGACGCAGCACCTGGGAAAACAGCCCAGCACTGTCTTATTCAATCAATCATGCACCTGATCTATGAAGCAGCCATTCTTCTCCCATTTGTCCAGTTGAAATGAAGACCTCTGTCCTCTCAAATCCTAATAAAGAAAGTTCATAGCAGCTCTGTTCATAATTAGCAAAAAGCTGGAAATAACTCAGAGGTTATTTATAGACAAATTGAGGTACGTCCGTACAGCAGAACACTACTTTGTGATAAAAAGAACTATTGAAACTCAAAACACCTACAGTGTACCCCACGAGTGTTACATTGCAGAATAAGTAAAACTGGGCCCTGGTGATAGAAACGGGGGGGGTGGGGGGCCTGCAAGGGCCGGGGGGTTCTGGGAGAGGGAGGGGGTCTTGACTGGAGTGGAGGCTACACAGGTGTATGTATTTGTCCAAACTCATTCAGCTGAACTCTTCAGATCTGTGTGTTTTACTTTATGCAAATTATACTTCAATCAAGGAAACAAAGGTATGAGGCAGGGACCAGGGAGTCTGCCCCGGTCCCCCGGGAGGGAGGGACTTCCCTGCCCTTTGAAGTTCGGTAACAGATCAGCTCAATTAAGAGCAGAGGCAGAAAAAGAGGCCAGGACCTCCAGGAGGTTTGGTGCTGAGGGGAGAGGGACCTGCCCTGGCGGTCCAGGCAGGACGCCAGACTTGGTGGCCGAGGAGCCCCCTCGGGGCCGCCCGCACGCTTGACCCCGGGCACAAGAATAAAGGGGTCTGCCAGGCAGGGGTGCTGAGACCCCTGCTGGGTGGGACCCGGAACCCAGAGGAAAAGTGGTGTGCCTGGCCCACCTCACGGGCAGAGACTCCCAGACGCCCGTCTGAGGGCGGACCTGAAGTAGAACGGCGGGTTTGTGCAATCCAAGAGCCAAAAACAGCCCTGACCAATACGCCCGTGCTTTCCAAGTGGATTCTCCCATCAACACTTATTTAGTATTTATGTCATCGTGATTGAAGGGATTTAGCGTCTATTATGTGTCGCGCACCAGGCTGAACACAGAGCCCCAGCAGTAACCGGAACTGATAAATCCTCGTGGTCATGACGGGAGAGGAACACGTAGCTAAACTGTCAGGTGGAGAAAACAAAGCAAGAAGAGAAGACGATGCATTCCGGGGCCGGGAGGGTCCTCTGCATGAGGGAGGGGAGGGTCTGGACAGTGGGACAGGCACCTCCTGGCCCGTTGAGGGGGCGGGAAAGGAGCGCAGCGGGCAGAGGGCGGCGGGCGAGGTGCAGATTGACGATGGGGCTTCTGAGCTGAGGACTGACCAAGGCCGAGGCCAGGGCAGGTCTGTAAGGCCTACCTGCCTGGCAGCCCAGCCCTTCCCCAGAGCTGAGACCCGGGACGGCTGCTGTGTCCTCTTCGTGCGTCGGCCCGTCAGCGAGCCCGGCCGCGCTCAGCGTGACCACGACAGAGAAGAGCAGGAACCCGCCCCCCAGCATGGCCGGGGCCGGTCCTCACGGCCTCCTCGGAGGGCCGGCTCTCCGACCTGGCCTCCTGCAGACGGGCTCTGCCCCGGCGTTTCCACCAGCTCGTTGGAAGCTTGGAGCGGCTCTGAACAGACAGCAGCTCCCGAGGGACTGGGACTTGGGATGGGCGTGAAGTGAGACGTGTCACCCTCTGCTTCTCGGGCGAGAGCGATCTTGGCCGGACCAGGAGCCCCAGGGCCACCGGGGGCAGCAGAGGGCGAGCCAGGGGCGGCTCTCCAGACAGCCAGTCTCCTGGGCCAGGTGGCAGCCAGACCCCCACCTCCCCGTCCTGTTAGCATAGCCAGAGGTCACACCTGGGAGAGGGACTCAGCCCAGCTCTGCTGCTCTTGGGCACAAACCCCGAGGCAGCTGGGTGAGCACGTTGAGATGCTGTTCCAATAAATTTGGGGAATTTTTGTGTTTTACCATTTTTGCCCCAGAGAACATTCAGAACTAAGAACTGGTTCATTTGCTGCTTCAGAAAATCAGACTATGTTCAGTCAAATCTTACTCCAAAAAAGAAAAATTGTGACTTCCCCAAAGTAAAAATAGTTTAATATGTTGAGCCCATGCTTAAAGCACTAACATAACCCCTCTCTCCATAAATTACGTCATCTGGGCTTATTTTTATGAAAAGGAATTAAACTTAAGTTTGAAGGACTTTCTGACATTTCTTAGGAAACTGGAGGATTCCTGGAGCATCAGAAAACCAATGTTAGTGATTCTGGTTCAATATTGTGATTACTGTTAGTGATTAAATTTCACAGCTGAACCAACACGAGTGAATAAACACATCGCCTTTCCTTCAATTATTCACACAGTCAATCACCATTCGTTAAGCACTCATTGTTTGACGAGCACCGCAAACCTCTTTAAAAGATGGTCAGGACCCCACAACCAGCAGTGGGGTCCTGACCCGAGGACACACGCCTTGCACCCTCCAATGTGGGGAGTAATCACGAGTCAGCCCTGTCCGCTTCTCCCTGGAGTTTGTCTCCATTTGTCTCTTGAGCTGTCCAGAAGCAATCCAGAAATTTCAGTTACCCTCGCCCCCCCCCCACCCCAAAGAAAAAGAATTTAAAATGTCACAAACATGAAGTCTTCTTGAGCAATCGTAATGAGAGCCGATGGACCCTGGTGACCCAGCCACCTGCTTTTTTTCTTGTATTTGAAAAGCACATTCTTTCCTATAACTTACCCCTCTCCCTCTTGGGTTATTATTTCTAAGGGTCATATACCAAATATTGATTTGAGCCAAGAAATATTCAGAAAATATTCTAAAACAAACATTCCGCATACTTTCCTGCGCACTGTGGAGACTGGAGTGGGTCGGCGTAAGGAAGTGGAGAAATCCCCCTCTAGGGAGAGAACTGGGTTAGGGATAAACGTTTCGATCAACTGTTTGTGACCTCGATGGAGGAGGGAGAGATTTAACAGCGAAGCAGAAAAGCACGGCAGAGCCTGGTCTTTCTGGGGGGAACCGGCCAGGATGGGGCCCGAGGCTCCTTGTGCCACAGCAGCTCAGGGAGGATGAGAGATGCAAATGGGGAGGAGAGCGGCTTCCTCTACGTCTTCCGGGTTGGGAGCGGAGGGGGTCCACCTCCACCGGCGTGGAGAAGTCCCCTGGGCTCAGAGAGCGGGGTGGGGCAGACTGAGCTGGGGAACTGCAGAACTGGGGAACTGAGGCGGCTGCAGACCCTTCTGTGTAAGACGCCCACCAAGCGACACAGACGGAGTCTCCCTCTGCAGCCAGCGTCCGGACGTGGCGAGGGGGAAGCCAGGGTCCCAGACGGAAGGCGCAGGGCACACAGACACACAGCAGAAACCCAGGGCGGGGAGAGCGCAGGGGGCCCTTCCCTGCTGCGGCCACGTGGCCTTCAGGGGGCGGGGGGCCTTTGTGGTCATCCTACGTCTGTGCAGGTCCTAAGTATGCAGCAAACGTATAGAGTCTCCTTCCACATTCTTTATAGTTAACACTTTGTTGTCTCTTAAAAAACAGTTAAGAACATCTAGCTAACATGTAATATGTAATATGTAAAAAAGACATATTGAGTCCAAAAGACTCATTGAACCCAAAATGATCACTGCAGTCAAGCATTAGTTGCCTGCAGAGGGAATGTCAGATACACAGCCACTCAAAATCCTGGCTTTTAGGCCATGGGTGTACTACCCACACCAGTGCTGTCCAAGGGAAATAGAATGTGAGCCACAGATGTATGGTAGAAAGAAACAGGTAAATTAATTTTAATACTGTGTTTTATTTAACCCAATGTATCCAAAATATCAATATTACTATTGCAACATGTAATCAATTGTAAACAATTGAGATATTTTACAATTTTTTCGTGCTTAGTCTTTGAAATCCAGCGGGCGATCTATGCCTACAGCACATCTCAACTTAGACCAGCCGTTTTCAAGAGCCAGAGAGCCACGGGGGCCAGTGGCTGCACAGACACCCAGGCCTATAGCGCACACTTACACACACACACACACACACACACACACACACACACACACCCTCCTAATTTTGTTGTTTATTCTGAGCAAATGAAGAATAGCTCCAAAGAGGGAAAAGCTGAAGTTCTGATGAGGATTTCCTGGCAACATTTTTGCGCTAGCATCATCCATAGATTTTATGTAAAAGCTCCATAAATCTCCGTGTTCCATAAAAGCTCGGCAGAGAAGAGAGGCACTTTCTCAGAATCGAGGGCCCCCTTGAGTGCCTGCATAATGACAGTCCCATGGCATTGACGGAAATAAACATGAAAACCAACTTAATCGGATCACATAGAGCTTCTTAAATCAAAGGAAGAGGGGCTCGGTTGCATCTCTGTTCTCAGATTCTAAGAGAAATGCCCCTAGAAGAAGCCTGGCCCGAGCGTCCCTCGGGTTTTCTCCAGGGGGCCAGGAGAGTGGCTCCAAGCAGGACAAGCAGAGAAAAGCTTGCTGTTCTGTGAACCCGACTGAGAGGGTCGGACAATTGGCTGCTCTGAGGAAAGCACACCCTAAAAATACACCTAAGCGCCCCTCCCAGAGGCATGCTTGGCAGACCTCGGGGGGAAGGGGGCGGCGAGGAGAGGAAGACAGGCTGCCGAGGACGGCTGGACTCTGCCCTTGGCCTCCCTGCACTGCCCCAGCTCCCTGGTTCCAAACAGCCCATAATGAACCCACAGTCTCCTAGGATACCTTTACTTCAAAACACCTTTGTTTGAAATTCTTGCCTTCTGGGTCCTTCAGGAAAAACGGTTTTCTTTCTTCTCCATCTTATTCACAAAGGGCGCATTTCACACTGTAAACAAAACGGTTCTTTTAAAAGGAGACAGAGGGGAAACGGTGGATGGTCCAAAAATGAGGAACATGACACTACCTGGTAATGAGATCTCTTCTAAAACATAGGAACTGCTCAGGTTCGTTAACTCTCTTCACTGTTTTCATGGTCCAGACACAGGACTATATTGTGTGTGAGGTGGACCTCTCTCCTACTCTCCATCCACCCAGAGGTGAACCCACAGGAAAAGCTAAGGTGTGGGCACTTGCAGGACGCGGCTGTCAGGGGCCTCAGAGACACCCAGAGACTGGAGAACAGCAGCCTGTAGAGGTTCCTACTCCCCAAAAGATCGGTTCGCTTTTTACAAAAATTAAGAGAAAAATGGAAAAGGAATATGAACAGTCTCAAAAGAGCAGACCCTGGAGGCTGCCCATGAATGCCCCTGCAGTTCCCTGGTCCTGAGGGCAGGACATGTGGTCCCGGGGCCGGAGGGTCAGTGGGCGGCGTGGCAGGGCCTCAGCTGCAACTTCACCGCAAGTTAACGCAGAGGAAGACCTGACTCTGAGAGTTCACAGCTGCTCTGAGCTGATGCTCCAGGACTGCATCGGATAATTGCCCAAGGTGGTTAAATTTAATCTCCCCACCATGTTATGTTACCTCTTTGGGGAGAGAGTCTGAGCCTAATTTTTAACGCCGAAGATATGATTAAACCCTGAAAAGTTAATAAATTAATCATGCCTAGCAAGAGAGAGCAAAAATATTCTGCTGCAGCTATTATATTTACGGACAAAATTAATGGCCTGAATGCTTAGAAAAATTGGATTACACAGAATTTCTAAGTGTTTATCAAATTACTTTTTCTTCAGCTTATGCAGATATACTCGGAGACCTATAAAATCCTGTTGCACTTCAGTAGATAGAAACAGCTGTTTGGGACGGTAGCGTGTCCTCAGAAACAACGACAAGAGAGGGGCCATCACCCTCCCACCACCCAGGGCCAGGGTCCAGCTGGGCCGAGGAGCTATTTGTTCATTGGTTGCTGTAACTGGAACACCGAGCTGTCCGGAGAGAGACCAGAGACCGTGGCAGGGCCCCCTCGGGGATGGGGGGCAGAGCAGGGCATCAGGTGCTCAAAGTGAGAGTTTCCTTTTCCTCTCGGGTAGTCAGGAGCCCCGAAGACAGTGGGAAAAGGCCCCTCTGGCTCCGACGAAAGTCGTGGAGGGGTTTGGGGTCACAGAGGGTGGCCGGCGGGGGAACCAGGGATAGCCGGAGGAGGGGCACCGGGTGGTGCCCAGCTGCTCCAGTGCCCGGCTCGGTCCAGGCAGGTGCCCGGCAGGTGCAGAGGGCGGACGGGGAGGTGGGAGAGGCTGCCGTGCCTCCGGCTCCCCTCCCCCTTCAACCTTGCAGACTCTGGCTGCTGCCCCCACACCCCCGCTCATAGAAGCCTCTGGTCAAGACGGGTCTGGAGCACAGCCAGAGCCCCTCCCACAGGGAGGACCAGGACAGGACGGGTGAAGCGGTGATGCTATCTCTCTCCCATTTGTTCAAGTGGAAATAGCCTAGGAGTTTGCTTTGCTTTGTTTTGTCTTGTTTTGGAAAATAAAAAGCTATACATGCTCATAAAATTTTCACCTAATTCAAACACAAATTTTAAAAAAAAGTAAACACAAACACACAAAAGTCACCCATGATCTCACCACCAAAACCAAAAACCAGTTTGGATATTTTGTATAAATGACTGTGCACAGACTGAGGCCTGAAGACGCTTAGACTTTGATTTCCTGTAACTGGGCTCCTCTTGTCTGGACCCCCAGTCCCACTGACGTGGGGAGGTTTGGTGGGAGGAAGATACTTAGATTTCCAATTCCAAACAACAGACTCGTTTTGGGTCGAAAACAGTGTCTTTCAGGTTAACGCAACCTCCTCGGAAGTAACTGGTCAGAGCTTCAGGGTTTCCAGGCCAAGAAAACTGGAAGTTAAAAGTAAACACAAACACACCGGCACGTGCTGTTTTCAGGCAGCCAGCCTGACCCCATCAGGGGTCACGCGTCAGGGAGGGCGTTCCCCCCCAGAGTCCACCTGCTTCTGCCCCGTTGTCGAGAGGGACGTCCTACCCACCCGGACCTCGGCCCTCACATCCACGTGCCACATCCTGGCCCAAGTCCAGTCACCTCTGCTGGTGGGACAACTCTCTGTTCAGCCCCCAGACTTGGACGTGAAGGCCCTTCCTCCTGGGGGTGGCCGTCCTCCTGGCTCAGCCCTCACGGTGAAGGGGAACAATGAAAAGTAATTGATTCCATGCTTTCGAAACACCGTTCCTGTTGGACATGAAGCGCAGTGCTGGTACCCTTTCTGTTTTAACTGCGGACTTTGAATATCACCGGCCCCCTGCCCCCTGCCCCTGGGGCCTGCCCCGCCATCTCCACCCCGTTAACCTCTCACACTTTCAGGCTGTTTATCACCACCCGCTCCCGGCCCCCCGCCTCTCAGGCATCCCTGCTCGAGACCCCCACGCACATCAGAGGTTCCCGCAGGGGGTCTTCCTGCTCCTGCCCTCACGGCTCACAGAGCCGGACATTTGGGATAAAACTCAGAGGGAGCAGCCCTCTGTTCACTCATTCCTAACACACTGGGTCCTGCTCAGATGAAGACTTCGGTAGACTTACTGGTTTGCACAAAAGAAACCACCCTTTCATGTGACAGAAATACTCCGGGGTGCTTCCCATCAAAACATTACAGGCTTGCTTCCCAGACACAGACTGTGCCTTAATTGCACTCAGAATGCCCAAACGTGAGCTGAACAGACAGGAGTCAAATCCCCTTCTTTCCTCCAGCCCCCGAGCTCCCCCCTCCCCCCGACTTCACCCCACACAGACACTTCAAAGCAGGACTTCAGAGGGAAAAGAACTGAACAATCTAACCCTCATTTGTTTAGGTTCCACCACCTTATAGTTTGGTGATGCTGTAAAATTTTATTTTAACAGAATGAGTCAGATAAAGACAATTCCATGAATACTGTTTTTTCACTTCAAATTGGCAATTCATCTTATTAATTTTATTTTTAAAATTCTGTTCTAATTAAACTATAATGAGAGATAACCCCATGGTTTCTCTCCCCTTAATAACTTATTTGGGAATGAAATAATTCTGTTTTTCTATTCTATAAAGTTCCTTTAAGCACCATCGCAAGTTTCCTTACTGGAGCGAGGCTGAAGGAAGGGCCTCTTCTGATTCCTCCTCTTCATCACCTTCCTGCTCATCAGGCAACAAGCTGTGTGGAGATTCTGCCCCTGAAGCCTGCCCCACCTCCACCCCAGCCTGCCCCCAACCCTGGTTGGGCCACACCACCACGGGACCCCAGGGCCACGTGGCCTCCTGGCAGCGGGAGCCCAGCTCCGGGCTGCCCCCATCCTTCCAATTACTCTAAAATAGCCCCAGCGTAAACCCAGGGAAGCGGTAACCATGGGACGAAACCCAACTACTTCAGTGTGTGGCTCAGTCTCCACCCTGAGCCTTCCACCTGGATCAAGGGCTCATTCATTTCATCTTCTAATGTCTGTCTTCCAACACCTGGCCAGGTGACATTTGGATAACTGTGCCATGGGTGCTTATGAAATCCGTTCATGTCAGGAAATCATTGTTTCTACTAACGTGCTCTTATGCAAACATGGGATTTTGCTGCAATTCAAAGGTAAACTGTAGTGAAGTTTACTCTTGTATTAACTATTCTTAAAAAAATAAAAGTTAGGCACATGAACAATGTAAATAAAATTTCAAGAAATAACCTCTTAAGTAAATAGATTTCATAAAGTAATTCGGAAAATGAAAGTGGCATTCAAATGACTAATTAGAAGTCATTCTTGGCTATTCGTTAATTCAGGAAGCCTGTTACTCTACCTGCCTCTGGGTAGGCAACGTGTTTCCAGGCCTCCTGCAGATTCCGGGGACAAACTTCACCTTATTTACCTCTGCAGTGGCAGTTCCTAGCTAGGGCTACGGTTAGTCCTCACACATGTTGCACAAAGGTGCCTCGTCTGGGTGGAGAAAACCCCACTCATGAGGGTGGCCAGCTGTGCATGGACTGGACTGAAGTCCCCACCTACCCCCTCGCCCAGGAGCCCATGCAGTTGAACATCGGACATAGCTGGATGTAGGGGCTGTCTTCCTATCACGGGGCCTGGCCAAGCAGAAGTGCTTCACAAGTGTTGGCCGAATTATATAATAAAGTGAATTCCTTTACTCAGTAATATTTATTTAGTATGTGGACCAAAGAATTTAGGGCAGCTATTATGAGTAGTTCCTGATTCAAAAGGAATCATTACCAGGAAAAATTACCTCCTGGTCACGTGTGGGGCAACTGTTGGCTCCCCACGGGGGGTTCCCCTTCAAGCCCACGGAATCAGCAAGCTTGGCTGTGGCCCCCTGCAACCGGGGGAATTGATTTTCCATCCTGACCTGTGAGTCCCAATCAATGTTCATTTTAATCAAGGGCTTGGTGATCACAATCTAAGTTTCATGTGAAGCACTTGCCTGAGTGAGCGGTGACAGAGGCGCCTGAGTGTGGCCGCCCGGAGGCCTCTGGTCTCAGCTGGAGGGAAGGGGCCTCGTTAGTGGGAAGCGATGGGGAAAGGCAAGTGCACTCGGTGTACACGTCACCGCAGGTAAGTTTCACAAGACTGAGCCGCGGGCAGAGGACTGGGTGGGGGGCCTGAGCTCTGACCCTTTCCTTCGCCCTGTTACACCTTCCTCGGATGGGGGAAGCAGAACAATCGCTGTGCAGAAGCTCGCTCTGGAAAATACCTTGAAACAGAATCCAGGAGGTTGATGTGAAGGCCGACAGGTCGTAACTTTAGAAGTGAAAGAAATCTCGGAAGATCTGTGGCATGTTTAACACAAGGGTGGGAGGTGGGCAGGCCTCAGAAGGGAGCGGTGGTAATTACACCAGAGGAAGCCCTGAGGAGCCTGCAACAAAGCCCCAGAGACAGGAAGGAGACAGTCCACGCACTGTTTGCGTGACCCTGGGGGTTTGAACACGGAGGCCTCACCGTGCCCGACACACTGCAGTCCGGGCACTGGCGGGCGGCCGCGCCTGGAGAAAGAGAGTTTTTGGCAGAAGGTCAGAGAGTGAATGGATGTGAGGAGAGGGGTGGCGAGGAAATGGGGGTGGGCACAGCTCTCAGGTGAAAGAAATCTAGAAAAGTAAAAGCTTGTTTGCTGAAGAAAACGCGCACCTAATCTGCTGACTGGGGGCCAAGATGGGTGTGACCCCCAGGGCGTCGGGGGCCGCCAGTGGGGCTGAGTCTCCGGTGGGAAAGAGCAGAAACCCAGGGCGACCTGGGGCTGTGCACCCACCTCCGTGTTCGCTGAGTGGCAGTCGGGCCAGGCCGGCCGGGGAGAGGCCAGGTGTGGCGGGGAGGACTGGACCCATGGCGACCGAGTGACCACAGGGGGCCCTGGGCGTGAGCGTCTTTGCAAAGGCCTTCCCCGTGTCAGCTCTGGGCCCTCACGGTGACCCGGGAGACAAAAGGCACAGAGGCTGCTGATTCCAGGACCATCCACACCGCGTCAGTGGTTCCCCCCCCCAGGGCCCTCCCCGTCGGCAGGTGGACCTGTTTCTCCATTCATTCATTCACTCACTCATTCATTCAGCTATCATTTCCTGCTCCCCTGCCTGCACCAGGCACTGTTACATGCTGTGATGTCCATCACACGGTGGACGGGCTATGGCAACTCTTAACTTTAAACTAACCCTCACGAGGATATTAAAAGTCCTGCTTCATTTATGTGAAATCCACTTAAAAGAGAAATTTAAGGGATTTTAAGTAGCATACCACGATTTGGTCCGAGAGGGGGTGGAGCTTTCTAGGGAAAGCGCTAAAACACAGGGTGAGCAGAGGACACAGCCTGGTGCCCTGACCGCGAGGCTGGGGGTTTAGGCCGAGGTCACCTTCAGGAGCCCTTGAATCCAGGCCGGTTGGAAACTTTGTTCTCACAGGCTGGGCGTTGCAAGGTAACAAGGGGCAGTTAGAGGTGGGCCCATTCTCTTTGGAGAAGCACGTCGGGCAGTAAATCTGAGACCGTGGCACAGGTTCAAGTGGACACTGGATGGAGGCTCCCCGAGGGCGTGAAGGAAGGAACCGGGGTGACCAGGTATAGAGTCGGCACCGGGATCCCTGACCCGAGATGGCTAGTGTCACATTCATAGGGGCCTCCAGCCTGGGAGCAAACCACCAGACCTCCCCGGTGGCTGTGGGGTCACCCCCCGGGCATCCCACCTCCCACTGGCGGTCACAGCCTCAGCGTAACCCTCAGCCCAGGCCATCAGGGATGGTGGCGGACACGCTGTGCGGGCCTCCTTGGCCACAGCTCCAGTGAGCACAGGCGAGACGCACAGAGAAGGGCGCCCGGAACACTCTCCCCGGGGGTCTGGGGGGGTCGGGGGATTCGGCGGGCCTGCTTCCTGTCCCTGCAGGTCGCCCTCCCTCAGCTTCTGGTCCCGTAAGTGAGATCCACAGGACAGACCCCCGTCCCCGTGGACCGGAAGGGCCGTTTTCCTTTGGAAACTGCTCTTTCCACGCATGTGGGAGGGTCCACGTTCATAACTTGCAGGCCAGGAGCGGCCTCACGTTGCCAAAGTACGTTACAGGGATGCTGTGGGCTGAACTCTGCGTCCCCAGATTCCTCTGCCGAAACCCTGATCCCCAGTGCAGGGGTGTTGGGGCCTGGGGGGCTGATGAGCTCACGGGGGTGGAGCCCTCCCGATGGCGCTGGCACCCTGATGAGAAGGGCTTGCTTCCTCTCTCTCTGCCGTGTGAGGGCACACAGGAAGGTGCACGTCTGCACACCAAGAGGAGGGTCCTGAATCTGCAGCCCCCTGACCTCAGACGTCCAGCCTCCAGAGCTGTGAGAAATAAATTTCATGGTTTAAGCCCCGCAGTCTATGGCATTCTTGTCATGGCGGCCCGAACAGACTGAGACACCTCAGCACCTTCTATTTTAGAATCTACCTTGAAGGTTCTGAGAGTCATTCTGAAAAGATTCAAAGAGATTAAGGACTACTTCCAATTTCACCAGCTTCTTATAGACACACCGGCAATATTATGTGTAAGACGCAGTTTATAAATTGCCCCAATTTCATATTTCTATTGAATACAGCCATAGAGAAATGCTTTCGTACATTCACGATGACACTGATCTCATCTTCTTGAAACCCCAGTGCCGTTTTAACCAGAAATAGAAAGAGCAGTCGCAAGGCACGTCACCTCGAAGTGACGATGAGGAACCCGGGGTAGACGCCGAGAGGGATTTCTAACAGGCGCAGCCGCAGGCGTCAGCCGAATGTGACAGGAATGGTCGGCAGCAAAGCGCCATTTTACATCTCATTTCAGTGTTTTATTTTTCCTTCTGTCATATTGTACATAACAGTTTTCTGCAATGAACATGCATTACTGTTGTCATTAGGAGAAGGGCGATATTTTAAAACCGCCCAGTTGTCCTGTTTTCTAGACTTTTTTGAGGTTTGGGGTCGCTCGCTGCAGGGACAGCAGTTCCACGAGCCCGTAAGTCCCTGGGGCCCTGCCACTGGCTTAGGGTCACCAGCAGTCAGTGTTCACGACGCTGCTCCTGTGTCACCCCCAGAAGGCGAGTCCCGTGATGTTTCTGTTCAGAAAAGCACAGAAGCATCTGCACGGATTATGTGAGTTTTTCCATCAAACAGCGTGACTCTCTCAGTTCTCACGCTGCAGAAGCCTGAGCCGTCGGTGAAGGACAAGCGCCTTTGTGAGGCCCGTCCGGGGCACTGCCAGGCAGAGGGGCCACGCACACGTCCGCTCTGAATGGTCCACTCCTAGCAGACAGGCAAACAAGAGGCCGCTCAGGGAAGCAGCGTCGGGGAGGGCCTGCGGCTTACTAAGGTATTTAGTATTTGGCCGGAAGCTCACTTCCTGACCTTCGTGTTGTTTCCCCAGGGCAGCCGGTACCTGCAGACCTCCCCTCGGACTGGGGCCCTGCCCCCTGGAGGCTGGAGCTGGCGGGATGGCCGTGGCGGGGTCGTCGTGTCAGGGTGGCTGGGGCAGGGTCACCGGACGGTTCCTGGGTGCTGTCGCCCCAGGTGCACCCCAGAGCCCTGTCGGTGGGGATACAGACGATGTCTGTGCTGACTTCGATGGTCTCGGCGTTACATTAACTACAAAGACCCACTTGAATAACTTGAAGAGCCGGAATGTTCCCAGACACTTTACTTATTTCAAGGTGTGAGCATAGGCCCTGGACAAACATGTCTCCCCAGATGTTTTCTCCAGCTGACCTAGTGCATTTGAAACCCAGTCCTGCCCCGGCACCAGCTCCCACCCTGGACACACACCGTGGACACAGGAGCAGGCATGCCATGGACACAGGAGCAGACACGCCGTGGACACAGCCGCAGGCGCGCAGGAGCTCAGCTTGTCCTGTTGTGATCACACACCCTGACTGGCACCATCTCCCTGCCCTCAGATAGAAGCCAAGGCCAGGAGCAGTTGTGTGATTTGCCAAGTGGCACAGAGGTTCGCCTTAACCCACGCTCCTTGCCGGGGCATTGCCAAGAGGTCTTCGACACAGCTCAGGGTCTTACATTGTTCCCTTCCGGATCCTTGCATCTCTCAGCCTACCTTTTCCTAAAGCAGTGGCTACTTGGGCAGCCACATGGAAAAGAAAGGCTGTGTTCTCATGGATAGCAGACGTTTCCTGTCTGGCAGGAGAGAATCTGGTTGATGCCATTGGCTTAATAAAAAAATAAATGTAGAGCTGAAGGGCTTACTGATCAGTAAACAATGCACATCAAATTTTGTCTTCAAAACACTAGCTGGCCTGTCAAATTGTCTAGTAAACTCAACTGGAATATTTCCCTGTTGTTCAAAAGTGGGGAAAAAAAATAACTGAGACTTACTTCTGAACTTCAGACTTTATCTAGTAACAAGTCAGGATGGGAGTAGGCAGAGCCATTAAGAATGATTGGAAAGAGATTAGCCTGCACTTTGCAATACAAACAGGTTTGAATAGACACCTGTGTGTGTCACAGGGCTGCTCGAGGGCACACATTCCTCCAGTTTTCAAATGACGTGTTTGTATATTATTAAATCGTCTGTAACCCTAGTGCACTGAGCCCTCTCATGAACTTCTCAAGGTGGGCAGGTGTGCCTCTAAAGTGAACTATCCATTTACTCATAAGAAAAGCACTTCCTTCAGAGAAGCAAATCACTACACTGAGAATGATGCGGACAGCCTCAAGCTGTTACAATTACCCCTGTATCAAGAGTCCATTAAAGTTCTCTAAAAGGAAGCAAACAAAACTCTAAACCCCTTGATTTTTGAGAGAAATCAGTTGTAAAGTTTAAAACGAATCAGGCTATCACAGTGACAGCTGTTGGATGAAAAAAAAAAATCCTAAAATACAAAGTAAATCACAAGGAAAAAATTGCTTTTTGTGCTGATGATAAAAATGTATTTTTATAAAAATCTGCTGTGAATTTGGGCTCACTTTTCACCTATGAGCTGTATGACTCAGAAGATTCATCTCTGCAGAGGTTAATCCCTCGCTGGTTTCAAGTGGAGAAGGACCTGGGTGTCCATACTGAGTTGCTCCCCCAAGGAAGGGACCAGACATGAATGGAATTAGAGGTACAGGAATTCTGAGAACCAGTCTGTGCCGTCCCTGGTGGGCCCCTGGCCGGAATCAGGCAAACTGGCCCAATGGGCTTCGGGCGGACACAGCAGCTCTTTTCACCCCAGCAGCTGGAGCTGCATCCTGAGTGGTTCCAGAGTAACCTTGGCCAGAGGGACGTTTTGTGTGGGGTTTGGAGGGTGAACGTGGAGTAGCAGGTGTGTTCTCGGAGCTGAGAAGGTGCGTGCCGGGCGCCAGGAGCTGCCGCAGCCCACACGTCGTCACCCCTGGGGCAGCAGGGCTGCTGCTTGGTCTCCTCCTCTGGCTTCTCTGAATCCCAGGGAAACAAAAAGACGCGCAGGGAGGGAGAAGGACGCGTAGCCTGCCACGTGCCTCAGCAGTGAACAGAGTGTACGCGCACAGCATAACGTGATGTAGATGCTGAAGGTAATCTCGCCCAAGTTAGGAGCAGCTGCTCTGGGGAGGCCTCAGGGAAGGGAAGCACGTGTGTTGCGGGATGAGGTGTGTCGGAGAGCCCGTGGAGGTGGTAAATAAACGTGCGGCTTCCCAGGAGGACGCCGGCGCTAGCGCCCAAAACTGGAAGTCCAAGACGGAGTGATGTAAGTGACTCGTTGGAAGATATGCAGGTGAATTCCAAAATAATCAGAAAAGAAAGTGTTTGCCTCAAAGGATCTAAAGGAAGAGGGCAGGGGATTGCTACCTTCATAGGAGCCACTCTTCTCTGTAACCATGTAAATGCACACATTAAAATTTTTGAGTGGAAGTATCCATTGCCAATGTCCAAACTTAGAAGAATTGTTAAATGTTCTATCCAGTGATAGAACATTAAGTAGCCGTTAAAATTATGTTTCCAGAGGATTAGGTAAAGTGAAATACTCAAAATGCAGATAAAGAGGACAGGACACGAAGTTGCACTTACAGCGTGATTGCAATTATGGAACCAAAAAACGCTGAGAACAAGGTCGAAATAATTAACATCCAGACGTTAACTGGTGATCTTCGGTGGTGAGATTATGAACGTTTTAGGTTAGTCTCTGTTGCCCAAATCACTTTCGACATGCCCAGACTGTTCTTACAGGAAAAAATAAGTGTAATTATTTTTAAGCTCTCATATAACAAAAATCCCCCACTGAATTTTACCAGCCTGTCTTTTTACCTAAGTGTATAAAATGTAAATAGTATCAGATATAAGAGAGGTCATTGTACGTGGAGTTTTTCTCTTGTTCGCTTCCCAGCAGCTGCTCAGCCATTCACTGGCAACACAGTCAGACGTGGGTGGGAGCACTGAGCCCCCAGGGCCCCCCCAGCGCCCAGTGCTCGGCAAGCATTACAGCGAAGGGCCACGGTACTTCTGTTAAAATATTGCATTTGTTTTGGCAGGTCAGCGTTTGGCAGGTGCAATCTGGAGGTTGATTAGACTGTGGTCTCCTTCATCTGTGTGACTTCCTCACGCCCACCTTATTCGCTCACTCGTTCATTCATTCACTCCACAGATGTGAGCTCACACACGCGTGACGCTCCGTGTGGGACGCCAGGATGCATCCTTCCTCACGGGCTTCCTCTTCAGCAGGACACGCACGAGCACACAGAGGACGGGGACACAGGACCCCACGTGGGAAGGGCCCTGAGGAAGGGTCTCCGAGGGAGTGGAGAGTGTGGGAAATACTAATTCTCAACTCTTGGCACTTCTGTATGGGGCCAGGCCTGTGAAATATTCTCCTGTTACCCATCCCCTGCATGATTCACCATTTCACAGAAGTGGGCTCTTTATAAAATCAGTGTTTAAACAAAGAAACAGCAGTCAGCCCCATGCAGTGGGAGCGGCGCACCCTGTGATGCTGGCTGGAGGGGGGCGGGGAGAAGGAAAGGAGGGAGGGGGAAGGAGAGAGGAGCCCCTGCCCCCAACCCCGCCCTTGGTCACCCAGGCTGCCCACCGGTGGGCGTTTCTCTCTTAGTCTCCTGATTTTCTGAGCCTGCGGGGCTTCTAACCTTTTGCAGTAGATAAGAGAGCTTATCTCCGTTTCCTAAGACAGCACATTTCTCCCCATTCCCACCCCAGGGAAATGTCAGTTACTAGTGGGGGCTGTCTTTCCACCACCAGTAAGGCTTACACTTACTCAAGTTGCTGAGTCTGGTTTTAGATGTTTCAGATCCAAAGCTGTGGTAGGCTCTGCAGATGGAAATAACTGGGGGGAACAAAGGAGCTCAAGGAAGAAGTGAGGACAGAAATCAGAGGTGAGAGATGCTCTCCAAGGAGGTGAGAGGTGGAACCGGGTGTGGATTAACCCCAGGAGAGCGGAGAGAGAAGGGCCGGGAGACACCCTCCATCCCACCCTCTCCGCTCGGCCCCCTGCATCATCCCCCGGGCGGAAGCCACCCCCTGGCCTCCAACTCTGTCCCAAAGAGGATGCCCTAAGGTTGGACCATGACAGAGCTTTCCAAGCTTGAGCGAGCAGGGAAGTCACTTGGAACAGGAAGGTCACCTGGAGTAGGGAGGTCAGTGGGATCGAGGGAATAGATTAGAAAAGCGTCCAGGAGGTCAAACTGAAGGTGGGACCACACGGAGCTGCGAGGGCGCCTCACCTGGAGGAGAGCTGAGACAGAGCCTGGGCGCAGCTTGGCCAGCCAGGTGGGATCCCCATCAAAATTAACCCATTCGGGGTTTGCTGCCCACAGTTTCTGAGGAGTATGAGGGCATATCCCTGACAGGTGAAGAGGGAGGGCTGTAGAATTAAACGCCCCCAAGAACACGTAAGCCTCGTAAACTGATGATTCTTCTGCTTTCAGGTAAACTTCAAAACGTTCTCATAGGGACTTCCCTGGCAGTCCGGCGGTTAAGACTCCTCGTGCTTCCACTGCAGGGGGCACGGGTTCGATCCCTGGTCAGGGAACTAAGATCCTGCATGGCGCGTGGCCGAAGAAAAGAAAATGTTCTCATAAATAAAATCCCATTAATAAACTTTGTTAAATATGACACAATGAACTGACAATTTTACATGTTTATACTATGGGCTCATATTCCCCATATGCTGAGAGTTTCCACTGATTACAGAGTGATTATTTCTTGGACCACTAACCCCATTTCCCCAAAGCCATGAATAATGGTAGAAATATGAATCTGTCTAATGGAAGAATGAATTTGTTGATTTTTAAACGAAGACATCAATATTCCACATTTCCAAGTTCAGTGTTTCCCTCCTCTGTTAATTTTTCTGATGCAGTGCAAATAGGTTTTATAAGACTCCTGTGGTTTCCTTTATTAAAAAAGCACACTGATCTGTGCTACAGAGCTGAATGACAATATTACAGGTCATGAAAAACATTTAGCATTTTGAACATTTGTGCTATTTAAGCTCCCAAGGTCATTCACAGGAGGATCAATTTCAATTACATTTCAATTTACCGCTGACATCATGGGGAGAGGGCGTGACATCATGAGAAGGGGAACACAGGGAGCTAAGAGCACGGACGGACGCTCACCTTTGCCCCCTCCCAGCCCTAATCGGAGCCTCATCTCCACCCAGGTCTGCGTCCCCCTCCCTGGAGAGGGTTCCTTTGTAAGAAGCAGTGTCCAGGGTACAAATCCTGGGCAAACAGGGAGTAAAGAGAAGCCAGACGTTTATTTCTTTATTAGCAGCACGTGTTGGCATGGCCAAGTTCAGTCAAATAAACGCAGAACCTCATTGCTGGGGATAAAAGCAGGTGAAGCCCACCTCGTTCACTCTGCCTTTGACCTGGAGCAGCCCCTCTCGTTCTGCGCTGGGGTGGGGAGGGGGTGGGAGGTGGGGTCACACCGCAGGCAGGCTGGCTGCTCACTTAGCATCTCCCCTCCCGCCTCCAGCTGGCAGGTGCCTCCCGGACTCGGTCTCTCTGCTTCTCACCCTGCCAGGACAGAGGCTGCTCCTCTCCTGAAATAAGCCCATCGTCTTTAATCAGGATAAACTCGGTATAAAATCCAACCCCTCCCCTGGCGCACGGTGCCCGCTCCCTCCGAGCCCGGCTCAGCCCTCTCGGGTCGGCTCCCCGCTTCTCCCCATGTCCCAGGCACGCCGGGGTCCTCTCCCCGTGGGGCTGCGGCACAGCCCTGCTCCACCCGAACACCTCTCTGCCTTGCCCTGCAAGACTCTGTCCTTCCCTCTCAGAACCATCCAACCCCCTGTATCGGCCAGAGGCCACCTCCTGGGCTCTCTTCCCCATCTCGGCGGCCTGCCTGTCCCCTGCGTATCACCTCACTCCACTCTGATATTTCAGGCATCTGTTTGTAAGCCGGGGCCCTCGTCAGGATCTGCACTTTTAGGAAGACATGGTGAGCGCTTAAGTCATGAATATTTGTTTTCCTGCCTTTTCTGTCCACGGAGCCATGACAAGCACGGGCGGCCGGGCTCTCAGGAGGACAGGTCTGGCACCCTGACCACTAGCAGCTCCAGGGAACGGGGAGGGGCTGGGCCAGGACGGGCCTGAGAAGCCAGCTGTCCGGTCCGCTCCATTTCTGCACAGTCTCCGAGCTGCCAATTCCACACCACAGACGTAGCTTTGGTCATTTTACTCTGAATAACTTATCACTGAGCACCCACGTGGGCATAAAAACACTTTATCCAATACTCATAATTTGAGTAGTAACTCTAATTTATGCAGCATCATCTACTGGAAGGAACTTGGGGATAAACTGTTTGTCGGTAACCAGAAGGACACTTGCTGGCGAGTCGTTACAACAGATAAAGGCAGGTAACGTCGGGGGTCAGCTCCAGGAAAGGAGCTTCCTGGTTTGGCGTGTTTGGTCCGATGCCACCTTTTCAGACAGTAATTAGACAGCAGGAAACTGTCACCAGCAAACGATAACAATCCCGCCCACACAGCCCAGGTGTCCTCCACCCCAGCCTGCTTATCACCTCCAGAAAGTATATTTCGGTTCCTTGGTGCCTCGATGGCCCTGCCTCTCCCGAGTGTAGACACCTCCAGGCCAATTCCTCCTGGTGGTACCCAGCACCTCTCGTCGTGCCCGCTTCCTGGGGGTTCTCCGTAGGCATTCGCTGAATGAGCACGTGACACGTGAACACATCAACACAGGAGATGCCGTTTTGATGGAATGAGTGTGTGTGCAGAGTCTCTCCCTGCTCACCCAGCAGGAGCCTGGTGTTAGGACACAGAGGCTGAGCACCGATGACCAGGATGTGGGCAGTTGCACTCACTGGAAAGTATCCAGTCTGCTGGGAGAGCGTCCCTCCCAACCTGGGCATGTTTCCTACGGGCACGGGAGTCCCACCGAATCTCTACGATCACGTGCAGAGGTGGGGTTGCCCTCAGCCCCTCCGCTGGGTCCCCGCCGGGCATCTGTGAACGCTCGACGGTCGGGTGGGCGGGGGGGACAGGCAGGTCGGGGCTCAGGTGCGAGTGTCCAGCACATCTCCGTTCTGCACAGACCCCGAGACCCATTCCCCCAACCGTGCTCTGCAATCTTGATTTACGTTCTTTTTTTCTTTTTTTAATGCTATTTTTAACCTTTTGCTGTTGCTGCCTCAGTCTTTCAGGAAAGTCAGAAAAACAGAAATCACATATCTTCGGATCTCCAAAGCCTTAAACGATGAAGATAAGCAATAATCTCACTTGTTTCTTTCCTTCTCTTAATCAATGAAATTACTTTGTACCTTCATTTTCATTGGACATGGTGGCATAATGTTTTAGATTTTTCAAAGAGAGGAAAAAACCTCTTTGGCTTCTACTGCAGCATCCATATTCTGTGCCCATTTTAATATTTCTCCTTTTTACCTCTCTTGCAGTATCAGTGTCATCTCTTTTTGGTAAATTTTAAGTCACCATTTAATTTCCAGTAGAAAAAAAAAGTTACACCGAAGATAATCTTCATCCTCAAACACACGTAACAAAACGAGCATGGCAAAAAGTCAAAATTATACGCAATAGAAATTCTAGATTAGCCCAGAATATGTAGTTACCGTTCGTTTCCCTAAGTTCCTACATTAAAAATTTTAGTAATTGTAATTTATCACAAACCTTCAGTTTGGGCTCAGCATGGGATGTGTAAAAGGAGCAAATTTCAACATTCAGGGTAAAATTCTCATTTAAACCTTGTCTGTCTGGATAATCGTTATCTTGGCAAATAAGTCGGACGAACTGGGATCTGTTCATCCTCAGAAAGGAGTAGATGCTGCACTCAGGACCCTCACCCAGTCCACACATTTCTGTTTCCCTCTAAGCTGTTTCCTTTCTCACGTATGAAGTAAGATGCATGTATCTGGGCTGAGGAGACCAGAGGGAAAAGGAGGGGCTGGAAGGCGAGCCGGGAGGGGGTCACCCCCATGTGCGAGTGGGCTGGGGGTGGGAGGGCAGGAGACACTGCCTCCTTCTTAAGGATCACAGAACTTTGGAAAGCATTGACCAACCCTGAAAGGCAGGTCTTTTCAAAATGTTTGTTTCAAATGTCTTCCTCATCCCTCGTTCCATGGGGTGTATATTTGTCTGGAGTTTCATGGGGTGTGTATGATTATCTGGAGTTATATGGGGTGTGTGTTATTTGGAGCGATTCGGCGTGTGTATGATGATCTGCAGTTGCATGGGGGTGTATGGGGGGGCGGGGGACAGGAGTGCAGTCCTGGTGACTCTGCCTGCAGCAGCTGTGGGGAGAGGAGGGCAGGACCGGGCAGGAGCAGTGAACGGCCATCCCGGTGGGGGCCCTTGGGTGCACACACTTTGATGAATGTGGTTTTAATGCTAATTTAGCTTTCTGGTGTTCCCGTGCCCAAAGGCTCCGGTTGTCCTGAGAGAAGCAAGACCCGCCCCCCCCGCCCTCCAAAGAAGGGAGTCAATGATTTTACAGATTCCACGGGTGTCTTTGGGCAGGAAGTCAGAGCCAGGCGCGAGGGGCGGTGGGGAGGCCCCTCCGCCCGCCGCCCCCTTCCCGGGCCCTGCGTCCAGTGCAGGGAGACGCCTCTAGATGGTGCAGGTGAGTCTGCGTGCGGAAGGCTCCAGGAGGTGCGGGAACAGTCAGGCAGGAGGCCCAGGAGCCCGGGAGCAGAGAGGAGTGGGCTGACAGCACGCAGGGCAGAGCCCCGGCAGCTCTGTCGGCCACCAGCCACTCCACACCTGCTCCCGGGACGCGGCCGGCGGCCACCGGGGAACCCGGTGGCCCCGACAGGACGGAGCCTGGCTTTCTTCCCGGACCATCTTCTGCTGGGATTGGAAACGGATCCCCCAGTGGGGTCCAGGTAAGCCTTGTCCTTCCCTCTTGGTTTCCTGAGCTCTTGGGCTGTGGATGAGACAGAGATGTCACTGCCAGGAGACAGCCCGGGTGCATTTTTGAAATGCGTGTCATTTTTAGGTTGCGTTTGAACAAGCTTTCCCGGTTACTGTACGTCTGCGCTACTGGTTCTAAGACCTGAGATTGTTCTTTGTTTTCAGGAAAACAGCAGAAACCCCATTTTGCTCTGGGCTGTGCATCTGGCGAAGGAGCCATACTCTGTGTGCCCAGCGGGCTTGGGATCTCGGCTACTGAGACGCCAGGGTCTCCAGGAGCCTGAAAGTTTGCTTCCTGGGGAGGCAAGCAGTGGCTGGGGTCCCACCCCGGGTCCCCTGAGCCACCTTCCCTTCAAGACTGAGGCCGAGGTTATGGCCGCCGTGTTTTTGGGGTGCGGGGGACAGAGAGTGAGCGGGTGAGGATGCACGTCTGGTGGCTTCAGCTCTCACTTCAGCCAAGAGTTTCCACTCGATGCCCTGACAGATCAGGGGCGGCGCGGGTTCCGGCACCAGAGCGGCTGATTCCCCATCTCCCCGCCGTAAATGCACCTGCTCCGTGGAGGCTGGAGGTGTTAGGGGAGCGGGGACAGCGGTGAGGGTCCAAGAGGGACGTTAAAGCCATAAGGAGTGGAGTGAGTTGATACATCAGCAGAGAGGAAGCCCCGTCCGTCCATCAGGGGAGCTTGATGGAGTTGGAGAGACTTGGGATAGGAGGTGACGGCTGACAAACGGGGTGGGGAGGGCCTGAGGAAGCCCGGCCTCTCCTGCCCTGAGGTTCTGAAGTCTGAAGTCGCATAGTGAGACATTCTCTAACCGAGAGTGAAACTGCAGCTAATTCAAAATATTTAAGAGGTAAAAATCCATCATGAGCTAAAGGAGAAAAGGGATCAACTCAAATAACAGAAATATTTCCCACCCAATTTAATGCGCTGAGATTTCTAAGCCTTAAAACCTTCCAAGTTACATCTCAACAGGGTCCACCATAAAGAGAGCAACTCAGCAAAGCTGGGGAATGAGCATTAGTCCCGACGGCTACCCCGTGTCCCTTGTCACTGGAGGAGAGGATGGGGGCCCTGCCTGGGCTTGGTCAGCTGGGGTGTCTCTGTGCCTAACCACCCCCCCACAACCCCGCCAAGTGAGCCAGGCTATGACAAGGGAGAATTCTCTGACAGCACATTTGGAGAGTAATCCTGGAAGCACATGTCTTTGGGGGGAAAGAGTCAATAAAATTTCCCTGAAATGTTTGATTTTCACCCTCTGGCTACTATCCAGTTTCTGAAAGTAAACAGGGTTTTCATGTTGCGGCATGTTCGTATTTGTGGAGCTCAGACGTGGGGGCTCGCCCTCCTCCTTGGGTGTCACTGTGTCCCGTGCCTCGTGCAGCCCCACCATGCTCAGACCTGGCCTGTTCCCCACGTCACGGGGTGCAAAGCCCACTGACTCTTTTAACTGGGGCGCATCCTCCCATCAAAGTTGCTGAGGTCCCAAAGGACCACAGATGAAAGCCAGGCCACCCGAGTCTTCTTTGTGACTTTTGTGGCTTCCAAAAAATGAAGTTCATTCTCAAGCAAATGCCCAGGAACCCAACTTCAAAGACTCCGGTAAACCTGAAATTCAAACACAGAAGCTGTAAACAGGATGGCCCTTTGGAAGCCAGCCCGGTGATGAAATGTTCACCCCACCGTCTCCCTCCTGGCCCCTCCCAGGGTTCTGCCTGCACACCTCCCTGCAGCTCTCCCCCTGGCCCTGGTTTCCTCAGTTATCCCCGCGGACACCTGCCTGCTCGTTGCTTTGACGCTGTTCTCGGCTCTGCCTAGGTAATTCCGCCCACCAAGAGCATCGTTAATTAACTTGCATTAAGCTCACTTAGCACATTAGATCCACTAGGAAACGAAGGCCGGGCCTCCACCCTCTGAGGGCCTCCCCGCCATGGCCGAGGTTGCTGCCCACAGTGAGCTCACATGCCCAGGTGGGACCTGTATTCAATCTCAGATTACTTCCCCCGGAATAAAGCAAGCGACGATGAGCTGACACCTGGGCCCTTAGCCTCTGCCCTTCGTTTCTATGGCACTTTACATGTTCATGCTTGTCTTCCCTGCTTTTCAAATAAGGGGGTCGGGCCCTAGAAAGGGGAAGGGACTTGTCTGTGGCCACAGCACAGGCGGCGATGCGACAGCAGCCGTGGCTGACGAGGGCAGAGCACCGGGCGACCAGACTCTGGCTGTGTCCCTCGAGGGCAGGAAGGGGAGCTGATACCAGACGCTCAGTTGCTGCCTCTGTGGGGATGAGCAGAGAAAGTGCCAGGACCACCCCGCCCCCAGGTGCGACAGGTAGACCTCAGGTCCGGGGTCGTGTCAGCCTAGATGCCACACGTGTCTCTGGGAGTCTCCCCGACAAAGGTTTGGTGGCAGAGGAAAGCGGGGTGGAAAGGCAGCACTGCTGTTCGTCTACAGAGCAAATGGGTGACTGTGGGTGATTTCAGGCGGTTCAGTCTGATGCACTCGAGCAATGAAGAGAGATTTTCACGGGGCCTTGGGGGTCAGGCCTGGCCTCTGTCAGCACAGAGAGTGAGACTGCACTGCGTTTCTCTCCACTGTCTGTCCCAAGGGCACCAGGCGTTGTCCGGGGTGGGTGCCCCACGTGGTCGGAGCTCAGGAGAAGTGTGGCCAGGGTCTCGGGAGCAGGGTGGGCCTCACCCAACAGCGCTCGAGGGGTCCCACCCTCCAAGGCGGCTTTGGTGCCCCCCTCGAGCACGGAGGGCGCTCGGTGCACATACATCTGGGTGGTAGGTGGGATCCATCATGTCAGAGAAAGGTCGCCAGCCATTCTAATCACATCATGGGGTCAAGGGGCCCAGGAACGGCCAATAGGCAGCAGATCCCATTGGAGCCAGCCCTCTGGGTGCAGAGATGCGGTACTCCAAGCCTGGCGCTCAGGTCAGCCAAGGTGGGACAGGCACACACCAGGACCCGCGGAAATGCCCAGAGCTCTGGCACATGGTTCTCGCAGAACTAACTACCAGGAGGCCTTCCTCCGTCTCCGGCAGATGGGTCGCTGGGTGTGTCCAGTGGGGCGGTGGAGACCAGCCTTCCCCGGGGAGACGCACTTGCAGTGAGAAGGCGGCCATGCCCCCTGGCCAGCTTGGTCCTCCAGACGCTCTCGGGCGGTGAGTCAGGCCGGGCCCCTCACTTGGCAGGGAGGGGCCCTGCTGGCGAGTCCCTCTCCCCACGGACTCAGCAGCCCCCGCCCGGCTGCCTTCACCGTGGCCGTGAGGGCCCCATACTCGGAAGCCCAGCTCAGCTGCGGTGTTTCCAGATCCCTCAGGGTCGACACCTTTCAGAGGCTGGATACAGCAACTAAAAGGTGAGCCCAAACACTGAAATAAGATATTAGTCTCCCGAAAATAATAGGGAGAGAATTCTGCCAACAGCACCTTAATCCTGGCATAAAGCACTTTCTCAGGATGTGAAGACAGACACGCGAATCCAGATTACAAATGCAAACCGAGAGGCCACCGTTTGACAGCTATCGGGCTAAATCTTTTCTACTAAAATGTCCATGTTGCCATATTTCCAGTTCCATATTTCTTAAACTTTGTGCCCGGGAGAGAGAAGAAGGTAGGATTTCATGGTGGGTTTAATGTATGTTTAATGTTCACTCATTCATCCAAGTCTTTTCTGAGCATCTGCTGCATGGTAGGCACTGCCCTGGGCCCCGCAGGCGGTGGGGAAATGCCCCTACTTTGGGACACTCGCCCTCTAGTGAGGACAGAGGAGCCACAGTCCAGAGACATGAATGACACTCCCGTAAACCCAGAGCCAGGAAGATATAAGTGGGCGCGCGGAGAAGTGCCTGGGTGAGAGTGAGCGGCGTCCTGAGAAGTGGAATCTGAGGGGTGGCCAAGGAAAGCCCGGGTGGGGTGGACCCGAGACGCCCCACCCCAGCTGGAGGGCAGTGTGGCTACAGCAGAAGGAAGGCGGGGTGAACAGGAGGAGGTGACAGAGGAGACCAGGGATGGAGTGAGCAGAGCTGGAGGCCATGGTGAGGAGTCTGGGTTTCAGCGAGGACAGTGGGAAGGCAAACAAAACAGTGACTCAGGGCTGCCCGTGTCATTCTGGGACCGTCAGTGCCCACAGCAAGACCAGGTGGTATATTTTGAAATCCACCCGCCCCCCCACCCCCACCCCACCTTGAGTCAGTCTGTAGGAGCTTCTTTCTGAGAGCGCTGCAGGATGGCCGCTGGGGCTGGAGGGTGGGAGTCGGGCAGCAGGGGCAGTTGGGTTTTCAACTCGACATCTGCTCTCTTTGCAATGAACAATGACAGAGGGACCCTTTCTGAGAAAACTTTCAAAGACTCCAACTTGAAACATGCTTCCATTTTTCTTTTTTTTCATGTAAACTGCTCGTTTATTAGCACTGGTAGCTTACATTTTTAAAAGGCTCAAACTGGAAAGGAAACACTTAAGGTTCTTGTAGAGTCAAACATGGCCCTCCACCCCTTTGCAGCCCTGCTAGATACTCCCGCAGTCAGCCCAGAGGCCCTTGTCAGCTCCACTCCCCAGGTCTCACCTGGAGAGATGGAGACGTGCTTCCCAGCACTGGCAGAGAGATGGAGTTGGATGGACAGAACACTGCCCTGATGGTTCAATTCAGAAACCTCTCCTTCCAGGTGAGCTGTTAGGGAACTGAGCTAGGGATCGGTTTAGCACCCGGCTGGCAAGTCAGAGCTGCCAACCGTAGATAGGGTTTTACGGTTTAATGGTTTGATTGAGGCCTGTGCTCTTGCCTAACGAACAACACATCTGGCCCAGAAAAACCCTAAGTTTTAAAACTATGGAGACACGTTTTCTTAAATGCACTTCAGGACTCTCAAAGTCCATTTTCTTTAAGATTCAGTTCTTAATAATGACTCAAAGTGGCTGTTCATAAAACTTCCTGCCCGTAATGAAGAAAATCAATCAGAATGTACACTTCGGGGCTACTTAGATGCTGCATCCTCTGCAGAAACCCAGCCTCTCCAAGAAGTGCAGCCCAGAGTGGGCAGCGGCTGCCGGGTGCAGGGCGGCATGTGGAAACGGCACATTTGCACAGTGCGGTTTTCTCAGATGGGTTCCTTTATGGGAGATAAAATGTCCAATAAGTGTCACTTAAGTTCAGCAGAACCTCTTTTAAAGTTTAGCTCGTTCTTAGAGGGATTTGGAGAGAGAGACCTGTGTGAACACACAGCAGGCATCTGATCTACCCGGTGCCCTCCAGCAGGGCCAGCCCTGTCCCCACGACCCCTGAGGTCCGAGCAAATGCCTTGGTGCCCTGTTAGCTCTCATTTAAGTTATTTTGCTCCCCGTTTTACGGCCAGAGGAAACCAAGGCAGGGATGTCCCAGTGACTGGGGACACTCAGTTTTGAGTCAACTCTCAACACTAAGAAACCAAACTTTCCCCCAAATTGCTGCCTGTTGGTTTCCAGCCTGAGCTTTCCACATGAAAATCATCATCCAAAGAGACCACACGCAGCTCTCGCCCCTGACTTCTTCGACTGGCTGGGGCGTGGGGCGACAGTGCTTGAGAACATTACCCTGGTGGCTTTCCCAGTTGTTGTTTTGAAGGCAAATATTTATTCTGTGAAGATTGCAAAAGTCAGAACAGTAGACTGTTGGCCTCTCCTTATGTTTACAGAATCAACAGAATCGAGACAACCACAAATGTGTGTCCTTGTTCCCTAAGGAAACGCCTGTTTGCCTCCTGTGGCACCAATTAAATAAAAGTGGGGCCTCTGGAGATGCAGGCCTCTGTCAGGCCAAGCATCCTTCTGCCTGTCTTCTGGTTCTCAACGGTGGCCTGGTCGGTGCATCTGGGGCTGTCCTTCCTGTTTACCTGAAGAACACTCCTCAGGGCTTCTCTGGAGGCTTACTTTATGCTCTGAATCTTGCTCAAGGTTTTGTAAGAGGATCTAAAAGAAATAGAAGGCCTGATCTCTGCTCTCATGGCCCACAGAATGGAAAGGAAGAAGCAGGACAGACAGCCTCACAGTCACACAAACAAGGGGACAGAGTCCTCTGGGGACGGGACAGCAGTGCCCACCACCCTGCACTTTGTCTGTGCCCTCTCTGAGGACGGGGGGCTCCCTCTGGTCTGTAGCAGGTGCCTGGCACACAGTAGGTGCCCAATAAATGTTTACATAAACCAGCCTTTGTGGACACTGATTGCCTTCCAATGTTTTCCTTTCGTTTACTCTGCTTAACAATCCGTGAAATGGGTCACCACCACTCCTCGCAGACACGCAGTGGAGGCTCAGGGGTCAGTGAGGCCCAGGAGCTTGTCCTGCTAAGTGGCCGCACTCCCACACGGGCCACTTGACCCTGGTGTCCTCCCTGGGCTCCTCCAGAGGTCAGGTCTGGGATGGGGGGGGCGGTGGCTGCTGCAGATTAGATCGAAGTTTAACTTTATATCATAACCATTTCAGGGGCGGGGAGATTTGGAGGGATTTCTAAAGCCCCAGCGACGCTGAGTTCCAGGTCCCTTGGCAGCCGCTCCTGCCGGCCGGTCCCCAGAGCCCGAGCACGTGTGGTTTGGGGTGGGAGGACACGGGGAGCTTGAGCAGAAGACAGAACCTTCTCTTTCCAGAGCCAGGCAGCCTCCCTGTTCCCAGCGGCAGCGCCGGGACAGCAGGAGGCCCAAGACCAGCCAGATCTCCTCAACTCCAGAAGCCTTGCCTCTCCTCGGGGGTTGGGCTGGACGTGCCCCGCTGGGGTTGGAGCAGAGTGGGCACGGCCGTGGGAGGCAGCAGGGCTTGGGAAGTGATGCTGGCGGGGCGGAGAGGGAGGTGGGTGGGAGCACAGCCTGTGTGTCCGCTGGACGGGAGCCCACGTCCTGCTCCGCGTGCTGGGGCTGGTACCCTGGACGGTCGTCACTGTAACGACTCCCAGTTCCCTGAGAAAGGACAGCAGTGCTAACTCCTGGGATTACTGAGCGGATTCCAGTGCGACGAGGTCAGCAAAGGACCGAGAATGGGGCGGGGGCTCCCTTAGCCCTGTCCGTACTCGGCCTGCCCTCACGGGCTGAAGTTACTACAGCAGCCGGACCTCTGCTTCTCAATCATAACTTTGGTTTCATTTACCCATGTCCATCTGAGATGTCTGTCTTTCCCCGGAAGAGCCTGTCAATCTGTCCCGGCTCCAGAAAGCCAATGGGACCCTGCAGTGACAGGGCCGGG
This sequence comes from Balaenoptera ricei, assembly GCF_028023285.1. NCBI lineage: Eukaryota > Metazoa > Chordata > Mammalia > Artiodactyla > Balaenopteridae > Balaenoptera > Balaenoptera ricei. The sequence continues at coordinate 1,139,976 of NC_082651.1, forward strand.
TCTGCGAGCCCCATGGAACACGGCGCCTGGCAGGTTAACCCCCGTCCACCCAGTGGCACCCTGACCACACTCCAGCCATGCCGCCTCCGCTGCCCCTCCTCCCCCGCCCAACACACACAAGCCGCAGGCGCTGCATCCGCTCTTCCTCCTGCCCTGGGCTCTCACCCAGGACGTCTGTGCCGCCTCCACCCCTCAGGTCTCCTTGTCACAGAAACCCTCCCTGGCCGCACTCTGTATAAACAGCAGCTCCGACCCCAAGACTCCTGTGTAAGGCCTTGCTCACACCATGTCGTGTAAATGTGCCCGTCTGTGTGTGAGCCCAGACTGGGCAGGCGATCAGTGAGTCTGTGTGGAGATGCGGATCGCAGCAGGGACCGGGGTGGGCACCCTGCCACCGCCAGAGAGGGGGCTTCCTCCTGGGTCCTCAGGACCTCCCGGGGAGGTTGCAGACGTGACTCTCCTGAGCCCCCAGGTCTGTCTGGAATCAGTGAAGCACGTCGGGGAGGGGACGGAACGAGCTGAAGTTAAAGAACAACCAGGAGACAGACCGGCTGGGCTTCAGGCAGAGGACAAGGGGCAGCGGGTGGCCCCCCAGGCCCGCCCCTCGGACCCCCCAGCACCGGGCCCCATGTCGCAGGCGCCCGGGGCACACGCACTGGACACCGGACCAGGGAGGAGGGTCACCGCAGCCCCGTGCCCACGCCCGCCACCTGTCCGCCGTCGGGAAATGGGGTCAGAGTGAGGAAACGCCACTCAGGGACCAGCCGTTCTCAGGGCAAGAGTTGCACTTCTCCCCAAACAATCCTCGCGCTGACTGTCACTGCCCGAGACCCTCGGGTCCTCTGGTTGTCCGCTCTCGACTCGTAATTAATCTCACCCCGGTGGGAGGCAGCAGGGCTCTCCCTCCCCGCAGCCCTGCCGCTGACTGACATCATCTCCCCGCCGCTGACATCTCCCCGCCCAGGCTCTCTCCCTCCGTCCCTCCCCTTGCTCCTCTCCTCACTCACGGCGTTTTGGACAAACAGCTTGTCTGAACTGTGCAACCCTGGCCTCAGAATTCTGGTGGGAGGGGTGTCTTACAGTCTCTGCTCCTGGGGTGCCATAGGTAGGGTGCATGTGTGTGAAATGCAAAAACAAACAGCTTGGGATGAGGCTGGGACCAGTCTGGGGAGGTGGGGGGAATGAGGGCCCAGGGCAGCCTCCTGTGGCCCTAGCAAAGAGGGCAGAGGTTTGCCAAACTCAAGCGGCAAGTCTGGCTCTCAGCACCCCAAGCTGGATGGCACCTTAACCAACAGCCAGAGAGGTCTGTCCTGGGCATGAGTTTGATACTCAGGGAGGAGGATGAAGAAATGCTTTGGGGGTGGGGACAGCAGCCTTCGTATACCCTGGATGGCTCAGCACCTAGGAGTTTCAGGTGAATCTCGTTTTCTTCATCACTGAGCATTTTGGAGTTGGCACTTCTTGGCTGTGGGAAGTAGCAGACACCTGAGCCCCCCTGGAGATGTAATGTCTGCTCCTTACACACCCCTGCCCCTGCAAGAACTCCTGAGGGTTAATGGTTTCCTCTTGGAAAGCTTTCAAATTGTGTTCATTTGCGTTTACATGATCTGCTTCCTTTAGCTCTGTGTGTGGATTATTCTCCTGTTGGGTTTAATTTAACCAAGTTTGCAGCTGTGCTAACAAATTCACCGATGCCCCCCTGCTTTCAAATGGCTTTTTCTGACTTTTTTCTGGCTTTACTTCAAGACCAACTCCACACTGAAACGCGCCAGCATCGGGACTGTCTGCTTGGAGTACCTACTTCTTCAAAACCCATTTCCTGTGGCTGAGCTTCACTGTGTCTCTGATTCCAACAAGTTAGTTTAATATTTTAATGGTCAAAATTAATGATTTATAAAAATCACTGTTAAAAACAAACCAAAAATGCACCTTCTCTAAAGCTGTCAGCTTCAGCCTCTAGCAGGAGGGTCTGCGTGTTTCCTAAACATGAGGGTCCCTTGCAGGCCTGCTCGTCACAAACATACTGTGAAACTCTGAATCTTTAAGAAAATATCACAAACATGCAGATGTGCAAAGACACCAGAACCTGCCAAGTTTAATCTTTTTGTGATTTTTTAAATGAGCTCGTTGTATTTAATTAGACTTAGGAGAGACCTGGCCACCTGGTAAGAAGGTGATTATTAAGAACCACAGAGATTTAAGGGGCGTTTTGGGCCTGAGTGTCACGTGAGCCCTTAAAACACTCCTCCTAAACTCTGCCTGGATCCGTTTGTACTTCAAAGACCAGTAAGCTGTTTTTAGAAGATACTTGGCTCTTCTCAGAGCAGACAGAGCCCAGCAGGCTTCCCCTGGAGGTGAGGTCAGGACCCACACAGCCGTCCTCCTGCCCGGGCAGACCCTACGAAGAGAGAGATGCCCGTCCCCGGGAGAGGGGACTGAGCACCGCAGCCCAAGCTACAAGACGACGCTTGTTGGAGCTTGTCTGTTAAAAACAGGCTCCTGAGACTGTGGGTCCAAAGAAGCCATAAACCCTGTCGGTATAAGAATTCACTCCTGGGTTCATCGACAGTGTGATGTCTTGCTGTCTTGCATGTAATAAGGGCTAAGAAAGTGATGAGTTTGTGTGAGAGACTGAGCAAGAGAAGATAGTCTGCCTCTCGGCGGGAGCTCGCTCGGCCCAGGAAAGCCCTCCTGGCCTTTCACAAACACCGAAGGCCCCGCTGCTCTCGGCTCGGACGCCTCATGTTAACGAGGTGGTCTTCCCATGAAAAGGTAGTGTGTGTCTCAAAGTGGAGAAAGCACCGAGCCCATAATAACACCTAGACTCATTTTCCTATTGAAAGAATGATCAGAAAGGGCAAGTTCTTCAAGAGCCAGAGGTGAAAGGCCACCGGACCTCTCAGGGAGGCTCCGGGCAGAGCTCTGGGCCAGAGTCCAGGCCGTGTCTCTCCACCTTGGCTCGTCCACCTGGCAAACGCCAGGGCAGCCCCGCGAGCGATGGCGTCCACTTCCCGTCGAGGCACAGCTGCCCCCGCAGCGCGAGCTCCGTCCCCGGGGCAGTGACGGGCACGCCGGCCCCTTGGGCAGCCCCTCCCTGACCAGGTCCAGGTCCAGGTCCAGGTCCAGATCCTGACGCCATCCTCGGATAAAGGACCAGGAACTCTCGGAGAAATGGCTCATCCCGGGGCGGAGCAGGGACCGCTTGGTGTAGTGAGATGTGCATGCATCCTGGGTGGGGTCCTGGGACAGAAAGGGGACATTAGGGAAAAGCCAAGGAAATCTGATCAAGTATGGACGTTAGTAATAACCACGATGCACCCGTATAGGCTCAGCGGTTGAGAAAACGTTTCCTACTAATGTAAGATCTTAACAAAAGGGAATCTAGCTGTGAGGCACATCCCAGCTCTGCACTGTATTTGCAACTTTCCCAGAGATCTAGAACTGTTCTACGGTAAGAAGTTTGTTTTAGTAAAAAACCCCTCGTTTAGACTCAGTTCCGTCCTCTGCTCCTGAGCCATCTTCCAGCATCGGGTCCTGGGCCGTGTCCAGCGGGAGGGCCTGGAAGTCGGAACAGACCTGGAACCAGACCTCCTGCGTCCGGCCCTGCTCCTCGCTCTCAGTCCCTCGGTTTCCTCCTCTGTAAACGGGGGTAACAGCTGCCGGCGTGGGCGCCGCATGACACACGCGTGGCGAGTGTTGTGTGTGCCATGCGTGTCGCTGTAACCCCTCCTTACTACCTGCTGGCCCCCAGTCATTGCTTGTCACCTTGCAGCTCAGGAAGCGGGTGGATGTCCTGTCGCTTTGCACGCCTGCCCCCTGGCGTCACCTAAAGCTCTGGAGCCGCTGGCCTCTGTGGGAGCAGATTGGGTGGGATGGAGGACCCGGGGTCCTTCCCTGCAGGACAGTCGGACGGCCGCTGTCTTACCACGAACATTAAGGGCAGTCAAGCTTGTGGCTCCAAGGAGGACAGTTCCCAGTGTTGGGGGTCGGTGCGGGGCTGTGAACAGCGATACTTACGTGTGCGGCCGGGACTCCCAACAGGCCCTCCAGAAACGCACCCTCACTTTCCTCCCTGGGCAGGTGGGTCCAGGAGCCACTGGTTGCAGGCTGGACCGGCCAGCGCCTACTCACTGCTGGGGCTCAGGCCTCGAAAACCCTGGAGGCTGAGCCCCGGCCAGCCTGGAGGATCATCCGGCATCTAGCGGCCTATTTGCACTAAAAGCAGGGAGGTGCATTATAAACACCTGGTGAAACACCCTCGTAGGAAATACTTTAGATTTGGGGTGCAGGTTGCCGTGTTCTGGGCACGTCTCTGCAGAAAGTTCTAGAAGAAAATTCAAGAAGGCCAAGGGGAGAATAGCCAGGTGGGGAGGGTAGAGCACAGATGCAGGAAGAGGCACGGAGATGCAGGAGCCCACCATGCCCGAGGCCGCCCTCTGGGTCTCTGCGACTCCGTTCTGGGCCAACCCCTGCTGATCATTAGCAAGTCAGCCGGGCGGCGCTATTTGTTTGTTTTCAATTCAGCCAAGTTCTCACTCTGGTGCCGCCACAGCCATAGCTACGAGGGCAGAGCTGGGAAAATCCACCCACCTCGTTCAGACTCTGGTTTGGCAACACTCGGCCTGTGGGCCAGACGCCCTGTTTCTGAACCAAGCCCACATCCTCTTTGGCTGGGCTGCTCCCGGGCCCGGCGGGCTGGGAGGGGCAGTGGCTGCAAGGCTGGTGCGCACACCAGCCAGGAGGGCTGGGCGGCCGCCTCTTCAGCCATCACACCCGTGAGCCGTACAAATAAATACAGCAAAAATAGGATGGGGGGAAATGGGTCATTTCAAATGAGGTCTTTGGAGAAACAGAATCTGTGTATCTAAAAAGGTGGGGTGGGGTTGGGACTGCAGCAGAGAGAGGCGCAAAGCAGAGGAGGGGAAACTTCACACTGACGTTGTCTTTGACCCAGCAACGCCAAGGGAGGGGGCTGAGTCCCACGGGCTCATTTCTCCGAGGTGGTGCCTGGTCACCGGGATGAAGCAGATGCTGCCCTTCACTGGGCACGTGGGGTCCAGCTGTCGGGGGCTGAAACCACGGCTCCTGTAAACTGAGCGTAAGCAGTGATTTCTTCAGCTCATGGATGAGGACCTGCAAGGCAGCAAAGCTGCTTCCAGGAGCATCTGAGGAACTGGATACTTAGAGGCGGTTTTTCAAGGATGTTAGGATAGTAAAACAGCTGAGGTCCTGCAGAGCCATGAATTTATCATCTTTGGGGTTATCTTTTCTACGAGGCCAAAATCCGCCCTTCAGATGCCTGGGCTTCCCTTTGGTGCAGCAAAGCCTGGGCCCCCTCCCCTCGGGCCCCCGGGGGGCCGTGCTGTCCTTCCAGGGCCCTCATTTCCCAGGTTGGGTAGTTTTCTGAATCCCGGTCAAGCTTCAGCCCCGGGTGACGAGGGTGCGCACAGTAGCCAGAGGACAAGCTGGCCTTGGACCAGGAGGTGGAGGCTAGACCAGCGCCCACAGGGCTGCCGAGATGCCTACTCCCAGAATCCCGCCTGTGGGCAGCAAGGCTCAGGCGGGGATGGGAGGGGTCTTCCTGGCCCTTCTGCTTCAACCCCCAGCAAGCACAGGGGCTCCGTGGGGCCCTGTCCCCTCACTGATCCTCCAGGCCATGGCCGAGGAGAAGAAACCTCCCCACCGCAAACACGAGATGCTACAACCCCGGTTTTCAAAGTTTAAACAACCGAAACGATTTTTGCACCATTAGGAAATAAATACTGCTTTTTCATCTTTGACCTCCTGCTTTTTCCTCTCCAAGTGTGTGAATGTGTGTAATGTACGTAATAGCATAGCGGGACTTCACATACATATTAGTCTTTTTTTTTTTTAAAAAACCAAAGGCACATTTTGGCCAGCCCAATTTTTTTTTTTATTTTATTAATTAATTAAATTTTTTTCTTTTTAATTTATGGCTGTGTTGGGTCTTCATTTCTGTGCGAGGGCTTTCTCTAGCTGTGGCAAGTGGGGGCCACTCTTCATCACGGTGCGCGGGCCTCTCACTATCGCGGCCTCTCTTGTTGCGGAGCACAGGCTCCAGACGCGCAGGCTCAGTAATTGTGGCTCATGGGCCTAGTTGCTCCGCGGCATGTGGGATCTTCCCAGAGCAGGTCTCGAACCCGTGTCCCCTGCATTGGCAGGCGGATTCTCAACCACTGCGCCACCAGGGAAGCCCCATATTAGTCTTTTTACTGTCGGGGACATGCCCCCGAGCAGAGCTTGGAGCCCTGGGTGAGAATCCACCGGCCCCAGGTGTCTGTGTGTATCTGAGTCACCTGGAGACCTAATCAAACAGCAGATTCTGGTTCAGCGGTGAAGCCAGGGTCAGGGGTGAGGGAGCTCCGCCCTGCTGACAGGGGATGCTGGGGTGCTGGTCTGCGGACACGCACCGAGCAGAGCACAGGCTCAGGCCCTAACCCGTAGGAAGCCGCTGGCCCAGAGGCCCACCTGGAGGTGGTGTGGCCCAAACACCGGCCGAGGGGGAGGCCAACCCCACTCGCCCACGGCTGGCGTAGGAACTGTTCGGGCACTTCAGGCTCTCCTGCATCTCAGGTTCAGTGCTCTTTAAAAAGCGAGTATTTAGATAATCACCCAGAACATCACGCTGCAGGGTCACCCACACCTGAGGAACCCAGATGGGGTCAAGTCCCTGACCCACCGCAGTTTAGTTGCTACGACCTGGCTCCCCACGTGTGACTGAGACCGACTGCAGCTCCGCCCCTACGCTGGTCCCCGAGAACCAGGTGAGACGGTCCCCGGGGGGCGCTTGGCACAATGCCCAGGGCCAGGCGGGGGCCTCTCCACCCGGACCTGGGACGGCCCCGCGCGCTGGGCTCAGGCCCGCATCCTCACACCGCCCCCTGCGTCCATCCCCACGTGGGCGCGAGCACAGCCCTGCTCTGTGTCCAGATGTCCTGCACGTGCCGTGCACTGGGCTGGGGCGGGGACCCTGAGGGGTCTCCTTCTCGCTCATCCACAGGGTTTCCGTCCTTTGTCTCTGGGAAGTTGCCGCTCTGCTCACATTGTTCCTTGGGGAGAATTTTATCCCGAGGGCTCTTACTTTCCTTCTAAAAAATCCGCATATGAAACCCTCAAACAAACAGAGATACACAGGGAATCGCCTGGTGGTCCAGTGGTTAGGACTCAGCGCTTTCACTGCTGTGGCCCGGGTTCAGTCCCTGGTCGGGGAACTAAGATCCTGCAAGCCTCGCAGCGTGGAAGGAAAAGAGAAAGAGAAATCCACAGTCTAGTTTTACCCAGTGATTGTGTCCTCGGAAGCTTTGAGGGAAAGAGGGAAAGAAATTGGTCTGAAGTAAAATTGAGGCAATTAAAGGATCAAACTCACAACTTCTTCTGCAGACACTTTCACCTGCAGCCTCAGCACCTAATCCTTTTCAACTTTTATAACCACCTTGTTTGGCAGAAAGATCAGGAAGTCACTTGTTGCACACAGGACGGTTAGAAGCCTCTTGGATAATAAAAAAGGATGAAAAGACAAGCAAGAAACCTGTAAACGCTAACTGGGAAGACCAGAGAGGAGCAGGCACCCCCTCCTGCCCTCCCATCCTGCAGACCCTCGAGCCCTTGTCCCCAGCACATTCATCGCAGCCTCGGGCAGCACTAAGCGCCGAGCAAAAGGAAATTCTACCTTTGATATTCTTAATTTTTTTTTCCTGGTTTTCTCTGTGAAATATGAAGCCGCAACTGACTTGATCGCAGATGTACAGGATTGGCTGGTGTCCGCTCAGCCCCAGTGAAGGGGTTCTGCTTGGCGTCCCTCTGTGGCCCGATCCCGTTGGGGAGCTGCTGTCCTGCGTGGGATCGGGGCCCCTTTCCAGGGGCCTGGGCTCCTGCTTGCAACCCCACACGCAGCTCGGGGGGAGGATGGACCACCCAGCACCTGCCCAGAGGCAGAGCCCGCCGAGCTGAGGCCTTAGGACAAAGCGCTGTGGCCAGGCGTCCTGGAGAGACGGGGTCCCTCTGTGGGACTGAACCAGAGACGGCAGAGCTGAACTCCACTGTCCCGAGGTCAAGGCTCTGGCCCCGCGGGGACCTGGTGAGACGCCAGGCAGTGGACTCCCTGCGCCCCACAGGGTGTCACCCCAGGGGCCCAGCAGGGACAGGCCTCCAATGCCCTGCTCGTCCTGACGTCTGGAAGCTTGTTGTACAGCTCAGCCAACAAAACATGTTGACAACAGAGATAACAGAGACAGCACTTGAGCAGCTAATAGAATGCGACGTGGAAACATCTTTGAGTTCTTGAAATTTAATACGAGATGGAAGTGGGTGCAGAACAGACCAGGAGGAGAGGATTCTTCAAAGTCAGCCCGATCAGAACCCCTAGGCGTGCTAATGGCCCGACCGCCGTCCATCCAGGGCTTGGGTGATGATACATTTATTGTGCATGTTGGGTCCCAGGTGCAAATGGGGAGGTGTCTCTCACAGATAAGGGACCTGGGCCTGAATTTTATAGCCTAATTTCATTAGCACTGATCTGAGGCTGGTAGTACCTGGTTTTTCCAGTTTTCAGGAAATATACCTTTGCCTGGGGGTGGGTGGTGAGCGGGTACAGAAGACACGGGCTGGGGGAGGGCCAGTGTGGGGAGGGGCCAGGGAGGTGGGCTGTGAGACATGAAAGGCCCAATATTGAATTTCAGCTGTGATGTGATAAAACCCCAGGCCGGCCTCTCTTCATGTGCCAGCCAGAACCGGGAGCCGAAAGCCCGGGAAGGGCAGAGACTGCCCTCTGCAGCAGTGCCTGAGCGGAGGATGAAAGGGAGCACAGACAGCCCAAGGTAGGAGGGAAACCCAAGTCCCTCTGAGGCCTGCGGAGGTCGGGGAGACGGTCCGCAGGGCTGAAGCCCCCCAGGGTCGTCCTTGTTTGCAGTCTCTCTGGGACGTTTGTGGTCACTGAAGGACGGAACCATGACCTTGGGGACTCAGGGAAAACCACACCTCCAGACACAAATTTTAACTCTCTGGGGGAATATGAAATAAAGAGCAAGGTTTTAGGAAGTTAGTGTAAAACAAGCAAGTTGCGTAACTGAGGACAAAAAGCCTCAGATTGTTAAAAAATACATTTTCAAGTCTAAGCTGAACTTCGTAGGATTTAATTAGGATGAATGACGTACCCCTACTCTAAGCGTGTTTTTGCGAGGCTGCGTGGTGTGTAGAGTTGACTGCACTTTGGGGGCTTTGATGGAGAAGGACTGGGTCTCCCGGGAGAAGCCTCCCCCCACCAGGGCGGGGACACTCCTGCATGGGCAGTGGGTTCACCTAACAAATGGCGTCGAAGCCAGCGTTTTGTGAGCTCTCGTCTGAATTTACTTCAATGCTCTTGGCTTCCTAGAATTGGTTTGCTATTTGCTGTTCCTTTTGCTCATAGAAACTTGGTTCTTTAAATAGGGGTCTCTTAGTTGTCAAAAAACGATCCTTGTTTCCATCACTGGTTACTGTGGGGTTTTTTTCCCAAAAGTGTCTGCCTTGCTGTTTAGAATATGAACTTTTATTTCCCATATTTTGGGTTTCACACTCCATTTAGGGGAAGGATGAGAGAAATGTTGGTGGGTTGGTCATGTGACCTGGGCATGGAGGTCACATGACCTGGGCGTGCATCCAGCTGGGGCACAGACTCACTGAAGGCCCGCAGAAAAGTCCTGGACCACTCGGAGCCTCAGTTTCCTCGGGACTGAGCCTCACTGCCCATCCCACAGGGAGGTAGATGGCCACCTAGACAAGCCTAGATACTTAGAACATCTGAGAGGTGAGAGATTGAAGGGCCTTCTCTGTCCTGCCCGGTGGGGTCTCCACTAGCCACAAAGGACTGTATATTTAAAGTGATTAAAACTAGTTAACATTCAAGACACAGTTCCCTAGTCACACCAGCCGTACTCAAGGGCTTAGCGGCTGTGTGGACAGTGGCCGTCGTCCTGGATGAGGCCGGGCTCAGAAAGCAGTGGGGAGGTGAGTGTAGGACCGGCCGGGGCGGGAGCCGGGGCTGGACTCTGCTGGAGCCCGGCCCACAGATAGTCCAGAGAGCGCGGGCGTCCTTGCTTCCGCCTTCTGTCCACGTCTTTTCAGGTAGAACTGACAGAATGAAGGGCCCCCCGTTTGCAGGTGGCAGGTCGGGGCTAGGCACCCCCGTGAGACCCTCGGCCTGGGAATTGCCCTGCACTGGTCAGAACACCCGAAGAGCCCAGGTTCATTCTTCTGCTGAAATGGCAACTCACTCTTGCGGTTGACGGAGTGTTATAAAGAGTCTCTAGAAAGTCCTCTCATAGCTGTTCTGTACCACAACTCTGGGAGACACCCGACTATAAAGTTGTGAGATGAGACCATTGGGGTCAAGGGGACATGGGTCTCTCCATTATTTCTCACAACTGCATGTGAATCTACAGTTACCTCAGAACGAAAGGGTTAATTTTTTTGAATGTTTCCCCCTTGTAGTTCCTACAATGCAAGTCTTTTTAAAGTTAAGAATGTCTGCCCTGGGCACCCGAGGAGCAGATTGTGAATGACCTTTAAAAGCACATTGAATTTTTTCTCACAGCTCCTACAAACGTCCCCTTGACTAAACCTGGACTTCGTGAAGGTCTTTTTGCACTTTACATTTGCCCAAATTTCAAACAAGGACTCAGCGTAAAACTACTTGATGGCATTTCCCAAACTCTGAAGCGTCTCTGTGTGTGGGCCCCAGCGATCTGAGTCAGGGCTGCGAGGGGCCTGGAGCCCCTTCTGGGCTGGATGTGGGCCTGTGAGTGACCGGCGACCTTGCTGCCAGCAGAGCCACAGCATTTGGTTCCCTTTGATGGTTTGTTGCTGACGAAATCACTGCAGGAGCTAGGACATGGCAGCCCCTCCCCTCGGCGTCCCCGTGAGGCGCCTTCCTTATCCTAGATCAATGCCAGGGGTGTTGGTAGGTCTTCATCATAACCGTTACAGACCGAGGGTCTTGGAATTTGAATTCAGTGTTTCTGCTCCGTCTCTTGGATGAGGTGGTGGCACGTGGCCTCGACGTGTGTGTGTGTGTGTGTGTGTGTGTGTGTGTGTGTGGTGTGAGACATCATGCCGGCCGGGGGCGCGGGGCAGGGTGGTGGCCTTGGGCCGGGTGTCGGCCTTGGGTGGGAAGCCCTGGTTTGACTTCCTTCATCCCTTCCTGGTTGTGTGAATGTAGACAGTGACCTGACCTCTTTAATCCCCAGTTTATCAGTAAGATGCACACAATGAACCCACCTGTTTCATAAGATTTTCACGGGCAGTAACTTGGGTTAGGATTGGGGAGTTAGTGGCTCGCGGCGGGCAGGGCGCTGGTGGCCTCAGGAAGCCCGGAGGAGAGGCAGGGGTGGTCTGAACGCAGCCCACGCGGCCCCTGGCAAGTTCACGTTCCCACCTGGTGTCTCCGTGGATTTCCCCTCTGCGCTTTACGGACAGAGTCTGCACAGGGAGACCATCTCTCCAGGGGTTTACCAAACTGCAGGACGCGGGGAGAGCCGAGGGTGGGAGGAAGGACCCAGCTTCTGGCCGCATTCCCCCCACCCCGCCCCCAGTTTCCCGGAACACAGCAGGGGTCCTTCTTACAAACAGCAACTTGGAAACGTAAGCGACGGCCCGGACACACGACACGGGGCTCCTGCCTGTGTCCTTTGGCAGCACAAGGACCCCTCGCGCAAGGCAGTGGCCTCACGCTCAGGCCAGAGCGGTTAAGAGCCACCCTTGCCGTGAACCTCCCTGCAACCCACCACCCACCTAAGCCTGAGCGGCCCAGGGCCCCTGCATGAGAACCGAGTTCATTCTGACCACAGGGCTTCAGGAAAGGAACAATTATAACCCCTCTGCCAGTAACAGTCACTTGGTGCGTCTGTACTTCTCAGAATCGCTGTAATCAGAAAGGCATTTCCACCTTGGACGTGCACATCTGATGTTTGTCCCCCAAGACCTTGGCTCGTCCCCCTCTGGGTCCCCCTGCTCCTTGCAGAGATTCCAGGTGAGGGCGGCCTGGGTGTAAGCTTGCACTCTGAGCGGGCCGGGTGGCTCCTTCCCCCCCCCACCAGGTGAGGAGGGAAGGGCTGGGTGGGGCCTTTGCATTTGCATCCTCTTCACTCTGTGTCTCCAAAGTCGAGTCGGGGCGTACTGGGCCTGGCAGTGGTCGCTGCTCTGCAGACTTCGCCCCACGCCCCACCCCCCACCCCCCTGCATCTCTTGGTCTCGGACCCAACAGTCCTGCCGCCAGGAGTGTTTTCTAAGGAAGAATCAGAGTCCCTCACACTGTGTGATTTGTATACGTTGTCGTCACATTGATGACAATAGTGGAAGACACTGGGATAAACACGAATGTCCAGCCAGGGGTTGGGTTACCTGCTCCTGGACCTGTGAGGTGGGATCCACGTCCTCAGCCGTGCTCCTGCTGACCATGTCGTGACAGACGGAGATGCTGGTTAAATTATTAGGCAAAAAGGATACAACGCGCTGTATACAACATGACTCTCAATTCTATATGTATATAAAATGGAAGGAAATATATCAAAATCTCAATAATGTTTCGAAGAGTAGGACTCTAAGTGACTTTTAAGTTTCTTCTTCATACTTCTACATATTTGAAAACTTTCTACGAAGTTTTTATAGTCAGAAAATTATGAAAAAAACGGAACAAATGTCGGAGACCGAGGCCGGGTGATGAAGTCCCCATCCACCTTTCCTGAGGGGCCAGTGGAGGCGGAAGTGAGTCCCCCATCTGGCACCTCAGGCCCCACCCCCCCAAAAGCTCCGGAAAATATCTGTCCTTGATGGTCTTGTCTTGAGAACTTCTGTTCTGCACCGTTTGGGAGGATAACGTTTGACTACCATCCCCAGCGCCTATGACCTCAACCCACCCTCATTAAACATTCTGAGGTTCCGATCGCCTGCTTTGTTCAGTAAGTGTCACATCAGGTCCGAAAACCAGAGTTAGAACGTGGCGACCGTCGAACACAGGGCTGTCGGTTACCGCCGGAGAAACCGCCGCCGGGAGACGTGGTGCGCGTGTGGGCGGGGCTGAGCCAGGACTGCCCCTCGGAGCCCGGCCTGCTCGGTGTGGTCAGGAGCCCCTCCCCGGAGCTGCCTTCCTCCCCGGTTGCTGGTGGGAGTTCCGTGCCCATCCCCCCTGGGGCAGTGTGTCCTCAGCTGCCAGCCCCTCCCTGAGCGCCTCGTGGAATCAGTTCACTCGTGGGTCACGACTCGCACCCTGCCCAGGACCGGCATGCAGTGTGTGCGGTTCCACGTGGCAGAGAGAAGTGCAGGCCGCAGGTGCCGACCGTGGGTAAGTCTCTTATTTCACTTAGACGCGCGCGTGCCGGTGTTTTACGAGAGGCCCGAGCCCCGGGGTGAAGGCCTGCGGGAAAGCCCGCATCTCAGAGGGTGCGTCGTCCCCGTTTCCCTGCACCGTCTGTGCCAGGCTCTGCGTGACCACGCAGGACATGGTGGGGGAGAGCCTGGCCCGGGCATCAAGACAGCCCGGTGGCCCGGCCACTCCCTCCGCTTCCAGGGCCACGTTCGCAGGGGCCCCTCGGCCCGGCGACTTCCTTGGAACCAGGGTCCCTTGAAAGCTTACAACTTGAGTCGTTTCATCCCAGAAAAGTGAGGTGCGGAGGGACGCAGCGTCAGGTTGTGACAATCGGGAGGCCCCCTCACGGGCCACAGGGTGACCCCTCATACGGCTCCTCTTGTCCGGGCCGGACCCCTCCTCCGCACCTCCTCCCTGGACTCTTTCCCCTCTGCCACGGGCGGTCTGGTGTCCACTTTCCAGACTTGCCTCCAGAGGCCGCTGCTGTAGCCCCTGCTGTAGCCCCTGCTGTAGCCCCTGCGTCACCAAACTCGGAAAGTCCCTCTCCTCCCCAGCCCCTTCCTCTCTGGGAGAGCACGGCGCCCACCCCAGGGCGCAGCCCCGGCCGCCTCTGCTCCCGCCAGCCCCGTGGGTGCCCTGACCCCGGAGCAGACTCGGCCCCCAGAGGCCCTCTCTGGCCTCACGGCAGCTGCTGCTCCACCCCCGTCACCCCCGACCAGCACACACTCCGCCAGGCCTGATTCCAGCACGTTCTCAGCCGGGAACCCCTGGCAGCCACGGGGCTGGGCGCCAACTCCACTGCTTCCCTCCCTGGTCCCTGAGCTCCGTGTCTGCTCTCCAGCCACGGAGGCCGCTTCCTGGGGACGTGCCAGCGGGGAAGGCTCTATTTCATTAGCCCTGCAGCTCCCAGATGCTCACGACCTGCGCCTTCGTCCTGCCCCAAACCCACTGCCTTCTCTTGTCCAGGAGCCTGCGGGACCCCCTCCCCCTGCCGGTCTTTCTGACGCGCCTTAAGCTCACAGCATCCCGGTCCAAAGCCTTGCTCTGGAACTTTACCCCGGGGGTGGGGGGTCCAGCAGAGGGCAGCCCGCAGGCCCGGGGTGGACTCCAGGAGCCCCTTAACTGGAGGGTGACGGGCGGAGAGGCAAGTGCCCGGCTCAGCTCCGCCACCGCCCAGCCGCGGTCCTGGAGCCACAGAGTGGCTGTGAGATGCCCGCCAGCTGCCCCTCTGCCCTCGGCCCCCTGCCGCCACAAGCCTCGGTCCATGGAGTGCATTCGCCTGTTTGGGTTTTGTACCTGCTGAAGGAAGGGATATTTCACGGTTATTAATGAAAGTGATAGCGATCCCGGGTGTTTATCTTGGATTATGCGATCGTTATAAGATGAAGCACCCAGCCCGTCGGCCTGTGGCTGATGCGAGAGCAGGCGAGTCTGGACGACGAGCATGAGGGGAGGTGTTGGGTGTAAACCTGGTCTTCAAACAGCCAGGCTGCATTCCAGACTTCGGAGGCGCTGCTGTGTGCAGGGGCCTTCTCCCTCCTTCTTGTCCTCAGCCCCGGCCTGGAGGAGGATGAAAGTGGGGGCGGGCGTGCGTTTAGGCTGATAATGAGGGCGAGGCTCGCGGGCATGCTAATGTGGCAGCTTCAGTGCTTCCTGTAACAGTTTTAATTTTTTTTTATTTTTTTATCCAAAGCCTGCTTAAAGACAAACATTTTTTGTTAAACTGCTGGTAGTTCATTTTCTGCAGGAACCGTGCAATTAATCTTGTTTACATTAAAGAGACAGGTTGCCTTTGTCAGCTTTCCTGAGCTATAATTAATGAAGATCAAAAATGTTACAAAGACACAATACTTAGCTCAGTGCAGATGCCGCCGAGCCACAGCTGCACCCATTAGAGGAGCACAAGGAAAGCCAGCATCCTTCCCTTCGGAATAACTCGGATCCATCAGAAAGCGAGGGTCCTGAGGTGTCTTCCCTCCACAGGTTCCCTGGTGGGCCTGGTGAGAGAGGCGGCTTGGGCGTCAAACGGTTTTTTATGCCCCGTCAATTATGCTTTAAATGCAGCTGGAGGCAAGAGCGTCTTTCCTCACTCAGCTGAAGCGCATCCAGGTGTGGGGCTGTGGATCCGAGGCTCGGAGTCTGGGCACTTAAAGCAGAAGGTGGTGAGGAAGGTGGCGGCCACGGACCCTGCTAGAGTCATCGAGCCCATGGTGGGGGTTTGATTTAGAGCCCTCGTTTGACGACTATTGTTAGGAAACGAGAGATTAAATATGTAATTATCTTCCCAGTGACCCTTGGCTAACTAAAGTCACTGAGGGACAGGGTACAGGTAAGCAGGTAGAGAATTATGAGGCTGGTAAAACACCAGATGAGATGCAGGTCTGCGCAGAAGAGGCGTTGAGTACGATGGAAGGGGAGGCATGCGTTTCACCATTTTTCCAAGAGGAGTGGGTGCGGAGTGTTTTTCCAAGCATAGTTTCAGGGCTGGTGGCCGCATGGATGCAGCAGGGGCCGCACTGACCCAAAGGTAGCAGGGTCTCCAAACCTGGAAGAGGGCAAGTCGGCTTCAGAACATCTGGGAAATTCTGTTAATTAATGAACCATTCAAATGATAAAACATTAAGATGGGGAAATTGCAGCGCATATATCGCAGGTCTCATCAGAACCATCTGCCGAGGGCACCCCCATCCTCCTACTGGATCTGGAACAGGGTCCTTGTTCTGAAGAGCAAATGGTCCAGGACAAGAATTTATTGCATAGAAATGCTTCCTGTGCTACCCGGGCTGCCATAAGTGAAAGATTTTATAAAGTAGATTCTCTACAGCACATCATTACAGTGTGCAGCATGCAATAAAACATTCCCAGACATATGAAGAAGACGGAAAATGTGACCCAATAATCCAGGAAAAAGCAGGACCCGGAGACAACCCAGATGTTGGAATTCACAGACAAGACTTAGGACGTCCAGTATTAGTAGTGTTGCCAAGAGCTTTCGCTGTGTAGCGTGCATGTAACCATGGGCTAGTAGAGGTGGAAGGACACAGAAATCGTCTAGCCTGAGACCCTCATTTCCCAGTTGAAGAAACAAGCCTCTTAGTGGGGTTCTTACCCAAGGCCCCACCCTGGTCCAGCGCTCTTTCCTCTACAGCACATTACCTCCATCTCTATAGGGTTATACAAAGGATGTGACACAAAGGCCTCAGACATGCATGTAAATTCTGATAAGACTAACCCCCTTCCATCAAGATTGCTTTATATCGAATTCCTTTCAATTTCCCTGAAGTTCACTACCTGTTGGAACGATCATCACAGAAGCCTCTGGTTGAATTCTTGTCTGACCTCGGACACAGTGTTGCCCAGAAAAGAGGAATAACAGGAAGCTCAGCTCTTTGCGATCATCTGCCAAGTTTAGAGGTTCTCTGGGACCAGCCCTGTGGTGTGGCCACTGGAATTGGGGCCCACTAGTCTGGATGTGCACGTGGGACAGATGCTGAGACAATTCGACCCCAGCTCCCGTTGGGGGACTGAACCAGCATAACCAGGAGGAAGGGAAAGAGGGCGCCCCCAAGACAAGAGCCCCAGGCTGCACAGAATCCTCTCAGGATGCTGGGAACCCCCAGGATAGGTAGTTATCAGCCTGCGGAAGAAGCACAAGAAACGGAGGTGTCGTAGAGCCTGGGGTGTGCCTCCCAGATGCTGGGAGGATGGATGGCGGGTGGCTCGCAGCTGAGTCCCCCAGCCTGGCCACTGCCCTTGGGTGGAGAAAGCCGCCTCGCCCGAGCCACAGCCCATCCTGGTGCCCTTGCTCCCGTCCAGGGGGGCAACGCTGTGGGCCCACGGCAGCCCGTCTGAGGTCTCTGCTGAGACTGCGTCACAGCCCCGCTTCTCAAGCCCACCTCCCGGTAAGCATCTTGCACGCAGATCTCCAGTTCAGGGAGTCTCTTGGGGAAGAAGAAAAGCAGGTGACGGAGGAACTCGGAGCCGAGGGGAAGCGCAGGCAGAGCTAAGGGGAGAGCATCCGGCAGGCGTCAGGCAGGGAGCCAGAGCCCGGGGGAGGTGAGGTCTCCCTGTCCCACCTGCAGGCACCTTACGTTGGAACGTGAAAGAATGAAGGTCCCTCGCACCCCCTGACTGACCAGCCCTGGCTGCCCACCTGCTGGTGACCGGCTTCAGCCCTTGTCAAGAAACTCAGTCTTAGAGGCTGTTGTCAGCTCTGCTGCACCTGTGGCAGCAGCTCCCCAGCCAGGAGGCACCGTCCTGTGGTTGGAAGTCGCCAGGGCACCGTGGCCACTGCGGAGCCCGTGACCGTTAGCATCGACGATGCATTTGTCCCGCTCGCTGCACCCACAGTTCCAGAGGCAGGAGTTCCAGCTGCTCCCAGACACACCAGAGTCTTCAGAAACCTCAGGACGTGAGGGCACTGGCCTCAGTCAGCTCACAGGCCTTTAATGTGGAAGGGGCGTGTTACCCTGAGGTCATTTCCAGCCCCATCTGCCTCTAAGGCAGCATGAAGACCTAGCCTGTGAGAAATCACAGGCTGTGTCCGGCACTGTTTCAGCTGAGTCACTCCGGAGTTCGGGAAGAAATGAGAACATCTGTTTCCCATGTGGCCTTCAGGGCTGGCGGGAGTGGATGTCACTTATGTGGGCTCCTCAGTTGGCAAGATTATTTCACACAGCCCCGAACCAGTCCTCCAACCTCAAATGATTCTTGTTTATGGGCAAGAGTAGGGATCTCATCACAATTGTTAGGAAAAAAAGTTTTCATGGTCAAGTAAATCACAAGTCATGCACCGGTTCTGAGGCTGATCCTGAGGAGCAACGGCAGGAGGATGGTGATCACGGGGGCAACTGGATGCACCAGGCGACGTTCTGACAGATGAGACACAGGCCTCTACCAACACGACACTTCGTAGGCTGGGAAGACTGGCCTCACGGTAGCCCTGTTCTCCCATTAACTGAAAAGCAAAATCATCAAATATTTCATGTGTGTGTGAATACCAATGCCATTGCTTTAGAGTATGCTTTAGAATAATTATTTTTTCAAGATAGCCTATGTCCGTAGAAAAAAAATATATCAAGCAATATAAAAGTATGAAGAAGAAAGCAACAAAAAAAATTCTACTTTTGCCACCCAGAAACAGTCATTACTAACATTAAGTTGATGTTCGAAGTGCGTGCATATACGTGTGAATGTGTGAGCGTGCCGGTGCAAGTGTGTGTGCACGTGTGTGTGTGTGTGCATGCACTTGTGTGTACGTGTGTACCTGTATGTGTGCACGTGTGTGTGTGCGTGCATGTGTGAAGTCCTCAGCACACCTCCAGTGATGAGTTTCTGTCGGCCTTTCTTGCATTGTTTCCACCATGCGGCCTGGGCCCCGTGGCACCCATGGCGGGGCCCCTCCCTCAGGCTGTGACGGCAGTTGTGGTCTGAGACCCTGGACATATGACAACCCTCCCTTGATATCTTCAATACATACATATTCACATCTTATTCCTCCCAGCCTTGGGTGCAAGTCAACTCAGGTTTAAGGAATAGAATGACTACTTACCAAAAAAGTTAAATTAGCCTATGTTCCTATGGAATCGATGGCACTTTTTATTGTGATAAAAAGCACATAAAAATATTTACCACTTTAACCCTTTTTAAGTGTACAGTTCAGTGACCTTAAGTGCATTTACATTAGCGCCAGGGCTGGCAGCTAACATCAACTCAATGGCAAAAAAACAGAAAACTTTTCCCGTAAGATCAGGAACAAGTCAAGGCTGCCCACTCTCACCACTTTTTTTTTTTTTTTATTAATTAATTAATTTATTTATTTTTGCTGTATTGGGTCTTCATTTCTGTGCGAGGGCTTTCTCTAGTTGCGGCAAGCGGGGGCCTCTCTTCATCGCGGTGCGCAGGCCTCTCACTATCGCGGCCTCTCTTGCTGTGGAGCACAGGCTCCAGACGCGCAGGCTCAGTAATTGTGGCTCACGGGCCCAGTCGCTCCATGGCATGTGGGATCTTCCCAGACCAGGGCTCGAACCCGTGTCCCCTGCATTGGCAGGCAGACTCTCAACCGCTGCGCCACCAGGGAAGCCCTCACCACTTTTGTTCAGCGTAGTATTGGGAGTCCCAGCCACGGCAAACAGAGAAGATAAAAGGAATCCAAACTGGAAACTAAGTAAAACTGTCGCTATCTGTGGATGACATAATTTTATATATAGAAAACCCTAAGACCCCAAGTCAAAACTGTTAGAACTAATAAATGAATTCAGTAAAGTTGCAGCATAGAAGATCAATAGAGGGCTTCCCTGGTGGCTCAGTGGTTGGGAGTCTGCCTGCCAATGCAGGCGACCCGGGTTTGAGCCCTGGTCTGGGAAGATCCCACATGCCACGGAGCAGCTAGGCCCGTGCGCCACAACTGCTGAGCCTGCGCTCTAGAGCCTACGAGCCACAACTACTGAGCCCGTGTGCCGCAACTACTGTAGCCTGGGCGCCTAGAGCCTGTGCTCTCCAACAAGAGAAGCCACCTCAATGAGAAGCCCGCGCACTGCAACGAAGAGTAGACACCGCTTGCCGCAACTAGAGAAAGCCTGCGTGCAGCAACAAAGACCCAATGCAGCCAAAAATAAATAAATTAAAAATAAATTTTAAAAATATATCAATAGACAAAAATCTCTTTTATTTTTACACACGAAGAGTGAACTACCAGAAAGAGAAATTAAGAAAACAATACTATTTACAAGTGTATCAAAAAGAATAAAATACCTAGGAATAAACTTAACCAAGAAAGTGAGAGACCTGTAAACAGAAAACTGTACGACATTGAAAGAAATTGAAGATGACACAAAGAAGTAGAATGATATACTGTGCTCATGGATTGGAAGAATTAATATTGTAAAAATGTTCATACTACCCAAAGCAATCTGTGGATTCAGTGCAATCCCTATCAAAATTCCAATGGCATTTTTCACAGAAATAGAACAAAAAATCTTAAAATGTGTATGGGACCACGAAAGATTCTGAACAGTGAAAGCGATCTTAAGAAAGAAGAACAAAGCTGGAGGCATCACACTTCCTGACCTCAGACTATACTGCAGAGCTACAGTCATCAAAACAGTGTGGTACTGGCATGAAAACAGACACATAGATTGATAGACCAGAGAGCCCAGAAATAATCCCACACATATAGTCGGCCCTCCAAATACACAGGTTCTGCATATGAGATTTAACCAACCACAGATCAAAAATATCCACCACGACCATGCCCCCTCCCCCAAATTCCAGCAAGTTCCAAAACCACAACTTGAATTTTCCTTGTGCTGGCAACTATTTACATAGCTTTTATGTTGTATTAGGTATTATAAGTATTCTAGAGATGATTTAAAGTATACAGGAGGATATACATAGGTTCTATGCAAATATTATGTCATTGTATATAAGGGACTTCAGCCTCTGTGGATTTTGGTACCTTCAGGGGATCCTGGAACCAATCCTCGTGGATACCAAAGGACAATCATATGGCCAATTAATTTACGATAAAGGAGGCAAGAATATACAGTGAGGAAAGGACAGTCTCTTCAATAGATGGTGCTGGGAAAACTGGACAGACACATGAAAAAGAATGAAACTGGACCACTGTCTTACCACACACAAAAAACTAACTCAAAATGGACTGAAGACTTGAATGTAAGGCCTGAAACCATAAAACTCCTAGAGGAAAACATGGATCGTGAGCACCTTGACATTGTAATTGGTGATTATTTTTCTGAGCCTGATGCAAAGGCAACGGCAACTACAGCAGAAATAAACAAGTGGGACAATATCAAACTGAAAATCTTCAGCACAGCGAAGGGAACCACCAACAAAATGAGAAGGCAGCCTACTGAATGGGAGGAAGTGTTTGCAGATCACTTTCCAACAGGGGCTGGTGCTGGGAGCCACCGTTTCCGCGTGTGCGCGGGGGACCAGCAGGACCTCCCTTCCTGTGCAGCGTCTGGCCTGGCACCTGCAGTGGGTACAGCACCTCTTCACTGAGGGCCCCAGTCCTTCCCCCACAGGGAGAGTTTGCTTTGAAAGAGCCGCCACCTCACCCACAGCAGGAATAACAGCCACTTCAGGTTAAAGACAGCAGTGTGGGGACTTCCCTGGCGGTCCAGTGGTTAGGACTCTGTGCTTCCACTGCAGGGGGCGCGGGTTCGATCCCTGGTTGGGGAACTAAAATCCTGCATGCCGTGTGGCACGGCCAAGAAAAAAAAAAGAAAAAAAAAAAAAAGGCAGCAGTGTGAGCCCCGTGGCCATGATTCTCGTGGTCACAGTTAGACTGTTCAAACTTTTCGCAAAGAAAATACGCTCCTTCAGAGCAGAGGTGCGTTTGCTCCATGTGGCTGGACAGTTACTGCCCGTGTGCCCCCGAGTAACCTCAGTCCACACTGAGCCCCACGTGCAAAACCCTCCCACATAAATCCATCTCGTGCAACGTCCTGAGGAGCGGGCAGGCAGGGACCCCCCTGTGCCCCCAACTTAGAGGAAAGGGGATGAGGCTCAGACCAGGCCGCAGGTGTCGGCCGGGCTGCTCCGTGTGCAGCTGCGGTGGACACAGCGTCCATCCCGTCCCGCTCGCCCTGGACGTGCTGGGAGCGCAGACTGTGCAGCCTCCAAGGAAGGAAGTGCTGGGCGGTGATCAGACACCAGCACCAGGCAGAGAGACAGACAGGCAGCCCAGCGTGGACTCGGGCTCCTGCACCATCAGCCAAGGAAGCCGCACGGCCAGTTCCGCTCAGAATTGGGGTGCGCGTGGCAGATCTTCACATCCAGACGAGTGGCTGCCTGTCTCAGCTCAGCGATGCCACCCCCTCCAGTGTCTCTAAAAGGACCCTCAGGACGCCGGCAGTGACCCCGGCTCCTCGCCTTAGAGAAAGGACAGGATGGGACACGAACGTGGTGAGCTTGTAAACGACTCTGTCTCACACCAACGTATAGTTTAACCCCATGGGGAACGAGCCGGGCGGGAACAGGGGGCTTGGACCAGCCTGTGGTCCGTGAGGCTGTGACCTCCCTCCGTCCCTGCGGCCTCAGGGCACTCCTGGCTGACCCCCAGGGGCCTTCCCTGGGTCACCTCCTCACTAGCCCGTCCCTGAACAAACGTGAAGAGAACACGAAAAACAACTCCTCTCAAAGCAGTAGAACAAGCCCCTGAGCTTGACAGGAAGGATCCGAATTTACAAGACTCTGGCTTCCTGCTGGGACCCCAAGTCGGGGCACCTGGTGGTTACTTACCCCCGGTACCACCCACCTCCTCCCTCCAGCCTGGCCACGTCAGCGGGACTGAGACGGGATGCTGGGAGCAAACAGACACACAAGCCCCTGCCCCTCCGCTGCTGGGGGTCCTCTCGCCCCTCCGTCCTCAGGGGGGTCTTGGGGAGCATCCTCACTGCCCCGTGTGCCTGGGTTCCAGGCATCTGGGGAGCTGACGCCCCGTCCAAAGGGGAGAGGAGAGAACAGGATGCACTGGAACCAACCAGCTCCCAGACTCTTCAAAGGGCTGGGGGGGGGGGGGGCGGGGGGGGGGACAGGGGCCTCACAGCAACAGAGCCGCCAAGGGAGGCTGGGGGTCAGCAGCTGTGCCAGCCCCGGCTCCCGTGAAGAGTCCAGCTATCGCGGGGCCGCAGAAGGTAGATGAGACCGAGTCCACGTTGAGCCGACGTGGCCCTCCGACCCTCCCTGCTCCAGCCCCACCCAGCCCCTCCTGTGCCCCCAGGACGCTTGGCAGAAACAGGAGCAGGTCTGGGCCGGGACCCCGGCTCTGCCACCTCGTACGCTGGGGCCTCAGGCAAGCTGCGCAACCTCTCTGAGCCTCCACGGGCTCAGCCAATCAGCAGGGGCCCAGTGAGCGCCCACCTCCTAGTCTCGCGGGAGTAACAAGCGTGTGCATGCGCGAGGCCTGGCCGGGGCTGCGTCGCCCCCCACTCGCCCTCCACAAAGTCGAGAGACGGGTGTCTGCCCGCGGCAACGCCTGAGGGCTCCGCTCCCGACAGACACTCGGGCGCCTGAGGAAACCCGCTGAGGTTCCTCTTGGCCCCCGTGGTTTCCGCCAGCGGAGGGCAGGCAGGGGCTGCGGCTTCCCCACCAACGGAACCTGTGAGGGGAGAGACCTCCCCGCAGCCCCCTCGCCAGCTGGGATCCCACGGTCTGGCCCGCTTGCCTGCCGGCCACACGGTCATCCCCAGGCCGGGCGAGGGCCCGGGCCGCGCTGGGAGCGCCTCCTCGGCGCCGAGTCTGCGTGAGCGCAGGACGTGTCAGGATGGAGGATGCTTCGCGCGGGCGAGCGGGCTGCCGCTCTCAGCACGCGCACGGTCTGTCCCAGGTGAGCTCTGGGGAGGCAGCGCCTGGACGGCGCTCCGGCAGGCGCTGTCATCGTCTTCCCTTCCGCGTGCTCACGGCTGGTGCGGGGAGGCGCTGCGGGTTTCCTCGTGGAGCTGCAACCGGCAGACGTGTCCGTGGTGACCAGCACGTCCGCGGGGCAGGGTGGCGAAGGGGCACAGGAAGGCTTCCTGTAGGCGGCAGGCGCCGGTCTGGTTGGGGGTGGCCACCTGGTGCAGACCGTCCGTCCCACCACCTGCATGATGGAAATGAGTGTGCTTTATTGTGCGTTAACTGCACCCCAATGAAGCTGGTTGCGTTTTAAAGTACAGTCTCAGCAATAAGAACACAAGTGTCTGTGCCGTGAACCAGAGCGACAAGCCGTCGGTTCTGAGGGCATTCGAGACTCTGAGAGTTTCTAGCCCGTCTGCACGCAGGGCCGCCACGTGGTGAATGGTGGCCCCGACCCGTCCCCTCCAGCCTTGGGAGGCCGGGGGCGGCCGAGAGCCCAAGGGCACAGCTCCGCCCGTCCTCGCACCGAGAGCCCCTCTCCCCTCTCGGGGCGCCAGGCCTCAAAGGGGGGCTCCAGGGCAGGAGCAGACTTGGGGGCAGGCGGCTGTCTCAGCCCCCCCTCTCGCCTCCCCCTCCCTTTCAGGCCACCACCTGGAGGCCCCCACGGCCTCTGCCACCCATGCGGGAGCCGTCTAATTACCCGCGGTCACATCCCGGAGCGGGAGCCAGCTGAGGGCCTCTCAGGGGCAAATAATAATAGCAGCGGTTTCCAGGTCCTTCTTGCTTCATCGCTGCTTGGTACCGATTTAGAACCTATGGATCCCACTGCCAATGGAGTATTTCCTTCAACTTCCTTTACTTGAAGGGTATCTTCACCGTCAAGTGAGTGTCTCTTATTTGCCTGAGGTGGTTGGGATTCCAGGGTGTGTCTTACGGAATCGCCTGTCACGTCCTTGTTTTGGTCGTGCTGTTGAGCAGAACCGTTGTGGCCAAGCTCCACCCGGGCTCCAAGCCTCACGGCCCTGCCAGCTCCATCCTCCAGGGGTCCAGGTACAGGAAGAGCTGGACTGGGGGTGGCAGGGTGGGCTGGGAGGGTTGGCTTCCCAACATCTCTGAGCAAAGAAAGGAGATTGATGAGCTGGGGTAGACGTGCACAGCGGTCCCTGGGCAGAAAACGAGAGCGATGCTTGACTTGATGGAACGCGGTGTAGGCCATGACTCACTGTCTGCTGCTGAGACAAGAGGACAGAGCAGTGACCTGGAGCGAGTGTGCCCTCCCGGGTCCCAGCCTGCAGGCCCTCCTCCGAGCCCTCTGCCTTTCCAGGGCGATTCCTGGCTGACTCCCGGCCGTGCTCCCTTCTCTGGGCCGGGGGCAGCCTTCCTGACCTCCCCACACATGACACCCCACGTGCTCCCATGGCACCCACTGCTCGTTCCCCTTCTCAGTGTTTACCTCACGGTCCCACCAAACTGGGGGACATCACCTGGCAGGGATTGTGTCAATTTGTGGTTCAGCCTGGTCTGGAGTAGGTGTTCAATAAATATTGCATGGATGGATGGATGGATGGACGGATGGACAGATGGTTGGATCACGGATGGGCAGATGGATGGATATGGTGTGGATGGATGGCCTGCATATTTAAGTGCTGGAGAGCAGCTGCTATTATGTTTCAACAAAATTTCGTGTTTATGTTTATATAAGAGTCCTAGAAAAACTTCCCTTTTGTAATTTAAAGCGATGTATTTTAGTTAAAACAACCTTCCTGATTTCACCCTGGAAATGCTTTCCCTCGATTTTGATAAGGCAATAAAATAGGGACTTTTTTTTGAAGTTTCACCAGGCCCATCACTTCTACAAGGTCCTTTCAGCTGTGAAGCATTAAATGAAGTAGAAATGAATCTGTGAGCACAGATCTTATGGCAGGAGGTTTGGACAAGGATAACTGCCCTCCCTCTGAACTTTCTGGATGAATAAATCTTGGCCACACTATTTTCACAAGCCCCCTCCTCGGGGTCCAGCCCCACTTCTATCGCTGAGCAAATGCACAAGCTCCTGCTGAATATGAAGTAGCTTCTGAGAAGCCCAAACGGGGGCTGACAGACAATAATAATACTGCTGGTGTTTAGGGAATCTTCTGAGGCCACGGCTGTGCACAGCACCTCAGAAAAAATTGCCATCGTCACTGGTCTATATGTAGGAAAATAAAAGCAAACAGGAAAGGCTGAGTGACATAGAAGATGTGAACAGAAATGTCCAAGACACCAGTTTCCTCGCTCTTTCCTGCCTTCCTGGATTCTGCTGCAGAAGAACAAATGCCCCAGATAAGATTCAAAATAGCTCGGCATGCTTATCTGTGTTAGCAGTGACCCTTCAAAAGAAAACTCAGAAGTGGTCAAAGATTAATGCATGTTGCGTGCATTATATTTATTCTATGTGTGCAAGAATATCTATTTTCTGAGTATTATTTCAATTGAAACTAACAAATGAAAATAGGGGATTCTCATTTTAAACTTTCAACTCAAATCACCAGATGCTTTGTCAACTTCTCCTGGGAAGGCCCCAACCAAGGGTTCAAGCCTGATGCGTTTGACCTTCTGTGGCCTCTTGGAGCCGGACAGCGTGGCGGCTGGGTTCACGGGGCAGTTTGCTGACCCTGAACCGGACCATCCCCACGGCCGAGTCCACCGGCTGACGGGAGGAGGTGTTTCCGTGCCCCCGACCGTTTCCCCACCACTGCCATGGTTACCGGGCTCAGAGTCGGTAACAGGTGGGGGGCAGGGCGCTGCCCTGCACAGGGTTGGGGACCCCCAAAGTGAAAACAACCGGGGGTCACGACGGGGAGCCACTCGGCTCCACCAGCTCCCAGGCGCCGCTGGAGCAGGGCCACCCTCTGTGACGGCTCAGACCTCGGGGCTGCACTCCTGACCGGGCACTGCCCTCGCCTCCCTTCCTGACCCCCTTCCTTCTTGGGCAGTTGGGGTTGATGATGGAAATGCAACCAAAGCCACAGGCTCTGCTTCGCTTTCTGCGTCAGTCTGAGGGTTTGCTCATCCAGGAGCCTGGACGGCCCTGAGCTGCGGCCCGGCCCTTCTCAGGTTTACAGGGAAGCCCTCCCAGGTGCAGCTATATTTAGAAGTCAGTTAAGTTAGAAACCTTCGGCCTTGTCCTTGGAAGGGCCCCAGGGCTGCCGGCAAGGGAAACCCACCGTCCCGACCCAGGCCGGCTGACCCAGGGGCAGGTTCCTAAGTTCTGGCCTTTGTTTGCACCTTCCCTCCCCACCTGGCGGGAGCAGACCCAGTCCCCTCGCTTGCCCCAGCTTGCTCTTTGCTGGAAGGAAAACATCCAGGAGTTCACCACCAGGTGGCTGGTGCTTCAATCTAGCCTCGTCCACTTGGTGTTTTCAACCGTAAACGTAGTTCTGAGGGCAGGACTGTGTGTGGGGACGTGGGGAAGGCACTTTTTGTGTCTCTTCAATAGATTTCGGAAAACCAGACCCTCCCCAGAGCCACCTGATGTTACTGGGGTGAGAGGCCAACAGGGGAGTGATCCGGAAAGATCTCAGCCCAGGGCCCTGCCCGCGTCCCCGTGTCTCTCCCTGGGGTCGGCGGGGCATCCTCCCCAAACCGTCCTGCCTCTCCTCCTGGTCACACAGCTCACAGGGCCGCCCCTAATTCGTGGAAAGCGGTCGCTCCCCATAACCTCCCTCAGTCCGCGGTCACCCCTCCCTCCTCCCTCCCTGCCAAGAAGTCGTTGTTGAAAAGCCAGAGGCTGTTGCTGCAGAACTGCTTCCACCTGTGTGTGGGGAGCTTTACAAACCAGCCGGAGCCGCCTCTGGGGAGCCGAGCCTGCCCTGCACCCGCTGGGCCGGTGGCCCACGGGATGGCGTTTGTGAGAGTGATGAACAAGCACCGACACCCACGGCCCCGCCTGGACCTCACCGACCCCCTTCGCGTGGGGAGCATGGGATCAGGAGGCCGACGGGGCCGCTCGGACGGCCCGCCAGGGTGAGAGGCGGGTGGACTCAGAGTTCCCAGGACAGGCCCCGCGCCGGCCGCCGGCCACGTGTGTGTGTGTGGGGTGCTTCTCTTCGAAAGTGCGTGTTCCCCAGAAGTCTCACTGAGCAGAGTCCTGGCGGTTTAGAGAAGAAGGCCCGTCTCGCAGCGCCGGCTGCCCCCGCCCTTCCCCGATCCCCAACTTTCTCGAACAGTGAGCTCGTGGCAGCTTTTCTCCCGGGGCCGTGAGGAACCTGATCTGTAGACACGAGGTCCTCGGAGCAGGAGTGGGTCCCCGCGTCAGGGCTATGGCTCGAGGCACCTGCTCCATCTCTGCGTGGGTTTCCGTGACCAACGGTGGTCGCCCAGGGGACTAGGGGTGGGGGTGACCTTGGGGGCTTCCCTAGAGGAGCTGACCGGAGTCTTGAGTCGGTGGTTGATTCTGGAAGCTCCTCCCACAGGCCAGCGTCAGAACGGGGTGTGTTCTTTTGTCACGAATTCAAACCCCGTGTCCAGGCGAGACAGCAGTGGCCCGAATGTGGCTGCTGGGGAACGAGGAGCCCAGGTGAGCCCACCATCGCTCCGTGCACCAGGCTCCCAGGTAAAATCGCTGTGCGTCGGAAACACAGGCCTCTGATCCTGAAAAAGGAGAAGTGACAATAACGGCAGGGCATTGGTTTGGTTGGTGAAGCGGGCTGCGGTCGCCCTGTCCATGTGGCAGCTGTGTGGCCTTGGGCCAGCCCCTGACCTCTCTGGGCCTCAGCTGGCTCAACAGTAAAACTACAGGGTTGGACCCAAGTGTGCTCTGAATGGCTCCAACGGGTGCCAGGGAGGAAGCTCACATCGGGCAGGGGCGGCAGGAAGCGGGGGCGATGGGGGGTCTGGGTTCTGACCTCTCTCTCAGGGCTCCCCCGCGGCTGGAGGATCAGGACCTGCTTCTTCAGACCCTCCGAGCAGGAGGACAGTAGCCGTCACCCTGGGCTTTTGCACCGGCCCTCAGTGGGCTCTGGCCCTTCCTCTCTGGAGCTCTTTCCCCGGGAGGGCACGATGCTACGGGGGCCATGGGTGGAGGCCGTCCAAGGGGCCTGGGGCTCAGCTTAAAACCTGCCTTTTCTTTTAGGGTGTATTCATTTCTGCTGCGCCTGCCGGGAGGCCCTCAGACCCGGGGACAGTGAAGGTGGGGCTGGGCGGGCCGGGGTCCCGGAGCAGCCCCCGCATGGATGAAGTGTGTCTTTCAGGTGACCCCTCGGGAGAGAATGGCCCACAGGGGAGGCGGCACACGGATGGCCTGGCTGCCCATCCTGGTGGTAAGTGGCCAGGGCACCTGGGGAGGTTCCAGTGGGAGCTCCCACCCGGCCGTGCCCTTCACCAGCCGTGTCCTTCTCGGCCTGTTTGTGTGGCAGCGACACGGGCGATCACACACCCCCTGCACTGCGCTCTCCAAGGCGCCAGCAAAGCGCGGACTGGGCCCGGGCCCGAGGTGGCCGCTGCTCGGAGTTCCCCTCGCCGGCTGCGTGCCCTGCGCTCCTGCAGCCACGGAGCTGGGGAAGCCAAGCCCCCGGGCTCCCCAGGAGTAGGGGCCCCGTGGGGAGGGGAGTGGGGGGAGCTCCTGGGGTGGAGCGTTTGGGATGGAGCCTCCGACAGCAGGGCGGGGGCTGCCTGGTCATTACCGAAGGCGTCCAATCAGCGCCGGGGGCCGCAGGGCCCCGCCAGATCCTTCCGCCACAACTTCCGGACGTAGAACCCGAGTCGGGGGGGCGTCTACCAGGGCGCGTGGAGGCCAAAGGAGCCCCTTACTCGAGGCAGGCGTCCCTGGCATGCTGGGCCGGAGCGGAGGACCCCACCTGCGGCGAGAACGAGTTCTACAACCAGACCGCGGGTCTGTGCCACGAGTGTCCCCCGTGCGGCCCGGGGGAGGAGCCCTACCTGGTAAGACCCCGCGCCGCGCCCGCCGGGGAGTGTAAGGAGCGCAGGCCTGGGTGGGGGGGTGTGGCCGGAGGCCGCGGCGTCCTGCCCCGCGTGGCTGGCGGCCTGGACGCGGCCTCTCCTCCTCCAGACGAGCTGCACGCCGATGGTCTCAGCTCCGGGAGCCCCAACGCGGCTGCGGTATTTGGGGTCCTCGCGCAGCCCCGAGAGTCGGGCGCCCGGGCCTGCAGCTCCACCGGCTTGGCCGGTTGAGTTTATCCGGGACCCGCGGGAGCGGCAGCGTGGGGCCGGGCGCCGCGGGGCAGGAGGGCTTAGAGGGACCGCCATCGGGTCGTGGCGGGCGCGGCCGCTGACTCACCTGTGTCCCCGTCCCTGGCCAGTCCTGCGGCTACGGCACCAGAGACGAGGACTACGGCTGCGTCCCCTGCCCCGCGGAGAAGTTCTCCAAGGGCGGCTACCAGATCTGCCGGCGCCACAAGGACTGCGAGGGCTTCTTCCGGGCCACGGTGCTGACGCCGGGGGACACGGAGCACGACGCCGAGTGTGGGCCCTGCCTGCCCGGGTGAGCTCAGGGCCGCCCCGCCCCACCTCCTCTGCCGCCCCGGGCCCCACGGCAGGCAGCCAGGCCTGCGGATCAGCGGGGCGCACATGTCCAGGGTCGGGGTCCCTCCCTCCACCTTCCCCGGGATGGGCTGCCCACCCAGGCTCCACGTGTGTGTCCCTAAGTGGACATCGTCATCATAGCACCTCTGAGTACTCAAATCAAGGAGATCTGTTGGATACTTTCAATGAGACAACACATGTGGAATGCTCTGGAGGAAAGAAAACCAAGATTCCATACCAATGTATTATTTTTGGTATTTTTAGTATTCTAGGAAAAACTTAGTGTAAAAAGCTACTAATAGAAATATTTGAGACATATGGTGCCTGTAATTCCACCACAATTCTGTTATGTGTCAAAAGTCTTCCCAAAAAAGCAAAGTGGAAGTACAATTAGCCTAAAAGACAGAAAGAGTTTTCCTTCTTACAGACAAGACAGTAGCAAGTTCCCCTTGGGAGAAGGAAAGTACAGCCCTGACACCCAGTGACTACCTCCCTCTGGTGGCCACCCAACCTGTGCTCACAAGGGCTGCAGATAGAGACTGAGAGCAGTGGTGAAGGCCACTGGTGGTGGTGACAATGGTAGAGGTGATGGAGGCGGTGGAGCTGGTGGTGACGGAGGTGATGATGCAGGTGGTGGTGATGCAGGTGATGAAGGAGGTGATAGAAGTGATGGAGGTCATGGTGGTGGTCATGGTGGTGATGCAGGTGATGATGGAGGTGGTGATGATGGAGGTGGAGTTGATGGACACAGTGATGATGGCGGTGGTCATGGTAATGACGAAGGTGATAGAAGTGATGATGGAGGTGATGGCAGTGGTCATGGTGGTGATGCAGGTGATGTTGATGGACATGGTGTTGATGGCAGTGGTCATGGTGATGATGGAGGTGATGATGGCGGTGGTCATAGCAGCAGTAGTGTGAACAATGCAGCATATTTCGCAGCCGGCTTGTCGCTTGTTATCTGCTTGCCCCTCCCACCTGGAATCACTGTATTGAATTAAGAGGAGATAGAAAATAAGAAGACTACATGCAAACAAGAGCAGTGGACGTTAGTCTATAAAAAAAGGGAAGTGCACAAAGATCCTCCGAGTTAGAGACAGATTGAAAGTGAAAGACTCTTTAAGATGAGGGAGATATTTTAAGCTTGCAGAAATTAATCTTAGTTCAAATTTATGCTGGGAAGCATCCATTTCCTCTGCCATCCCCCTGCTGGTGACCATCCCCACCCCGAGTCTCTGCAGCTTTCGGCCTTCGGTTCAGACCCGCCTCCTGAGCTGCAGACCTGCATGGCCATGTATCTGCCTGATAAGTCCACATCCCCATCCCTGACACAGAGTACGATCCAAACATATTTGTCAAACAGGTAAAGAAAGCAGGGGAACATTATTTCTCAGTATGCAAAAAAACAGGTAGCTACACCCAGGGAGGATATTAGGCTGTTCTTTTAGAAAGTTTGATAAGAATAAAAGTTCTGTAGCTGCCAGCCTTTAATTTAGTTGTGGAGGTTATTGTGTTGCCGTGTGCCCACCAAAACGAACATATTGGAAGAAGCAGAACCGAGGTTTTCCCACCAGTGACACAAGCATTGCTGAGGACTTTGTGCAGACACTGCCTGAACAAGAGAACTTCAGTAGGACCTTGACTTTAGGTGGCTGGAATCAGTCCCTCATAACATACACTTCCTAGGTCATTGCCTTGACTGGTTTTTATCGGTGCAGACACATAATTCACGAGAGAAATGCAGTTTCGAGGATTAACTACAGCTGTGCCGAGGAAAAGCTTGCACACCTAGCCTTGCTCACCTTGGGAAGAAAATAATGCTCTTTGCAAAACCTCAGCTTACTTTGAGAGCTTCCGGGTGTGAGAATCGGATCTGACAGTCACAACCTAGCGTAGCAGCTCTCGCACTTACTTTCGTAAACCTCTGACTTGAGAGCCCGCCAGGTGGGTAGTAGTGAGACAAAGAGGAGAACTTCTTTCCTCTCTTTGCAGTGGAAAATCGGTGACTGCAGCCCAGTGGGGCAGGCATGCCCAGTCGTCTAGGGGTCCAGGAAGGACCCTCCTTGGTGGCTGGGGACGGGGGCCAGGAAGAGGACAGGGCTGTCTGAGGCAGATGCTCAAGACAAAGTACAAGGGGCCGTGGGGCTGTGGTCCCTGTGGCCAAGCGGAAGGTGCAGGCAAGGCTGTGGGGATGGGCAGGGGGCAGGGATGGAGGGAAGACGGTGCTGATGAGGCAAGTCTTCACTTGGTGCCGCTGCAGGTCCCGTACAGACTTCGCGGCCGCGTAGGGCGCTGTCGGGCCGCGTCCAGAACAAGGAACCGGGCCGCTTGGGGAAGAGACAGAGCCGGGACCAGGGCAGGGGAGTCGTGGGAGCGGGGGGAGCAGAGGCAGAGGAAGCCTTTAGAGCGGCTGGAAGATTCTGGTGACGGAACTGCAGACCGGGTCGTGTGGGATGCCTGCCCAGCCAGCCGTGAGGGTGGTGACGCCTCTTGCTGGGACGTGGGTGCAGGAGGTGGAGGGGAGATGGAGGAGGGGTGTGTGGAATTCGAGGCTGTCGTAGTGTCCAGACCAGGACACCTAACACGTGGATGGAGGCAGGTGTGGAGCTCAGGTCCGACCTGGGAGTCACCTGCACATTTGTGGTCTGGATGGGATGATTCCACGTCGTAGGGCAGGAAGCGGGTGGGTGAGGCTCACCTGGGCCTCTCCGACCCAGCTCAGCCCTGCGAGTGCATCCTGGGATCTGTGTGGCCGTGTCCCTGCCTGTGGTTTGGCAGGCGCTGTGTGTCAGTGGGCGGCCGGGCCCCGGCTGCACAAGGAGCCGTCCACGGGCTTTCCTGTGAGAAAGGCTGTGCAGAGGCCGGGGAACAAAGCACGCAGAGAGGCTGGATTTCACTGCCTCCCCACGACAAGCTCCCGCTGGCCGCGGCCACTCCCTGCCGGGCCTCCTAGGACAGAGGGAGGACGGGGTGAAGTTCGTGGTGGCTTCTGCTGGCCAGCACGGGGGGAGGGCAAGGGAGCGTCAGCTAGCCTAGGAGCCCCGAGCGAAGGAAGTCCTTGGGGAGAAGCTACACCCCATCGACTTGGAGGAAGATTCCAGAGGCCCCGTATGAACTGAGTCTTGTCTTGGGCCCCTCACCTTAATCAACCCTTGAAGAACAGGAGCAAAAAGAAAAAAGAACTAGGGGAAAGTCACAGTGTAGACCAAAGTGTAGGCAATCTGACCTTTGCATAAAGGCAAAGGGCCACGGGGCCCGAAGGGAACAGCCAGCTTCGGGTGGAGGGAAGTGAAGCAGCTGAGCCGCATCCTCACCCCCGTCCCGCCCAGGACAGGCTGAGTGACCCCAAGGAGAAAAACCTAACGTTTCTGAAAATTTCTGTGCGCAGCAGGTGCTAGAGACCAGCGAGGGGTTGAATGCAGGCCCAGTTAGGAGGAGGCCCCTGACAGCTCCTGGAGGAACATGCCAGAAACCCTGAGAACCTGTTTCTCACTGGGCCTTCAGCTCATCACACCGCTTGGCCCAGGAGCCTCGTCAGGCAGGGGCAGAGCTCAGAGAGCCTCCCCGGGAGGGACCTGTGTGCCAGGAAGACGGAGGAGGGCCAGGGTGGGGGAGGGTCTCACCTAGGCAGAGCCCATGCCCAGGGCCAGTGGCCGGGCCCGGAGGGGAGGAAGGCCCATGAGACACCCTGGGGCCCCATCAGCTTCTGTGCCGGAGCCCCGGCCCCACCCATCCCTGCCCGCGCCTCCCCCGCAGCACCCAGCACAGGGCACCGGGGACCAGGACGGCTGGGCTGGAGGGGAGGGGTCACCCCGGGGCCCTGGCCCGGCCGGCCCGGAGCAGACGCGCCGGCAGGTGGCCCTGGAGACGGCAGACGTGCGTCTGAGAGCTTAACTGTGAGCCTGCCTGATGCGGCTTCTCTGGCGGGGGTGTTGCGATCGGTTAATTCACGTTTACAGGATGCGCGGGGACCTGGGGATGAAGGGCCCTAAGGAAGGGCAGGCGGTTACGATCATCACGGTGCTGGTAACCGTCCAGCTCTCGGGGGCTGGAGTCCAGACCCCTCCGGCCTCACCGCTGCCGTCACGGGCCGGGGTGGGCACGGCTAATAAAAAAGAGATTGAAAAACAACCGCAGGCAGGTCCAGTGGTGGGGAGGAGTTTTCATCGCTTGAACTGAACTAGGGAAGACATTGGCAGCAGCTCACTTGTTCAGTGACTTCTCACCATGTGGCGAATGGCTCCGCGTGTGTTTACGGGAAACGGGCCCAGAGAGGGGCTGAAGCCTGCGGTGGGGGGGGTGAGGTGAGGGGGCCTGGGCGGGCCCGGGGTGCGGCCTGCAGGGAACTCGGCCCTCGTGGAGGGCCCCGCGGGCTGCAGGGTCCCGGCTGGCACGCCGACATCGGTGGGGCATCGCTGGGCGTGAAGGCCTGCGGGCAGCCGCACCTGAAGGCCTTGACGTTTTCTTTAAGTGGGTGCGGCCGCAGCGTGGGCTCACCAGGCGTCCTTATCTGAGGAGAAAGCGGGGGACTGTGGGTCGCGACCTGGCTGCGCTTCAGGCCGTCTGCCCTGACCGCTCTAGACGTGGCCACGGTCTCTGCTGCTGCCACGCCCTCCGGCCAGCCCCGCTCGGTCTCGGTCAGCAAGCGTCCGTGTGGTCCAGGAGGTCCCAGAGTCCCAGGGGCTCCTGGACACCCCTGCCCGTAACGCCGCCAGGCTGCAGGCTGTGCCCGTGCTGCAGGGGCGCTCCTCCTCCGAGGGGCCTGCCCGCCCTCCCCCGTGTCCGGCTTTGGTGGCGGGCATGCCGAGCGGTCAGCGCGCGCCGTGCTCACGCCTGCTCACCTGTCTGCTTTGTCTTCTCTCCGCCCCTCCCACCCCCCCACCCCCCGCAGCTACTACATGTTGGAGAACAGGCCTCGGAACATCTACGGCATGGTCTGCTACTCCTGCCTGCTGGCGCCCCCCAACACCAAGGAATGTGAGTGTCTGCGCTCTGGCAGCGGTCCTGGCTCAGCCCGATACCTCGCATTACGCGGGAGCGTCCCACCCTGGCTCGTGACCGTGAGGGCACAGAGATGATGTGCGCGCTGGCCGGCAGGCTGCAGGTCCGTGGGGCGGGGCAGGGTTGCAGTGGCAGAACCACGAGTCAGACGCAGGTCAGCACCAGTCACGGCACCTCTGTGAGCCTCAGTTTTCTCATCCGTAACGTGGACCATCCATCTCTCGCGATCTTTGCAAACGCGATCTTTGCAAATACCCACAATGCCAAGGTGTTTTGTTGAGTGCTGCAAAGGGCTCAGCAATTGTGAGTTCTCACGTGTGTTTTATAAACCAGACGAGGCCAAGGGAATATGAGGAGTGATCACAAAGCACGTGCAGTAACCGTGAGTCTCTCAAGTTTAGAATCTCACCTCGGGCTGCTTCTTTCCTGCTCTAACTTTGGTTTGACGTTCTTGGGCGTCCATTTACGAGGAAGGGCCAGGAATCTCTGCTTCGGAGAAGGCGGTGTGTGGCCTCTCAGGTCTGTGGTCGGGAGACACGAACGAGGTGGGACAGGTGGACGGATGGACGACGGGACGGCTGGGAGGGAAATGGGAGTCCGGTCCTGGGCTGCGGCCCCACTGCTCCCATTCCAGAGAGCTTGAGGGTCTGCACTGGGGCCCTGCCCTCCTGCTTCTCCATAAGGCCTTGCCCACCCCGCTTTCTCACAATATCTTGTCAGGGAGACTAGAACAAGGGCCTGCCTCCTGAAGGCACCAGGAGGAAGGGGCGGAGGGCAAGAGGAGAGACTGGCACCGCTCCTGCCCTTGGGATCTGCTGGAGGAGGTGCCTTGGGCGGTGGGAGGGCGTTCCCTCCCTTCCAAAGTCCTTAAGTAGATGGACCTGGCAAGGACAGTTTGCATGTCTTTAAAGCTGAGCTTTCCCACCCAGCCAGATGCTAATTAATTCACAAATTAGAGGAGGTCCAGAGGCCTGGGCTGCCACTTCTGTGGCTTCTGCTGGGGAATCTAAACAGTTCAATCCCAGGGGGCTTTGGGATGAAGTCCTATCTCGGAAGACGGCAGACACTCCCCCACCTACTGAGAAAAAGCTCTTTGCTGTGTAACCTGGGATTCATGCAGCTCTTCCCCATGGGCCTTCATCTGAAAGCTCACAGGGCCTGTGTCCTCGTCCGGGAGGGACCCCACTAGCCACCCCGAAGCCGGAGAGCTCTCAGCCCGGGAAGCAGCCCCTCCTCTCCTCCAACACGCGGCCCATCACATGGGGAAAGACAGCAGAGTCCCCGAATCCAGCAGACTTCGACAATGAGCGCGTAACCTCCGGCCCCCAGCCCGTAATTAACTGCTTATCTCAAGAGCAGCCCCCAGCCGGGCCCCCAGTGGGTTTGCAGGATCCAGCCCTGAAGGAGGCCAGCAAGGAAGGGAAGCTGAGAGTCAGGGGACCTGGAGTCCTTCTGTGCGACCTTGAAAGTCACCTGACCTCTATTTGTCCCTCTGGGAAATGGGGAGATGCAGCCAGGAGAGGCTTTGTGGGCTTACGTGGGGAGTGGAGCCTGCTGGGTAGGGGGTCTCCAGAGTGGGCTCCACCTCTGGGGTCGGCACCTTCCTCTGCGCTGACCTTTTATCTGGGGCTCCTGCTCAGGGGCCAGCAGACAGGGCCAGAAAGGCTGATTGTGACCAACTCACAGGGCTGCCAGCAGCCCCGTCCCGGGAAAGCCAGGAGTTGGTCAGGTCCCCGGGGTCGCCGGCTGGATGCCTGGGTCCCACCGGTCGGGGGCCCAGAGCCCCTTTGCTTCCAGCCTTCGGTTGGATGTGATCGCCTGGGCTGGCCCCCCGTGAAGCCAGCCCCTTGACACCCTTGGTTGCTGGACAGTGGATCCTGCAGACCACATCAAAGAGAGCATGGCACGGACCCCAGGGCGGCATGGGACACAGACCCACGTCTCAGTGCTGGAGCAGCCCAGCCAGGCCAGGCCGCGGGAAGCCGTCCTGCAGGCCGAGCCCTGGGTGTGCCCCCTCCCCGCGTGCCGCTCTGCACGGCGGAGCAGTGCAGGGCGGGGCCTCGCGGTGAGCTTCCACTCCTGGGAAGGTCCTTGACTTTGTGCCCAGTTTCCTCGTCCGTCAGGCGGACACCCCGACCCCCGTCCAGCATTGTGGGGACAAAGGTGCCCGAGGCGCCCGGTCCAGGGCCAGCTCTCTGCTCAGCAGTGGTGCCGCTCGAAGGTGAAGCCTTGGCCCCAGCGGCGGGATTCCAGCTGTTTCTTTTTTTTTTTTTTTTTTTTTTCTTCTGTACTCTTTTATTATCATCATAGTCTTTGCATCAAGATACATAGCAATGATAGCAGGTTTCTTTTTAAAGCTTAGTATTAAATATTAAGTATCTTTCCCCACTTTAATTTTACATTACTCTGCCAAGAAAACATTAAAACTCAAGTTATTTGAAGCCTGGACACACTTCCATGATTAGCCGGCTGTGTAAAAGTTGGTGGCTTTGCTCTTCCTGCTGTGTGAGCAGGTCCAG
The DNA here is from genome assembly GCF_028023285.1 of Balaenoptera ricei. Taxonomy (NCBI): domain Eukaryota; kingdom Metazoa; phylum Chordata; class Mammalia; order Artiodactyla; family Balaenopteridae; genus Balaenoptera; species Balaenoptera ricei. The sequence goes on from NC_082651.1 coordinate 1,177,737, forward strand.
GCCCTAGAAAGATGGACGAGGTTATAACTGTTTTTCAAAAGTGTGCTACAAAAACGGATGGCCTGTTATAAGCCAGGTTACAAAGTCAAGACGGGGGTGAGGGAGGGACAGTTTCTTCCAGAAACAGAATTTCTGAAAAGTCCCAGTCCATCATTTTTCCCCAGAATGGTTGGAGGAGGGGTAAAATCTCAACATGAGCTTCAAAGCCCCGTCTCTGTGAGGGAACAGTAGTTGCCTTACCGAGGGGGGCGCGGCCACGTCTGCCCATCCCCACTGCTCTCAGCGAGGGACTGGAGAGTTTATTGCCCAGTGAGTGTGAAGTGGGCTGAAGCTCGGTTGGTACTGAATTCTCTAAGAGGTTTCTTCTAGAAACAAGACAACTCAGACTCTTCCTCTCACTTCAGCAAAGAAGTTATTTTAAAAGCACTTGGGAAGTTCCTGCTGTGCCCTTGGGGGGCGGCTCAGAGGAGGGAGTCGTCAGTACAGCCTCCTTCCAGGCCGTATCGGAACTCCTGAAGGTTGGAGACCCCGTAGAAGTGGACGAAGGCGGCTGCCACCACCAGGACGTGGAAGATCTGATGAGACTGGAACCATATGTCGAATTTTCCAGGGAAGAAGCGCTCAGGAATCCGCGCGGCATAAAGGCCGGCTCCGGTGATGTACATCACAGCCATGAGGAAGAACCAGCCCATCTGGCCCACCGTGGTGGCCTTGACAAAGCCCTCCGCGATTGTGAAGTGCATGGTGGGCACGACGCCGCTCAAGCCAAGCCCCAGGAACACCCCTGCTCTTGTCTGCCGGTGCTTAGGAGTGGCAAACCGGTCCCACTGTGCCACAATGATGGCAGAGATGCCCAGGACACAGACGATGGAGAGGTAGATGAGCCGTGGCTGTGGGGAGCAGTAGAAGGAGTAATAGAGCCAGGGAACAAAGCTCCCCATAATCAGCAGGGCAATCCCTGAATAATCCAGTTTGGAAAAGGTCCGAGAGACCTTCTCTGAGTTACAGTAGACGGTGTGGAAGAGCCAGGAGAAGCTGAGGCAGAGCACCGCGCCCAGGAAGAACATCCCGAACACCACCTTCTCCTGAAGGGGGGCCATGAAGTACATGTTTGGTCTGAGCATGGTCAGGATTCCCAGAAAGAGAAACAGCACAAAACCAAGCAGGTGGGTCCAGATGTTGCCGGTCTCCGTGTGGATGCGGAAGATGCTCCTGAAGCAGGCCCGGAAGGAGGGCATGGGCGGCCTGTGGCCGTGCAGCAGGTAGTCGTTGTCCTTCAGCCAGTCGGGGAGCACGTCGTATGGGATGACCCTCCAGCGCCCCTCCCAGACCTTATACACAAACTCCTCCATCTTCTCCATGGCATGGTGGGCTTGCAGGGGCAGTGTCAGCACCCGCACCTCCTCCTCCTCTTCCTGAGGCACTGGGCATGCCTGCTCTTCTTCGGCTTTGGTCGGGCTGGCGACGCCCCGCTTGCCCTGCTCCTCTAGCAGGGGGCCCAGCTCAGCCAGCTCCACTGTGTCAGCCTCCCTGTTCCCGGCAGGAGCCCCATTGCCCTGGGCCACCACAGGTCCTTTGTGAGAAGACATCTGGCTGGTACCTCAATGCTCTGCGGCTTCAGCTTGGGGAAAGGGTGGGGTCTCTCGGCCCCAGGGGGCAGAGAGTTCCCTGTGATGGAAGACAGGCGGGCGGCGGGCTCTGCTCGGGGCCACTGACCCCGCGCTACATCCCGCGGCGTTAGAGACCCCAGCTGTTTCTTAAGGCAGAGCTTCTCAGCCGGGAGGGCGCACACCCGTCGCCTGCTCCTGTCGCAGCCCCCGTGGGCTCCAAGCTGCGTCCCCCGAGAGCAGCCAGACCCTGATGCTCCGCCGCTGCCCCAGCGTCTGCACCGGGGCCACCCCGTGAAGCCGTACGAATCCATCAACCGTCCCTAAAAATCCAAACTGTGCCCTACGTGGAGGATCCCAGCCGGACGCTGATACAAACTGGTGTATTCACAGCTTGTGGATTAACAGACCGAGGGCCCCAGAAACTCCGGTCGCCCGCGCCCCCCAACCCCGGCATGGAGGTGCGGCCTCATTAAGCCCCGCGCTTGGGGCTCAGAGTCCCCAGAGGACGACCCCCACTCAGCGGAGGGCCGAGCAGACCCGGACCCAGACGCAGACACACCTGCTCTCCTCTGGGGTCTCCTGCCTCGCCTCAGCCCGGTTACAGAACGCCTCCTCTTCGCTCCCTTGTGGATGGAGGGACGGAGCGCCGACCACCCAACCCCGAGGAACATTCTTATCTCAGGAGCCAACCCGGGAGGCACGCGCTGGATGGACAGAAACCTCTCGACGCCAAATACTGGTGCTGGTGCCGAGTCGGTCATCGTGGGACCAGAGCGGAGCCTGGGGCGGGAACTCGGAGACTTGGCTGTGCAGGGTCCCGGTGGTGCTGTCCCGAGGGCGCCCGCCCACAGACATGCCCACCCCTCGATGTGCCCGGAACAGTCTGTCTGATCCACTGAAGATCAGTGAGGAGCCTAGGGCTGTGCAGGCAACACCAGCTGGAGGCCCCTGGGGGTGTCGTGAATCAGCGCAGAGGCCCAGCTGCCACCCGGCGGGGGCGGGGCACCTGCGGGGCAGGGGATGTGGTCACTGTGTGCCAGCCCCTCCCGTCGGGGGGGCAGAGGCATTTCCTAGGTCCAGCCGTCGGCAGCTCTGGCCGTCTCTCTCTAGACCACAGGCCTGGGCGCGCCTGTGTCCCCAAGCCTGTCACCAGCGGCACGGGCAAGCCCAGCGGAGAGGGACAGGAACAGACAGAGACGACAAACACCCACACGCAGAGCCCACGGGGATTTGTCTTCCTGAGACGCGGCTTCAGCTGCCTCAAGCCCCTTAGATGGCCTGGTTCCCAGCAACCTATTTGCTTTTGAAAGGAAATCGGGTGGTGCTTGAAGCTGCCCCCCGCCGCAGGAGAGATGGTGAAGTCAATGCCGTTTAAATCTTGCTTCAGTCACGAGATGTGTCGGACATTGGTGGGTGGGGGAAAGGCCAAGGGACGTCCCTCTAGGCCCTGGACGCACTCAGGAGCCCACCCGGGAGAGGATGCGAAGACCCACCGCGGCCACCCGCACCCCTCGGCCCCACCCTCTCAGCGGGAGAGCTAGGACTCACCCGAGGGCCAGTAGTTGGCAGTGGTGGGGACCTTGGGCGCGAGCCTGGCGTGGGGAAGGGGCTGCCCAGCCGTGTGCAGAGGGCAAAGGGCAAAGGCTGGGAGCTCAAAGGGGTGAAGTCCCTGGGCTGCAGAAACCGAAATCTCCAGCGGAGGTGCCTCTGGTCCTGGGACATCTGAGCAGCCGGCGGTGTTCTACGGACGAGGGAGGCCGCCCAGGGGGACAGAGGCCCGGCCGGGCTGCGGGGACCGCGTGTCCTCTCCCCTCCCCCACCGCGGGGGTCTCCAGGCACAGTTCAGTTTCTAACAAACAGAAGTGTGGTCACTCGGGGCCAGTCCCCCACTGCCCGTCCCTCCCAGCCTCCACCCTCTCCACCCGCCCGCCTCCAGAGCTGCCCAGGTCCTGCAGGGCCAGGACGGCCAGCTGTGGACATGGGGGCCCCGCGCACCTGTCCTCACTCAGGCAAACCCGAGGCGCGAATGACCCCAGACCCGGAGAGACAGAAGCCAGACAGCAGGAAACTTTTTTTTTTTTTTTTTAATTAATTAATTTTTTTTTGGCTGTGTTGGGTCTTCGTTTCTGTGCGAGGGCTTTCTCTAGTTGCGGCAAGCGGGGGCCGCTCTTCATCGCGGTGCGCGGGCCTCTCACCATCGCGGCCTCTCTTGTTGCGGAGCACAGGCTCCAGACGCGCAGGCTCAGTAGTTGTGGCTCACGGGCTTAGTTGCTCCGCGGCATGTGGGATCCTCCCAGACCAGGGCCCGAACCCGTGTCCCCTGCATTGGCAGGCAGACTTTCAACCACTGCGCTTCCAGGGAAGCCCAGGAGGAAACTTATTAAAACATGATCCTCTTTACGAATCACAAAGCTCAAGTCTGACCTAAGGAAGGTCTACCATCCGGGCGATTTAACAGGACAAATCCCTGCTGACTCAACCGACCCCAGAATCAGACTGCGACACCGTTTACAAAGGAACCAAGTTTGTGAATCACAGTTTTGAGGGAAGGAAACCTCATCTCGGTTCTTAAACCGTTTGGTCACAACTATTTTTAAAACGTATCAGAGGAAAATTCTAGAGGAAAATACATCAAAATGTCAACTTTAGACCATGAGGCTATGGGTGATCCTTTCCCTTCTTTCTTGGGTTCCGATATTTTCCAGATGTTTAATCACGAGCATGTATTCGTTTTATAACTAGAAAAAGTATTACAAGTACGTCCCTGTTCGATGCAATGGAAAGAATCCCTCAGGTGTTTCCCCCCAAACACACGCGGGCACACACCTGCTTCCCTCTTCCCCACGGGTGCTCGTGGAGACCGAGTCTGACTCCCTCGGATTGAGCAGCTGTGAACCCGTGTGGCCCACGTAAGGAGCAACAACGCCGGCGAGGTCAGGGCACTCTGTAGGGTTGTCATGAGCTCTAAGAGGTGAAGGGGCCCCCCAGCCCAGCCCCTTCCCCACGAGAATTCTGGATCCCTGGGGCCGGGGGCGCTCAGCCCGTGGCCTGTGCTCCGTCTCCAAGGCTGGGGCGTCCGGGTCCTTTCGAGGGACCCATGGTCACTGCCGCCCCCACAGGTGTGGGAGCCGTCTCGGGAGTCTCTGCCAGCGTCCTGCGCACGCCCGGCAGTAGCACCCTGTCCCCGTCCCAGCTCGCCCACAAAGGTAAGGCGGCGAGGGTGCCGGCCCCAGGGGGGGCCGAGGGGGGGGGCAGGAGGGTCGTCAGGACGGGACCTTCCCCACCTGGGATCACTCCCCTCACGTGACAGCCGCGCTCGGGCCCCGGCTGCTGGAAGTTAGCGACTTTCTCCGCAAGGAGGGGAGCCGGGCCCTCCACGGGTGCCGGGGCCCCGTGGACCACGCTGGTGAGCCGGGCGTGCGCGGCAGGGAGCCGGAGGGGAGGCCAGCCCCCGGGCTTTGGGCCTGACTCGGGGAGCCTTGCTGGCTTTCAAATGAACCTGCCCACCTGGCACCTCAATACTTGTTTCCAGTAACTGTGCTTCACCCCCAAGCCCTCAGGGCTGGGGGGCTGCAGGGCCCTGGCCTTGGTGTCTCTCGGAGCAAGACTGGGCACTGTTCCCGTGCTGCCCGGTTGGGAAGCACGTTCAGGGCCCAGGTCTCAGAATCCCAGGGCGCGCGGCCCACCAGCCTGACCCCTGCGTTCACACAGAGCACCAAGGCAGGAACTTAGCTGAAGTTCTGGACCTCACTTCCTCCAGGACGGAGGTGGCACCAGCACAGAGGAAAGGAGAACACGAGGACCACCCAGATGCACCCCACCCGGAGGGGCAGCGCCTGGCTACCGGCTCTAGTGCCTTTTAACAAAGAGGGGCCGGCCTCCCTCCAGGGTCCGGGGGCCTGGGTACCCGGATCCTGCTTGGTTCCCTCAGAGAATTAGGACGGGTCTCCCCTTTTTGGGGAGACGTGCAGAGGAGGTGCGTGCCAGCCCGGGCACACCTCTGCCTGGGCCCTGGGCGCCCAACACGGAGCCCGAGGCTGCAGGAGAGGCTGGAGCCACACCGGGTATCAAGGCTCGGCCCTCGGAGGCGACGCTTCCACCCTGGCTCTTGCTGGGAAAAAGCTTGGGTTGAACTGTTTTCAGGACAGTTTAGCACGTGGGCCCCCTTCTCTCCACACCCACCTGCCGCGTCCCCAAAGAAGTAGAACCGAGAGCAAACACCAGGGAGCAACCTGGGTATCTGCCGCCGCTGGCCGGCAAGGGGGCCGGAGTGGACTTTTAGGGCTCGGTTCTCAGACGAAGCCAGCCTTTTGGATCCCGAGGGTCCCCGGGAAGGTCAGCGGCAGGGGCGCCCGAGCCCCGAGTCACGGCCTTCTCTCCCGACCGCAGGAGAGCTCTCGGGCCAAGGACACCTGGCCACGGCCCTGGTCATCGCTATGTCCACCATCTTCACCATGGCCGTCGCCCTCGTCCTCATCATCATGTTCTACATCCTGAAGGCCAGGCCTCCCGCCCCAGGTGCCGCCCCCGCGCCCCTGCGCCCGCCCCCCCATCGCTCCCCACCCCGACGCGAGCCGGCCGCCCACGCCCTCTGTCCCCCGCAGCCTGCTGCCCCAGCGCCCCCGTGAAGAGCCCAGAAGCCCCCGTGAGCGAGGAGGAGGAGAAGAAAGAGGCCCCAGGTTGGGGGCAGCCCCTGGGCCGGGCGTCCGGGAGGGCGTGGGCTGAGGGCCGGGCGCGCGCGGCCCCTCCGGGGAGGCCGGACGCTGACGCCTCCCCGACCCTCTCCCGTCCCCACAGACAGCGTGGTGATGTTCTCCGAGCAGGACGAATTCGAGAAGCTGACGGCAGCTCCGGCGAAGTCAGCCAAGAGGTGAGTCGGGCGCGGCAGCCCCCAGCGCGGGCGCAGGCGGGCCCTCGGGGGTGCGAGCGGGAAGGGGCGCCAGGCCGCACGCGCCGCCCCCGCCTGCTGTCCGCGCCGGCCTCCGGGTCCTGCACCTCCAGGTGGCGCTGCGGCGGGGCTTCGCTTCTGTGACCCACTTGCCAGGACACAGGGCTCTGTGTTTTTAAATCGATCTTCAGCCAAACCACAGGAGGCGAGCAGGGTGCCTATACGGAAGAATGTTGTTCTTCGTCCGCGTGGAGTGATTTTGAGAGCGTGGCTAGGGCCGCGGGCTGGGTGGGGGCAGGGGGGTGACGTGAGCCACCCCTGCCCCCCGTGGGGGGGTCCCGAAGGCCCCCGCCCCGCCCCCGTCGGAGGGGGTCCCCGGGCGCAGGCTGTGTTCAGCTTTGTTTCCAGTAACTCCAGGCGTCTGCGGGGTGCGGCGCCGGCCCGGGACCCCGTCTGCTCGGTGGAGACTCGTCTGCTCGGTGGAGACTCGGGTGTGGACGGCCGGGAGGTGGGGAGGCCCCAGAGCCGTGTCTCTCCGTCTCGAGTCCCGTGCCCAGAGCCGCGTCTCTCCGTCTCGAGTCCCGTGCCCAGAGCCGCTCGGTAAAGCGTGGACAGCTGTCGGCGCCCACAGGCCCCACTGCTGGGGCAGCGGGTGAGGCCAGCCAGCCCGGGCGACCTTAACCCTAACCCTGTCTCCGTAGTGAGAACGACGCCTCGTCGGAGAAGGAGCAGCTGCTGAACCGGAGCCTGGACAGCGACGACGGGCAGGGCCCCCCGGAGCTGTGCCTGCTGTCGCTGGTGCACCTGGCCAGGGAGAAGGCGGCCACCGCCACCAAGGCGGCCGGGGTGAGGCCCCCGCCCGGCCCCCAGACACGCCGCCCTCCGCTGAACGGGCGCTGCTGAGTCCGGGGTTCCTCCCACGAGCCCCGCCAGGAGACAGGTTCAAAAGGAGGCATTAAGGACAGAAAAGTTAGTTCCCTTATTATGCAGCTTTGCAGAAGAAAGGGAGAAATAACAAACCAAGAGGAGAAAGTTTAAATGGCTTGGAAAGCACAGGACAGCAACATCCTTTGTAAACATACTGGAATATACCCACGCAGACAAGACGCACGCACGCGCACACGTGCGCACGCGCACACGTGCGGCTGCCGCCCGGAGAACGGCCGGGCGCCGCGGGGGCCGAGGTGCAGCCTCGGGGTCACTCCCGACAAGGATGCGCCCTGGCTGCCCAGCTCAGCGACCCCTGGAGGGGGCCTGTGGGGTCATCCCAAGAGATGGTGGCTCTGAGGGCCACGTGTGCACCCCGAGCCGCCCGCTCTGGAGAGGAGAGCGCCACATGGCTCCGCGCCTGCAGGAACCCGCCCGCAGGCTGGGGCCCCCGGGTCCGTCCTGCCACACAGACCGAGGCCAGACGTGGCCTCTGGTCGTCTTTGAGTCTGAACGTCCAGTGGAGCCCAGGAAGGCCCTGTGAGCAATGAGGGCGCCGTAGCCGGGTGACCCGGGGGAGAGGCGTCCTTCTGCGAATCTGACAGCTGTTCCTGCCGGGACGCGGTTCAGCGTTTCTGACGGGAAGCGGGGGGGCGGCTGCCCGGCAGCACTGAGGTGGGGCATTAGGTCCTTTGCTGCGTCTTCCCGCTTTCTGAAACGTAGCACTCGCCTTGCTTCGTAGGTTCAGAGTCGAAGGAAGAAAATACTGGACGTGTATGCCAACGTGTGTGGCGTCGTGGAAGGTAAGCGGAGGGCCAGGGGGCACTTACTTCCCGGGGACCCTCTCCAGCCGTCTGGCTGGGTTTGGCTCTTGTGACTTTAAGTTTCTCTCTCTCGTTCAGGTAGGTAATTTCTGTTCTGCTATTCAGTTCACTAATTCTTTCCTCTTTACTCTGCTATATCTACTGAGCTTTTAATCTTGATTATTACATTTTTCAGTTCTAACATTTCCGTTTGGTTTTTTATACTTTCTTTTGTTAACCTTTCTATTTTTTCTTATCTGTTTCAAGTGTCAATATGTTTGTAATTACTTGTTGAAGCACTTTTATCGCGGCTTCTCTAAAATCTTTGTCAGCTATCCCAACATCTCTCGTTGTCTCAGTGTCGGCATTTACTGATTGTCTTTTTTCACTCATTTGAGATCTTCCTGGTTCTTGGTCGTGATGAGTTGAGTTTCTATGGAAACCTGAAGTTTTATATGATGTTCTGAGACTCAGGGTCTTACTTGAAGCTTCTGTGCAGCTGGCTTCCTCTGACACACCTGTGCGGGGGAGGGGCACCTCTTGTCACCACCAGGTGGTCGTGGATGTGCGGGTTCCCACTCGGCGTTCGCTGACACCCATGGGGTTGCAGGTGGGCACCTGCTCCTCCGAGTGGCCTCCACCAACACCATGGGGGCGGGGAGGCTTGTTACCAGCTGACGAGGAGGAAGCCCATGTCCCCACCTGGCCCTCCCGACACACCTGGTGCTACGGCCTCCTGGGGGTGGACGCCCAGGCTCCCGCTCAGCTTTGCTGGCCTCGGAGGGAGTGGGACCAGGGCTGTTCTGGGTGTCTGGCTGTAAGAAGGCAGTTACCGTCCGAGTATTTTCTTCTTGCTGAGAGAGCAGACTTCTGATGGGCATTTTGTCTGTGCTTGTGGGTGTGTCCCGGGTCTTCGGCTGTGCTACCAGGAGGAAGAGGGAAGAGCATGTCTACTGCATCTTCCAGAAGTGGAAACACGTTCTTTTTTAAGTGCCCCTGGCCGAGTCTAACGTACAGCGGGGTCTGAGGAACGCTAGGCCACTGACTTGGCAGTGACTTGGCTCAGATGACACCCACGCCAGGCTGTCCTTGGAGCACCTTTCATGAAGGTGACCGTGGTCCCCATAAAGGGACCTGATACCGGCAGGGGCACCTGACTAAGGGTGGCCCGTATCAAAGGCATTGGTGATGGCTCACCGCGTCCTAGAGGGCGTCCGACAGGGCTGCTTGGATCAGGGGAATGGAGGGGCTTCGCGTGTGGCTGGCAGTGTCCCGGGAGTTGTTCACCTTCAGCATATATTCTGTGTGGTTTTCTGCATTTGTGTTTTATTTTAGTTTTAAAAAAGAGAGTCTAGAAAGCCTTTTCGAAGGTGTCGCGCTTCTGCCGATCTCTGACCGTGGCCCTTTGTCACACAGGCCTCAGCCCCACGGAGCTGCCGTTCGACTGCCTGGAGAAGACCAGCCGGATGCTCAGCGCCACGTACAACTCGGAGAAGGCCGTGGTGAAGACGTGGCGCCACCTGGCCGAGAGCTTCGGGCTCAAGCGGGACGAGATCGGGGGCATGACGGACGGCCTGCAGCTCTTTGACCGCATCAGCACGGCCGGCTACAGCATCCCGGAGCTGCTCACCAAGCTGGTGCAGATCGAGCGGCTGGACGCCGTGGAGTCCCTGTGCGCAGACATCCTGGAGTGGGCGGGCATCCCGCCGCCCGCCGCCCTGCCGCCCCCCGTGTCCTGAGCGGGGCCCGCGGACCCCGTGGCTGGGCGGTCTCCTGCGCACCAGGGACGCCTTGCTGGTCTGAGGAACAGGAGGAAACAGGCCCGTCTCCCGGTCTAACCAAAGACAGAAATCCACGTGGACACGCCGGCCCGCCGGCCTCGCCAGCCTCGCCAGCCTCGCCAGCCCCAGCGAGTCTGCGCATCCGTGCGGCCTGCCCGCCACTCCCTCCTCCACGGACACGGTCGGCGCCACCCGTGTGCACCAGCAGTGCCGGGAGGACAAACGTGAAGCCTCTGGTCCCTGGCTGCGGGGAGTTCACAGCCCGGGAGAGACAGACGTTCGCCTGGAAGACGGCACACAACCCGAGGGGGGAGCGCTTCCTCTGGGAGATGAAGCAGGTGGGCGGGTGTCCCCACGAGGAACACAGCTCCAAGGCTGGGAAAGCTGCAAGAGGCAGGCCCTGTGCCACGCCCTCCTGCTCCAGGCTCAGCGTGGGTCTGAATCACCCATGTGGCCCTGGGGTCACTGTCTCCCTGCGGCCCTTCCAGTCACACGGAAGCCTCTGCCACCTGCCCCACGCGCTGGTCCGCGGGGCGTCCGGTCAAGGGCTGCCACAGCCGACCTCGCCGCTGCGCGAGTCCAGCCTGGGGGCCAGGGGTCCCTGCACCGCTTCCCGCTCTCATCCGCACTCGGATGGCACCCTCTGCGGCCGCAGTGCTCAGGGACACAGGCCACTGGCTTCAAACAGAAACACGTGGTCGGCTCTGCTTGGAAAAGGAAATCACGACTTCCTGAGAGGCCAGCTGCGTAACCCCAGGTTTCCTCGTGACGCCTTCTGAGCCCGTCACGGAACGTGGGCCTGCAGCCACGGAGCACCTAGGCTCGGGGTCCGGGGACCTGGTCTGCTCGTGCCAACGTGGGCCATTGTCTTCCCCTCCCAAGCCTCAGTTTCTGTTCTGCAAATAAGAGGTTAGTCTGTGATTCTGCATCTGGGAAAATGAAGTTCAAGTGAGCAACAATGAGGTGGGGCTGGAGGAGATGCCAGGCCTTCCATGGGTGTGAGCACAGCGTGAATCACCGAGTGAAATGCGGATACCAACTCTCAGAACAAGTGTTCTCCCAGTAACTACAGTGTTTGGCAGACGCTGGGAGAGCAAGTTAGTAGACAGGCCTTCTTGGCAGATTCTCTCACTACACCTGCTGTCGCCGGGAACCGGGCAGAGACCACACCAGGGGGTTAATTTTGAGTTCACTGCTCAGCCCCCAGGGACAGGTCTGATCCTGGTTGTTCCTAAATTAAAACCAGTCTCGGGTTTATGTTTATAAAATTACAAGTCACATGACTGAGCAAATGCTTTTGGGGAGGAAGTCAGTCGTATGCTTAAAGCAACCAGCGAGTTCCCACCAGTGAACGTGGAACACACTGTGACAGGATCACAGTTAGGCCCTGAATGTTTAGTATCGTCATGTGCTGCGTCTGTCTGCTGCTGTTCTTCAGAACCTACTTGATGTATCCTGCAGGCTGCGTTCTCCACAGCACAACCTAAGTATCCTTCTCATTCCTCCGTGGACCCTTGGTGCCCCCTTCCCTGCTCTGTGATGATGGTGATGAGGCCCCCCCCCCCTCGGCGAGGCTGCAAACGTCAGGGGAGGAGCAGGGGCGGCCTCGGTTCACTCGGTTCTCGGTTCTCGCTGGGCCAGAGGTCCAGCGGCACTGGGCCTGTTTCGTTGGCTCAACCTGCCATTTCTAGGGCGTTCATCCTCTCAGAGCGACACGATCCCTTGTCATTTGCTTCTCTGGAAACAAATCCAAGAACAGGTTACTCTGGTGAGCTTTAGCCTACGTGGTGGGATTCAGATCAATGAGACCCCAAGAATGATCACTGAGCAAGGCTGGGGCTCCACTGCCAGTCTGTACGGAGATGGCCGCCACTTCTGCTGGAATAAAAACACTTAGAGCACACCCAGGCCGGAGCAGTGGCCCTTGGCCAGTGAAGTCTTAGTCATCAGTATTTGCGTCTAACTCTGTACATGTCGCTTATTTTACAAGTTCAGTAAACAAACCAATACAAAGGAGAGTCCTGACTGCTCCAGGGAGCCCTCTCGGGGGTGGAGTCGGGTCTGGTCCCTCTGCTCCTGGCTGGCGCCTGTGTGAGAGGCCGGGCGGGGGTCCCAGCCGGCCCTGTCCCCTCCAGGGGCACGCACCCTCCTTGGCAAGGGCCACCTCCCTGTCAGTGGGAGCAGAGGGGCTGGAGCAGAAGCCCGGGCGGCGGGGGAGTGTCGGGGAGGCAGGACGGGAAGAAGAGGCCCAAGGAGGGGAACAGTGAAGGGGCCCGTGGACACCAGACGGCCGGGGGACCACACGAGGAGGAAAGGGGCTCGGGGACTTGGCGACGACATAGCGGAAGGTCCACGGCGGGTCAGCAGTTAGAACAGGTAAAGACCAGATAGAGAAACACAGCTTCTGGAGAACTCCCAACCCTGAAAACCTCCGCTGGCACGAGACACAACCCGCACCTCGGTGCCGCCACGGGAAGGCGGCCAGCCCTGTCCTGGCCGGCACCCTGGTGTCCTGCGGTCGCAGGGCACCTGAGCACGGCAATCACAGGTGCCAGGGACAGCCACCTGCGTGGCCTTGTTTTCTGCCACCCAGGGCTCTCCTGCCCGTAATCTTCACAATAGTCCTGTGCAGGATCGTCCTGACTCGTCTCCTCATTCAAACAAAACCTTTTGTGAGCGTGCCACACACGGGCATGGTGCCTGACACACCCCTCCCTCCGTGTCCTGAAACAACAGGGCAGCCCAGCTTCCAGAAGCAAAACCTGCGACTCAGAAATGCCGCTGCTCAGGGTCACACCACCTGGGCCAGCACTTCCCAGCCCACCTGCCGAATCTACGACCAAGAACCTGGGCGGAGCTTCCACACACACCAGCTTCACACCTGGATGAGCCCCTCGCCCAGAGCCCTGGTGGGGACGATGTCACACTTAGAAGAACCTGAGGCACTTCCACACCCTCCAGGACACCCCAGGATGGTGAACTCAGACGTCGGGGGTGGGGCAGGACACTTTAAAGCCCACCCAGGCGACTGTAATGTGCATCCAAGATTGACAGTCACTGTGTGAGACAAATGACTGCTAATTGCTGGAAAATGGGACTAAAAGGGTCAGCTGTGGAGTCACGGAGAATGAGACCAGCGGCTGGAACATACGTCCACTACGTGCACCTGTGTGCTTAATATGTAAACTTTTAAATTGCACACGTGTACAAAAACACCTTCAAACAGCAGCAAAGCATTAAAAATGGGAATAGTTCTGTTTTCTTTCTGCATCCCAGACTGTGCTCCCTGTACCTGGAGACCCCTTAGACCTGCACCCTCACAGGTTTTAGTTCTTTTTAGCCATATTAAATATGGCTGTTCACGGAGTTTAGTTTTACTCACGTATTTACCACTTTCTTCGCTATTTCATCTTGCCTCTTCAACCTTCTGAAACCATCCTGCTTTTTCCTAAAGTACACCCTTTAGAGGTTTCAGCGGAATTTATTGGTAGTGAATATTTGGTTTCTCTGAAATGTCCTCCTCTTGCCCCCGTCTTGGGAAGGGTGTTGATGAGAGCCCCCAGGCTGACGGCAGGCCCTTTGAATCAACCTGTCTTCTCTCTCCGGCCACGTGTAAGCATCTGCTGGTCTTCCGTGTTCTTTCATTTCTTCCTATACAATGTTTCTAGGTAGCGATTTCTTTGTACCTCTCTCGCTTCTAATTCATTTGGCTTCTTGAACTGGAGATTCATATCTTCCATCCTTCTCAGTAATTTATCCTTAGCCATTACTTTTTCAGATCTCTCTGCTGCAGTTCTTCTTTCTGGAGCTCGTTTATACGTATGTTAGCTCTTTTTATGCTTTATCCTTTATGTAAGAGAGTCTTTTAGGTTTTTCTTGTTTCCCTATGGGCATTCTGCATAATCGCTATGACCAATTTTCCTTTTAATCTTATCCGTTGAGTGTCTAATTTCATTGGTTATATTTTCACTTCTAGAAGTTATTTTTCAAAACTTTGCAGTCAATGTTGTTAGTCCCTTGTTTCTTCATTGTATCTGTAATCACCTCGTTTCTTTAAACCTAGGCGACAGGACTCATACCGTACTTCAGCATCTCCACTGCTCAGGCAGGCACCCCCCACTCACCCTCCGCAGACCAGGGTTTCCCCAATTTCATCACACGTGTTGCCTTCAGGAGTCCCAACTCTGCAGGGATCACGGTTCAACCCACCCCACTGATGGCCCCTCGTCTCTGCCTTCCTGGCTCAGGGGCCCTGGGCCCCAGGCCTCCATTACCCACCTGATTCTTCTGCGTCGCCCTCAGTTCTGGCTCCCAGGGATCCTCTGCTTTGCCACCAGCTCGGGGCACGGGGCGGGGGGCCGTGTCCCCGACATTCTTAGCTGCACCAAACCTGGGGGATGGAGTCCGCCACCCGCTGGAATCAGGCTCTCTACCTGTGACTGCTTCTCACTCCAGCAGGCATGGGGGCTGGAGGAGAGGTCGTGAGCCCCACCCAGAGCCGGGTGAAACCCAGCACCGCGAGCGCTCGCCTTCCCCTTCCCCCTCACGGCAGGTCTCCCCAGCCCCTGTCTCTTCCAACCTGTGTGAGGGCGACAATGACAAGACCCAGTGCAAGGCTCTGACGAGGATTAAACAACAGCACAAGTAAGAACTCAGCTCAGTGTTGACAAGTACCAAAAACTTCTTTCTCTAATCCTGCCTGTTAATTTTTCCAGATGAGTTACGATGATTTTCCCAAGTTCTAAAAAGAATTCTTTTGGAATTCTGATTGGGATTAGTTTTAGTTGAAATGTAGAGCAACTCGGGGAGATGTGGCCTCCCACCCGGAACACGGAGTCCGTCCCCATCAAATCCTCCCCCATGTCTGGCAGCCAAGCTTGGACAGTTGCTCATTAGGTTCTGAACCTTCCTTGTTAACGTTTGATTCCTGTTTTATAAAAGTTTATTATGTAAACTATTAACTTCACTACTAACACTGAAGTGAAACAGTAATTTCTAATTAGTGATTGCTGGAGTATTTAAAAGCTCTGCAATTGTACGTTTATCTTGTAACCGGACATCCTGCTAAGGTTCCGTAAGCTCCCCAGGTGGGCACCTCACCTGCACCTCCTTCCCCAATGTTACGCTTCCTTAAACATCCACCATGTGTCACAGGACTTTTAACAGGCATGTGTCCAGTGTTTCACAGTAACTTTGCTGATTTCATGGCCCTTTAAACATACTGTAGTGAGTTTTATCAGGAATCTAAGTTGAATTATAGAGTGTATGGCTTTCTACCTTTGCTCAGCAAATACAGGAAACTATATATTTTTTTATTACCAGAAAGCCAACCTGGTATTTCTAGAACGCATGCTACCCTAGTTGGTCGTGGATTAATGTTCCTGTAACATACGGTTGGTGTTGATTTGTTCATATTTCTTTGAAACTTTTGAACCTTTTATTCTTTCTTTCTTTGACAATTTTTGGTACTGGGTTCATGCTATCTGTATAAAATGAATGTTTTTTCCTACATTCTGGGCCAGTTTAAATAGCTTTAAATATTTCCTCTTTGAAATGTTAAAACAATTCACCTGCAAAACATCTGGAATTAATGTCATTTTAAAAATTAATTTTCACGCTTTTATAAGACTTTAATGATTTTCTATTGCAGACTTGTTGAGGCAATTCTGATAGTTTGTCTTTTTCTAGAAAACAGTCCATTCCATCCAGATTTGCAAATTTATCAACACAGGGCAATACAGAATTTATTCATAATTTTAAAAACCTCCCTTACTTATCCTAAATATGTATTTTTATTCTTCACATGTTCCTGGCTTTCTATGTTTTGCCATGTCTGTATACGTATTTTAGTTTTCAGTTAAAAGCAATCTCTTCTGCTTTTAATAGTGGTTACTCTGACATTTTCCAAAAGCATTCTTTATCCTTCATTTTTCTGTCAAAGTCAGTAGTGAAATGGAATGGTGAAAGTGTAGAAAACTGCTCCTAACTAGCTCCCCCTCTCCACCTAGATCCCAGGGCCCACGTTAATTCTGATTTTGACATCGATTAATAGAGTCTCATCCAAATACTCTCAACTACTGCTTTCCCCATTATTTACCCTTTTGAGGAATTTAACATTTCATTCCATTTTATACACAAATTACAACAAATCTTTAAACCTATTTACGTTTCAGTGGTTTCAGAGCCCACTACAGTCTTTTGGTACGAGGTTGAGTTAATAAACTCAATTTTAAGTTGGTTAGAATAATCTGTGCAGTTTCTTTCCTCAGGAATAGTACGTAAGCGGATAACTTCTGAACACCTGCAAACCTGAAAACACCGACGACAGGCATGCTCACTAGGTGTTAAGTCCTCCCGATCGACCTCTGGCATCGCAGGAGCTGGCTTGCTTTTCTTCTCCTGCAGGTGGCGGCCCATCATCCCTGGCGTGTGCTCACAGGCCTTCAGTCCCCATTCGACTCCGGCTCTCAGCTCAGCTCCTGCTCGGCCTGTGCCCTGTGGCCCCTTCGGAAAGAAGCGCCAGCCCCGACGCTGTGCGCCCGCCGCCCTCTCCCGGCACCTCCCCTGCTGCCCAGCACTGGCTCCACCTCCTGAAGCACTGATGATGGGTTTGTTTCTCACGTTCACTGTCGCTTCTGCATTTTTAAGTGCCTGTAAGCCTCACCCATCACATTAGCCAGCTCTTTCTTTACGGATTTCTGTTTCTACTTCACAAACAGCACAGTTTCTTACCTTCTTTTGAAGAGGCCCAAATTTCCTGAGACTTTCTTCCAGATTCTGAAAATGAGATTAAATGCTGATAGAGGATAATCTCTGTGAGTCTGCAGGATGATTTCTTCTGTGTATCAGTTTTCTGTCCTACGCCCCGAGCTCTACCCAGACCTCTGGCTACGTCACTCACCTCTGATGGCAAGAGAGCTCTCTGGGTGCGGGAACTATGGCGGCTAAAGTGTGTGCACATATGCTTCTAGAAGGGGGACTTTTAACATATTAAGAAAACAGAACGATGACATGCTCTAACCTTGTTCCCACATGCATGCCAATTTATTCCAAAGAATTTTCCTACAACATTTCTACAAAACGTAACCCCAGGGTCATTAACCCTGAAAATTCCATCGTGTACATTAGTACCACCTTAGCTGAATGGAAAAACTCCACATTCCACAGCTTCTACAGGTTTCATTTTAAAGGTTAAAACAATTTTCCATTTTTCATGATAAACGATGCTACTCGTAACTTTCCTTGGTAGTTGCTTTGGTGATTTTTACAATCTTACGAGTAGCAACACATGGGTGGTAATACCTGCAAATAATGAGCCAGCCTAGGGGTTTGCGCTGGCGGCCAGGGAGCTGCACTTTGTTAAACCCAAATTGAACAGAGTTGAATTCAGGTTAATACAGAGAAATGCGTGCTCTGGATGTGTCGTCCTTTGTATTTCTTGAAGCATCAGATGAACTGTAAAGAGTTCAAAGAGCTTCTTATTACTCCTGTAAGAGAATGAGCACATTAATTGAATTACGCGCACTTAGGGACAGTGAGAGATACGTTATGTGTAAATGTGGGCAAATGGGTAACTAAAGGGTTAACATGCCAAGACAGACAAAACAGCTTGTATGAAATAGGCCTAAAGTGGAAAAGTATTCAAGGAGAAAAGAGAATGCTTTATCATCCTGAAACCTGCACCCTATTCACTACTAGAGCGGACTTTTCCCTCACAGCCGGAAAGAGTGAAATACTTGACCACCTTATTTTAAGTAGGCTGGGCTTCCTACTGTAGCAGAATATTACTTGGCCTCTTGACTTGGCTCCAAAATACCTTTGCAACCATCCTCTGTATAGTAACCAGTCAGTAACGTCACTTTCGATCAGTGAGAATGACACCTGGTAGCATATTTCCTATTTCCTGTGTACATCTATCTGTTTGCCTCTCCAGTAACCCACGTGACCACCACCCGATACAGAAGGGTTTACAGATTTACGCTAAGACTTGCTTGGGCGTCAACTACTCCCAACTCCTCATCCAAGCTTCGTTCTAGTTCTTTATCTACGTCTGAAATGAACACAAACTACCAAACACATCGCCAGCCGTAAAGCACTCTGGCCCAAGGACACAGCTGCACTGGGCACTACTTCAGCAAAGCCCAGGGATGAAGAGCTGAGAAGGAATTAAACCTAAGTGACGCCACTGCACCCTTGCGCCACCACAGAGGGTAAACGGCAACAGGCCTCCTCGAGAACTTACTGATTACAAATCAAGACAATCACAGCCAGTCAGCCTGCAGGAAAAGGAAAACAATGAACTGACAAGTTTAGCTGATACCAGAGCTAAACTAATAATTTGGTGAGTTGCGTATGAGGTTACAATTTGACAATTAATAATTCCCTACAGTGTGGTACGGTGTGCGACACCAAACAGAACAGACAGACCTGCGGTCACACAACCACAAGTAATTTCAGGATGCGTTGTATTCACGATCCCTGCATGCTGAGGCCTGGCGAAATAGCCCGTTTCACTGCCATGGAGGTCACAAGGGGGGGGACGGGGGCGGGGTGGGCAGAGGAGCTGAACCGGCCCAACACTGCACTGTCATAAAAACGCAATGGACAGAAGGTGCTCAGAGGTGCCTCAAGAGAAACACGAGCGTATACAAGATTCCAGGAAAACACAGCTTAAAGTCTATGTCCTTTTTTTATAATTTAAAAACTGGTTATACCAGTGTGTGCATTGGGGAAAGAAGAAATATGAAAAGAAAGCCCTCAATTCTTGCAATAAAACCAAACTAGTGGCAGTAGCATGCCCATGAGAGTTTGTTACCAGCATCATTTAAAATCTTTTCTGCCTGATTCATTCTCTTCCCTAAACTCACTGCAGTCAATAATAAGGATCTACAAAATATATTTTTTTATTCTCTCCCTTATTGTCACCTGTTGCGTCACAGAAACCAGTGTGCAGGAAGCTGTTCGAGGGTTCACTCTGTCACTAAGCGCGTGGTCTTGGATCAGTGTTAATATTCTACACATTTATTGGAAACTTTGATTTAGTCATCACAGTTGAGCCACTACAGGATTCGGAAACATCTAAATGATCACAGTAAGATATGTTCTAATAAAAAATGTTAAAAATATGAAATTCTTACTTGATTTTGGACAGTTTCTGTAGGATGATGCTGAGCTTCTCTAGGATGTGGAGATCAAGCTTCGGGCCCCGGAGCAGCACCGAGCAGGTCCGGAAGAAGAGGGAGCAGCTGCACACCTCCAGGAAGGGCTGCAGGAACCCTGCAAGACAGGCAGGTCCGCGGTGAGGGGCCAGCGCACCTGGGGGCGGGGCTTACCAACACTGAATTGGGTTTTCATTCTTTCCCCTCTTAAACTATGGGGAAAAGTGCCATCATCTGAAGAATTAAAATACTACTGGCTCTTGCTGAACCGATGCAAACCGAAGGTAAGACCATTTCCCCTGGTGTCAAACTTCCATTAAGCAGAATCTAGAAGAAAGTCTGTAAGAGGACGCTGTTTAAATACTTAGCGGTAAGAAATCCTGTTGGGGTAGTAATTTTTTAAAAACCCTAAATTTAAGAATTGCATTTACGTGCTAATGACAACTTACATAATCGCTGAATAGGAAAAAAACTTTTTAAAGCATAAAAGCAAAAGTGGGAAAGATTCATAAAAGAAAAGATTGAAAAATTTTATAAAGTAAAAAACTTAAATGTCTATGTAAAAGAAATTAGAACAAATTAAAAGGCAAATGCTCTAAAAAGCAAAACAAAAGGGAAATGCCAAACTTGGTGGGGCGGAAGTGGGGGGCAGAAATCTCCTCGTAGGGCTTCCCTGGTGGCGCAGTGGTTGAGAGTCTGCCTGCTAATGCAGGGGACACGGGTTCGAGCCCTGGTCTGGGAAGATCCCACATGCCGCGGAGCGGCTGGGCCCGTGAGCCACAACTGCTGAGCCTGCGCGTCTGGAGCCTGTGCCCCGCAACGGGAGGGGCCGCGATGGTGAAAGGCCCGCGCACCGCGATGAGGAGCGGTCCCCGCACCGCGATGAAGAGTGGCCCCCACTTGCCGTAACTAGAGAAAGCCCTCGCACGAACCGAAGACCCAACACAGCGAAGAATAAATAAATAAATAAATAAAGTAGCTATAAAACTGTATTAAAAATAAAAAAAAAAAAAAAAAAAAAGGAGCACCTGATGTTTAAAAAAAAAAAAAAAAAAAAAAAGAAATCTCCTCGTAATATATTTGCCAGAAGAATTGATATTTTACTATAAAAAGAGCTCTTATAAATTCATTAAGAAAAAGATGGACCTAATATTTTTAGAAATGAGCAAAGGGTACAAGCAAGCAACTCACAACAGAACAAAAGCAGTAAAAATATTCAACTCAGTACTGATGTAATGAAATAACTGGAATTTGCCAAATTCGTATGAAAAGACTTAAGTGTGTATATCCTTTGACTCTGACAGAGACGTATACAAAGGTGTATGAAAAAGAGTCCCTGTAAAGTCTGTAACCGTGAAAACTGAAAGCTCCACTGAACAAAACAATGTGTAAAAATGCTTTCCAAGGTGTAAATCACTTATATTTGTAATTAGGGAAGCTTGGACAGAAACAAAAATCATACAATAACATTAAACTGTGGCCTTTAAAATAGTTAAATTCCCCTGTAAAACTCAGGGGCTCCCACAATGGAGACAGAACTTTATTTCAAGCACAAATCAGTGACTAAAGGACATAAGAATAAGAGAAATTTGCACTCATCATTCTTTTTGAGCACATAAGCACAGCCGGAAAGACTCTATGTCAGCATTTTGATGGTGTACTGAGTAAAATAAACTATTAAGTAGTGAAATTGGCAAAACCCAAAATAACAGTCGGAGGAATGTTTTGGTAACAGAAAGTGAAAGCTGGTGCATGGAGACAAGGTCGGTGTGCCCTTTGCACGGGACCCCGAGGTGAGAAGCAGGAGGGGAAATGCACACCTCCCCACAGGAGTCCACCAAGTGTCTACATGTGCTTCGGTCTCAGACACACAGACTCCTTCTGAAGAATGAACTTTAGGTTACAAGTATGGTGCACATAATCTGCAAATAGATTAAAAATACACCGAGAGTTCAAGCAGCTTCGTTAAGCAATGGTACACCTTCCTCGGTTCACATCCTGAGACCCGTGGTGCAAGTCACTCTCAACCGGAAGGCTGACCACTGCACGGCTGACGAGTGAGGTCCGGGGAGAGGGACCAGTCCCCAGTCACGGCCGGAGCCACCTCTGGGGGTTCTCAACACTGCTACAAGCCACAGTATCAATGCTTTCCATTTAAAAGCCCCCAAAACACCTAAGAAAGTTATGATAGTTGTTTGTAAATTGCAAAAGTGTAAGAGAGTGCATCTCCCTTTATTTTGCTTTACTTTATGTGTAAATCAGGTCCTGGCATGAATAAAACACAGACATTTACAAGTAAGCACTTCCAAATAAAAGTGAACTTCCTTGTATGACCTCTGTAATGGAAAAAGGCCAAGACCATCCAAAGAGTTTAATATACCCGCATATTTTAAAAGTAAAGCTTATAAAGGTCTTTTAAAAGCAAAAGAGGTTCACTGGCTTGATTTCCAATCTCTCTTCTGACCTGTGAGACAGACATTAAATAAGAGAAAGGAAATTCTAAGATTCATATATGCCTTAGGTTAGGTTTACCTATAAGGGTGAAACATTGTAGTCTTAACATTTTTTTCAGTACTACAGTGTTTAACTTAATATATATTTTTTAAGCTTAGAAGAATTTCAACTTGAATACACGTGGCCAGAACGAGAGAGGAAAAGAAGAACCGAAGGCCCAAAAGGCCAGGTGATTCCTCTTCTAAACTTCACTGATGTCTTCACTGATTAAAATGGGAAGATAAAAGTGCTTGAGAGAATTTCTCTCCCCAACACCTAGTCATATGGATCAAAAATCGTAAAACAAACGAAACAAAAAACAAAAAACCTCATTTACAAAACCAGACCCACACACAGACACAGGAAGGGGAGAAGTCCTCGTCACGACCTTAAAACTGGCAGCAGGCGGCCCAGGACAGAAGCACGAAGTTCCAGAGCAGGGCCTGAGCCCACCTCGACGCCCCTCTTCCGCAAGACACGGGGGAGGGGACGCAACCTCGGGAATCCTCACCAACCCCCCCCCCCCCCCCCCGCCCGCAAACCCGCAGGGGAGCCCCTGCCGCCTCTTCACTCTTCCGACAGGGAATCAACTGAAAACAAAGTCCCAGAGCGAACTGTACTGGGAACCAGCTGAAGCCAAGAGAATTTCTCTATGGGAACAGGACACCCACGCCTCCCACTAACTAGATTAAATGAACCCAAACGAGATATTTTAGCAGAATCTGAGAAGTGAGAACACAGCCCTGAGAATCTGGCAAAGAGCATGTCACCACCAGAGCCACCGGCTACAGGAAAGAATGGATACATTAGGGAAAAGGGCTTTCAAACTGTGGCACGGAAGGGAGAGAAAACCTGGACGGGGACGAATGGTAGGCAGAGCGTAGAAGGCCCGCCCCGTCCACGAGGACAGGGAACCAGTCATCAGAGACAGATGAACCGGTTTGCAAGGCAGAAACAGAGACACAGATGTAGAGAACAAACGTATGGACACCAAGCAGGGGGCAGGGGGGGGATGAACTGGGAGACTGGGATTGACAATATATACACTAATATGTATAAAATAGATTTAAAAAAAGAGAGAGACAGCATGTCAACTTGTGAGCATGTTACAGCAATCAAGCAACCAATCAATCAATCAATCAGAAAGGGATATAGCACACACAAGGCAGAGACAAACCTAAAAGAAAACACAAAGAACAGAACAGTTTTCCACAAGAGTTCTGAGGTCTCAGTTAACCTAATAAGAACAAGGCTAGTCAATAAAATAAGAAAGAAAAGATGATAAACAACAGGATTTAAGAGAGAGAGAATCAAAACACCACCATTAAAGAAGTAATAAATTAAAACATCAAGAAACCGAAAGGACAGAGCTGAAAATTAGATTACCATCATAACAATCCGATCATCACAGAGAGTGAAAACCAAAATGAAAGGACCAGAAAGAAGCCAAGATGTGGAAAACCATCAAAAAAGATCCATGAGGACAACTAGTGTTCCTAACGATATAAAGTTAATAAAAGAAAAATATTACATATTATGTTATATGTGAAATGCTAAGTGGACACAGAACTGAACCTGCAGATCGAATGAGCACAACAGCAACCGAGACAACATCCAAGGGCTACACCCTGGGCTTGAGGGAGGAAGCAGCCATCAACCACCCAGGAGAGCAGCAGGGCACCACTGCTGGGAAGGCCGGGCTGCCCACTGGCCTCTCGAGACAGCTGCGAAGCACCGCGTGTGACCCAGCATGAGCACTCAGACGGGACCTCCTTGAGTGTAGGCGCCCGGCAGCACTTCCAACACACGAAGCAGCCTCCACAGCACCTCCTAAACTGGGGGTGCACACAGGCGAGGGAGCAAGATTAAGAGATTGTTCAGGGGCTTCCCTGGTGGTGCAGTGGCTAAGAATCCGCCTGCTAGTGCAGGGGACACGGGTTCAAGTCCTGGTCCGGGAAGATCCCACATGCCGCGGAGCAACTAAGCCTGTGTGCCACAACTACTGAGCCTGCGCTCTAGAGCCCACGAGCCACAACTACTGAGCCCGCGAGCTACAACTACTGAAGCCCACGTGCCTAGAGCCTGTGCTCCGCAACAAGAGAAGCCACCGCAGTGAGAAGCCCGCGCACCGCAACAAAGAGTAGCCCCCGCTCACCACAACTAGAGAAAGCCCACAGGCAGCAACGAAGACCCAACGCAGCCAAAAATAAATAAATAAAATTAATTAATTAATTAAAAAAAAAGAGATCATTGAGAATTAAGAACAGAAATGCAGAGGCTGCAGTCAAAGGACTAATCCTGAGCCCTGAATGTGATTAAATGTGAAACTAACATAAAGCGAAGAAGAAACTAGCATGAAGCAAATGTGCAGATTCTGCGGTCACAGGAAAGATACAAACTAAAGGGCCGGGAAGTGGAGGTGGGGGAAGGAGAGGGTGGTGGTGCCAGTGCCCCTCCCTCCACGGCTGGGTGTCAGCACTGCCTAAACTGAGCGGTGCAACCAACAGGGCACACTTAAAAATGGTTAAAATGGGAGATTTCGTGTTGTATGTATTTTACAATAAAAAAGGTAAAATAGAGAGACCCGATGTCTTTCACCTTATTTCTTAACAGAAGGAACTTGTGATCATTTTTGACTCAACTCCGCTTCATTTTTCCTGTTAGATTAAGCACGTGTCATTAAATAATGTGTGTAACGAGTCCCCTGTGTTACAGGGTCTCCACCTGCCACCCACCCACCCGCCCCCCTCCTCCAAGGACACACGCACAGGACGGTGTCTGCAATCACATCCACCAAACGCTGATGATGGTATTTCCAAATGACAAGGTTTCTGGGGATTTTTTTGGAAAAAAAACACTTAATGCTCTCTACAGTTCTTCCTTGCTTGAATTTTTTTTTTTTTTGAGTACTAAAAGTTCATTTATATTTAATTTTCAAATTGTGGTTAAACATGCGTAACATAAAATTTACCATTTTAACCATTTATAAAAGTGTAGTCTTTGTTAGTGTGAAGTGCATTCACGCCATTGGGCAAACATCCCCCCGATCCCCGCCCCCGAGCTGTTCATCTTCCCCAGCTGACTCTGTCCCCGTGAAACACTAGCCACCCCTCCAGCCTCTGCCCTCACCATCCTACTTCCTGTCTCTATACATCTGATGATTCTAGGGCTCTCACATGAGTGGAATCATACAGGATTTATCCTTCTGTATCTGGCTTATTGCACTGAGCATAATGTCCTCAAGGCTCATCCAAGGTGTAGCAGGTGCCAGAATTTCCTTCCTTTTTAAGGCTGAATAATATTCCATTGTGTGCAGACCACACTTTCTCTTGCTGCCTTCAAGATTCTCTGTCTTTGACTTTTGACAGTTTAATATCATGTGTCTCCGTGTGGGTCTCTTTGGGTTTATCCTGAACTTCACTGAGCTTTGGAATTTGGTTAGCTACTTAGATTTGTAAAACCATGTCTTTCCTCAAATTGGTAAGCTTTCAGCCATATTGTTTCATAGCACCTTCATGAATTCTCTTTGCTGGATTTTCTGGATAACCTGCTGCAGCTTCTCCATCGGCACTTGCTGCTTCCTCGCGTACTTTTATGTTATGGAGGCGGCTTCTTTCCTGAAACCTCATGAACCAACCTCGGCTGGCTTCAGACTTTTCTCCTGCAGCTTCCTCACCTCTCTCAGCCTTCACAGAATTGAAGAGAGTCAGGGCCTTGCTCTGGATTAGGCTTTGCCTTAAGGGAATGTGGTGGCTGGTTTGATCTTCTATCCAGACACCGAGACTTTCTGCAATCAGCAAGAAGGCTATTTTGCTTTCTTATCATCTGTGTGTTCGCTGGAGGAGCACTTTTAATTTCCTTCGAGAACTTTTCCTTTGCACTCACAGCTCGGCTAAGTGTTTGTTGCAAGAAACCTGCCTTGAGGCCTATCTTGGCTTTCGACATGCCTTCCTCACTAAGCTTCATCATTTCTAGCTTTTGATTTAAAGTGAGAGACGTTTGAGTCTTCCTTTCACTTGAACACTTAGAGGCCATTGTAGGGTATCAATTGGCCTAACTTCAGTACTGTTGTGTGGCAGGGAACAGCGGCCGGCAGAGCAGTCAGAACACACACATTAGTAAGTTCACCATCTTCTAAGGGTGCAGTTCATGGCCCCCCCAAACCATTACAAGAGTAACATCAAAGACCACTCATCACAGATCACCGTAACAAATATAATAATAATGAAAAAGTTTGAAACACTGTGAGAATTACCAAAATGTGACACAGAGACAGGAAGTGAGCAAATGCTGGGGGAAAAATGGTGCCAACAGGCCTGCTCAAGGCAGGGTTGCCACAAACCTTCAGTATGTTTAAAAAAAAAAAAAAAAAAAAAAAGAGTGCTTGCAAAAAGCACAATAGAGAAGGGTGTGCTTGCAAATGTACATATTTTTGGATACTAAGACTTCCTGGCTTTTTGCCAGTTTCCGAATTTCTATTACTTTTATAATAAAAGTAAATTATACTTAAAAAAACAAGGTGTGCAACATGTACTCAAATACATCACTGCCATTCAGGTGTGTCACCTTGGACAAGGTGGATTCTGGGGCACACAAGAGAATAAACTAACAATACAAACACAAACTTAAATGTTCTATTTAAACTACGTCTGACAAGAACAGGAAGGTGTTCTTTAAAATAAAGTAAGACTCATGTTCTTACACAGCTAAACCCAGAGAAGTAACAGCTTTCACCATTGACAGGAAGGAAAAAAAGAAACCGCAGAGTAGTTTTCTAAAAGCACATTGCTCAGTTATTGTATGATTTACATTCACGCCCCAAACAGATGATCAGAAGCCCTCAATCTAAAAGTGACAGTGTGCTCACAATACGTATGTTCAGGTAAATCAACGCAGACCTCAATTTACACTCACGGAAATGCGTCACAGCAGCTTCCAAAGAACTCTGCCTGCACAGCGAAGGGCACCCCTCACGCTTGGGGAGCAGCGGGGGTGGGCGGAGAAGGGACCCTGCGGCAGCAGGAGCCCAGGACGGGCGGAGCTCCTACCACTTCTCCACCTCCGCACCAAGGACCAGTCTTCTTGAGCTTCCCACCCAGCGCCGGGAACCCAGCACACTTTCCCCAAATACTGTCAGAACAGTCAGTAAACAAGGCGGCCACCAGACTAGGTGGCTCCAGTCCCCCCAGGTCACAGCCCACCAGACAGAGCAGAACCCAACCAGAATCTGAGAAACCGAACTCAAGAACAACGATCCTAACAGCCAAATGAGGCAAACATTACATTAGAGACAAATACACAGGTGCTCCGCTTTGCTTCTGTGTCTTGCCTACAAACCCTCTGCCCGAGGCCGGCCACCGGGCACCCGCCCTCGTGCGCTCACTCCCAGGCGGAGCTCGGGCTTCCCGTCTGCGGTCTCCGCTTCCTGAAAGGCATCATCAGAAATGCAACACAGGGAAGAGGAGCAGCTCCACGTGAAAAAGAATGGCCGAAGCTAAATGGCTGCTTCGTACAAGTCGGGAGCTTACCTGGGGTCCAAACAACAAGGCAGCCAAAGCGAATCAGAGCGCCCGGGCTCGGCACCCTCGTCCGTATCCGGGCTGCGTGAGGAGCCAACACCCGCAAGTCGGAAGAGCGCGTTACACCAGCACTACCACCGGAGGGAACCGGGTCCCCACCCCCTGCAGGTGGGGGCGTGTCTGAGGGCCCCGCTCCCCCACAGCCTCAGGGACGACACGGGACACAGAGCGCAGAGAGAGGCTCGAGGACAGGGGTGACGCTGCAGAGCGAATCCGCACAGCCGGGGGCCCCTGGAAACTGTGCCGAGTTAGTGGAGATGTGGACGGAGGGCTGGGGTGGGACTAAAGACTCTACCGCACAGCATGTAGCGTGTAAGAGGCCCCAGGGCCTGACCCGCAGAGCCACACTTTCAGGACGGATGTGACACTCACTGGACTCCACTGTCATCTGCAGCAGGCTGTCGATGGCGCTGGACAGGAGCCCTTTGCTGGAGACCTTCAGGTGGCTCAGCACCACCGGGACAGCCTGGCACTCCAAGAACAGGTTCTTCCCTTCATCCGCCTTCAAGTCCAGACACAGGGAGTCAAACGCCTGCGCCAGGAGGTCGGCTGAAAGACAGGGCGCCAAGCAGCGCTGCGTCAGTGTCCAGCTGGTAACAGAGGCGGACGGCAGGAAGGGAACACCGCCACTCCACGGATCCAAGAGGAAAGGAAAAACTGCACGACCAGAGGCGACAGGCTGAAGGCAAACGGGGAGAGGCATTCCGTTATGACAGGGCAAGTGTCGTTCAGAATTTCCCTACTGTAACGCCGCAGTCACAATAAACACCATTCCTTTTTTACATCAAGAAAGAAAACAATGGATGTGTAACAGTAAATACCACAAGTAATGTTAGTTCCCACATCTGACTGTCACTGCCACATGCTTCCACAAATCTCAACAGCATTAGTACCGCGATCTTGACAAGGCTCCTGAGATGACGTTTTCTCGCTACTGCTGCCACGCGGTCACCTGTTTCAAAATGTAAGTTTATACAAACGTGCTCAATGGGTTTTAAACGAGGGTTTCTGCCTTCTGATCCAGACCAAACAGGAGCCCCTCAAAGAGCCTCAGGAGACTGACCTGCCCGGGGTCTCTTGTGATGCCTCCACCGTGACGAATGGCTGGAGGTCCGACCACGGCCGACGCAGGGACGGCACCTGCGGTCAGGGGCCCTGGAACGTTCTCCAAGATGTTCCACGGGTGACCGGGAAGCACTGATGTGGCCGGGATCAACGCAGGTGAGTTAAGATGCTTCGACGGCTACAACAATTCACACCGCGCTTTCAAGTGTGCAAGAACATTCCAGTTTTCTAAAAGTCTTTCAACACACTATTCAGAGCAATAGAAACTGTTCATGCTGTTCACGCACTAGTGAGTTAATTTTTCTGCTGAAAGTTCTGTTTAAAGAAGGCTCAGAAGTGTTCTGAAACACACTGAAAATATGATAGGATCACCACTAAAATTCCTGTCCTCTGGCCTCAGGTTTTGTCTCTTCTTTGGTGTCCATGCTATGTAAACTAAAGAAATAATTAGAACCCTAATTACTAAGAATGAGAAGCTGCTGGGGGACTTCCCTGGTGGCGCAGTGGTTAGGAATCCGCCTGCCAATGCAGGGGACACGGGTTCAAGCCCTGATCCGGGATGATCTCACATGCCGCGGAGCAGCTAAGCCCGTGTGCCACAACTACTGAGCCCGCGTGCCACAACTACTGAAGCCTGTGCGCCTAGAGCCCGTGCTCCGCAACAAGAGAAGCCACCGCAATGAGAAGCCCGCGCACCACAACGAAAAGTGGTCCCCGCTCACCGCAGCTAGAGAAAGCCCGCGTGCAGCAACGAAGACCCAACACAGCCAAAAATAAATAAATAAATAAATTTATTTATTTAAAAAAAGAATGAGAAGCTGGGAATAACCTGTGTGAAATTAAAACACATGTGAAAGAATTTTTAGAACTTAAGATCTGTGCCTCTGCGTCAATTTATAACACCCTTCATCTTTACTTCTAGTAGCATCTAGCCCAAGGCACACTAGGTGCACTTAACTTCTGAGCTTCACAGAGCACTGCAAAGCGACCGTGTATCTAGGTCGGCAAAGCCGCAGCTGCTCTCCGGAGCTGCCTTGCTGAGGCAGGAGAGCGCAGACGGCCCCTCCCGGGGACAAGCACCTCTATCGGTGCCGCCCCGCTGCATCTGACACTAAGTCCTCTGCCTTCTCATTTGGCATTGCCTCAGATTAAACAGGCCGACGGCTGCACGATACAGCAGATTTGCAAACTTAAAAAGTAGTAGTCCTTTATTAATTTGGAGGGAGTAGAAAGATGGTATTTGGTTATTTTTTTAAAGTGGTCTAATCTTTCGGGGGAAATTAAAAGTTACCTCCTTACTTTAATTTCCCTAATAGTGAAGATTTCCTAAAACCCAATTTAACCTCTAAGAGTATTCTAAAAAAGTTTAGTTACCACCTGTGCCAAACCTGGTTTCTTTCTATACACATGCCGTACTATGGAGTGTCTAAGAAACGTCCCGACGTTCAACGAGACCACCTTTTAGTCCTGATCAGAGGCCACCGGTGGGCGACGGCCGGCTCGAGAGGATCGCATCGAGTCTCGGCAGTGACTCCGCCTCTGCGGCCGGGCCCACCTGGGACTGGGACCGCAGAGGCGGCAGAGACGGCCTGGGGCTCCCTCGCTCCAGCCAGGCAGCCCCTGGTGCGGTGTAGACAGGCGCAGGCAAGGGGCCACGTGGGGCAGGAGCCCAGCCCAGCCCAGCCCCGCCCAGCCTCCCAGCGGAGCTGAGCCCAAAGAACCAAGGGTTTACATGGTCCATATGAGCAGCGACAGAAACCCAACGGCATGCAACAGATCGATTCTGTCTCAGGTGAAACCAACCCTGAGCGGTTTAATAACAGCAGACAGTAATGACGGCCACGGCGAGAGTGGCTAGCGTACTGCTTAGGGGCCTGCTGGACGCCAGGCTCTGCTAAACCTTCTCATCAATCTTGAGAACACAACGTCGCGGTGGAAACACAGAAAAGGGAGGGGCCGATGCTGCACACCACGGACGGGGCCGAGCCTGCGGCTGCAGAGCTGGGCTCTCACCTGCCGGTCACGCTGCCGCCTCCCCAGGCCAAGCCTTCCTGCCCCAGGGCACGGCAGTCAATGCGGCACCCCTCTAAGCCGGAGGCGTGAGGGCATAATCACAAGCACACAAACCCGCGCAGGTCGAGGGCCGAGGTGGGTAGGGCAGGACCACAGAACAAGCCCTGACGCACACGTTAAGTCAGACAGGAGAGGCTGTCCCCAAGACAGGTAATCCCAGCAGGTAAGATTCTTACCACTTCTTCTAATCCTCGTATCCTTACACGGATCAAGTGAGTGTGCATGCACGGAGAGTTGTATTAAAATGTTTCACGCTGATTCCCACACCTATGCATTATCACTGTTGATGACGCAGGACATTTCTCTGTCCTCGAGAAAGATCTGGCTCCCTTACAGTTTGTTCTTCTGTAAAAATGACAACCCCACGTCCCCCCTCAGATTCCCGTGGGGAGTAACCCTGAAACCACCGTGTGTGGCTAGAAAAAGACCGGCAACAGCGCGAGAACCCACCCACTTTCTCCACCATCCCAGACAGCACACCAGCAACCTGGGACTTCCTTCCCTTTTGAACTGTTTCCTTACAATAAGTCTTATTAAAGGTGATGATACATCTTGGTGGCTCCTGAAACCAGAATGCACTTCAAAAGTGATCATGAATTACAGTGCAATCAAAGCTGTACATGTCCCCTCCGGTGGCACATCCCCCGATCACTTAGCTTTGTGTGACGGGTCGGAGAGCCACACAGCAGTGACGGAGGGCGCAGGCTTAGCCTCCACGTGTCACCTGCAGGACGCAGGTGAGAGAACGCTGACCCCTCGCCACCCTGCTGGAAGGCTCAGAGCAGCCAGTACGCAGCGCTTAGCCCAGGACAGCAGGCGCTGTGGAGGCATTTGCTATTATTACCTCTTTGATGGTCTCGGGTAGTCACACTGGAGGGTCACGAGGTGGGCTTTAGAAATGGACGGAGCTGAGCTGAACCACGCTGTCAAACACTGCTGTGTGGCCCTGGCACAAAGGTCTAGGCTCTGTGACCTAATAACCACTCAAATGGGGATAACCATATTCAGACAACATACAAAGGGCTTGACATGACAGTGTCAAATCCACACCAAGGATCACTACCTCCGTCGATTCTCAGGAACAATCTACCTGCGCTGTCCAGTCAATGGAACAGGAAATCACCTTACAGACCCACATATGTTTGGGTTATTAAGCATTTAATATTATGTGTATTATCCATCACATCTATGCTCCACTGTTTCTACTAAATTTACCGATCTTGTAACAGACACTTCTACTTTATAAGTAGGAAATGTCCTCTCACCAAGTCTACTGTTTAATTTAAGAGCTTTTCTTACGTTTACTTCTTTACTTCTCCCGGAACTTGCTGCAGTGCGCGGCAAGACAGCGTGCCTCAATCCCCTTTCCCCACACTTGCACCACCGCCCCTAACGACGCTTCCTACATGCCCTCCTGCTCTCCTGGCTCTTCCTCGGCTTTCTGGCTGAGACCCAACAGTCCCCTTCTAGCCCTCAGGACCTCTCTGGGGCACCTGACAAATGAAGGCTAACAGGGAACCAGGGGACCAGCTCCACAGGGACTGGCTTATTATTCTATGTTCTTAAAAAACTGACTTGGGGGCTTCCCTGGTGGCGCAGCGGTTGAGAATCTGCCTGCCAATGCAGGGGACACGGGTTCGAGCCCTGGTCTGGGAAGATTCCCACATGCCGCGGAGCAACGAGGCCCGTGAGCCACAACTACTGAGCCTGTGCGTCTGGAGCTTGTGCTCCGCAACAAGAGAGGCCACGATAGCGAGAGGCCCGCGCACCGCGATGAAGAGTGGCCCCCACTTGGCCGCAACTAGAGAAAGCCCTCGCACAGAAACGAAGACCCAACACAGCCAAAAATAAATATAAATAAAAATTAAAAAAAAAAAGAATGGCAGCAAAACAAATTATTAATATAGATTCCAGATTTAAAAAAAAAAAAAAAAAAAACTGACTTGGACCAGGAAGCAATCAAATTCATTAATTCAGTAAGTCCACATGAAGTGCCAGTTGTGTGTCAATTCTGGACTCTTTTCCTATTATCATGTTTTATATCAATATTACTCATTTTTTATTACACATCACAATTGTTTTAAAATCTGCTAAGGCAAGCCTCTGCCCCAGTGCTGCTATTTCACTTGTTTCCTTTAAATTATCACGCTCACTGCAAATATTTTTTCAAATAAACTTTTCTACTACTCTCTCAACTTACACAAACCATATTGGAATTTTAATTGGTATCATTAGATGCAGCCACCTGGGGTGTCTTATAGATCTTAATACTCTTGGTCTTCCCGGGTAAGAAGAATAAAAGTCCTTTACTTCTGCCCTTTAACTTTGGCGATAATCTTTATCAACCTGTTCATTCACCCATTATTTACCAAATCTTTACTTATGTCCTGTTATATTTCACAACAGATGAGGTTTTACAGACACCATGTTAGATTAATATCCACATTTTTTACATTATTTTGTTTTGCTTACATGAACAAGATCTCTTTTTTTCACACATTACAGCTGCTTGTTACTGACGGTCGCGGTAGTTACGCTCTGGTCACTATTAGTAGTCAAAATCAACAGATTTTTGTGAATTTCCTCTGGAGCCCATTTTCTGAAACCCAGCTTAGGCCTTAGTCCACTCGGGCTGCTGCAACAAAATGCCAGAGACTGGACGGCTGGGAAAGGACAGAAGAGTCCTGCTCGCGGCTCTGGGGGTCTGAAGTCGAGGTGCTGGCCGGTTTGGTGTCTGGCGAGGGCCCTCCTCCCACTTCACGGTCTTCTTGCTGTGTCCTCGCGTGGTGGAGGCCCGAGGGAGCTCTGTGGGGTCCTGTTCATCAGGGCACCACCCTCACGACCTGAGCGCCTCCCAAAGGCCCATCTCCTGACACCACCTCCCTGGGGATTAGGGTCTCCTCATGTGAACGTTGAGGGCGAGACACATTCAGACCACAGCACACTGATCTCTCAGCCAGTTTCTCTGTCTGACTTACACAGAGTACCCATGAGTTACCAGTTTTCTCTATTCCTTTCCAATGTTCATCCCCGTTTGTTTAAGGTCACCGCAGGTGGTCAGCACGTCCAATACTGTGCTGCACAGAAGGGGGACAGGAGGCACCGAGTCCCTTCCTGCTTATTTCTCCTTTCCATTCGTTTCATCAGTAATGAGTATCACCTTGTATCAAATGACACTATCATGTATGTTGACACGTGGTGAACTCTGGCTTGGGCTAATACCCCTTCTCACAAGCAACCTTTCAGACAGTCACCACCCGATCTGTTAGAACTCTGGGAACCAGAACCGTAAGGAAGAAGATAACTAACACAGACGCACAGTTTGGTTCTTCCCTTAAATTCCTTACAATCAGGAGAATACACTTCAGAGAAAGTAGTCACTGTGCACTTAAAAAAACAACCACCCAGACTGAGTTATATAATTTAACAGGGACGATAGAAAGGTGGTCTATTTATTGTTTGACTACATTGGTATCACTCACCTTAACACAAGTTCTCATATTTAATAATCCAAAAAAGATAACTACTTAGAGCTGTATTTCAAAACTGTACTAAAAACGGCCAACTTTGATGGAAACGTTTTTTTTTTTTTGGCCGTGCAGCATGCAGGACCTTAGTTCCCCGACCGGGGATCGAACCCGCGCCCCCTTGCAGTGGAAGCACGGGGCCTTAACCACTGGACCACCAGGGAAGTCCCTGAAGGAAACATTTTTAATGCATTCATTTCCTCGTTCCCTCGTATACATCAAGCACCAGGCTGTGTGCAGGGTGTGCGGTGGGCAACAAGGCGGTAAACTTACACACGAGTGTGGGGGCTGAGAAACTTTTTCTGTGAAAGGCCACATAATAACTTTATAGGCTCTGGAGGGCAGGCTGTCTCTGTTGCCAACTACTCAGCTCTGTTGTTATACGGCAAAAACAGAGACAACAGGAAACAAATGAATATAACTGTGTTCAAATAAAACTTTATTGACAAAACAGGTGGTGGGCCACATTTGTCCCATGGGCTCTAGTCTGCCAAGCGCTGCTCTAGTGGGAATCAGTAAACTATTAATAGCAATCTCAATACCATGTGGGAAACGCAAGGGCGGTGGCAGCAAAGGTTGCTATGGGCATGTGATCTAAGAGCATCAACAAGGGCCTCTGGGAGGGGCAACAAAGCCAACCCACCACTCATTTTTCTCAAATTCAGCAATTAAAGTAGTTTTTAACAATGGGTCATCGGTATAAAACAACTTAAAAGCTCATTCTGAAAATGTAAAATATATTTAACTATGTAAGAACTGCTCCACTACAGAGGAGTCTCTTCTGGTTATTGACAAGAAATTATACCACAAGCACATCTGAAAGCTTACCTTGTGTGACTGTTTTGAGAACAATTAAAGTTGATAAAAATCTCAGTGGTAAACTGGAGCTCTTAAAGAAAGCAGCTGTCTTTGGTTTACTCTCCACAGAATGCTCGAAAGAATTATCCTGAAGGCCCTTAGTCACTACTCCTTTGAATATGTCTTCACCCAATCTCCTCAATGTTGACGTCATAGTCGAATGCTGTTAAAAATATGTACTATCTTAGTACACTTACTCATGTTCAGAAAATATGTATTTTAAATACTACAATCCAATATATGAACTAAAAATAAGCCAATCTTTTGCTAACTAAAAAGAGATTAAATGGAGATGAAAATATGCAAAACTGGAAAGCAGTAATTTTATAATCAACTTTAAAAAATTATTTATACTACATATTTCTCTAAAAGAAATGGGTACAACTAAGAAATTAGAAACAGTAATTTCCAAAGAATTAAATTAGGAGAAGCACTATGACAAGATTCCATTTCAAAACATTTTAGAGCAGATCGTGAGAGATCTCTGGCACAGAGCAGCCAA
The DNA here is from genome assembly GCF_028023285.1 of Balaenoptera ricei. Classification (NCBI taxonomy): domain Eukaryota; kingdom Metazoa; phylum Chordata; class Mammalia; order Artiodactyla; family Balaenopteridae; genus Balaenoptera; species Balaenoptera ricei. Next base: position 1,213,001 of record NC_082651.1, read on the forward strand.
AGGCACAGGGGGAGGCCCGTGGGGTCTGTGCTGCCCACTTTCACCACTGCTGGTGAAGAGCCCAGCATCCCACAGTGCCGGCTCACACGCGATCATCTAGCGCCTCACTGCTTTACAGCCCAGTCAGACTGTAAATGTCACCATGATTGCGACACATTTTATCAATTTCAGAAGAATAAAATGCTGGGTTAGAACCATGGACAATTCTCAGGGCGAATCAACTCAAACAAGAAAATGAGCAAAACAGAAATGATGGCATATTAACTACCTCTAAAACAACACAGGCTCTGACGGTTTTCCACAAATACGGTAAGAAGCCAACACAGGAAAAGCATTCAAACTGCTGCAGATGGGAGTACTGAAGCCACACTGAGAAATAACTTAAAATTCCCTTTGTTATAAATCCATTCTCCAAACCCATATCACTGACTTTTGTAACAGCTTCCCCCATCCTCTGGGGATTTCTGACCCATCTGTTCCCAAATCAGCACTGATCTTGCAATGTGGATAAAAAGTCTCAGCCCTAGAATTTCTGCACATAAAATCAGAGACAGATATACTGAGATTTTATGAGTGTCAGAGGTCAAATGATTTGGTGGTGAGTTGCACAAGCAGTGACATCTAATTCACATATATTATCAGTAAGCTTTTGATATCATTAGGAAGAGATAATACATTTGTGCCTGAAAGCCTCAGTGTAAAAAGGTAATAGAAGAAAATATTTCAAAATCCTACTCAGAATAATGCATTAGAAAGACAGGATTAAGGGAATTTTGCTTATGTTTAAAAATAAGCTTTTTGTTTTCTTAAACGTGTGTTGATACTACTTCCCTCTAAGTGGAAACAGAAGAGAAACCAAAGTCTTTGCTGAAGAACAACGTGAGGTCTCATGCATCTGTGCTCAGTGTGGCCCAGGACCCGCCTCCGGGGGTCGCTCGTCCCAGGACTTCAACCATATTTTGTAGGACAGGTTGCCTTCTCTACTATAAGGCAAAAAACATGTCAAAAACAACTTTGACCCCCCCAGGTTAACAAATTTTTTAAAATAGAAAATAAGATTTCTGGCCACAAGACTGAGTAGGTATTACCTCCCCCTAGTCTTCCTGCTCTGAGGACAACTAAACCCCCTGGACACTGTACAGAAAACAACCACCAGATGACTAGAAGGCGGACAGAAGAAAGCAGGCTGGCTGGGGCCCCAAACACCCAATACGGCTTCAGACTTCCCAGATCTGGAGCCGAAAAAGCGGCCACCAAAGGACAGAGTATGCCCACCCTAACGCCAAGCGCTGATCTCTGGCCACAGGGGGGGAAAGGGAAGACCTGCGAGACAAAAAATGTGCAGACAAAACTGCGCTCCAGCCAAACACCACAGAACAGCCTGTGGCCCAGCCCCCCAAAGCCAGCAAGGTCGTCAGGAAGGTGGGGACTCCCACCCCCGCCAGGCGGAAAGGCAGCGTCAGCGGAGGCCACGCGGGAGCAGTGAGGCGCCCCCAGCCCCGCCCCAGGTAGGGAGGGGCCCAGACCCCCCCCCCCACAGCCTCCCATGGCCACACAGGCTGACGGGGAACCGGGGCTTTGACTGAGGAGGCCCCTCGTCTGCAGAGCAGTGCCAGCCAGGCAAGACAAAATGTTTACTAACATCGGAGTCTCATGACACAAGGCTGGAATGTCCAGTTTCCAACAGAGAATCACTAATCACACCAGGAGGACCTCAAACTGAATGAAAAAGGAAAACCAATGCTTGCCAACACCAACATGACAAACACGCTAGAGGAGCTGTGACGAAATGAGAAATTACAGACATTTTTGAAACAAATGAAGAAAAAAACAGAAAATCTCATCAAAGAAAAAGAAAGTCGTACCAAAGAAAACGTAAAGAAGAACCAAATAGAAATTTCATAACTGAAAACACACCAACCAAAACAAAACACTCAATGAACAGCCTGAACAGCAGAACAGAGAGAACAGAGGGAAGAATCAGTTAAGTGGAAAATACAGTAACAGAAATTACCCAATCTGAACAGAAAGAAGAAAAAAAAACTGAGGGAAAAAAACAGAGACTCAAGAAACTGAGGGACTGTCACAAAAGCTGTGATAGCGACGACAGTCAGAACCCTGAAAGCAGGAGCAAGCCAAGCGGGGCCAAAGGAACAGCTGAAGGACGGCGGCTGGAAACCCGGCAGATTCAGCAGAAAACCAGCTACAGAGGCTGAGGGAGCCGAGCAAGCCCCAAAGAGGACAGACCCAGAGACCAATGAGACACAGCACAGCCAAACTCATGAAAACTGAAGAAAGAGAACAAAACTGAAAGCGGAGTCAGAGAAATGAACATATATGGGAAAGCAATTCAAATGGCAGCAGACTTCTTAACAGAAACCACAGAAACTGACTAAAAGGAATTGGCACATTTTTCAAACGCTGCAAGAAAAGAATTGTCATCCCCAAATCTGATATCCAGTGCAAATATGGTTTAGAAATAAATGATGGGAAAATCAGAGCATTCTAAGATGAAGGAAAAGCTTCTGCACAGCAAAGGAAACCGTAAACAAGATGAAAAGACAACCCTCAGAATGGGAGAAAATATTTGCAAACGAAGCAACCGACAAGAGATTAACCTCCAAAATATACAAACAGCTCAGCAACTCAATAGCAAAAAAACAAACAACCCAATCAAGAAATGGACAGAAGATCTAAATAGACATTTCACCAAGGAAGACAGACAGATGGCCAAAAGGAACATGAAAAGATGCTCAACATCACTAATTATTGGAGAAATGCAAATCAAAACTACAATGAAGTATCATGTCACACCGGTCAGAATGGCCATCATCAAAAAATCTACAAACAATAAATGCTGGAGAGGGTGTGGAGAAAAAGGAACCCTCTTACACTGTTGGTGGGAATGTAAATTGGTACAGTCACTATGGAGAACAGTATGGAGGTTCCTTAAAAAACTAAAAATAGATTTACCATATGATCCAGCAATCCCACTCCTGGGCATATGTCCCGAGAAAACCACAATTCAAAAAGACACATGCGCCCCAGTGTTCACTGCAGCACTATTTACAATAGCCAAGACATGGAAACAACCTAAATGTCCACTGACAGAAGAATGGATAAAGAAGATGTGGTATATATATATATATATATATATATATATATATATATATATATACACACACACACACACACAGTGGAATACTGCTCAGCCATAAAAAGGGATGAAATAATGCCATTTGTAGCAACATGGGTGGACCTGGAGAGTATCACACTAAGTTAAGTCAGACAAAGAAAAACAAATATATGATATCGCTTATATGTGGAATCTAAAAAAAAAAAAAAAAAGATACAAATGAACTTATTTACAAAACAGAAACAGACTCACTGACTTAGAAATCAAACTTATGGTTACCAAAGGGGAAAGGTTGGGGCAATAAATTGGGAGTTTGGGATTAGCATATACCTACTACTACATATAAAATAAATAAACAATAAGGACCTACTGTATAGTATAGGGAACTCTGCTCAATATTCTGTAATAACCTAAATGGGAAAAGAATTTTAAAAGGAATAGATACATGTATACCTAGAACTGAATCACTATGCTGTAGACGTGAAAATAACACAACACTGTTAATCAACTATACTCCAACATAAAATAAAAATTAAATTAAAAAAAATAAAAAAGAAAAGCAAGACAGCTTGTCACCAGACTGCCTAAGGGAAGTTCTCCAAACAGGAGAGACGGAAGAAGGAGGCTCGGAACATCGGCAAGGAAGAGCACGGTGGGCTCAAACACGGGTGAGCAGACAGACTTCCCTGCTCATCTTGAGGTCGTGTGTGACAGCTGAAGCAAAAACAGTAACACTGTCCAGTGTTAGATTTGTCCTCAAGAAAACCTACTTTACCAGAGCCTAACCTACTGGAGTTTTATCGGAGTCTAATCAGACTAGGGGAAGGGAAATGACACCCAACTCCAGTGAACTCTATGCTCCTGCCCCACCTCAGGGGCAGAAGACCCGAGAGGCACCTGTGAAGTTCACAGGCCAGGGACACGCGTGCCCTGGAAGACTGAGACTTGATCACACAGCCACAGAGCACTCCCCTCCACACACCTGCCACCACAGCACTAAAGGCCTGTTTGCAGCAGCTCCAGTGCACAGTACGGCAGGTCCAGGTAGCAAGAAAGAATGACAAGGCACACCAAAAGGCAAAACACAGTTTGAAAAGCCAGAGCAAGCAACAGAATCAGACCCAAATACGGTAGGAATGTTGGAATAATCAGACTGGGAATTTAAAACAACTATGATTAACATGCCAAGAGCTCTAATGGAGAAAGGAGACAACATAAAAGAATAGATGGATAAAATAGGCAGAGAGATGAAATTCTGAGAAAGAACCAAAAGGAACACTAGAGATGAAAACCACTGAGAATGGAGAACAGCTTTGCTGGGCTCATTAGTGGAATCTACGCGGCTCCAGAAACAACCTCTGAGCTTGACGATACCTTCTGCAGAAACTTCAGAAACTAAAAAGCAAAGAGAGGGACTTCCCTGGTGGCGCAGTGGTTAAGAATCCGCCTGCCAATGCAGGGGACACAGGTTCGAGCCCTGGTCCGGGAAGATCCCACATGCCATGGAGCAACTAAGCCCGTGCGCCACAACTACCAAGCCTGCGCTCTAGAGCCCGCGAGCCACAACTACTGAGCCCGTGTGCCACAACTACAGAAGCCCACGCGCCCAGAGCCTGTGCTCCGCAACGAGAGAAGCCACGGCAATGAGAAGCACTCACACCGCAACGAAGAGTAGACACCGCTCGCCGCAATTAGAGAAAGCCCGCACGCAGCAACGAAGACCCAACGCAGCCACCCCTGCCAAAAAAAAAAAAAGCAAAGAGAAAAAAAAAAAGACTGAAAAAATGGAACAGAATATACAAAAATTATGGGACAACTACAAAAGGTGTGACATACGGGTAATGGGAATACCAGAAGGGAAAGAGAAAAAGAAACAGAAGAAATACTTGAAGCAATAATGACTGAGAACCTCCCTCAAATTAACGTCAGAAACAAAAACACAGAACCAGGAAGCTCAGAGAACACCAAGTAGGATAAGTACCAAAAGAAAAAAGAAAACAAAACACTACACCAAAGTGTATCATAAACTACAGAAAATAAAAGCTAGGGACTTCCCTGGTGGTGCAGTGGTTAAGACTCTGCACTTCCACCGCAGGGGGCACAGGTTCAATCCCTGGTGGGGGAAGTAAGATCCCACATGTTGCGCAGCTGGAAAAAAAGAAAGAAAAGAAAAGCTAATGAAAAGAATCCTAATAGAAGCCAGAGGAAAAAACAGCTCACCTATAGCAGAGCAAAGATAAGAATTACATCCAGGTTCTCTTCAAAAACCACATAAGTACAAAGAGAGCAGAAGGAAATATTTAAAGTGTTGAGGGAAAAAACCTGCCAACTCAGAATTCTATATACCGCAAAATCATCCACCAGAAATGAAGTGGAAATAAAGATTTTCTCAGATCAACAAAAACTGAAGGAATTTGTTACCAGTAGACCTGTCTTGCAAGAAATACCAACAAAAATTCTTTAGAGAGAAGGAAATTATATATCTTGGGAAACCTGGATGTACACAAAGTAAGAGCATTAGGGAAGGAAGAAGTGCAAGTAAAATAAAAACACTTATTTTTCTTATTCTTAATTGGTCTAACAGATAACAGTTTGTTGAAAATAATAGCAATGTATTCGATTATGTATGCATGTGTGTTTATATGTGCATGTGCGTATAACATATATACACACGTGTGTGTGCTTATGTATAGGAGTAATGAATGACAGCAATGATACAAAGGAATAAAACACAGAAGGAAAGAATTAGGAATATTTTGTTCTAATAAGGTACTCAACCACTAAAAAAAGTAAAAAAAAGTAGTACAATTGACATGCTAAGAAAGGATGGAAAGTAGACTATCGTATGTCCAGTTAAAGCCACAAAAGAAAGGAAAAGAGTAGAAGAACAAAACAAAGAACAATGTCAACAAATAGAAAACTGGCAACTAAGGTAAATATTAACCAAACAGTATCAATAATCACTCTAAATAACAACAGTCAAAACACACCAATTACAAGAGACTGTAATAGAAGATCCCTATACACTGTCTACAAGAAACCCACTTTAAATCTAAAGACACATACAAATTAAAAGTATTCAATAAATGGATAAAGAAAGATATACCATGCTGACAGTAATCACAAGAAAGCTGGAACAGCTTTGAAATCTTAATTTCAGACAAAACAGGCTTCAGAGCAGGGAACGTTACCAGGGAAAGGAGGGGCATCACATAGTGATGAACGGGTCAATTCACTTTGGGTACGGTGATCACTTTTTAGATACACCACCAAAGGGCACGATCTGTGAAAAATAATTGATAAGCTGGATTTCATTAAAATTAAAAACTCTTGCTCTGTGAAAGGCACTGTCAAGAGAATGTGAAGACAAGCCACAGAGAAACACCTAGGCTAGGAGGTACACCCTAGGAGAAAATACCTGCAAAAGACACATCTGATACAAGACTGTTATCCAAATATACAAAGAATTCTAAAAACTCAGCAAGAAGAGAACACACAACCCAATTAAAAAGTGCACAAAGGACCTGGACACCTCACCAAAGAAGACATACAGACGTCAGGCAAACAGAAGACGCTCCACATCGTACGTCATCAGGGAGATGCAAATTAAAACCACCGCGAGATACCGCTACACACTATTAGAAGGGCCCAAACCCAGAACACAAACAACACTGAATGCTGGAGCGATGTGGAGCAACAGGAACCCTCATCACTGCCGGTGGGAACGCAGAATAGCACAGCCACTTTGGAAGACAGTTTGTAGTTTCTTAAAAAAAAAAAAAAAAAAAAAAAAAAAAGCACATTCTTACCATACTATCCAATAATCATGCTCCTTGATATTTACCCAAAGGAGGTGAAAACTTATATCCACACAAAAACCTGCACGTGGATGTGATAGCAACTTTATTCATAATTGCCAAAACTTGGAAGCAACCAACATATCTGTCAGTAGGTGATGGATAGATAAACTGTGGTCTATCCAGGCGATGGAATATTATTCAGGGCTAAAAAGAAAAGGGTTATCAAACCATGAAAAGACAGGGAGGAACCTTAAATACATATGACTGAAAGAAGGTGTTACCAGCTTCTTTACCATAGGTGAAAGAAGCCAATGTGAAAAAGGTACATACTGTATGATTCCAGCTCTATGACATTCTGGAAAAGGCAAAACTCTGCAGACAGTAAATGGACCGGTAGTTTCCAGGAGTCAGGGGTTGCGGGGAGGGCAAGAATAGGCACAACACAGAAGATTTTTAGGGCAAACGATTTTTTGTATCAAATTATTCTGTGTGATACCACAATGACGGTTACATGCCCTGATACACCTGTCAAAACCCACAGAACGTACAACACCGAGAGTGACCCTGATGTGAAGCTCACACTGTGGGTGACGAGGACGTGCACGTGCAGGTCCATCGACTGTGACAAAGGTCCCATCTGGTGGGACGCTGGTAGTGGGGAGGCTGTGCACGTGTGGGGCAGGGGTTTACGGGAACTCTCTGTGCTCCATTTCGCTGTGAACCTACATTCACTCTAAAAAATAAAGTCTATATATTAAAAAAGCAACATAAGAAACCTTCACGGTGATGAAACTGTTCCGTTACCTTGACTATAGATAGCCATGTCGGTATCATGGTTGTGGTACTGCAACTAGTTTTGGAGTATGTAACCTTTGGGGGAATGGAATCAAGTGATCGCTCTATTATTTCTTATGACTGCAAGTGAATCTACAACTATCTCAAAATAAAAAGCTTAATTTTAAAAAAAGTACTTGCAATTTGACAACTGTCACAACTAAAATGTTAAAAGCCCATCAGTAACCGTCGAGCAAACGAATGGCAGAGTGGCAAGAACGGAGAGTGGCTGCGTTTCACTGGGAAGTGGGCGCAGGCCGGCAGTGCACACAGAGTGGTGCTGAGAGGAGGCCGGAAGGCAGGAACAGAGCACAAAGTATCTGAAGAAAGACGAGCAGGCTCTTCTGGAGGGAAGGCAAAACAAAGTTTCGCTCAGTTCTGTGAGTCTAGCCTTCTGCGGCTGAAAGCAAGCATTCGGCCGACCTTTCTCAGAAACCATCACACGAACAGCAAAGTCAGCAGTGACGTTAACAGACCAGATGATTTATACAACTTTGGTGAGACGCACGGTTAAGGTCAACTGTGTGTATGTGCGTGCCCGTGTGCGCACACACACATGCACACGTACTCGCTCGCGTGCGCCGTGAAGGCAAAATATTTAGGATATCCTCAGGAAAGACATTTTCCCTAAACCTCAACCACCCCACTACTTACCCACCAGCCCTGCACTTAGCAGTTTAGCGGTGCGCTTCCTGAGCTCCACAGGACCAAGAGTAAGCTGCCCAAGCGCTAATCTGTTTTTCTCCATGTTTAACCAAATGAAAGCTGTAACAGCATTTATCAATACTAACTGGGGAAGAAACATTTTACAAACCTACTACAACTCATAGCACAACTGGTTATATACACACATCATACTTGGATTAAATAACCCTTACATAAGCTGGTAACACCTACCCTTCATTTTATAAGATGCTGGAATAATTTTCCCTCTTTGATTAGGTTATCCTAATAATCACTGTTCCATTTAGCTAGTGTGTGTTTACTGGCATAAACACAAAAAACCAATTTCTGTTACCTTCAGAACAATATGAAAAACTATGAAATAAATAATGAGGCGGGGGGGGGGCAGTTGGCTTCAACAATAACCTAACACAGTGAAACTCCTTATTACACAATTCTGAAACTCAAAAACAATGTTACACCCTGAATCCGATCTACAGCATTGAGAAATAGGATAGTAAAAGCTGAAAGAAGAGAAAGTGGTGAACAAAACAAGGGAGGCAAGGAAAAGTCCCGAAACAGAACAGGACACGTGGGGAAAGCTGTGAAAGAGTAAGATCAAGAGCAACAGGGTTTTACTTGCAGATAGACTCCCATTCACCAATTACCTGTGTTCCAGCATCGAGCTGCCTTAGAGACCAATATATAAACTTTACAAAAGGCTCGTGAAGCTTGGCATTCACAAAAGGCATCCACTGTAGCTGCTCTGTCATCACAGGCAAAAGCTAGAGATAAAATGATGGAAAATACAAACACACACTATTTTTAGATGTCTGAAATCAATTATCACAATTTTCCAAAAATTATCTTTTTCCAAAAGAAAAAAAAGAGTTCTCTAACAAAAAATCTTCACTTTAAAACCATATGTAATACAATAAGGAAATATGTATTTGAAACATTACATACGTATTCCCTTGACCCAGCAATGGCACATCTAGGATTTTAAGATTAACCTATAAAAACACACGCTGAATCTTAAATGGTTAAATAAACTTATGGTGCATATACAACCATTAAAAATGATAATGGCATCTATATTTATTGCCATGGCATATCCTGAGGTTATAAAAGCAGGTTACAAAAAGTGTAATAAGATTCCACCTATATAAAATATGTCTGTATGAATTTATATTGAAAAAGAGATAAAAAAAGATGTTTTTAAAAAATATTAACAGTGAGATTTCAGTAACTGGAGTGATATTTACTTTCCTCTTTATATGTCTGTTTTTCATAAATATCTTAACTAATGTCAACTTATAAAAATAATGCAAATTTTTTAAAAAGGTATTTATGAACGCTGCTTCAACAGTATGTCATTTTGCTGAAAGATTAAGACCACAGTGATACATTCTAAACCTTTGATGAAATAATCCCACTTCTGTTATACTAGCCTAAGAAAATCACCTAAAATAAACCCCTGCAAAAGCACATGCACAGGGCTTCCCTGGTGGCGCAGTGGTTGAGAATCTGCCTGCCAATGCAGGGGACGCGGGTTCGAGCCCTGGTCTGGGAAGATCCCACATGCCGCGGAGCAACTCGGCCCGTGAGCCACAATTATTGAGCCTGCGCGTCTGGAGCCTGTGCTCGGCAACGAGAGGCCGCGATAGTGAGAGGCCCGCCCACCGCAATGAAGAGTGGCCCCCGCTTGCCACAACTAGAGAAAGCCCTCGCACAGAAACGAAGACCCAACACAGCCATACGTACATACATACATACATAAATAAAAAGAATGTAAGCAGACAAGAATATCATTAAAAAAAAAAAAAAGCACATGCACAAAGACATTTATTATTACATTGTTTCTAAAACATGGAAGTAACTTAATTGCCTAGCAAAGGCTAGGTCAAGTAGATAGCTAGTTACTCAGTAGACTAAAGATTATGAACAGAAAAATATTAATGATAAAAATTAAGTAAAAATAATAAAAGCTAGGATATAAAACCATATGTAATTGGACCCCAGATGCGATAAATAAGGTATAAAGATAAACCTCTGAGTCTGAAAGGACATATATGATCTATGCCCTCCTCTGGAAACAGCCCCCCTGTCTTCTGTGTCACTAACTTCTCCTGCAACACCCAGCTCTCCTCTGCTTCTCGGGCCACTACCATTCTCTCCTGCTGGCTGGTCCTCACTCACCTGACCATTAAATACCGGAGTTTCTCGACTCAGCGCTAGCCAGTCCGGACTCACAACTCCCACATCCACACGCTCAGCTTGGGCCTCTCCGCAGAGCCCCAGCCCCCGGAGCCACACCTACACCCACACCCACACACGCACACGCGCTCTGGTGTCTGCAACTCAACTCGTCTAAAACTAACTTACCAACAGTGGAGGCTCAAACCCAGATCTCGTGTAGTATTTCCTACTCGCAGTGAACGCGACCAACGTTCATCCCGGTGCAAAGTCAGGAGCCTGGGCGCCAACCCTGAGAGCCCATCTTTTATACGGGATCCATCACCAAGTCTCGTCAATCTTCCCCCCTAAACATTCTCTAGACGGCCCATTTCCAGCTCACGGCCACACTGTCCTTTCCCTGAACCACCTGCGTTTCCTAACTGTCCTCCAGACCTGCTCTTGCATCTCTTTGACCCTCCTGCCGCATCACAGCAGACACGACCCTTTCAAAGCATAAATCTGACGCTATTTTCTCCTGAAAGCTCTTCATTAATTTCCTCCTAGTCTTAGTTATTTTCTAGAATGAAATTTCAAGCAAAACAAAACTTACAGACACCCGAAATTGGGTACTTTTGTGGATGAACAGAATTTGATAACCACCTACTCTGTTAAGGTCATAATCACAGGAACATGTTGCATTCTTAATCCCCCCACCCTTAAATTACAGTATTTAAAACTGGTAAGGAAGGAAAGTGTTTCATTGCAGAGAGAAATCTTTCAGCTGGGACCACACACAGGCATACAAGATAAGGTACACAGAACTACGTATAAAGTGCTTCTGTCACAAACAAGGTACATAACACAAGGAAAGCACGCATGAAAATTACAAGTGTGAGATATTCAGTAAGTTCACTAGGTTACCAGCATGAAGCTGGGGAGGGGAGGCGAGGGGAGTGGGGAGGAAGCGGAGTGTCCCAGGCCTAAGGGCCTAGGGAACGCCAAGACCAAGAGCACCTCGTGTCGGCCTGGTGTCTTTCCTGTCTTTCACGGTGGTGGTGGTGAATTTTCTGGTAATCGTTTTAGTGAGATATAATTCACACACCATACGAGTCACCCATGTAAAGTGTACAATTCAGTGATTTTTAGTACATTCAGCGAGTTGTGAAACCATCGTGAGAATCCGTTTGAGAACATTCCCATCACCCTCCCCCCCAAGACCCTAACCATTAGCAGGCACCTCAGCATCCAGTCCTCACAACCACTCGGCTACTTGCTCTACACTGATTTACACGGTTCCAGGATTTTCCTATAAATGGGATCACACAACATGTGGTCTTTTGTGACTTGCTTCTTTCACTTACAGTATTTTCAGAATTCACTCACGTTGTAGTATGCAAGGATACATCATCCCCTTTTACCACCAAATAATATTCCACAGTCTACATACACCATTTTATTGAGCCATCTGTCAGCTGATGGGCATCTGGGTTGTCTCCACGTGTTGGCTATCGTGCGTCATGTTGCCATGAACATTCACATATGAATCTATGTGCGCACACGCCTGCATTTCTCTTGAGTACACACCTCAGAGTGGAACTGCTGACTCGTATGGTAAATCCACGTTTAATCTTCTCAGGAACTGCCAGGCCATTTTCCAAAGTTCCTACTACACCTTTTTACGTTTTCACCAGCAGCGCATGAGAGTTCCGATTTCTTCACATCTTGGTCAATGCTTAAGATTATCTGGCTTTTTGATTTTAGCCATCCCAGTGGGTGTGAAGTGACAAAACAAAGTGACTCTGATTTGCATTCCCCAAATTACTAACGTTGCTGAGCATCGTTTGACGTGCTTATCGACCATTTGGGTGAGTGTTAGAGAACCGTCTATTCAGATGCACTGAGCATTTTCAATTAGGCTGTCTTTAATTACTAAGTTGTAAGGTCTTTTTGTTTAAATACTCGAGATGGAAGTCCCTTATCAGATCTGATTTGAAAAATATTTTTTCCATTCATTGGGTTGCCTTTCACTCTCATGATAGTATACTTTGAAGCATAAAAGTTTAAAAAAATGTTTTGACTCAAACTTCACTTTTTAATTAGTTAGAATTTTCTCTATAGTGAAGGTCTGTCTTCTGTTTTGGTCTCAATATCTGCTTTTATCAAGGCACTGCCAGGTGAGCAAAGGATGGAAAGTAGGCATTTTGAGACATGCCAGAGCACTCTATTCTCCCTAACAAAGGAAAGTGTTTAACCAAGCAGGATACAAGCCAAAAAACCCTACACCTAGGAATATCACATTCAAATTTCAGAAAATCAAAGAGAAAGAAAAATCTTGGGAAAATACCGGACCATACAGAGGTGCAAGAATAAGCATTACACTGGACGACTCCTCAGAAACCACACGAGGAAGAGGAGAAGGGAGTGAGACATTCGAAGTGATGAGAGAAAAACCACCAACACAGAATTCTGTATTCAGTAAAGTCATCCTTCAAAAGGAGAAATAAAGACTTTTTCACCAAACAATAATTCAGGGAACTTCTCACCATTAAACCCACCATTCAAGAATGTTGAGAAGTTTCCTGGTGGCCTACGGGTTAGGATTCCAGGCTCCCACTGCTGTGGTCCGGGTTCAACCCCTGGTTGGGGAACTAAGATCCTGCAAGCTGTACAGCGCCACCAAAAAAAAATATACACACACACACAAAATCAAAAAAAAAAGAATGTTGAAACATATTCTTCAGAGCAAAGTAAAACGATACAGGTCAGAAACTGGGATCTACATAAAGAGCATTAGAGGAGAAATAAATGAAAGTAAAATAAAATCTTTTATTTTTCTTAGTCTTAATTGATCTAACAGACAACAGTTTGTTCAAAATAATAAGGGCAATGAGGTGTTCAGTGATTATATACCTTATGGCTCAGTGACGTGAATGACAACAAAGTGCAGGAACTGGGAATACAGCTGACCCTTGACCTGTGCAGGTCCACTTAACACATGGACTTTTATCAATGAATATATAGTTGGCCCTCTGTATTCGTGGGTTTCACATCCATGGGTTCAAGTTTCCATCTGTGGTTGGTTGAATCCAAGGATTCGAAACTGGAAGATACACAGGGCCATTTTATAGAAGGAGCCTGAGCACCTGCAGATTCTGGCATACCCGGGCTCCCAGACCCAACTCCCCCGATACGGGTGTTACAAGGTGTTACAAGATGTCTGCACTACCCTTGAAGTTACAGTCAAGGGTTATTTGATAGTGGACTTGGATTAGTTGTAAACACAACTATCACAAACTCAAGAGCAATTGCTAAAAAAAGGAAAAAAAAGAAGTATAATTGACGTGCTAAAAGGGGAGAAAAAAATGGTGAACAAAATTAAAACCAGAAAAGGCAGAAAGAGTGGAAAACAAAGAGAAACAAGTAACAAGGACAATGAATAGAAAACAGTAACACATAGGGTACATACTAATCCAACTGTATCAATAATCACTTTAATGTCAATGTCCTAAATATACCAGTTAAAAGACAGGGACTGCCAGAATGAATACTAAAATGATAATACTTCTCCTTCTATTCTTTCTAGTTCTATTTCTTCTATATTCATTTCTTTTTTTTTTAAATTTTTTTTTTTAATTTTATTTATTTATTTATTTATGGCTGCGTTGGGTCTTCGTTTCTGTGCGAGGGCCTTCTCCAGTTGCGGCGAGCGGGGGCCACTCTTCATCGCGGTGCGCGGGCCTCTCACTATCACGGCCTCTCTTGTTGCGGAGCACAGGCTCCAGACGCGCAGGCTCAGTAATCGTGGCTCACGGGCCTAGTCGCTCTGTGGCATGTGGGATCTTCCCAGACCAGGGCTCGAACCCGCGTCCCCCGCATAGGCAGGCAGATTCTCAACCACTGCGCCACCAGGGAAGCCCTATATTCATTTCTTTATCCTGTATTTCTACGTCTCCTATTCCTGGTTTGTTGAGTGTTTTTATCATGAGAAGGTGCTGAATCTTGTCAAATGCTGAACATGTGGTTTTTGTTCTTCATTCTGTTAATGTGGTGAATTACAATGATTTTTTCCATATGTTGAAACATCCTTGCATTCCAGGAATAAATCCCACTTGATCATGATGTATAACCTTTTCAATGTGCTGTTGAATTTGGTTTGATAGTGCTTCATTGAGGATTTTTACATGAATCTTCATGAGAAATGCTGGCCTGCAATTCTATTTTCTTGTATCTGTGTCTGGCTGTGGTATCAGGGTAATGATGGCCGTACAGAATGAGTTTGGAAGTGCTCTTCAACTTTCTGCAAGAGTCTGAGGACGACTGGGGTGAGAACTTCTTTAAATGTTTGGTAGAATACTCCAGTGAAGCCATTTGGTAGAATACTTCAGTGAAGCCATTTGGTCCCAGGCTTTTGTTTGTTGGCAAGCTTTTCGACTACTGATTCAATCTCCTTACTACTTGTAAGTCTGTTGAAATTTTCTATTTCTTCATGATTCAGCCTTGGTAGGTTGTGTGTTTCTAAGAATTTATTCTTTTCTTCTAGGTTATCTAATTTGTTGGCATACAATTTTTCATAATATTCTCTTATAATCCTTTTCATTTCTGTGGCATCTGTTGTAATGCTTCTTTCATTTCTTTCTCTTTTTTTTTTTTTGGCCACACTGCGCAGATTTCGGGATCTTAGTTCCCTGACTAGGGATCGAACCCAGGCCCCCTGCAGTGGAAGTGCAGAGTCCTAAACCCTGGACCACCAGGGAAGTCCCACCTCCTTCATTTCTGATTTTAGTTGTGTCTTTGAGTCTTCTCTCTTTTTTTCCTTAATTTAGCTGGAGGTTTGTACATTTTTTAAAACTTCAAAGAACCAACTCTTAGTTTCATTAATTTTTTTCTATTGTTTTTCTATGGTCTGTTTTATTTACCTTTAATCTTTATTATTTCCTTCCCCCTGCTAACGCTGGGTTTAGTTTATTCTTTTTCTGGTTCTTGGGGTATGATATTAGGTTGCTTTCTTCTTTCTAATGTAAGCAGTAGATACAAATTTCCCTCTTAGCATTCATTGCTTTGACTGCACCCCTTAAGCTTTGGTACATGTTTTTATTTTCATGTTTCAGGCATTTTCTAATTTCCCTTTTTAATTTATTCTTTGACCTCCTGGTTCTTCAAGAGTATGCTGTTTATTTTTCATATATTTGTAGATTTTCCCATTTTCCTTCTGCTACTGAATTCTAGTTTCATCCCACTGGGATCAGAAAAGATATATAAGGTCAGTCTTTTAAAATTTGCTAAGAGCTGTTTTGTGGCCTTATGTATAGTCTATCCCAAAGAATATTCCATGTGCCCTTGAGAAAAATGTATATTCTGCCACTGCTGGGTGAAATGTTCTGTACATGTCTGTTAGGTCTAACTAGTCTACAATGTTATTCAAGTCCTCTGCTTCATTTATGATCTTCTGTCAGATGTTCTTCTATCCATTATGGGGTACTGAAGTCTCCTAATACCAACCCCATGTGTTGCTATTTATTTCTCCCTCTAAGTCTGTCAATGTTTGCTTTATATATTCAGGAACACTAATGTTTTAGGCATAAATATCATTGTTATACTTTCTTGGTGAATTGTTTCTTTTATCATACTAAAATGTCCTTGTCTCTTATAAGTTTTTGATTTAAGGTTTGTCTATTTTGTCTGAACCACCCGGCTCTCTTGTGGTTACTGTTTGCATTGATTATCTTTTTCTACACTTTTCACTTTCAGCCTATGTGTGTCCTTAGATCTACACAGAGCCTCTTATAGACAGCAAATAGTTCAAAGCTGGGTTTTTCCCATCTATTCAGCCAGTCTTATGCCTTTTGACCTGGGAGTTTAATCTGTTTACATTTAAAGTGATTACTAGTAGGGAACGACTTGCTATTGCCATTTTGTTAACCGTGTTCTGTTTGCCTTACAGCTTTTTGTTCCCTTCTTCTTGTACCGCCCTCCTTCATGTTTCACCGATTTTTTTGTAGTGATATGCTCTCATTTGCTTCTCATTTCCTTTTGTGTAAAGTTAAAACAATTTTTTAAAGTGATATAAACTAAACTTCAGTTATATACCAAAACACTACTTTTCTACAGCTCCTCCACCCCACTTATATTATTGATGTGACAAATTACATCTTTATATGATGCATAACCCATTAACATAGATTTACAGGTTTTTTTTATACTTTTGTCTTTTAAACTCCATGCAAGAATTAAAAGTGGATTTATGCACCAAACTTACAGGTTACTATATGTGTCCATGTATTTCCCTTTACCGTAAACTCTATAATATAGCTTCATGTGGCTATTTAGTGTGCTTTCATTTCAAATGGAAGGACTCCCCTTAGCATTTCTTACAGGGCAGGTCTATTACTAATGAACTCCCTGAACTTTTGTTTATCTGAAAAGTCTTAATTTCCCCATCATTTCCGAAGGACAATTTTGCCAGATAATTGTATTCTTGGTTGGTGGGTTTTTTTCTTTCAGTACCTTGTATATACCACCCACTGCCTTCAGGCCTGCAAAGTTTCTCCTAAGAAATCCACTGATAGAGCCATATCTCATTTTATTGTGCCTTGCTATATTGCACTTTGCAGATATTGCAGTTTTTACAAATTGAAGGTTTGTGACAATCCTGCATTGAGCACGT
Organism: Balaenoptera ricei; assembly: GCF_028023285.1. Classification (NCBI taxonomy): domain Eukaryota; kingdom Metazoa; phylum Chordata; class Mammalia; order Artiodactyla; family Balaenopteridae; genus Balaenoptera; species Balaenoptera ricei. Next base: position 1,230,276 of record NC_082651.1, read on the forward strand.
ATATTGGCACCATTTTCCCAGCAGCATTTGTTCACTTCCTCTGTGTCACATTTTGGAATTTTCACAATATTTCAAACCCTCCACAAGCAAAAAGATTACAACTTGCAAGCATTTTGAAAGGTATGTACAATTTTTTTCTAGACATAAAACTACTGCACACTTAATAGACTACAGTACAGTGTAAACATAACTTTTATATGCACTGGGAAACCAAAAAATTCATCTGACTCGCTTTATTGCAGTGGTCTGGAACCAAACCCACAGTTATCTCCCAGGCGTGCTGTATTTTTACAAAAGCTCACTTGAATATGAAAAGTCACTTTTCTCTTGCTGATTACAAGAGTCTGTCTTTGACTTTCAACAGTTTAATTATAATGTGCCCGAGAGTGGGTTTTTTGGGGTTTATCCTAGTTGGAGTTTGTTAAGCTTCTTAAATTGTATGTCCATTTATTTCCTCAGACTTGGGAAGTTCTTGGCCATTTTTTATTCAAATAATCTTCAAAACAAATCTCTGCCCCTTCCTCTCTCTTCTCTTTCTGGGTCTCCCACGGTGTATATGTTGGTCCACTTCGTCCACCTGCTGGGCTTCTGCAAGTCCCTCAGGTTTTCTTCAGTTTTCCCCATTCTCTCTCTTTTTTTGCTCCTCTGACTTAATGACTTCAAATAACCTGTCTTCATCTTTGCTGATTCTTTCTTCTGCCTGATCAAGTCTGCTGTTGAGCCTCTCTAATGAATTTTTTCAGTTCAAATTATTATATTCTTCAGCTCCCAAATTCATTTGGTTCCTTCTTATAATTTCTACTTTTTGATATTTTCAGTTTGCTCACACTTCATTTTCCTAATTTTGCTTAGTCGTCTATTTGTGTTCTCTTTTAGCTCACAGAACATCTTTAAGAGAGTTTTAAAGGTTTTTTTTGTCTGGAAGTTCAGAGAGCTGTGTTTTCTTATGGTCGGTTTCTGGAGCTCTGTTTCATTCCTTTGCTAGAGCCATACGTCCCTTTTTCCTTGAATGCCTTGTGACTTTTTTTTGTTTTAATTTTGGCATCTGGAAAACACCACAACCCCTCCCAGTCTTAACGAGTGGCTTCATGGAGGGGAAGACCTTCACCAACCAGCCCACCAATCAGCTTGTGGTTCTGGGACCTCTCAAAACTTTTCTAGGGATGTGTCTTCTCTGGGCTTGTGTGTGTGCTTTAACTACAACTTGAAGCTGCGGATTACACTCCAGGTTGTACTGAATTACTCCTTTTGCAATTTCTTTGAAAATATTCCACCTACCTATTTCTGAGTCCCACAAGAAAAGCAGTCTTATTAAGGCATACCATACTCAGTTTGATCATCTACTTAAATGTACCATACTTAGTCCCCAATGGCTTTTTGTGTTTTAAAATATTAAATCGATCTGCAAATGATAATGGGTCATGACTGTGATAAAATATACAACAAAGTGTGTTAGACGTTCCCAGAGGCAACTAGTAGAGCCATTATTTTGCAGAAGTATTTTCACAGCTATACTAGTATTCTTAAAATAAATATAGGGGTCATCAAAGTGATTCAATACATGCTGTCACAAAAAAGGCTTCATTATTTTAAAATCACAAATTGTACATACTCCTAAAAAGATCTGAATAGTTGCTTCTCTGTTGGCCACAAGTATATTCAGTTAAGTAATTCATTAGTTTGGCACTATTTATCCTTCTCTTATTCTATTAAGAAGGCTATTAATAAGTTTTAACATTATTCTACCTTTACTAATATACCAGGGACCATATACTAAAAATATTTTAGTTAAAGATCTAGGCTCAACAAAAACTGTAAATCCAGAATAAGTTAATAAATAACGATCCTCACTTAAGGATGATGACAAGAATCCCATGCCAAATATGTGCTCAACATTCTCCTCTTATGCCATTAACCTGATGTAAAAACAGAATATTACATGACCCGTATTCCATCTGCTAAAATGATCGACTGTTAGCCTTAATATCCTAGGACTGCCCTATTGCCTCTAGCTCTAACAGATGATATTTCTATACAGAACTTTAATACTGGAGGCCTTCCTCATTAGCAGCTACTTCTAAAATGTGGTTAGATATAGACAGAATAGTTGATGCAGATGCTAAAAGAGACAAATTCTAAACGAAGATGTATTTGTTTCCCATTCCTGCCATAACAAATTACCACAATCTTACTGGTTTAAAGAACACAAATCTATTATCTCACAATTCTGTAGGTCAGAAGTCTGACTGAGTCTCAACCAGGTAAAATCAAGGTGTGAGCAGAGCTGAGTTCCTCCCTGGAGGCTGGGAAGGATCCCTGTTTTGCTCCTTTGGGTTGTGGTTGTAGGATGGAGGTCCTCGTTTCCTTGCTGGCTGTCGGCAGAAGGTGACTCCTAGCTTCTAGAAGCAGCTTGCATTCCTTGGTTAATGACCCTCCTCCTCATCTTCACAGCCAGCGAGGATGCGCTGAGTGTCTCACCTACTCTTCTGCCTCTTTTGTCTGGCCTGGAGTGCTCACGTGATTACTGGACCCACCCAGATCATCCTGATTAATCTCTACTTGAGGGTCAGCTGATTAGTAACCTTAATTTACTTTTGCCATGTAAATGTGACACATTGACAGGTTCCAGGGATTAGGTTATGAACATCTCCAGGGCCATTATCCTGCCTAGCACAAAAAGCATTTAGAAGAAACTTTTTAGGTAAGGATGAAAACTGGAAATAATTTCCTCAAATGAAATCCTGGCCTGTATTTAATAATTTGTTAAACCAAACAAACAACTTTAGATATCCACTCTTCAGAGTTTTAATGTATTTCTTGTAGAATGCAACCGTCAATCTCTAATGACAATTTATACTGACTGGAAATCCTGAGTATCAATATCCAAATTAATGTCTGTAATTTAAGAAAATGGTCATTTCTCTTTGTTAATGAGAAGTCCCTTGAAAATACTATTTAACCCTTCATGACAAAAGGCAAAATAAAATTATTTTAGTGGGATCTGAATCCTAAAATGATGTGTATCAGGAATTGTTCCTATCACTGATTATCTGCCTAACTCTAATACACAATTATTTTACCATTTTTGGAGTAGGTTTTCAATTTCTGGTCTGCCTTTAAAAAGAAATTCCCATCATGTTACAAAAAATATAAGTATGAATTAATTTGAATTAAGTCTGAAATGAATCTTTTTAGAACTGACTATTGGTATAATCAACTTTCTATCAAAAATACTTTCAATATTTTTTCTCTTGTAAAATGTACCACTTTTTCAATCTTCGTGTCTACTGAGTCATATATTTCAAATTAAAAAACAAACCTTCACACACTTCTGCTGAATATCATTTCTCTGAGAAGCAAATGTGGGTAGTGCCTTTTCACCATCCATTCCAGATTCTTCATGTTTCAATTTGCTAAGGTGATGATCCGAAATCCAGTCCATGAAGACAGTTAGAAGTTCATAAACTTGTCCATTAAGTGGTACCTATATGCCAAAAAACTAAATCAAGCACTTCTTTCAATTCACAGCCTCCTAAAACTTCAAAGGCAAGTTTTAAATTTGGTAAGTGATTATGGAATAATTTATCTAAAACACTAAAACATGTATTGGATGACAAAGCTTCTCCAAATGAAAGAAATTCCAAATCAAGTATCTCTAATTAATATTAGAAACATATTAAATGCTGGCTGACAGAAGGGGAGAAACCCACCATAACAAGGAAATTGAAAGAACTGCACCTTATAACCAAAAGAGAGAATTTTCATTAAAATTCTTTATCCAAGTTTGATAACCGAGAAGAGTAAAATTGGCCTTAACTCAAGAGCATGAACCACCATAACTAATAGATTTTAACAAATTTAAAGGTCTCAAAAGCTAAACAATTTCCACCATGAAACTTCAAATCTTCTTTTTCCCAAAAAAGTTGTTTTCCTTTACACCATAACATTCTATAAATAGGGTATGAAAAATTTTTCCTGGAAATCCTGTTCTCTGAGAGTCTACCAAAATGGGAGGAAAATAAGCACAAAGTGCCATAAAAAAATTATAAATTCAACTAAACTGATTTCCGTGTTCCTTCAAATCACTTTTAGTCAGTTTAATTCAACATTTATCACACATGTTCCTTAAACAGGAACTATGCTAGATTTAATTTTAGACAGAGAAATACAAAAGCAAATTAATAAAAAGGCAAAATTAAGCAGACAGCAATCCACAAAAACAGAATCAGATGAATGAAAACAAAGTTATACTATTCTGACCAAGAGTCACTTTTAACTTTCTCAATTTTCTTCACATAGGAACTTTTGATGAAAACTGCAATCATCTTGACTAACCTGAGTATAAATCTCCACTTTTTCCAATTTATTTTTTTTTTTAATTAAAAAAATTTTTTCACGGGACTTCCCTGGTGGTGCAGTGGTTGGGAATCTGCCTGCCAATGCAGGGGACATGGGTTCGAGCCCTGGTCCGGGAAGATCCCACATGCCGCGGAGCAACTAAGTCCGTGCGCCACAACTACTGAGCCTGTGCTCTAGAGCTCGTGAGCCACAGTTACTGAGCCCGAGTGCTGCAACTACTGAAGCCTGGGTGCCGAAAGCCCGTGCTCCGCAACAAGAGAAGCCACCGCAATGAGAAGCCTGCGCTCCGCAACGAAGAACAGCCCCCGCTCGCTGCAACTAGAGAAAGCCCGCGCGCAGCAACAAAGACCCAATGCAGCCAAAAATAAAATTAATTAATTTTAAAAAAATTATTTTTTTTCACAGCCAGCATCCATGACAGGAAAAAGGCGGGGGTGAGTTAAATACGACCTTTTCCAACCACTAAACCCTCTGCACACAGCCGGGGCCCGGTAGAGGCGAGGGCAGGCGGGGCGGCCACAGGCTGGGGCAGCCCCACTGGGAGCGCAACGTGGGGCCCAGGAGGGGTCCTTGCAGGTCAGAAGGGGGCCCTGGGCCTGGAGCCCCCGGGAGGGCCATGCGGCCAGTGCTGCCGCCCTTGCTGTGGCCGCCGTGCTCCTCCTGGACGAGACGCGGAGGCCGGGCCAGCGATGCTGTGGGCTTGGCTCCCTCCCCGCCCGACGTCGACAGCCCGCCCCGAGCTGACCTCCCACTGCAGGTGCCGGAGGGGACGCAGGCCGGGTCCTCTGTGCTCTCGGCAGCACGGCCCAGAGCCGCGGCACCTCCCTGCTGACACCCCGCAGCACCGCCAAGCGGGGAACCCGAGAGCTCGGCACAAGCAGCTCCCCCAGGCCTGGCCCTGCGGATGGACGAGGTCCCCGGCCTTCCGTCGAGGAGGTGCTGTGCGTGGACCCATGCGCAGGACTGGAGCGCGGCGGCTCCTGCTGGATCCGGCCCTGCCGCACCGCGCCGGCCCGTCACAGGCCGGACGGTGCCCATCCCGCCTCTGCTGCTGGGGCTCCCGTTGCCTTCCTGAAACAGGGCCATCCCCCCAGTTCACTCTATGAAAAACTAGAGCATTTATCAAAACCACTGAAGCCCAGTGAGGTATCACTACCCACCCACTGCAAAGGTCAAAATGAAAAAGACTGCAAACACCAAATGTTGGCAAAGTTGTCATACACACATTGCTAGCAGGAGTACGAATGGTACAACCACTTTGGAAAACTGGCAGTTGCCCCAAAAGTTAAACACACCTCTACCTTATGACCCAGAAATTCCAGTCTTGGCTATATTTCCAAGAGGAATGAAAACACATGTCCCCAAAAAGCCTTATACACGAATATTCTTAGCAGCTGAATGTTTTGTTTTGTTTCTGCAAACAAAAGCATATTTGAAATATTATAGCAATACTTTTCTACAAAGAAATTATCACAGTGAGTCCTTTCACACCAAGAAGAATGTTTGCTAAAGGGAAAAAAAAATAAGGAAGAGAAAAATGTCCTGGCTTTCCAATGGAGAAATCATATCATACCTTATAAGGTTTTGAAACTGGTACTTTTTCCTGTTTTAAACTTTTTGCTTCGTGAGCGGCATGGGGATTTCCTTTCAATCTCTGTATTGTCATAAACTCATACTTCCTCTGTGACAGTACATATCCATGAATTAAAAAAAAATTATATTAAAAGTGAGAAAGTCCAAAGGCAGTCATTTTAAATTTCACTTGTGTCTCAAGAAAAGAGCAGGTACCTTACCTGTAAATTATCTAAACGAGCTTGAACTCTTTTAGCCTGAACCTCCAACTTCCTGTTTTCTTCACTTACTTCATTTAACTAAAGTAGGAAAACATTAGATATATCAATAGAAACCTCAAGCCGATTTCCTACTAAAGTTTTCCCAGTGTACTATCTTATCTAGTCTGTGTTACCAAGCAACATAACACAACAGACAGAGGTAGCACCCATGATTAAAGATCACAGCTAAAACCACCATTTGGTCCTAAAACATTAAGAGTTTCTAAGAAAGTTTACTTCATTCTATGAAAAATGTGCAAGTCTCCTAACATCTTACACGTGTACATTTTAATAGGAAACGTCTTTTAGTAGAACTTTTTATTGAACTATAATGTATGTACAGAAAAGTGTACAAATCATTAAATATCACCATAATGAATTACTGGGATTGGAGTAAATGTATCTGTTAATTTAGGAAAACTGACATCTTTACCATATTGAGTCTTCTCATCCCTGAACATAACATAGCCTTCAACTTATTTCGATCCTCTTTAGCTGCTTTTAATAACATTTTGCACTCTTCACTATGCATGTTCTATACATGTATAATCTTTCTTTAGATTTATTCCTGGATAGCCATTGCTTTTTGATGCTACTACCCATAGTATCTTTCAATAAACATTCACTACTTGATTATTGTTGATATACAGAAATACACTTGGTATTTTATATACTGAACTTATACCCAAAGATTCTCCTAAATTTGCTTAATTCTAATAACTTGTCTGTATGCTCACTTGGATACTTACTACATCTGTGCATAATCATGTCATCGGAGGATAATTCTTATTTCTTCCTTCCCGACCCTGCCTTTCCTCTCCTCACTGCACTGACTGGGACTTCAGCACAAAGTTCAACAAAACTGTTAACAGTGAACACCTTTATCTTGTTCTGATCTCAAGGGAGAAGATTTCAATAACTTACATTAAGTGTGATTCAGAAGTTGGTTTTTTTTTTTTTTTTTTGTAGATACTCTATGAGAATTAAGTTCTCTTCTATTACTAGTTATTATCTTTGAGTTGGTGCTGAATTTTAAATCAAGGAATTATATGATTTTTCTCCTTTTATTAGATGATGTGTTAATTTTCAAATGATAAATGACCCTTGTATTCCTGGACTAAGTCCACTGAGTTGTATTATACTTTTTTTTTTTAATTAATTAATTAATTTATGGCTGTGTTGGGTCTTCGTTTCTGTGCGAGGGCTTTCTCTAGTTGTGGCAAGCGGGGGCCACTCTTCATCGCGGTGCGCGGGCCTCTCACTATTGTGGCTTCTCTTGTTGCGGAGCACAGGCTCCAGACGCGAAGGCTCAGTAATTGTGGTTCACGGGCCCAGTTGCTCCGCGGCATGTGGGAATCTTCCCAGACCAGGGCTCGAACCCGTGTCCCCTGCATTGGCAGGCAGATTCTCAACCACTGCGCCACCAGGGAAGCCCCTGTATTATACTTTTTGTGTACCTCTGGATTCAATTTGCTGATATTAAAAATTTTTGCATCTGTACTCATGGGAGACTGGCTTGCATTTTTTTTTTCTTGTAATGTTCTTGACAGGTTTAGTTTCAAGGTTATGCTGGCCTCATACAACAAGAAAGGGAGCATTTCTCTTTTTCTGTTTATGTAAATAAAGTACATGATATTTCCTCCTTAAAAGTTAGCCATTAGTCTTACTGCTCCTTCTTTGAAGGTAAGGTGTCTTATTTTTCTCTGATTTTATCTTTATCTAAAGTCTTTGTGTCTTAAAATAGCGTGCTTATATGGTTTTCCTCAGTATTTACCCTACTTAGGGTTAACAGAATTTCTTAGAATCTACAGGTTGGCATCTTTCACCAGCTTTGGATATCACCTCTTCACATATTATATTTTTGCCTTATTAACTACTTTTGGAACTCCCGTGTTAAACTTCTTCATTATGTCCCACATGCCTCTCTTGTGAATTTTCCAACCTTTCTCCACTCCTATCAATAGGTTCAAACTCATAATAATGCACACTTCCCGTCACCACACACTCATAAACACACGCAAGATTATCAAGGATTATATCCACCTAAGAGACACATATGGGCAACAATGCACCTATACTAGCAGTTAAAGAAACCCTTCTCAAAAAAGAGTGCTCGCCTGAGACTGTGATGGGAAAAAGCAGTCTCTCCAGGATAAGGAGGCTTCCAGACAACAGTGAGTCAAGGTGACACTCTAATTGCAGGAGGTTAGACCTGATTCAGAGAAGCCAGAGCGTCACATCAAGTGAGAAATGGGGGACCTAGTTATCACTGCCAAGGGGAAAGGTTGTAACAAGTAGTGAAGAACACACAGCTAGCCAAGGGATTCCAGGAGCCCAGTTCTATCCCAGAGTACGAGCTCACCAACATGTGGGAATCCAAGAAGCTCCCCAGCCCAAGGCCTTAACCACTGAAGTGACGAGCTTTACCCGCTTCTGCTCATCTACGCTTCCCTCCCCACGAACACACACGATCACTCTCCTGTCCCTCTTCCACAGAGCCCTTCAGTTTCACATCTTTCAGGCAAAAACTGGCAAAGGGAAGTGGAAAAAAAAAAATACAACTCATAAGAATTTTGTGCAACTTGAGTATTATTAAGCACTGAGCTAAACCACAGCACTGAATACATAAGGGCAGTGCAATGTGACACGGTGGGCATGAGCTCACGCTCCCCAGCACAGGATCAACACATCACAGACACTCCAAACATAAAGAATGGTGTGTAACAGCAGGTGCAAGAACAGCACAAAGCTACAAATCAGCGCCTAAAGTACCCAGGTTAGCAGGTTTTCTTTTGCTTGTTTTTAATCTAGTCATTGCTATTAATAGTTTAAAAAATTTCAAGTTGTCAAACATCTCAGCTGGTTGTCAGAACAGATGATGAGAAACCAAGAGCTTAAGAATACTTTATTTACATTTGGAAGTATTTTATAATAAAGGTAACAAATAAAGATAATCAAGGTTTTCTCTAGCCAGAATATGTTCTAAGATTTTGACTTAACAATTTGTTAATCTATATAGTTCTAAGAATGTCTTATAATCTAATATAGATACAATAGGTCTTACCTGTTTTTTTAAGCTATCATTCAATTCTTTCAATGCATCAAAAGAGGACCTTAGCCTCCTGCTTTCTTTATTTCTTTCCTTAAGAACTTCAGTTAAGTGCTCCACTTCTGCATCATGTTGCTAGGAGGGAAAAAAATACAGATTCTATGTCACTAATGCCACTGAACATAAATTAATTAAAAATTAAAACTCCTTGAATCACACGGACTTTAATCAGTGTATTTAAGCATAACGACTAATACTGCAAATGATTTATAAAAACTGTATAATCAACCAAACTAATAACAAAGCATTAAAAACATATGTTAAATACCTATTAAAACATAGGACACAAATTAATTAGCAATTAGGCTACTTTCTGCTTCTGCTCAGAAAAATCCACAACAGAAACACACTGAAATAATTTCTATTTGACATCATGGAATGATAAAACAATGAAGGATTTCTGATCCTTTTCAAGAGACTAGTTAATTATTCATAGCTTTTTGAATTAAAATTTAAGGTTTAAATTACCCTTGTGGAGTAGAAGAGATATGCCATAGACAGAACAAACTAATTTCTTGTTCTCATAAATTAGCTAAAATTGTACATCTCAGAAAACTTAAATACTAAAATTTCCTGAGCCCCAAACTATTCGACTTTCCTTAACCAGTTTTATAAATGATTAAAATCAATTTCCCCTCTAATTCCATTTAAATGAGAGCGCTTTTAGATTTAAATTGTGAATACTTATATAGTTTCTTTCACCTTTTACTCTCAAATTTATGCGTAATGTATTAAAACAAGCAAGTTTCCACAGGAAATCAAGAAACTGAGTTAATTTCCTTCCTTCAAGTAATCATCTAGGTTCCATTAAAATAAAGCAGTTAGCTTTATACTTACTACAAGTAGCAAACACACAAATCCAAAGAGAAAAAAATCAAGGCTAAAACTGGGATGGAGAGCGCTGAGAATCCAAGCATTCATTCTTTGCCCTGTTTAAAAATCCAAGCTTGTGATGGGGGAAGGGTAAGCTGGAACGAAGTGAGAGAGTGGCATGGACACATATACACTACCAAACGTAAAATAGATAGCTAGTGGGAAGCAACCGCATAGCACAGGGAGATCAGCTCGGTGCTTTGTGACCACCTAGAGGGGTGGGAGAGGGAGGGTGGGAGGGAGGGAGATGCAAGAGGGAAGAGATATGGGAACATAGGTATATGTATAACTGATTCACTTTGTTATATAGCAGAAACTAACACACCACTGTAAAGCAATTATACTCCAATAAAGATGTTTAGAAAAAAAAAAAATCCAAGCTTGTGAAAAAAACTAGCTTTATGCAACTTTATTATTACATTAAATGACACCTGAAATAACTTAGGATATGGTCACAAATACTATACGTATTTTAAAAATTAAATTAATATTCTCACTGTACAAATCTTCCACCTCCAGAAGAGATTAAAAATGTATGACATGGGTTCCATTTCCAGAGGGCTCTCTTACCGATTACAACTAATTAAAACTAAAAACCGTACACAAAACACAAAAAGCTACTACCTAAGGAATGTCAAAGGGAAACAAAACCAGAGACTAGTAGAAAGGAGGGAAAACCTGGAGAAGAAACCATCAAGGGGCTGAAGTTTCCTGGGTTTCGTTTTCCCTTGCAGTCTTGCCCCAGGGCAGGCCCCAGACACTGCTAATCGGAGAGAAACTGCTTTTCAGGGCTGCGAAACCAGGAAGAGGGGACCCCACGAGCCAAGGAACGTGCTCAAATCTGGATCAGCCCTGAGCCGGCGAAAGCAGCAGAGCAAAGGGGCAGAGACAGGAGTTCAGTTTAAAAACAGCCCCACTGCGCGTAGGCACCTTAAAGACCCAGAGCATCACAGCAGAGGCTGAGAGCCCCCAGCGGTGCCCGCGTGACAGGCTCCAGAGCAACAGCACAGGCTTTGGAAACCGAGCGACGGGGGCACAGCCCACACGGTCAGAAAACACTCAGCCTCGACCCACTGGGCTCACTGCTTAAGAAATGAATACACACAACCAACATTCTTCAGAGTGTTATGAAAGGATCCAGAATCTATACAAAATTAATAACATCCAAAAGGTCCCGAAGACAATCCCAAACTCACTGCACATACGAAGAACCAGAAAAATGTGATTAGGTTTCAAGAAAAATGCCAACCCTTAGGTGATCTAGAGTGGAATTTTTAACTGAATTCCAAATGCCAATGAATGCAAATGGAAAGACAGAAATTCTCGTAAGAAAAACTGAAAATAATTGGAAAATTTAGAACTTTAAAATGCCAGAAATAAAAAAATTCTCTAGACGAGCTCAATTGCAACATGGAAATGAAAGAAGAAACCGTGATCCCGTGATCAAATCTGAAGGACGCACAAGAAAAGGACTGAAGAGAGGAACAGCCTCAGAAACCTGCGGGGTGACAGCAAAGTGGGAGAGGGGGGGAGGGTGCTTGCTGGGGGGTGCGGGGAGGCGGGGGAGACGGGCAACTATGAGGAGCACGTGGGAACTCTGGAGGCCGGGATACTCTTCTTCTTGATCACGGCGCCCATCACGAGACTGCACGCGCTTTCAAAACAAATAGTAAATTCTCCTCTATATAAGTTACACGTATAGTAACCCATCTCTTGATATGAAACAAAGAACAATACCATACCAACTACCTGACAGTCTCGATAAAAATATTTAATCTGAATATAAATGTTAGGAAACAATCAGGCAAATACAGAATAAGACACACTCTTTTAAGACTACAGGCCAAAAGTCTTCAAAGAAAAGCCTCACAAAATGCAAAAATGGTGACGTGGATTGCTCTAGATCCAGAGAAACCAATGAGATTTGCCTGCATTTTGTCTAGTTCCTTGATCAGAGAACAAAACAAAAAGCAATAAAAGACAATTTGGGGACCCACTGGGAAAGCGAGCGTGGACTGTGTATGTATTTTAGGTTAAATTACACAATTAGCACGCATTTCCTGTTCAATAGTGGTGCGGAGAACACCCTCATTCTGAGGCGATCCATAGCACGGAAGAAGGACTTAGGGTGCTGGGTCTTGATTTTTGCAACCCACCTTCAACTGGTCCAGGAGAAAATGTGAGGGCGGAGAGGCTGAGCAAACGTGCAAATGCGAACGAGCAGGGAGCCCAAACCAGAGGAGGAGGGCCCTGCGCGCTAAAGTCAGTGCCATGCGCTTACCTCCTTCAAGATCTGGAACCTTGTAAGAACCTCTTCTCTGACACCTTTAATTTTATTCAAGGCACTTTCATGTCTGAAAAGCAGCTCTTCTCTCTCAGCCAGAAAACGTTCTCGCTTTTGAAGCTCTTCAGCAAATTCCTGTTGTGCTGCAGTTTCACACTGTATGGAAAGGGCAGAGTTTAGTGTTTTTCGGAAGCACACGCACCAGCGGTACAAGTGAGAGTCTCATTCACTGAGATGGCAGCTCAATTGAACGGCGTTTCGGACACAGGGGAACCGAGTGAGCGCAGACGCAGCAACAGCCAGACCGGCGTGCAGGTGACCCTGTACTTTGCAGGATCCACCAGTGAGATTCCACCGTGAGGACTCGAGAGAATTTGGGGTGCGAGCGAGGTGAGCACCGCGGAGCTCCCCGCGCCCGCCGGGATGCCCTCCACCCCTCCCCTTCCCATCGCTGGGGCTGACCTCCAGCCACCTTCCCTGCCCCGACGCCACCAGCTGAGCTCCCCTGGAGAAGAAAGCCTCACACCTGAAGAGGCGCTCCTGTGCGGCCCAGAAATCCTCCCCCACCTCCCCCCATTCCCCACGGCGCCTATGCAAACCTTCTCCACCCTCCACCCTGAATCCATCACCTCCTCCAGCCTCTGTGCAGGCAGCCTGGTCTCTGCCTTCACGGGGGCACAGAAGACAGCGCGGGGAGGCAACCTTACACAGGGAGGCCGGCCTCCCACTGCCTCTGCCTCCTGGGGAGACTGCTGCCACGCAGTGCTCTACTATTTCCAACACTGCCGTCGCATCGGAAATGAAATCTCCCTGGACCCCGCCCACTGGCCTCCCCGGCTCACAAACTTCTTTAAAATGTTGTCTACGTTTGCTGAGCCCTCTTGACACCCCAGTCACTCCTCGACGTACTGATACTTTCATCTGGCCTCAACCCACGTCCCCTACTGAACCAGCTGCCCAATCACTGAACCCGCAGGTCCCGCTGCAGCCCTGGTTTCACGCATCGCACACTCTGGTCCCCTCCTTCCTCGCCTCCCTGACACCACCTCCTCCGGGTCCCCTTTCCCCTCCGCGGGCTCTACTCCCTCCCCTGCCCTTCAATTACTGCGCTCCTCAAGATTGGGGATTAGGCTGCTTTCTTTCTCCATACTTCCTCTGCTTGGTTCCATCCACCCAGGGGCTAAAAGCACTGCGTACGCAACTCACTGTTTCCAAACTGCGGTGCTCAGCTCTTTCCCCCAAGCTCCAGACTCAAGTCCAAGCTGCCTATTAACATCTCCACCTGTGTGCTTTCAGGTAGCACAAAATACTCATGTCCAAAATTGAAATCAATTCGCCATCAGGGGAATGCAAATCAAAACCCCGAGACAGCACTTCACATCCACTAGGATGGCTAGAATCACAAAGACAGCGAGAAACTGGAACCCTTGCGCAGCACTGGTGGGGCGTAAAATGGTGCAGCCGTTTTGGGAAACAGTTTGACGGGTCCTCAAAAAGAGAAACACACACGGCTGCCGTACGACCCAGCAACTCCACACCCAGGTACACACCCAGGAGAGGTGAAAGCACATGTCCACACAAACCTTAAACACGAGTGTTCACAGCCGCGTTAGTCGTAATAGCCAAAAAAGTGGAAACAACCCGAATGTCCACTAGTTGATGAATGGATAAAGAAAATGTGGAACATCCTTATAATGGAATACTATTCAACAATAAAAAGGAACAAAGTACTGATACACGCTGCCACATGGATAAACCTTGAAAATACCATGCTAAGTGAAAGAAGCCAGCTACCTCGTGCTTATACGAAACATACATACTACATATTTATATGAAAAATCCAAAACAGGCAAATCCATCGAGACAGAAAGTAGATTAGTGGTTACCTAAGGCTGAGGCGAGTATGGGGAGACATGAGGAGAGACATGCAATGGGTAAGGGAGTTTCATTACTGGATAATGAAAATATTCTAAAATTGGCTGGGGTGATGGCCAGTGTAACTCTTTGAGTATACTGAAAATAAATGAATTGCACACTTTAAAAAAAATTAAAGAGGCCCTTCCACCATGTGACGACATAGCAAGAAGATGCTGTCTATGAACCCAGAAGCGGGCTCTCATCAGACCCTGACCTGCTGCTTCCTGCAGTGCCCGGCGGGCCCTGTGAAGGTACACCTCCCTCCTCCCTTTCCTGGGATGGCTCACGGTCAGGCTCTCCTCTGACCACCAGTTCTGGACGCGGAAGCTTTCTGCACAGGACCAGCCTCCCCTCTGAACACCCAGCAAGGCCTCAGTCCCAGCGGTTCCTGAGGCAGATGGATGAGGCCCTCAGAGGGATGGGTTCTACTACAATCACTGGAAGATTCCCCATCATCAGTCAACCACTGGCAGAAACGTGCTGGAACCTTTTCACCTTAGCAGATGATGAAAGCCAAGAAATTCTGATATGGTGCTTATGTTGTCTGATTAACAAAGAACCACAGAATTCTGGAGAATTGAAACTGAACTCCTGGACACAGTCTTGTTACCTCGTGTACTCTCAAGGTCTTTAGGTTTGCACTGTAGGTTACTATCCTGGTTGGCTTAAAAATATGGTTTTATCATTAGTGTCTGAACTCAGAGAGAATCACGTTAATGGAACGTAAGCGAACGGGCACTACCCGCCCCCCCCGGAGGACCACGTGGCGCCCGTGCTGCCTTTCCTCACGCGTCGGGGAGCAAACGGAGCTGCCTGCGGGGCGCACTCTATCCTGCTGCGCATCTACACAGAAATCAAGTCCTGGTGGTTTACTTACAGGCTGGAATACAAAACGGCAATTAAAACGAACAAACTAGGTCTACATTTTCCACGTATGTAAATCTCAAAAATGTAATAATAATGACGCAAGGGAAGTTGTGAAAACATATCCACAACGTGTCATTACATAAAATTTTAAAACACTCGAAAACAACGCATACATACGAATACATAAAGGGTTTAGTTAAAACATAACAGAAATGATCCACACTAGCTTTAGGGGAGGTCTTTATCCTGGGAAGAGAGGAAATGGGATGGGAGACGGATGCTTCATCTGTAACTGAAACGCTTTACTTCTTTAAAAATATCAAATAGAAATATTAATAAAATGTTAACATACTAAAATACTGGCAACAGGCACACTGCTGATGTTTTTCTACATGTCGTATTTTTTTAAAAACTAAAATACAGGGAATTCCCTGGCGGTCCAGTGGTTAAGACTCTGTGCTTCCACTGCAGGGGGCACGGGTTCGATCCCTGGTCGGGGGTAATAGGATCCTGCATGCCACGTGGTGCAGCCAAAAAATACAACATTAAAATTTAAGAAAACAAATTAAAAAAACAAAAATACAGTGTTACCTTGTAAAATAAAGAAAACGAAGAAATTATTTCCTGCACAAAAAGTTAGAATTTTTTAAAAAATGGAATTAATTAATCCTCTCCTTCTCTAGTTTTGTCCCCTATCTCAGCAAAAAGCAGCCCATTTCCAATACCCAAAGAAGTGACCTGCATTTCCCCCTGAACTACAAGCCTATCGCACATCTCCCAAATTGAAACAATCTCCAAGACCTTCTGATCCCACCTCTTCACGATGCTTAGAGCCCCTGGCTCCCCTCCACCCCCAGGGCCCTCACCCTAGCCCAGGGCACTGCTCCTACCTCTTCACACTGCACCTGCTCCAGGCCTCACCTACTGACCGCGTGAGACCTGTGTCTCCATTTCACTCTCGAACCTGATCCATTCCAGATGAAAATCTCGATCTTTCTCCCTAAATCCATTCTTCCTCCAAGTGGTACAAACCAGAAACGCGGGACTCATCCTCAACACCTTATTCTCTCTGCACCATATCCAACACTTCACCCCAAGTCCAAAATAAATCTCCAATCTACTCACTTCTGTTTCTCTGCCGCCAGCCCAGTCCGAGTGGCCAGTATCGCTCACCGGGACCACTGCAGTAGAATACCCTATCTGGGCTATCAACTTCCACACCCGTCCCCTCCAATCCATTTCTTTAAGGAACTCTGCAGAGTCCCCTGCTACATTTCCCTTGAATGAGTGTTACCAGGCCTCAGGGGCTTCTCATACCAGAACGTCTGTCTACAACGGACCTCTTTCACTGGGCTAAACGCTACCCAACCTTCAGCGTCTGACTTCAATGTTATTTTCTTAGAAATACCTTGCCTGGTCTCTCAGTCCACTCCAATCAGGTGTTCATATTATAACTATATCATTCACTAAAATTTGTACAACTGTAACTACATGGGTACTTATGCATCACTTCTAATAAGCTATGCATGGCAAGGACCATATACTCTATTTACTTCTATATACTCAGCACTTAGCATCAAAAAGCATATTAAGAGGTGTTCAAATATTTGTTGAATGAATGATATCACACAACATACCAAAAATGTATGTTTAATGACAACACGATAAAAGACCACAAAGTAGTTTTTTAAATCAGATTAAACTACAGATTAATTAAACAAGATTAACCCACTGTACTTCATTTTTTAAATTAAATATTTATATCTTTATTGTGTTTGCTATACACGATAGCTATGTCCTTAGAACCCTTACTCTTTTTTACCCTGTAAAGTACGGTCGAAGGCATCTTCTTAACACGCTGGCTTCACCCTGGCACTCCTTGGCCTGAGCTGTCAGCATCTTCTCTCCCGACAGGCTGGTGACCTCACAACCTGATAAAGCCCTCCTTCCAAAGTGTCTCACCTCCAACTCCTTGTACCAAGAATGTCCTCCCTGCTCCTCTCCTCTTGAACTCCTGCCTCTCTGTCAAGTTACCACATTAAGTCTCTCCCTGAGCTTTCCCCCAGCGATTTTAGGCCAAAATAATCTTCTGAAATGCTACAGTAATTATAATCTTATTTTTTATTTAGAATTATTTAGACAAAATACTGATACTGGCTTTTAAAAAACGTTTATTTCATGTGTATAAAAATATAACGTATTTCCAACTAGAAGAATTTCAAACAGAAATTGTTATTACATATACTTCTGCTTCCTTCTGTACTCCCACTTAGTGGATGCTTGAGAAAGACATGAACTGCATCCTTTAGAGACAAAGAAGATAAAGGCCACTGTTCGGAACTGAATTCTGGTGAGAGCTGACAGGAGAACTTTTTACATACAGGTATTTAAAACAATGAATCTAGAACACTTACTTCAAAAAGCATACTTTACCAGCAAATTCTCTTTTATTTCTTCAGTACGGATGGAATGGAAATAAACACTTAACTAACACAATTAAAACGAAACACCTGTGTTCGTGTTTCCTCAACGTTCGGCGCTGACAACATCAACGTTTCCGGACCCTCGGTTCAGCCTGCGGGCTCACCTGCAGTTTCCGGTATATCTGGAGTAACTCATCGTAGATCTGGCTGACCTGACGCGGAAGCACACCCTGCCTGTTTGAGGCTCTGGACGCTGGGGAGCTGACACGTTTCGAAGGAGAGTCACTGGCGTCACTGCAACAGTCAGTCCAGTTCCTTGAATCTGAGGCCGAATTAGTTGGCCCGGCAACTGCTAAGAAAATTAAACTTAAATTAGAAACTGAATTTATAGTTTTAAATATCCTCATAGTATTGTTAAAAAGTTTCAAGGACTATATGCAGAGAGGAAGAATGATACAGCAAACAGTTAACATTTAGAAAGTTTGGATGAAAGCCACACAGTAATTCTTTGTGGTCTTTTTGCAACTTCTCCGTAAATCTGAGATTACTTCAAAAATGAGTGCGCGAAAGCACTTACGGATTAACTGCCTAGACCAAGAAATGCAAAGTTACCTCAGAAACCCCGGAGCACGTTCCCTTCTCTCCCTTACACCAAATTAACCACTAACCCAAATACAGTGTTCATCATTGTTTCCCTTCTTTTTAATTTTTACTACTTATGTTTAAAAAATTATTTGTTTTGCCTGTCTTTAAACTTTATGTAGCGTCTGTAGTTAAATAATCATATAATGCCGTAACCTCTATAACCTCCCCCGTTAAATAACACGTTCCTGCATTAACGACGGCGGCAGGTGCACCACCCTCCACTGCGTCACCTGTGCTGTGTTTTTCGCGCGCGGACACCCGAGCGGGGCGGCCTCGCCCCTGGCCCCCGGCGCCCACGGGGAGCGCTCCCCTAGAGCACACGATTGGCAGCAACAGTGCAGGCTGGCAGGGTACGCGTGCAGAGCCCACTGCCCGGGGCCCAAAGCTAACCAACCCCCCGGCGGCAGTGGAGAGCGAGGCCCTCCCGCTTCGCTCCTCGCCAGCACTGAGCTACCAGAAGTCAGGCTCTGCGAACACCGAGCACAGTGGTTTTCCCTTGCGTTGGCCTCCGGCCGGGGCAGCAGCCCCGGCTCTAAGAAGGGCCCTCCCACAGCACTCCCCGTCCGGGACAGACTGCGGAGCCGAGACAAAAAGGAGGGATGTTTAAAAAGGAAAATGTCTCCCTTCCCTCACTCAGCAGACGCCCTTCAAGGGGAGACCCCCTCTCCAGGCTCCCGTCCACCCAGCACCGGCCTGAAGACTCCTTAGTTCTGTCAGCCTTTACACACACTCAGCATTTGTTCAATGGTCATCCGTGGGAAAACCCACCGCACAGCAGGAAACACAAGCCGGCAGAAGTATTCTTCGTGCTCCCCGCACGCTGAGATGAATGGCGAAGAGGACGGAGCCGCGAGTGTCCTGTGTGTTGGGAGATGCACAGGCTCGCGGGGGCAGCCGGGTCCTGCAGCCAAGAGGGGAGGGCACCAGCCCGGCTGCCTCTGTTCCTGAAATCCTGGCAAAGCTAGGACAGGCAGCCAGGTACACAGAGAGCAACCACTGCTCAGGGCCAAAGGAAGCCAGACCGCAAGTGATCTGGACTATTCTCCTAACATGTTTAAGGAAGAGGCACCGACTACCATAATTTTACTCACTTCCTAACAAATACTGACGTGAAAAAGAACTGAAGAAATTATAAAAATATTCAGTTGATTATTAAGCACTTTTGATAAACTTTGAGAGTGTAGAAATTCTACTGGAAAATCATGAAGTTTATTTTTTCTTCTCCTTTAGCTTCATGACAAGCACAGTAGCCAGCTCATGGCTTACAAAGCTCCAGGACACAGAAATACAGACCCCTGAGAACCAGCGTTATTACTATGGGGTAAGCTTTAGGCGCCCTACTGGACAGAGGTACTGTTTAAATGACTGTTCTAAAATGAGTATTTCTCTTACCTTTGTTTATCTCTTTAAAAGACTGCTTGTTTATTTCGGAGGTACTAACTCTATGATCATTCCCAATGAACTCTTCTTCTGTTTCCCGTTGTTTTAAATCTTGAAAAGAATCCAGTTCATCATCTAGGCTTTAAAAGAAATTCTATCACAGCATTCTGGAAGATTTCTACAGCATTTAAAGCAGGTGAGACTGCTTTTCAAATATTAACAGCGTAACAACTGAGAAAAATGTAACAAGTAAACATGTTTTAAAAAGCAAAAGGAAAAATTATAAAGTACCAGTCACTGATGCTGAAAACTCACTACAAAGTTCCTTCTACACATTCAAACAGGCTCAACTGCAAACTGCACACCCTGCCGACGCTCCACACTCCTCCTTCTGACCCCGGATACTGCTGTGAGGCAGCTCTGACAGGCACTGCTCTGTCTAATTGTAACTAAGAGAACCAGTGTTTAAGGTGACAAAACGGAACCCTAAAGTTCAATTAACTGACAGGTGACATAACCAGCAAAAGGTGAAGCAGAACTAGAATCCCAGGTGTTCTCTCCAAAAAGATCACCTGAACGTTGACATTTCCAGACCAGTGCTGTTCAAAAGGAATATACTGCAAGTCACAAAAGATAACTTAAAATTTCTGGGAACTCCCTGGCAGTCCAGTGGTTAAGACTCTGTGCTCTCACTGTCGACCGCCCGGGGTTCAATCCCCCTTCGGGGAACTAAGATCCCGCAAGCCTCTCGGTGCCGCAAGAAGAAAAAACAAAATTCTAACAGCCATACTGAAAACATAAAAAGACATGAAATTTTAACAATATACTATATTTAACCGAGTATATCTAAAAGACTGTTATTTTAACATACAATCAGTATTTTAAAATAAGACCTTTTACATTCTTTTAGCCATCTTTAAAATCAGCTGTGTATTTTATACTCACAGCACATCTCAATTCAGACCAGCCCCATCTCAAGAACTCAACAGACACCTGCGGCCTGTGCTGGGCAGCTCTACGACTCCACACTAGATCACAACTAGGGACTGTGGAAAAACTGTCCAATGTTAGAAACTTTCACAGTCCACAAGCTTCAACTTGTAACTTGAAATTACACCCAGACCGCTTACCTTAAAAATAAAACTATCAGTTAAATATATGAAAATAATTTCCATGAATTCATAATTAACTTCCAGCAATTTTCTCTTTCCTTCCTCTATATTCGATCAACCCCATGTCCAAATCTTGACTCCAGATCAACTAAGTGACTTTGTGAGCACCAAAGGAAACTGCAGTAACAGTAATGATGATAAATAGCGGTGCACCTGAGTGCTTCTCTACGTACTGAACACTGTTCTAAGTCCTTTACATGGATTAATTCGTTTAATCAGAGAATGAAGCAATTCAAGCTCCAAAATATCAATCACATTAACAACAGATACCTTAGGCACAATTTTCTGTTTTTCTCTCCACAATTACCCCGTTTCATTTTGTATACGTACACATCTTTATGGTTTAACGTTATTTCAAAATGTCTGCTCCCTCTTGATACCTAAGCACTTCCTTCTGCCACATATTTTTGGCACTAATAGTATTCAACTTAGAACTTTATTTCACTTCAGCCTCCATTGTTTTTACAGTGGTTTTACCCAGAGTAAAATCTCTTCTACAAAACTGCTGACCCCTCACAGCCCAGCACCACATCATATGTATGCTATAGGCATTGATACCAACCCCCTGGGCTGACTTCTTCCGTCTCTCTGCTACCTGGGACACAGTGCTCACCACACCAGGAGACACACGACACAGACTAAGTTAATACCGCCGCCTAACAAACTTGTACTCGTTTTTACCCTAATTCCTTAGTTAATTAAAAAAAAGGGGGGGTGCTTCCCTGGTGGCGCAGTGGTTGCGAATCTGCCTGCCAATGCAGGGGACACAGGTTCGGGCCCTGGTCTGGGAAGATTCCACATGCCGGGGAGCAGCTGGGCCCGTGAGCCACAACTACTGAGCCTGCGCGTCTGGAGCCTGTGCTCCGCAGCAAGAGAGGCCGCGATGGTGAGAGGCCCGCGCACCGCGATGAAGAGTGGCCCCTGCTTGCCGCAACTAGAGAAAGCCCTCGCACAGAAACGAAGACCCAACACAGCCATAAATAAATAAATAAACAAATACTTTAAAATTAGAATTAGAATATCACTATTAAAAAAAAAGGGGGGAGGGGAGCAAGGTCTTCATTTGGGTCCTGGATGAAGAGCCATCTATCACACAATGTAACTTTGCATTATGCCAGCAAACACGACGCTAGGTTTGTGCTTTTATCAAATTCTCCGTAACACTCACCCAGTTTCTCCAACCACTCAGCAGGCTCCTCTCAGAGAAAAGCAAACACACAGGCAGCCCCTGACCCTCCTTAGTTTCCCGAGATGCCCAGGGGAGGCCCGAGCAGGACTCGGGGTACCTTGCCAACTGACGGTCCCGCGCTTGAGGGCACCACGGGGGGATGCGGGGCCGCGCCTCCTCTCATCAGAGTGACATCTCAGCGACGGACCAGCTTCATCTCCACGTGAGTAGAAACCGAAGTCCTCTGTGAACAGGAAAGAAGACGGCAGAGGCTGCTCACTAAGGTCAGATATCAACGACCTCATTCTCGACCCCGAAACGAAGGAGAACAAAGCTACGTAGCGATTTCCTGTCTGTATGTCTCCCTAATGCAGACTTCCAGAAAACAGGCATCAAGTCTGCTCTTCAAACAGCACTGACGTTCATCCCCGCCCCCCCGCACGTGACGCCGGCAACGACGCGGGGAAGCAAGCAGAGCAGGTGCCTCTAACCCTATTCTATGGGTCGGAACCTAAGGACCGCAGGCGGTAGGCGAACTCCCCGAACGTTCAGAATCCGCCCTCCTTCCACCTCGTCACGACATCCCGCCAGTGCCCAAACGTTCAACACTTTATTTCTCCCCTTTATGCACTTCAAGTATTAAACGCTGCGCAATAAACTACATCTGCTGCGGTGAAAAAAAGAGCGAGCGCCTCCCCAGCCGCGCGGACACCCGGCCCGCCGCCGTACCTGGGGTGCGGGGAGGCCGCCGCCGCCGCTCCGCCACGTCCGGCCGCCGGCGCCCGGGCTGAAAGAGAACGACGGAGCGGTGACCGGGGCGGGCCGGGCCGCCCGGCGCCCCCGCCCGGCACAACCGGCCTCATCCCGGTCCCCTCCCTGCTGCCCCGACACGCGCGCCGGGTCTGCGCACAGAGGCGGCCACCGCGGATGCACCAGGCCGCGCGCCCGCACCTTTAGGCGTGAAACCGGCTCGGACTCGCCGCTCTGGGGCGGGACCGAGGCGGTTCCGACCTGCATGCAAGTCACAGCCGGGAACGCCTGCCACGCATCTGCGCGCTGACGCGCCCGGCCCTTCCCGCTCCCGGTGCCCGCCGAGAGCACCCTCCCCGCAAGCGCACGCACGCCGCCGCCGCCGCCGCCGCCGCCAGGGGCCCTGCCTCGCGCCCACGCTCCGACCCGCAGATCCGGCGACCCGCGGACTTGGCATGGGCCGACAGGCAGGGCGGGACCTCACCTCGGAGGGGCAGCCGCCCCCCACGCCGTAGCGGCTTTTGAGGCGCTCCACCATCAGGTCCTGCCCGGGCGGCTTCACCACCCTCAGCTCCATGGCCGCGGCCGCCGTCGTCTCCCTGGTAACGGCGCGCGGCCGGGCGGGGCGGACGCAGCGGATTTGCGCCGTGACGCACGGCGCGCCGCGGCCGCCTACGTCTCCCCGGCAAAAGTGCTCTGATCTGCGGTTGGGCGGGCGCCTCGGACGTGCGTCACGACGCGCGCACGCCCCGCCCCCGGCGTTCTTCCGGCGCGGACGTGGCTGGGCCCGGCCGCTGGCGCAGGTCCGTGCTCGCGGGCCGTGAGGGCGCGCGCGGGGCTCTCCTGTTTTCCTTTCCTTCCCAAGGGTCACGCCGAGGCGCAGTCCGCGCGGGTCCGTCTCATAAGCGCTCGAACCCATCGAAGCAGCTGTGAGACACTAATCCTGGAGAAGTCGGTTTCGGCCAAAGCATTCGTTACCAAGCTTGTGAGTCCACAGTTGGGATGCTTTAGGGCGCCTCCGAGTGCCTCCCGCAGCCTGGAATCCCTCGGGAGGCGCCCCGAAACGTGACAGGCACCCGTGTCCCCGCCGGGCAGCCGCGCGCGGGGACCCGCATCCAACCACCCAACCCGCATCCACACACAAACACACCCACACACCCACACACCCACCCACACCCGCATCCACACACCCACACTCGGAGGGTCAGGGCCGTCCACCGCGCCCGGCACACGGACCCCCCGAGACCCCCGCACTACGGGCGGTCAGCAGGTGCTGTCCCAGGACAGCCTGTTTCCAAACCCCAAACGGCGCGACAGCCCCACTGCCTCACTACCCAAAATGAGGCGGCTCCGCTGGAAAGAACCCCGGGGGGCGGAAGGCACCGCCGGCAGTGGTTGGAATACGCAAAATGTGCTCTCCCGGGGTGCTCTGTGGTGCCACACGAGTAGGCTGATGAGAACGTCCCTCTTTTTCTGTCGAACTTCTGACACTAGCCATTTCCAAGTAAGTTTTCAGTGTATACCCAACTGGAAAACAGTCCTCTCCTTGGGAGCTCTGGAAATTAGGTGGCAGTTTGAGTTTACAGATCTTTAATTATCTCCTTACTTTGGTTCCAGAATGAAAAAACAACTAGATGCACAAGTAATGAATATTTTAAGTGTCATGGCTGTTAACAATTGTCACTTTATTTTTGCTACAAAATTCACCAGAAAAAGGTACTGCAACAATCTAGTATAAACCAAATCTTTAACCAAAGAACATGGTATAGACCTTTTTAAAATACTCATACTTTATCACAATAACTGCAAGGAAAAATTCAAGTTCTATCAGAACCAAATGCAGTTTGAGGTAGTAGAAACAGATGACAGGTTTTTTAAAAAGTCTAAATACTCAACTTACTTAAAATGTAAAAATTAATTTAATACCTTGGGAAGAGCACAGGAAGCTACATAACATTTTAAGGAAAGAAGGTACTCTGTTAGCTATACAGGAGGTGCAAGAATTGATAGAAGAGCACTTTGGTTAAGTCTCTACCCTCTGGCTCTACCCACTCACAAGTGAATCTTTATTCATAAATGAGCACACCAATAGTGAAAATTACCAAATATATTCCAAATCTGAAATAAAAACTATCCAAGTCATGGTCCCTTTATCCAAACAGTAAGTATATCCATGCAGGAAGTCTAATATCTGAGAAGAAACTAAAGTTAAATTGCATATATCATATTCCTTCAATAGTTTGAGAAGGTCTATTGCTTTTAACAAGATTAGTATTACTCCATTTTAATACAAATATGTCAGGAGTACATAAACACAAGTACACCTGAAATACACCAGTGTTTAAACTTTTATTTCACACCATGCAAGGTCAATTATAACACATTAAAAAGTGACAACAGCTATAAGCTGCAATTTTACATTTATACATTGGAAATGTCCATTTTCAAAAGCTGAACATAATTACCATGTTGTCATAACAGCTAGGCTTCAATTCAACTGTTTATACAGGTAAAATCTACTATGAAAAACAATGATTTTATATCTGTCCACATTCTGTGATAATAATTCTTCGACTAACAGACCCTTTAGGAGAACCAAATGATTCAATCTTTTTCACAGTATCCATGCCATCTTTAACAAACCCAAATACTACATGCTTAAAGTCCAAATGCTCTGCTTTTTTCAGTGTTATGAAAAACTGAGAATTATTGGTATCCTTGCCTCGATTGGCCATGGATAGTAAGCCAGGACTGGTATGTTTCACATCAAAATTTTCATCTTCAAATTTATCTCCATAAATGGACCGTCCTCCTGTTCCATCGTGTTTGGTGATATCTCCCCCCTGAAAAAAGATTTCAATTAACAGGAATCTCAAATAAAATGTTAAAATACATACAGAACTAACCACTAAAGGGTAGGTCCTAAACACCCAGCTTCTTTGAGAATGTAGTCTGAAAACTCAGAAATACCCAGTTGTGAAAGAAGACAAAAAATGAAACGATCTTTTTCCCACCCTTGATTTCTAGCAGGTTCAAGGCATTAAAAATATGAACCGTTTTAGGCTGAAAGTTCTTGTGGGGACAGAAGCTGGGGGTGTGGAAATGCTAAAGAAGTCTAAAGAAAATTATAAGCACGGAGAAACACCCAAGTTTCCCAAGTTGGTGTGCTGCACATTTCTAGACACCCATTGTGATGTAGAGTTAAGACTTACTTGGCAAACAAAATCTGGAATCACTCTGTGAAAAATGGAGTTCTTGAAACCAAAGCCCTTCTCTCCAGTGCACAGTGCTCTGAAGTTCTCAGCAGTTTGAGGAACAATGTTTGAAAATAATTCCATGGTTATACGTCCCAGAGGCTCATCATCTGCGCAAACATCAAAAAACACCACAGGATTTGTCTCCTTTGCTCTGGGTGATACCTGTTCTTCCTGGAGTTTCAATAAATTCTGTTGACATTCTTCAAATTTTTTCTTAAAACAATCAGCCATTTCTTTAGTTTTAAATCTCACTGCAAGCTGTTCCACTTTGGCTTCTCCATCTATTGAACAACAAACAACACAGTGACCTTTGTGTTATAATAACTGTTATATTATAAATTGTTTTATGTATTTGTTATCAATTTTAGAAAAATCCCCAAACCGGAAAGAAGCATTTGCGTGTAGAGCTCACCAGCATAATCTGAGGCAGTCCAAACTAAAGCATTGTTGGAAACATTCAAGGGTTTCAGTTCCATTGTTCTGGTGATGACATGGTTTGCACACACTTTGAGCACCTGGTCTCTTCTCATGAGGACCCGGTAGTAATTCTTCATCGTGTGCCAGAGGATCTTCATGTCTCCAACCCCACGCTCCTTCCACTGACTGGCCTCTCGATCCCACCTGTAAAGTTTGGCTCTCTCTTTAAATAAAATTTCTTCATCTTCTTCTCCAGATTTTACTTCTACCTGTGACAAGAGATGAAATTATCTATAAGCTGCTGCTTATAAAATATTCCATAACAAATTCCAAGATCCAAATTCCTTAAGACACTGGCATGAACAGAATTTGAAACCTGTTAACATCCTAGGGTTACAAATACATCTGATTTGGATGAGGCAGGAAAAATTTGTCATTACACATTTTCCTCTTACGTAACATTCTTCCTCATTTTGGAAACTAAATACATTCTTTTACAGGAGAGGTTTCAAAAAAATGCTTGTTCTTAAATATTATCTGCTGATTGAGGTTGAAACTGATAAGAGTAATTTGCCTAAAACAACATTCTTGTCCAGAAAAAGTACAATTTACTTTTTATTGAAAGGACTGTGGCAAATATGAGATGAGATGTTGGTTGGGGATTTTTTTTTGCCCCTAGAATTATGTTACTGAAAACAAACATGAAAAATCAAGTTCTTCCCAAGGATTTCATATAGAATTTACCAAATAACATTTGTATATAAATTTTTTTAAAAAGACTATTTGAACTTAAAGGCTGAACTTCTAATAAAGAGCTTCCATTTGAAATGGTCAATGTTCTGAAAGAAATGCAAATAAGGCCAGCCCTACAAATCAAGCCCATGTCAAGTTTTAAACTTAAAATGTGAAGTTATTAGTAAGGTTTTCATTCTTCAATATTTACCTCTGGTAATGACACTATTGGTTCAAAATGGATATCTTCATTATGAACTACCTCTTCATCACTACCATCTTCATCTTCGCCAACTTTACTGGTTGACTGTGCTCCGAACACAGCTGCTCCAGTGTTTGCCCACTGGAAATTTTTATCTGATGAATAAATTAGGATACTTAAACAGTGGTATCTATTTTAATAAGCTTTTAATCCCAGTTAGATTACTTTATGAATGAATCTAATTTCCAATGATGTAACATACTTCTAATAAAAATGTTTAAACTTGTACTCTTCTGGCATGTTAAACTCATGTGGTGAGTACACAGGACTTTTAGTAACGTTTATGCCTGGATATACAGATAGGGTCTAGGATCGTCTAAGCCTTAGGTCTTCATGATACTAAACTACACAAGAACTTTCAGTAATGAAGCAGGTTCTTAATTAAAAGTACATACTTTGAAACTCTGAAAACCCAGCTCAGCTCCAAAGGTAGTTCATTTCATAAAACATTCTATCACATGAAAAATATAACTTTTGAACCTAAAACTCTTCTCAAAGAAGCCAAATCTGCTACTTCCATATTAGCCGAAGCAGACTAAACACATGTTTATAACTTCTCTACCTCAACTTCCTCCTAAGGTAACTAGAGCTGGAGCTTAAACTTCTTGGCCAGGTGGCACTGGCAGCCTTGGGAGAAGCTGACCCCCACTGTCCTCAAGCAATACTAGGCTTAACTTGGTTAAGGGGTGAAAAGGCTCCCCACTCCCACACAGAGGAACAAAGACTTTTCCTCTCCCTCACAGGGAGAAGGTGAAAACTAAAAGCTTCTTCACCCACATCTCAAATTAAGGACCTAGCCTGCTAATACATTCCCCACTATCTTAGAGGAAAGAAACCTCTCAACTCTTCATCTCTTGCTGACAAATCACTGCTCTCTAATCCTACATCTGATGCAAAAACTCAGGAGAAGGCAAAAATGTCACGGATCAGTTAAAAACTCAGCACCCTGAAGAAAGAACAAAATGAGTGTCTAAAGCAGTAACTTCTAAGCCAGGTTTAATGAGGAGAAAAAAACAAGAAAAAAAAAATTCTTAAGAAGATACAGCAAAAGAATGCTCTGAAACAAGAAGAGCACAATCTCAGGTTGTGTGGGAACAGTAACCACAGATCTACATGATACACAGGCGTAGGGCTCAAAAATAACTGGCTCAGGAACTCCCAAGCAGAAAAAATTTTTAAATTACCCCAATACCCTGAGAGGTATGGCAGAAAGTCTCAAAATTCCTCTGAAGCAATGGTTCTTAACACTGGGTGCATATTAAAATAACACCAACAGCTTCTGTAAAATACCAATGCCTGGGCCGCACACCCAGAGAGCCCAACATAACTATGAGGTGTTTCTTTTTTCTTTAAAAAGCTCCCAAGAAATTCTAATATGAAGCCAAGAGTTGAAAACCACTGTTCTAAAGGGACAGAAGAACTTACACAGTAAGAGTATAAAGATGTGCACGTCAATAATACCAAGTTAACAACAACTGTGTTCTAGATAATAGTACCTAGGAAGATTCTACTCTGTGTCCGGGTTTAATGAAAACATTACCGAATCTCAAGGAAATACGATAAAATGTGTCAAATCACGGACAAAGGGGAGCAGCAGATAAACAGGTGTTCCTTGTGTTCTCTTAGTTTCCATATGAAATATTACACAAAAGACAGGGAGTGACCGACAGACCTGCCTGTGAAGAGGACTTTCAGGAGAAGACAGGAAAAAAAAGGAACAAAAGAAAACGTGAAACAAAAATAAAATGAACATAACAGAAGAGGAGGAAAGGATTAAAAAAAAAAAAGACTCCTGGTAGCTTAAAACCAACCAAAACAAAAAGTTTAAGATCAAAAAGGTCCACACAATGCCAGAAATAAGTTTAAAAAACAAAAAACCATTCTGGTGAAATTGATTACCTTAAAAAAAAAAAAAAAAATTAAATCCCACAAGCTCTTAATCAAAGAAGGCAAGATGAAATTCTAAAATATTAAAAAAACTTACAGTAGTGTGAAAATTCCCCATGAAAAGCTATGAAATTGATTCCAGGGGAATTTAGTTTCAAAATGCTATTCTGTGCTTATTAGCACAACCTAAATTAAATAAAGCAGGCATTCAACACGCAAGAAAACTAATGATAATTTAAAGGAAAGTAATGACCAAATCTGAAGATAAATAAAAAACATAAACAAAAGAACTGATAAAACCAAAAGCTACTTCTTTGAAAAGACAAAGCACAAATTCCTGTCAGATCCAAGAACAAAACAAGAAATGTAGTTTAAAAAAGAGCTTGGTAAATAATCTCACGGAAAAAGGAGTGAACATCAGCAAATAATACTCAGGGCGAGCCTCCCACATGGCATTTGAGTCTTGCCTACCTCACACTTTATTGTACAGTACTGATGGAGTACTTTGAAAAAGGTATACCAAGTATCAAGCAACCTAACACATCAATTTTTATTTGGCTTTTTATTTGTGGATAATTATACCCACTATACTGTTGTATCTGTTGACCTATAACCCTGTGACTTCAGGCTACTTATTAATAAATTAAAAATAAAGCAACCTGACATCAGTGAAGCTATGAATTCCAACATAACGTAGCATCTGAAGGTAATTTCTAAAAGTTTTATATGTGTTTCCATAATGACAGGAACTGTTTTTTTTGTTTTGTTTTTGCTGATTGGCTAAACCCAGTGTTAGTGAAACAAGTAAAAATATGTGAGAGGGAAGAACACTATTCTGAATTAGATTAATCATGTAAGTATGTATCTTCAATAAAATTTATTCGACAAATCAAGCATCTTGTTCAATTTAGGTGGTGCTATAATCAGATACATGAAAGCTATCTTAAGAATGAGAAAATATGCTAATTGTTTCAAGCTTTTGAAACAGTCAAGGAAAAGGATTATTTTCTACAAATGATACCCAAATGGACCAAAAATAGAAAAAATCACTGGAAAAGATAGGAAAGCTCACCAGTTATAAATGATCACAACCCTTATATTAAAAAGTACAATCAAGGATACTGCAAAAATAAAAAACTGCAAAATCTCCTTAAAAATTACTGATGCACAAATCTTGAAATATTAGTAAATCAAAAGTGTAACTAAAAGAACAATCTGCCAATCCCAAGGTTATTCCAAAACTGGAGTGACGGTTCTGCATTTCAGGATGGGGAAGACTAGCACCATGAGTTACAATGAATTAAGAGAAAATTCTTATGGTTATATTAATAGTAGCAGAAATAACAATAAAACAGAAGCCCTTCCTTTATTACAACACTAGACAGCTGGAGGGTAGGGCTGGGGAAACAAATGGCCAGGTCAGTAACAAAGGGCTTGCTCCTCCAGGTGTGCATATTTCTGTAATACAATCATTAAAACCGCTCCTCCTGATCTTACCTTTGGACCCAAAAGCAAAATCCCCAGAATTACTGGAAGCCAAGTCTGCAAATGACAGCCCTGTGCTACTTCCAAATCCAAATGAAACTGTTTTGCTTTCCACTGGCAAAAGGAAAAGAGCAATTTAATATTTCACTTAATACATGTTGAATATCAAAGCTTTACTCAGGACCCAAAGAGAATGGGGGTAGGACCTGCTCTACTACTGAGAGGGATGGGGTGGGATGGGGTGTGGAACATTTATAATCTGGTTATCTCTCTGAAGAAAACTTATAAAAGACATCCAAGTTCTGAGCTTCTTCATTGTTATTAAGTTTTCAGGTACTGTTCTCAATGAACAATATACCAAAATCATACCCAAAATCATTTTTTAAAAATGAGATGTAGAGCTATACTAAGTCAGATAGAGAGCTATACAGTTTCTGCTTTACACAATCTAATATAATCTAAAACATTCATTCAAAGGCAGGATTTCAGGAAATATCTAAAGATTTTTTGTATTCTCAACTGTAAAAAATAAGCTCATAAAAGCGAAATATTTCATGCCCCTTTATACATCACAAATTTTGTTTTAAGAAAGGGAGTTTCTGGATCTGCATTTAAAAGTCTATCTTCTCAAAATCACAGGTGTACCTTATGTAGTAATGCATGCCTAGAAGGTTTTTATAAACATATATCAAATTGTACCTTGACTTGTAGAATCTGCATCATTTTGCTTTCTAGTAGATAAATCCACAGGTTTATCGGCAGTTTCAGAAGAAACAGGTGGTGAACTAATAGATTTGGTAGTAAACTCTGGTTCTTCATATTTACACAAAAATGGTACAGTCACTTTACTGCCATCTGTACACACACTGTCAGCCGTGCTAGTTATGTCCTCATTCTGGGATTTCTGCAAAGAGGAAGTAACAAATAACTATGCCATTAAGTACTGATTGACAAAAAGAATCATATACCCTATTTTAAAACAAATTGAGGACTTGGAGTTCTGGACAAAATGGAGTAAGCACACTTTTCTCTCTCCCATTCCACCCTGCATCCTACCTCTCCCAGCACCTACAGCTGAATTGGACTGAAACAGATAAAGCAACTAGAAGAAGCCTCTGAAAAGTGGATGAAAGCAGAAGGATTAAAAATCTCAAGACATGGGACTTCCCTGGTGGCGCAGTGGTTAAGAATCCGCCTGCCAATGCAGGGGACACGGGTTTGAGCCCTGGTCCGGGAAGATCCCACATGCCACGGAGCAACTAAGCCCGTGCACCACAACTACTGAGCCTGTGCTCTGGAGCCCGTGAGCCACAACTGCTGAGCCCACGAGCCACAACTACTGAAGCCCGCGTGCCTAGAGCCCATGCTGAGCAACAAGAGAAGCCACCGCAATGAGAAGCCCGCGCACCACAACGAACAGTAGCCCGCGCACCACAACGAAGAGTAGCCCTTGCTCGCTGCAACTAGAGAAAGCCCGCGCACAGCAACAAAGACCCAACACAGCCAAAAAAAAAAATATATATGTATATATATATCGCCCACCGGTGAGGAGCACTGGCTGAGATGCAGGTGGCAGCTAGGCCTAGTGATGAGACCACGGACAACTTGGCCTCCACAGGCCAGCCCGTCGGGGTCCCCGCACCACAGCCGGAACCCGAGGAGGTACTGGCCTGAGCCACGTGCCCCCATGCACACTGCTGGGGCGTGGGGGCACCTCCAGGCCACGTGGCCCATCATCCACAGGTGCCTGCCCCCAGCCAATGAGGCCAGTCCCTGCCTCCCGGACACAACCTCCTCCCAAACCCCCATAAGCAACCATGGGTTCCGGAAATGGACGGGGCTGAGCCGAGGAGGAGAAAAGCGAGGTCGTGCCTGAGCCCCTTTGCTGACCCGCTTCCTACCTGCCTACAGCGGGTGTCACAACAAGAAAGTACTGAACCTGGAGGAAGAGGGTTTCTGGCCAGAGCTGCTGGATGGTGGCAAGAGATTTGAGATTTTCTCTGACTATCTCCCAGTTTTACAGAAAAAAGAAAGCCCCTCACTATGGTGGATGGTCCCCAGGTGTAAAGACTACTGGAGAGACAGGCAAAGTGACAATCTGAAATTCTGGCCTTACCAAATTCACTTTCAATCAAGACACCACAAACTTCCCCCCTCCTAAGAGCCATCTCATTAGAAAATGTATTTATAGTAAACTTCTGTTTTTAACTTAGGAAAAAGAGAAAGAAGAAAAAAAAAAAAGACTCTCAAGACCTGAGGGATAATCTTGGTGAGAACCCTGTGGGAAATTTTTCCTGCCCCCACCCACTAACCCACATCCCAGGCAGGGTACCAGAGCTGTCCAAAACTGCAGCTGCCGACGGCACAGACGGAAAAGGGTCCAAGAAAAGTCAACTCTCCTTGGCCAAGGGTGGGGAATGTCATGAAATGATCCGTGTGCTGAATGATCAGAAAAACTCTGAAAAGCTGTTCTAACAATGTTCCAAGTAAGGACAAATACTCTTAAGCCAAATGAAAAGATAGGTGTCAGGCAAAAAAATATAAAGCACAAAAGAAAATCAAATGGGACTTCACAATTGAAAAATACAATAACAGAAATAAAAAAATTTACAGAATGCTCCATCCAACTGCAGCAGTATACACGTTCCTCTCAAGCACGCATGGAACATTTATGAAGAAAGACCACGTTCTAGACCATAAAACAAACTTTAGCAAGTTCAAGAGAACAGAAACCATACAAAGTATACTCTCAGTCCATAATGGAATTAAACTAGAAATCACTAACAAATATAGCTGAAAAAA
Source organism: Balaenoptera ricei (assembly GCF_028023285.1). Taxonomy (NCBI): domain Eukaryota; kingdom Metazoa; phylum Chordata; class Mammalia; order Artiodactyla; family Balaenopteridae; genus Balaenoptera; species Balaenoptera ricei. The sequence continues at coordinate 1,263,897 of NC_082651.1, forward strand.
AATCTCCAAATATCTGGAGATTAAACAACACATTTTTAATACACATGTCAAAGTCTCTGGACAAATTAAAAATACTTTGAACTAAATAGAAATGAAACTACAGCTTACCAAAATTTGTGGTATGCCAACAAAAGCAAGGAAGGGGAACTCTGTACCACTAAATGCGTATGTTAAAAAGAAGATCTAAAATCGGTAAACTTTCACCTTAAAAAACTAGAGAAAGAAGAGCAGTATAAATGGAAAGCACAAAGAACTAAAGAAATAATGAAAAGCAGAGCAGAGATCAATAAAACAGGAAACAGAAAAATTAACAAAATAAAAAACGGATTCTTTGAAAAGGTCAATAAAATTTGATAAACCTCTAGCCAAGCTCACCAAGGAAACAAAATAGATGCCATAAATTACTAATATCAGAAATGAAACAGGAGCTATCAACACTGATCCATGGACATTAAACAGGTAATAAATTTCAACGAACTTCATACACTTCACAAACCCTGTTATGCCCCAAAATTTGATAATGTAGAGGAAATGGACCAACCAATTCCTCAAAAGACACAACCTACCAAAACTGACATAAGAAATAGATAATATGAATAGGCCTATATTTATTAAAGAAAATGTTACCATCAATTAATATCCTTCCAAAAAAAAAAAATAATGATAATAAGTACCAGGGGGCTTCCCTGGTGGCGCAGTGGTTGAGAATCTGCCTGCTAATGCAGGGGATGCGGGTTCGAGCCCTGGTCTGGGAAGATCCCACATGCCGCAGAGCAGCTGGGCCCGTGAACCACAATTACTGAGCCTGCATGTCTGGAGCCTGTGCTCCGCAACAAGAGAGGCCGCAATGGTGAGAGGCCCGCGCACCGCGATGAAGAGTGGCCCCCGCTTGCCACAACTAGAGAAAGCCCTCGCACCGAAACGAAGACCCAACACAGCCAAAAATAAATAAATAAATAAATAAAAATTTAAAAATAAGTACCAGGCCCAGATGGTTTCAATAGTAAATTCTATCAAACGTTTAAGAAAGAAATATTACCAATTCCTACAATGTGTTCCAGAAAAGAGAAGCAGAGGGAACACTCCCTAACAAGAGTACGTGAAGCAAAAGCTGATAGGAGAAACAAACATGCTCGGCAACACTCCTCTCAATAATCAATAGAACGAGCAGAAAAAAATCAGCAAGGATAGACTGGACTTGTACAACACAGTATCAACTGATTGGATCTATTTAGAAACCTGTTTTCCCTGCAAAAACAATAATAAATGAACTGTGGTACATCCTCACAAGGGAATACCACCCAGTGACAGAAAGGAACATACTATCACTACACACAGTAACTGGGCCAAACCTCAAAGGCATTATGCTTTTGAGCTTAATGAGTGAGTGAAAAAAAGCTAGTATCAAAGGTTACATAATGTATGATTCCATTCATGCTAGTCTGGAAAAGGCAAAAACGTAGAAACAGAAAACAGATCAGCAGTTACCAGAGGTTCTGGGTGGGGGAGGATCTGAACCGAAAGGGACAGTAGGAAGGAATTCTTTGGGGTGTTGGAACAGTTCTGTACACTGCCTGCCTGTGGTGGGGATTACAAGAATCCAGGCATGTGTAAGAACTCACAGAAAACATACACACAGCGAAAAGTGAATTTTCCTTACGTAAATCTATAAAATTAATACAAATGAAAAAAGTCGTTATTTCTTTTTTTTTTTAATTTTTATTTATTTACTTATTTATGGCTGTGTTGGGTCTTAGTTCCTGTGCGAGGGCTTTCTCCAGTTGTGGCAAGCGGGGGCCACTCTTCATGGCGGTGCGCGGGCCTCTCACCATCGCGGCCTCTCCTGTCGCGGAGCACAGGCTCCAGACGCGCAGGCTCAGCAATTGTGGCTCACGGGACTAGTTGCTCCGCGGCATGTGGGATCTTCCCAGACCAGGGCACGAACCCGTGTCCCCTGCATTGGCAGGCAGATTCTCAACCACTGCGCCACCAGGGAAGCCCAAGTCATTATTTCTTAATGACTGAAGCACAAGGAGAAGACGGTCCATTCTGTTCGTGTCAAATGATTTAGGCTGACACAGCAGTATTATTCATAATAGCCAAAAAGAAGAAACAACCCAAATGACCATTAACAGATGAACGGGTAAACAAAATGTGGTATGTTCATACACTGGAATATTATTCGGCCATAAAAAGGAACGAAATACAGATAAATGCTACAATGTGGATATACCTCAAAAACTTACTAAGTAAAAGAAGACAGACACAAAGGACCACACATTATTATGTTTATATGAAATGTCAGAATAGGCAAATCTACAGAGACAAAGTACATCAGTGGTTATCCAGGCCTAGAGAAGATGGGTGGAAATGGGGAAGGGTGGTGACTGCTAGAGGTTAACAGGGCTTCTTTTTGGGATGATGAAAATGTTCTAAAACTGACTGTGGTAAATATACAAAAAACCACTGAGCTGTACATTTTAAAATGGGTGAATTATATCACAATTAATGTTACCCCAAAAACGCAGGGTAGATTACTTGGGGGAGGGGAGTGCGTAATCCAGCTCCTAATACATTCGCCACTTAAGAGTCCATGAATGAACAACTCTTGTAGACAAATCAAATACTGTATCCCCAATCCTCAGCACAGTGCCAGCTCATAGGAAGCACTTACAAATACAGTACACTTAGGTGTTTTATGCAAGGGATGCCTATCTGAAGATCTCGCATAGTCCAAGATGAATCAGACTGAGTATAAATCACGAAGGGTGCATCCTAAGAGGATGTATATCTACACCCATTACACAGCACGTCTCAGCTTTAATGGTTGTTAGTTCTCTGTTTTGTCTCTGTGTATCAAAGGGTGCTCTCCTCCAAAATTACAATTCATCTTGGCAATTTCTTTTCAACCCTTACAGTGGCTTATCATGTTTAATTTCTGTACCAAAGGTATTTCTGAACAGCCCCTAGGACCGTTATTTAATGAACATTATGAGAGTGTTACAGGATATTTTACAAAAAGATTTTAAGTTATAACAATGATAACACAATAGTCACTCAAATAAGCCATTTCAACGCCTATAAACAGCACAGTTCACAAAACACTGACAAAAGATACCAAGTCCTGTGTGCACCACAGCTGGGAAAAGAATAAACAATGTACAATTCAGTCCGTGCATCAGCACAGAGATTATTTTTCAGTGTTGTAAGTTTTGAAAAGCATAAATTTTAAATAAATATTTTTAAGTTTTGCACACAAAAGAGTGAGGCCAAATTTAAAATGCATTGTTTCAATCTGCACAACCCAACTTTATATTATGACTGTATTGTATCTGCTGAATGAAAAACTGGATCCTAAAGCCTCCAACAGGGAATCCCCTGGTGGCGTAGTGGTTGAGAATCCACCTGCCAATGCAGGGGACACGGGTTCGAGCCCTGGTCCGGGAAGATCCCACATGCCACGGAGCAACTAAGCCCGTGCACCACAACTACGGAGCCTGCGCACCCAGAGCCCAGGCTCCACAACGAGACGCCACCACAATGAGAAGCCCGCGCACCGCAAGGAAGAGTAGCCCCCGCTCGCCGCAACTAGAGAAAGCCCGTGCACAGCAACGAAGACCCAATGCAGCCAAAAAAAATTTTTTTTTAAAATAAATTTTTCAATAAATAAATAAAGCCTCCAGCAGCAGCAATTAGAGAAGATGATTAACAGAAATCGCGTATCGTGTACTTCCACCGAGTCCAGGGAAACTGCTGAGGGATTTAAAATATACTTCAGATTTAGCATAGCAAGGCCGCTGATGGAAAAACTTCAGATAGGGCTTCCACAAATCTATTTGGTTATAAACAAGGAAGTAATGTCTTTGCATCAGCTGATGGCCATTAGCTATACGTGCACTGATGAATAAGCTGAAGCCTATGGAACAGGCGGCATATCCTAGGTGGATAGCTAAAAAAGCAGGCCAGCTAGACTCCTCAGAGTCAGACAGACAGTGAAGGGTAGTAAGTCTCCTACAGACTCAGGCCATGTGTTGGGCCATGTCTCTCTCTACCCACGTATCCTTTAAATAAAACACTGCATTCATAACTAACTCCAGGACTCTATTTCATTTTAACCATCTTTCCAAAAATTTTTAAAAAACAGTATTTCGGGCTTCCCTGGTGGCACAGTGGTTGAGAGTCTGCCTGCCAATGCAGGGGACACGGGTTCGAGCCCTGGTCTGGGAAGATCCCACATGCTGCGGAGCAACTGGGCCCGTGAGCCACGGCTGCTGAGCCTGCGCGTCTGGAGCCTGTGCTCCACAGCAGGAGAGCCTGCGACGGTGAGGGGCCCGTGCACTGCGATGAAGAGTGGCCCCCACTCGCCGCAACTAGAGAAAGCCCTCGCACAGAAACGAAGACCCAACACAACCAAAACTAAATAAATAAATTAATTAATTAAAAAAAAAAAACAAACAGTATTTCTTGAGAGGCAAGGAACCTTTCTGAATATGTCAAAATTAGATTGTAAACAACTACAAGACAAGGACCTTGTCTTCTAGTTTCTGTGGAATACAAATTAAGACACCAAGGTGTTGACAGCTACTAAAATTGCTACACCTGAGCTAAGAAAGTAACCAAATCACGAAGTTACTGGCCAAGCAAGGTATACAGGTCAGGGGAGCTAGGTTTCAGATGCTGCTATTTCCTATCCACTCTGCCCACTCCACCATCAATTAACTTGCACAGAAAATGAACTACTTAACACCGTTCTTTGCAGGGCGTAGACCTTCTTAGGGACCTCTGCACTGCCATGCTGCCGCCCTGACTCCCCAAGCCCAGCACACACACCGGTCGCAGGGGGGCCTCCGGTCCTCCGGGCAGAACACGAGTCCTCCTCCTCTGGCCAGAGCTGCCTGAGGTGTCCGACCACTTGCCAGACGCACCCCATTATTACCACGCGGTGAGGACCCTCTAGCTTATCGCGTCAACAGAGGCAACTGGGCCAGAAGGAACACACAGAGACGGTCTTACTTGAGCTTCCTGAACTTTGTGAAGCTCCGATTGAAAGTCTTCCCCACTTCCATTGTCCTCGTCAGTGTCACTGCAGACTCCACAAAAAAATGTAGGTGGAAGCTTTAACGTATCTGCTTTTGCCTTTTCTTCAACTGTTGGTTTCTTTTCCCAAATAATAATACATTCTTTCTCATTATCTGAAAATCCCATACAACACAAGAAAAGAAAGTTAAGATGAAAGTAGATGAAGTCCAACTACTCCACCATGGCCCTCAGTGTCATCGACAGATTCCAGACCCAAATAACAAGACCCTGGATGCTGATGGAGAACAAGCACCACCAGGAGCACCATGTTTTTCACTTCACATTATTTTTAAATATTTTAAATCACCAAAAAGGCAAAATCGGTAATTACAGAGGTGACCAGATTGCGAGATTCCTTTTAAACAGAAGATTTTTAAAAAACATTGTAACTAGTAATTTTAATGTTACATACCTGTTAGATTTTCTTCTAACGGTCTACATTCTTTTGAGTCATCCAAATATAGTTTTCCATTAAGCTTCTTGACAGCTGTGTCAAAATCTTCATCTTAAAATATAATTTGGTTTATTAAATAAAAGAACTTCCAGTAAATTTCAGGAGATTTTCCAGCCAGGAATCTAGGAAAATTATCTCCAACTTCACACTTTCCCTTACTCCCCACATCCAAGTAGCAACCAACTTTGCCTATTCTACACCCTGAATGCCTCGTCTGAGCTGCTCTGGCATTTTAGCTCCCCTTCCCACAACCCAGTCCTCCACACCACTGCCCAACTGCCCTGCTGAAATTATTCTGAGCACGTAACTCCCCTGCTTGAAAACTTGGACAGGGCCCACAGAGCTTTCCCCAATCAGACCCTGTCTCTGCCTCACAGTTCGCCCACCCCTCTGAGACCCCAGGGAAATGAGAATTGCTTTCAGTCCCCTCAACATGCCTGCCCTGTTCACGGCAGCCACCCAGGGAATGCTAATAAATGAATGCAGCTCTTTCAGTCATGACATCCACTGACTGTTCACACATACATTTAGGATCAGTATCGACCTGCAGGGCGGCAGGGGTGGGCTCCAGGAAGCAGGCTGAAAACAATTCCGTCACCCCATTCACTATGATGAGCAGGAGCAGAATGCTTTAAAGCAACAGAAGACTTACCGTCCTCCTCCTCTTCGCTGACGTAGTCTGGCCTGTTCTTGTAACAGAAGAAAGTGGGAGGAAGCTGAAGTTTGCTTGCAAGAGCTTTTTGCTCAGGGGTCGGGGTCAGCTCATACACAATGAGAACATCGTCATCTGAGGGAAGATCTTCAGGCTTTTTCTTCTCTTCCACTGTAAGACAAGTCAAAAAAATTGATGAAGACAAGATGTTAAGTAATTAATTAATTAATGTCAATATTCTAACTGAAAATAAAAATCATGGAACTTAATCTTTAGGTTAAAACAGCATGCTGATAAAAACACACATACTTTGATTTGGACACAGCTCATAATAACCATGAATTAGAATTAGAAACCCGAGGTAATGTTCTATCAAAAACCCTTAGTGGACACAGAATCTACTTAATAACCAAAAAAAAATCCTGCTTTTACTTACTGATCATTGAAAACAATGCTATTAACGGCTATAAATTAAAAAGGTATTTAAAAAGTGCAGCCACAACCATACTTGGAATACTCAATGGTTTAGCAAAATATCCATACATTTGCGATAGCTGAAACATTAAAGAAATCATAAGCGAAGATTAGTATAAATACAAAACTAAAGCAAAGCCAACCTCGATGAGACCCTACAAGGAAAGTTAACAATTGCCAAGGATGGCGGGTGATTAGAATTACATCCAATTTTCTGTATTTCCAAGCATGATAATAGATAAAATTAAATTAAACCTGTTATCCTCTGGGTAAATAATCCTGTAGGAACCTAAGACCATTTCTATTAGCTGAAAAACCAAAAACAACAAAAAGGCAAAAGATGGAGAGAAAAGGAACTCTTCGTACAGTATGCTCTGGTCTATAAAGAAGGACTTCTGGCTAAAGGAACTGGTAAGAGTAAGCAAACCATGAAGCATGCTCTGTACCGACTGGCGCTGTCCAATATGGCCGCCTGGCCACACTTGGCTATGAAGCACCTGCGGTGCAACCAGTCCAAACTGAGATGTGCTGCAAGTGTAAAAATACACACTGGGTTTTGAAGATTGGTAACAACAAAAAACAAACAAAAAAAAACCCCCACCAAAAACAAGGGGGAAAACATCTCATTATTAATTTTTTATACTGATTAGAAGTTGAAATGGTATTTTGGACATAATGGGTTAAGCTGAATAGACTAATAAAATTAATTTCATCTATTTCTCTTTTTAGTTTTAAATGTGACTACTAGAAGCTTTTTAATTACACACACAGGTCATATTTTATTTCTATTGGATGATGCTGACCCAGACAACAGCCCTTTTGCAATGTTGAACTTGCCTTTCACCCTCCTTTGTTACAAAAACGTAGCATTAATTCCTAGCCAAGGACCACAAAAAGACATGGTGAGATAAGAGATTCTTGTTTAGCAGACAGCCTCAAGTCTTCATCTCTACAGTCCTTTGAAACCATGACATTCTCAGACTTGAAACAGAACAGGACTCTTTGTCCTGCAGCAGTATTTTGGTACATTTGCTCTCAGACCAGGGACTTTTCACCTAGGGCCCCCAGAGTCTGTGTACAAGTATGTACCCTTTACAGAAAAAAGTCCACACTATTCACATAATTTTTCAAAGAATGCATCCTTAAGAATAAAGGCAAAGAGCTGCTGTAGCAAGTAGTACGACTGGTGCACTTTAAAACTGAGGGTCCCAGAACTCACAGGTTGTCATGTGATCACTGTAGTTGTTTGACAACTTTTAACACAGTTGTGTTGCTCAAGATATATTATTGAACCGTAACAGTGAGTTTTCATCTCCACAACCTGCTCCTGACCGTCTCTAACAGAGCCAGCTGCCAAGTACTCCATTACAGCACCAACACTTTCTCCCACAAGTGGTCTGTACTACACGGGGAACACACCAGGATAAAATGGTAGCTCTTATACGTGGGGCCTACTTTCAGACACAGCATCTTCCATGTCCAAAAAGAAAGCGCTAAAAGAAACACTCGGTTCCCTGTGGTACACACGCTGCTGCCATCACGTTTGGACACTGGCAGACGATCAAGGTTAGGTAACATACAGGTCGTCATTAATCACAGTTGAAACAGCATCTGATGTGCAAAACAGAGAACGGGAAAGACCACACGGATCTACCTCAAAACAATGCTGTACAACATGTGAGAAAACATGACATCCAAGTACACGAGAGCAGCATTAAGGGGTCACGCCGGCATTCTGTCACATGCATGCTGCAGTGTTAAGCCCTTAGCTGCACACAGCCAGTTACTCTGCTGAGGACGAGCAGCTGCTAGAAAACGGATGTCCTCTCACACTGCCAGTGCCAGCTCTGTACCTTTGTTCTCAGGCTGGGAGGAAGGAGTGCTGCTCCAAAATGCCATTGGATTAGATTTAAAAAGGCTAAAATTAAACCCTAGAAAATAAAGAGTATTTCATTTTTGAACATGTGGAGAATCAAAATGAGTATAATTTTAAAATATAAAATCCAGAGTCCATCCATTGACACCAATGTGGCCGTCTCAGGTACCCATTTATCCCGAGGGCTTCGTTCTTTGCTCATTTAACAAGCGGTGGCAAGACTGCCTTACATGAAATGTGAACATCTCAGTACCATGCTCTGAGTGACAAGAACGTAAGGGTAATAACCTGAAGAAGGACCCTGCTCGTGATTCACACTCAAGGCCCTAAGCTGGACCCAGTGCTGAGCTGAGTCCTTGTGCTCTGCTCGGACACACGCGTCTCCCAGGAACCGACAGCTAAACAACTTACACACAAGCTCTCTGCTGCTGTCTGAACATTTGAACACTCACCAGTAAACTGCTTTAGGGAGGAAAAAAATCCGCACAAATATTTTTTGGCTGTTCACAGAGCACTGTGTTTATGAGCCGACTTCTACTACAACATTAGCCTGCTACAAAGAGTCCACACCAAGATAAACGTTAAAAAAAAAAAAATGAGGGCGGGAGAGAGGGAGAGAGGGAGAGAGGGAGAGAGGGAGAGAGGGAGGGAGGGAGGGAGGGCGAGAGAGAAAGAAAGAAAGAAAAAGGAAGGAAGGAAGGAAGGAAAGGAGGGAGGGAGGGAGGAAGGAAGGCAAGAAAGACAAATTCTGCTTAATCTAAAGGCTAAGTGCTTACCCTTTTCTGGTGTTTTAAACGTGTGACTGGTTGAGGACTGCTCCTTTGGAAAAGCAGGAGAGGAGTTTTTGACTTTGCTGTCGGAAGACGGTGTGAGATCAGAGCTCTGCGACTCTTGGTGACCACCAAGCTCCGCTCTTTTTTCAGATCCACTCTGGGCTGCTGAACTGGCCTCACTACTGTTATTTTTCAAAGGTGCATTAAAACTAAATCCAAACAAAGACCCAGTAGCTGAACTGTTGCCAAATGCAAATGGTTTTGACTTTTCACTGCTAAAAATGCTTTTAACAGACTCAGAACCAAATACAAACTTTGGAGGTGAAACCACTGCTTTTGTTGTCGTTTCAGGTGTGCCAGACACCCCGCCAACTTCTGAGGTTGCACCTGACGCGTCATCACCCTGTGCCGAATCCGTCCGTTCTCTGGTGGTTTCCTCTAGCACAGCTACGGCGACTTTGCCGCAGGGTGACTCTCTGGGAGTGGTCGAACGAGAAACATGAGGTGTTATCAAAAAATCTTTTTCTTGGGCTATTTTTGCTTCATCAAATATTTTCTTAAACGAGTCTGCAACATCCTGTAGTTTAAAACGGACAGCTAAATGCTCTACTTTTCTTTCTCCGTCTGCAAAATCACATGCGGTCCACACCCACACTCTTTCTGTCCCTTTCATATTTTGCAAAGTCATGTCTGGAGTTATTCTGTGGTTGGCACAAAGCTTTAATACCTGGTCCCTTCTCATCACTATGCGAACTTGCTTATTATCATAATTCTGTAAAATCTTTATGTCGCCAATGCCTCTTTCTTTCCACTGCCCAGCATCTTTATCATACCTATAGAGTTTGGCTCTGTGACTAAAAACAACTTGTTCATTTTCCTCACCACTGGACACCTCGACTAGATCAGGCAAAGGTACGACGGGTTCAAAGTGCTGTCCATCTCTCTCCTCCTCCTGAGTGACATCAGAGTCTTCATCTGTGCCCACTGAGGCCCCACTCTGATTCAACTTGGCAGGAGACTTAGACGGACTCAAAGCAGATTTAAAACTGAAGTTAAACCCGGTGGTTGACTCACCGAAGCGGAAGAGATTTTTCCTCACGGGGCTGCTGGCCAGCGGGGAGGCGTGCACTGAGCTGCTACTCACACTGTCGTCCAGAGCATCTTCCCTTAGGTCGTAGCTGTCCCACTCTAGGGTGGGCCCGGTGGTCTCAGGATTTGGCATGCCGCTCGCGTCTGCAGCACTGGCAGCTCCAGCTCCTGAACTCTTACTCTCTTCGTCAGTGACTTTTGTTTGATCATTCGTCAAAAACGTCTTGAAATCTTTTAGTCCGCTCTTCATCTCTTCCGCCCTCTGGATTAACTTGGCAGCTCTGCCAGTATCCACAAGCTTATGGGGAGTCTGCAGTGGAATATCTAACAGAAGTCGCTGGCATTCCTCAAATTTCTGTTTGAATTCTTCAGCCAGCTCGGGTGTTTTGAATTTTGCTGCCAGCTGCTCTAGTTTGGCATCGCCATCAGAAAAATCACTAGCCAACCACATCCAGGCCCTGTCCGACCCAGAGAGGGGCTTCAGGTGCATGGTGGTGGTGATCCAGTGGTTGGCACACACCTTCAGCACCTGCTCTCTCCGCATCAGCATTCTCAGTTTGCCATTAACTTCATTTTTGAGAATTTTTAAGTTCCCCAAACCCCTTTCTTTCCACTGACTTATCTCAGCATCAAACCTAAACAATTTTACCCGCTGTGAGTAAAGAACTTTCTCATCTTCTTCTCCTGTGACAAGCTCCACTTTCTCAGGCATCTGGACGACTGGTTCAAAATGGATATCGTCACTGTCCTCAGTCTTATCGGCGTCATCATCTTTCTCAAGGTCAGCACAAGGGTCTGCTTTATCAGCCATTTTACTACTTTGTGATGAGAATAACTTCTCTCCAGCACCCGAAAAGCCCTTGAAATTGGGGTCTTTTTTGCCAAACTGAAACCCTTCTCCTGAATTTGATTTTGCAAGATCTGCAAATGTACAAGTGCTGCCAGTTTGACCAAGAACCACAGCACTCCCGTCTTTCTGACCACCAGCATCCTGAGCCTGACAACCAGCGTCATTTCCAAAGGGCTTTTCACTCTTCCTCCCCTGACTTCCCGGCTCCTGAATGCCAAATTTAAACCCGTCAGCAGACACAGGGACAGAAAAACTAAATCCTTCTTTTGTTGACTTAGAGTCTGTATTAGAAGAACTCTGAAATGTAAATGAAGGTGCATTTTCTTGATCCACACGCCCAAATTTAAATCCCTGTTCTGCATTGCCAAACTTAAAAGCTTTTTCTGAAAAGTTACTTTTAAATCCTGTTCCCACCTGACTTTCAGAAGAGTCATTTGCCTTAGTTGTTGAGCCCAAAGTGAAAGCTGAAGGTTCTTCTGCAACAGGTTTATGGGCTGGTTTAGAACCATCACAAGCCACACATTTTAAGGAAGAACTCTCATTTCGCACAAAGCAAACGCTGCAATCCCACTGTCCTTCCTTCTTGGTGAACATCCCTTCAAGTCCACTGTTTGGAGTCTTGCTTGTCTCTGAAGCGCCAAACGTGAAAGAGGCAGGTGCTGGGACAGCAGAAGCAGGTAAACTCTGTTTTCTTGGATTCTGACAAGCCACACATTTTGTAGAACTTCCTTCATTTCGTACCAAACAAATGCTGCAATCCCACTGTCCTTCCTTCTTGGTGAACATCCCTTCAAGTCCACTGTTTGGAGCCTTGCTTGTCTCTGAAGCGCCAAACTTGAAAGAGGCAGGTGCTGGGACAGCAGAAGCAGGTGAACTCTGTTTTCTTGGATTCTGACAAGCCACACATTTTGTAGAACTTCCTTCATTTCGTACCAAACAAACGCTGCAATCCCACTGTCCTTCCTTCTTGGTGAACATCCCTTCAAGTCCACTGTTTGGAGCCTTGCTTGTCTCTGAAGACGCAGGTGCTGCAGCAGCAGAAGCGGGTGGATTCCGACAAGCCACACACACGGCCGCACTTGCCTCATTTCGCACTAAGCACAAACTGCAATCCCACTGTCCTTCCTTCTTGGCGAAAACTCCTTCAAATCCACTCTTTGGAGCCTTGCTTGTCTCTGAAGACGCAGGTGCTGCAGCAGCAGAAGCGGGTGGATTCCGACAAGCCACACACACGGCCGCACTTGCCTCATTTCGCACTAAGCACAAACTGCAATCCCACTGTCCTTCCTTCTTGGCGAAAACTCCTTCAAATCCACTCTTTGGAGCCTTGCTTGTCTCTGAAGCACCAAACTTAAAAGAGGCAGGTGCTGGGACAGCAGAAGCAGGAAAACTCTGTTTTCTTGGATTCTGACAAGCCATACATTTTGCAGAACTTCCTTCATTTTGTACCAAGCAAACGCTGCAATCCCACTGTCCTTCCTTTATTGAAAAAACAGATCTGAAATCACTGCTGGCAGACTTAGGAAGATCTCCCTGGCCAAATTTAAAGGAAGGCTGCTGAACAAATGAAGATCCACCTTTGTTAGCAGACCTTGTATTCTGACATGCAATGCATCTAGATACAGTGGGTTCATTTCTTATTAAACAAATACTACAATCCCAGTGACCTTCTTTCTTTGGAGTCATCAATGCAAATCTATCTGGAGTATTTTCTGAGCCAGGTTTAGGAGTGGAAACAGTTTCAACTAATGGTGAGCCAAGGAGCTCTTTACTGCTTGGGTTTAGATTTTGGCAGGATACACACTTCTCAGCAGTTGCGGCGTTCTTTAATGAGCAGCTGTTACAATGCCACCAAGACCCTTCTTTCTTTGCAACCTGAAATTCAAAGTTCATGCTTCCAGCAGCAGATTTGCCAATATCCTTATTGTCAGGACCTGTGGGTTCTTTTACAGTTCTCGTAGCCTGACTGGAGGTTGTGGCTCTGTTTGCTCCTGAGGCTTTTAACATGCTCTGGGCCTCTTCAAACTTGCACTTAAAAAGTGCTGCCTCCTCAGGTGTCTTGAATCTAATAGCAAGCTGTTCTGGTTTGGGCGACTCGTCTGCATAGTCCAGAGCGTACCACACAAAGGACCTGTCTGAGCCGGCGTTGGGCGCCAGGGCCATGTCTGGGCTGATGTAGTGATTTGCACAGATTTTCAACACTTGCTCGCGTCTCATCAGTAGGCGGATTTTACCGGAGGTTTTGTGCCTTAGTATCTTTACGTTGCCAATTCCACGCTCCTTCCATTCTCTTGATCCCGCATCAAAACGATACAACTTGGCACGATTGCAGAAGGACTCTTCCTCATCCTCCTCACCAGTTCTCACTTCAATCTTATCGGGAAGAGGCACCACTGGCTCAAAGTGAGGGCCGTCGTCGTCCTCATCCCCATGCGCACTACCCCCATCAGTGTCAAGACTCTTGTTGGCCGGCTCTGCGGCAGGCGTTCCAAACACTGATTTCCCTAGACCGTGGAAAGTAAACATATCATCACTGCGTCGAAAACCAGAATTCTTTTGCTGATTTGGGCCCATGTTTTCAGTAAATGAAATTCCAGACACATTTTTGCTTCCAAAATTGAATGTATTTCGAGGTCCAATGGTCTGAGCAGCTTTTGGTCCACTGTAGCTATCTCCTTGCAAAGGTCTGTCTGAAGTCAGGAGACCTAAAAGGCTTTCACTATTAGTGTAAGTCGTAGAAGGGGGCTGTGCCACAACCTGTGGTGAGGAAAACGTGAAGTCGCCATCATTTGATTTGAAATTTGAATTAAATTTAAAAGCAGTTGGCTGTGATGTACGCACAGGTGCTGCCAAGGATGGCCCCATGCCTTCACCTGGCACGGGCTGGACAAAATTGGGTTTTCCAAATTCCATAACCTTAGATTCTGCAGATCTTGAAGCGTGAGCTGCAACTGGAGGTTTTGTAAAATAACCTGGTTCTGGCAAAGGTGGATTTGTGCTTGTCTGTTGAACATTGTAATTAAAGTAATCATCACCCCTAGGTGATAGAATTCCTGTTGCAGGAGACTCAAAACGCAATGGGGGACCATACATCTCTTGAGAGAACATACAAGCAGACGAACTCTGCACTGGTGGTGTGTGCATCTGCTGTGGGTAGGTGTAGACAGGCTGCTGAGGTGGAAGCCTATTCATGCCATAAACTGGTCCCTAGAAAAAAAAAAATAAAGCGCACATTTTTGTAGGTTGTCTATAAAACTACAGCTTAACTAGATACCACCCAATTCTCATAAACCTCAAGCCTGAGTACAGGGTAAATACATCACTAGGGCATACAGTGCATCCGTAAGAGAAGACACTTCTACATTACTACAAAGATACTTACAGGTCTAGTCCTGCTTGGCATATAATGAAAATTGCCTTAACTAATGACAGCACCTTAGAGACCTAATTCTCCTACAACAGATCCATAGAATAAGTACCTTCCTCACTCCTGAACAAGGTGTCCAATGATGTTAACAATGATGATGATGACAATGAAGACTAACATTTGTTAACGTGCCAACTGGGCACAGTTCTAAGCACTGTACATATATTATCTCATTTCAATATCCTCGAACACCCTATGAATTAAGGCATTATTATCCTCATTTTACATATGAGGCAACTAATGCATAGAGAAGTTAAGAACTGAAGAGCCAGGGTCTTTGCCTGGCTCTGCTGGATGCCGGTCTCCGTGGACACTTGGTCACAGCGCCCCAGGCCTGCAAGTTACACACAGCGCTCCAGTGAGGACAGCACCGTCCTGCTTCTGTCACGACCGAATGACGAAGGACCCACCACCACCCCAATTTAAAAATATTCTACATGTTCACACTTATTGTAACACAGAAATTAACTAACTGAGAAACATACTTCTATATCTGGAGAGAAATTTAAAATATCTGTTATCTGGTGGGACATTTAAGTTTTAATGCTGAACTACTACTTCTTGAATTTCTCTGTAGGAAGCCTGGACAATTAAAAAGGAGATACTTATAAATGTATAAATTATTCCTTTGTTACCTTTGTGGGAGTAACATTAGCTGCTGGTCTGAGTAGATACTGGGAATTATATGCTGGTGACTGACTATAATACATTGAATGGCCAGTAGTTGCAACTAAAAAAAAAAAAAAAAAAAGAAAAGAAAAAAAAAGAAAGAAAACACTGTTAAAAAAAGTCTATGCTGCAGTTAGGACTATCTAGGCAAGAACTATAAATACAAAAGCAGTAGAAATCAAAGAGATTTAACTACATATTTTTTTTTTTAATTTCTAAACATCAAAACACATCATCATAAAGATTATCAAATGACAAACTAGGAGTAACTGCTAGGAGTGACACAGGAGGAGCGAGAGCAGCAGCAGGGTGGTCAACAAGAGCAGTCCCCACAAGGAGCCAAGAGGAGCGGCAGGGCCGCTCCCTGAGGAAGAGGGGCACGACGCAAAGGCACAGTCGTGCCGTGCCAGAAACACGGGGGGTACACTAGCCACAGGAAGGACTTAAGGAACCAAAACGCACGTGAGGGTCCCAGGGCCACATTTTTGAAGTGAGCCTTGAAAATGTGCAGAATGACAAGGCTGCACTTTTTAAACTCAAGCTGAGAACGTTCAGGTCAAAAATCACCTAACAAATTCATGCAAAGGATCTCACAAGTAACACAAAATGTGTTCCCTGGCTTAATAAAAAGGGCATAGCATGACTGACACTCATGCTGGTGTCCAAACTATCTGCTCCATCTGTTTTGTGTGTGTGTTATCAGGAAACCAGCAACTAGAAGACACTCATGCTGATGGTGAAAACAACCAACAATCATTTGCTTGATCTGTTTTAAGAAAGTTTTACCAGAAAACAAAACAACTTAAAGATCATTTATACCTTTACACAGAAGAGGAAGCAGAAATTGTGACCCAAGAGGTACTGGGCAGCTGATTGTGGAAAGCCCTGAAAAAGACCCAGTAAAGGCGAGCCAGGCTGTCTGTCCTCTCTGCAGTTACCAGAGAAACAGAGCCACTGCAGAGGCCCAAGCCTGAGCGTGGAAAACTAATGGGCTGCCTGATGATGGCTACCATGACATATTCTGGGGAGAAAACAGGCAAAGAACACAGAACAAGATGATGGATATAAGCCAAGAATCATAAAGTCTGAAACTTAACTGGTGACTTGTGAAAACAAGTAGTAAAAACATCCTATAGAAAAAAAGCACCCAATGAACAGATTAACTCATGAAATATAAAGGATTATAAAGTGCTGAGCATGCCTAGTACTAAAAAAACAAAAACTTAAAAGCTGGTATTATTTTTGTTTTTAAAAATAGGCAAGGTTTTTATAAACTGGTAATAGCAAACAGTTGGCAAGAGTGCAAAGAGATAGGCACTACCAGATACTGGTGGTAAGAGTGTAAAACCGGCACAGCTTCTCAGGAAAGCAATTTCCCAACACAAGAAATTTTACAAAACCCTAAAATCCTAGGACTGTGTTCACAGCATTATTTACAATAGCAACAACTGGAAATTTAAAAATAAGGGAATAAAATCTGCAGAGCTTCCACATGATGGATACCTTGTATTCATTAACAGTACTGTCAAAAAAAAACGTTGAGTAGAAAACTGCTCAGAACTTAAATATTTAAAAACAGGCTACTCGTCTCCATACAACGTGATAAAGTTCTCTAATATCCAAAGAAAGAGGACCAGAAAGAAATGCTCCAAAATGTTAGCAGAACTCAGTGTGATATGGTTAGTGTTTAGTTTTCTTTACACTGGTCAGTACTTCTGATTATTTCTTTATTATAAGCTTATTGTTTTTTAATCATCTTCTTTTAAAAAGACAAGGACCATCTTGGCACATCTGCACTTTCATTAAGAAAAACAGTCTGTGAACACAGGAATGGGAATCAGGAGACCTGAGCTCTCCTCTCAGGGCCACAAAGCTGCCTGTGACTTTGTCAAGTAGCCACTTGGGGTCTCCATTTTTCTCACTTGTAAAATGAGGATGTGCTGCTTCTACCCATTTCATAGAGTAACTGCAAGAATAAAATGAGACAATGTGAATGTTATGCTTATATATGTGTTTAACAACCAGAAGACCTGTTATGCCTGTACGAAGAAGAAGAAAACAGAACTTGTGACCCACAGGTGCCAAATGATGACTCCACACAGCACTCGGAGAGTCCAGGAGAAAGCCAGCCAGCTTGCCTATCTTCTTCTGTAGTCAAGGCTCTACGCAGTGCACAGGGTTTAGGTAAACAATATTTAAACCCTGACTTCTCATATATTTATCTATGACTTACATACGACATTCAGTGAGTCTGACTACACAAAGATTTTTCTATTACTTTGCGTGCACTTGAAGGACACTGTTACAAAAGGACCGTGAGTCTGCCTTAAGTATGGCCCTATGGACCATCACACAAATGTATGAAACTAGGCCACACCATTCTGAATCTGTTTTTGAATTTAAACCAATTAATCTAATTACCAACATTTCAGGAATCTGTCTCATGTGAAAGAAATCTATTTTCCCCATCACTCTGGCTGCCTGGGGACAAGTGGCTTTAAAGTTATAGCACCAGAGTTTGAACCCCGGCTCTACCAATGACTATCTGTACAATAATGGGTAAGTTATCTAACCCTTCCAAACCCATTTCCTCATCTAAAAAATGTGCATTCATAATGGTACCCACCACTCTGGGTCACTGTCATCAAATAAAATTACATACACAAGCACCTTGGCACACAGACAACCACAGGAGACACAGTCCGTACCCTTTGGTTCATTAGGTGTTTAATGCGTATTCTAAGTAAATGCCTAACGCACACCACCCACACACAAATGCTCACAATAATCATGTGATGCAAAGTATTAGTTCCAGGTTTCAAACAAACTGGCTCAGAGAGTTAAGAGAGCACAACCTAAAAATCCAGTATGCTCTAGCTCCACACTCTTTCCTTCTATATATGACCACAGTATTTCAAAATAAAAGGTTTCCCATGACTGTCATACCTCTCAGTATGTCATCAAAATAATTCCCAAGACGTTTAAGTTCTTAATTAGGCATCTCTTAATGAATAACGCTGTCAGTTAACATTTTTTCAATCATAAGGCATAGTTCCAACTCAGTCTCAGCTCCTCTGAGATGTGCATTAAAAGGTTCTTTAAGCCTTTAGCCTTTATATAACCAGGATCAGATAAAGCTTGTTTTGTTTCTGCTTAGAGTTATAGAAATCTTGGTAATACCAAATACAGCTTAAGTAACATATAGGCAGACATAGACAGACATGTATATAGATAAATGTATACAGACAAGGTGATTTCACAAGTTACCTATTCAAAGGAGGAGAAAGTACAGACTTCACTAATACCTGGGAGTATCCAGTTGCCAACTCACCTGTTAGTGGGGCCCCATGAAAATTCTGTGACCCCTGATATCCATCAGGCACTGAATCTGGTCCATAATTCTCTGTAGGCCAACGATGAGGGGACCCTGAGTTACTGCTATTTAGTTTCAACTCCTGCATTTCTTTCTGTTGCAAGAGAAAACAATTTTAAGCAATTATATCACGGCAGATACAGTGCTAGAGCAAACTTAATACTTGATGATGCCTTTAAGAGATTCTATACTCCAGTAGGATCTGAGTACCAGGTGCTGATTTAAAACATGATCCTTAATTTGTCAAAGCTTGTTATTTGCTCCCATTCTTTCACTCCTTAGTACCATTACCTAATTCATTCATTCTAGAGTCAGCTCTAACCTAAATGCCCTCATCTCCCTTTCCATTCTTCATTGGCTTAAATTAATCTTTCTAAAGTTCAGCTCTAGCCAAGACACTTACCTGCTCAAGAAAACAAGTATCTACGAAGTGGACTTCTTTCTCTGACGCTGCCGGTGCTCAGCGGCATCGCCCCAAACGCCCTTCCAGCGCCTCACTGCACCTGCTCTGCTCTTCAGTCCACCTGGACTGCTCTACACCCCACATTCCCTCCCAGACTAGCTTCCCCCTCAGCCGCATACGCGGTGCCAAACACTGCCAACCTCTCAAGGTAAAGCTCCAATGCTCTACTGGGAAAGGGAAAACCGCTAACATTTGCTCGGAATATATTACCTATAGTATACTGTATATATTACGTATACACGTTGTATACAGTGATATATTCCAGACAATTCACTTACGCTCTTAGCTCTTAACTCTTACTAAGTTCCAAACCGGCAGACATAATGCCTTCCAATGACAGCCAGTGGTCAGCAATCAGATCCATCACTTTGTAGACAACCAAATGACAACGCCCTCCCCAACCCCAGAACCTACAAAGCAGGCACTTTTCAGGAATAGTAAAATTAACAAGTGAGGTCAGAGACAAATCCAGAATGTCTGCTCTCTTCTTCTAGAAGTGTTCTAGAGGGAATTCCCTGGCAGTCCAGTGGTTAAGACTCAGTGCCTTCACTGCCGTGGCCCCGGGGTTCAATCCCTGGTCGGAGAACTAAGATCCCACAAGCCACACAGTGCAGCCAAAAAAAAAAAAAGTGTTTTAGGCAAAGAAATTTCCTGAAAACCGTAACTCCTGAGGTGAAAAATATCCTGAATTTTCAAAATAAAATTTTCCCTGTTCATCCATCTACTGTGCCTAGTCCAGATGCTACATCCAAAAATAAGAAACTGATGGAATCAACTGGAAAATTTTACTGGTCACTACTGACTGGTATCTGGACCATAGATTTAAATATGCAATTAAAGCTATAAACATAATTTTAAACATTCAAAAACCTAGAACACATGATGAAAACCGGTTTCAACAATTCTCACTCACTTTACAGATGAGAAGCCAAACAGACAGAAAGATAAGGAACTCCCTGACCCGAGATCATTCATCAAAGGCAGTTAGTACCGGAACTCAGCTTTCTACGCACACGGACTAGTCCTCCACTACTAGTGCTGCCAAGACTACAATGTTGGGTGCCAGAAACCTACATGGTAAGTATGTAATATCATTAACAGGCCAGGATTATAGAAAATTAACAAACAAAATCTTTGTGCTGGGACTTCCCTGGTGGCACAGTGGTTAAGAATCCGCCTGCTGATGCGGGGGACATGAGTTCAATCCCTGGTCCGGGGAGATCCCACATGCCGTGGAGCAGCTAGGCCCAGGTGCCACAACTACTGAGCCTGTGCTCTAGAGCCCTTGAGCCACAATTATTCAAGCCCATGCGCCCTAGAGCCCACGCGCTGCAACTGCTGAGCCCATGAGCCGCAACTAGTGAAGCCCGTGCGTTCCGGGGCCTGCGTGCTGCAACTACTGAGACCGAGTGCTGCAACTACTGAAGCCGACACACCTAGAGCCCGTGCTCTGCAACAAAAGAAGCCACTGCAATGAGAAGCCCGCGCACCACAACGAAGAGTAGCCCCTGCTAGCCACAACTAGAGAAAGCCCACGCGCAGCAACGAAGACCCAACACAGCCAAAAGTAAGTTTAAAAATTAAAACAAAAAAACTGTGCAAATTCACAAGTGCAAAAAATACAAATAGTATTCAGTCTCACAAATTGCTGACAGCAGTGCAATAGTCATACACATACCAATACTTCCTTGCTGTAACTTTAGAAGTATGAATGATTTAGTTCTTGTCAATGAGCGTGAAACAACTTACCTGTACTTCCAATCTCAAAGAAGTAAAGCTCCTTTGAGTGTTATAGTTAAGGTCACTTCCATAAAGTTAAAATAAAATCATGTTCACATAACTATTTCTTTACATAATTAAGTCAAGTTCATATGAAATATTAAAAAGATAAAGAGACCTTTTGAAGTTTAGACCACTTGTGAAGTCCTAGCTATAAATTTAACATACACAACCACAGTCAGTCTGAGACAAACTCACAGACCAAGGTATGAGTAGTATATTTCACTAGTTCAATTCAATCACCTGGGAGCCTCCTCTATGCCAGAAACAAGGCTATGTTTTGGATATAGGAGTCTCTACCGTTGAAAGATTCATATCTAGTGGAGGACGCAGACACAAGTAATTTCAAAAATATGCTAAGTGTCAAGACGAAAGCACATAAAACACAGTATGATTCTACAGTCACGTGGCAAAGGAACATTTTTGAACAGTTTTAGAAATAAGTGAGAAAGTGGGCAAGGAAGGAATCTAGGAATATGAGAGGCACAGTTTAGAGAAATCAAGTGATTTACCTTAATGGCCTCTACTTGTTGGCAGATCATTTTCAATAAAGAATTTTGATCTTCTGCCCATGGAGGTGGTGTTTTGGGAGAATACTGAAAAAATAACAACAAAAAAGTACTTAAAACATTTAGAACAGAAACATATTCCACAGTGGAGTGACTCATTTCTTCCCCACTTACCTTGTAACTTTTATTTGGTGATAGAGAGTATTTGGTGGGAGACGGTGTAGAATGTTTTATTTCTGAATCTGCATTTCGCAAAGAACCATTTCTATAAAGAGGCCCTCCTTCACTGAAGTCATCGAGCTCCTGCATGACTAAATTAAGCATCTCTTTTACAGATTCCAGGGGCACGGGCAACTAAAAACAAAAGGCATGAATCAATGGTTTTAGCCTGCAAAATTACCAAAGTTAAGAACTCTCTCTAAAATAAACACAGATTTTTTTTTCTTACTAATTTACATTTTTCACTTTTGTGTAACAAGCATATTATACTTTATGTAACAACAAACATGAAACTGCTGTGTAATCAAAGGCTTCCAACCCTCAAGTCCATGCTGTTTCTATCCCTCCTGTTAGCCACAGTAATGGCAGAGCAATGTTAACTGGGGAAGCTTTTCCAAGTGAACAAAATAAGTTACTGACGTTTAACAACTGATTTTGAATATGAGGAGAAACACAGATGTTGGAATGCACCAAACATAAATCCTAATCCAAGGGCAGCAACACAACTAATCAACAAAACAGGTGGAAGGTTGAATGTAGTTGAGGTTAATACCATCACGACAGCCTCAAACTGCTGACAGCTGGGAAAAGGTAGTCACATCAGATGGTCATGATGAGAGAAACACTCTCAAGTAGTCAGCAACCACCTTTGATTTCAGTGACATGTTTAACTGCGAAGTCCATGCAGAACTAGTCCTTAGGTAGCAATATTTGTTGATTTCATTGCCGAGATAACAAAAATAAATGCGTGCCTTGGAAACCTTTTCTAATTCCCTAACAAGCATTTTTTTAAGAGTATAAACTTAAATGCCCAAGTTTAAAAAAAACACACACACCTCACCCCACCCCCAAACCTAAGGCAAAGCAATGCTAATTAAATATTTAAACACCCTCCCTTTTGCGCATTAAGGCATCACTAAGCATTTTTGAAATTACCAAAATATAAAACCAAGGCAAAAGTACGTATCAAAATAATAAGAAAGTACAAACAACCTGCAACTTACTTTCTTAACCACTGAGAGATCTGAATCACTGTCATCTAAAATCTTTATCAGGTAGTCTCTGGTCTTTCTCAGGTAATTTTTGCATTCTTCCTGTTCTTCAGAAGAAAGTGCATCATTTTCAATGTCTTCTGCTTTTCTGTGAAAAATCTATACACAGAGTGCTTTTATGAAACAATTATGTTTTAAAACAAAAACCATTTAATTCAAGTACCACATTACTTACCAGTGCAAGATTCCAATAAGAAACGACATTATTAATAGATTCAAAAGCAGCCACAGCATCGTCTATATTCCCATTAACTGCATCCAATATAGCACATGTTATGTGTGCTTCCTCTTCATATTCACCCATTTCAGATACCTAAACATATTGGATAATTTTTAGTCAAATCGCCTCTACCCAGAATATCAAACCCAAATGATTTCCCAAAGATTTTATACGATCTAGTGAGATTAGCATCTCAGTACTCTTTTCTGCCATACTGTATTTGTGACAGCTAGTGGACTTAGAAAACAAGACTTCCATGAAATAGCCAAGCAACAAATTTAAGTAGTTTTTACTTCCATTTCTTTGTTTATAAACTGGAAATCCACATTTCCAGTTAGTTCACAAAGGGATCCTCCATTACCTGAATGTCTGCACTATGAAAATGTTTAAACAGAGGGTCAATAGGTTCAGGGATACTGCTCTTCTTTCTGAGTATCTTCAACAATGGCAAAACCTTCTTCCAGTAATGAACACTTCTGCCTATGTATTCTCGTTGATCATAAAAAGAATTAAGACCACTGCCCTAAAAAAATACAAAGTTAGAAGACACAAACGATCAGATCCAAAAATTCATTTACAGATGGTCTGAACAACTGGTTAAAATTTCAAATCAAGGCAAAATAGAATCTCAAAAGTCATATGCTCACCTTTCCAAATACTGGAATAACTAACCACTTTAATACTGGTATACTTTAATACCAGTGATTATTCTAGAACCAACTTTTACACACTTTCAATGACACTAACTAATCAGGCAGCCCACTTTATTTTTCAGAAGTTGCTATTTTTAGATAGCCGAAATCTGCCACTCTTATAGATGCCGCAGTTTGGTCAAAGGGCTAAACTAATCTAATCTGCCACAGAACAGACCTCAACTACTTAGCAAGAGATCTATAATGCCCTTACCTACAGAACCTTGTGCCACCAAACACGTAAAAAAATCTTCAGGCTGGACAATATTTATCGTAAGGTAATTGTAAGTAATAATAACAATGGCTAATACTTAAGTAACATTTACTGTGCCAGGCACTGTTCTAAGCACTTATATATTAACTAGACTAACTACTTTGTGGCAAGATTAAGAAAATACATTTCACCTGACATAATATGAATAAGTTGCTACTGTTTTTAAAACTGAAAGGCTTTCAATGTAAAGTCTGTGATTTTAAAAAATGATGGTAATGTTCTTAAAAACTGCTTCCACTTCAGTGAACTCACCGTTTTCTGAAGGCACTTTGCCCAGTGCACAAGTAGAGCAGGCTGAAGGCCATGTTTTTCCTGGCCCCTTAGAGTGTTTATGTCATGCTGAACTAGAAGTCGCAATTTTGCTGAGGTTCCAGGTCTAAAAAAAGTTTTATTTAATAAAATTGATTTATAAACATGGAGTTCAACACTTACACGTATGTTAATCATCACATGATAATTAAAAATTAAAACTTCACATGAGAATTAAAGTCCCTAGGCAATAAGTCAAAGGAGTATTTTTATTTGACTACTTACATTGCTTTTCTGTGGATTAGATTACAAACTGCATCCCACCAAGATTTCTGTCTTTCTGTGCAAAGCTGTTTACACACAGGAAGTGGCAAGCACAGAGGCTGATAAAAGCTGTAGTGAGAATTACATTTCTCCTTTAATTGTAAGTGGCTGGTATATATTACTCCAAGTAGAAATACCTGTTTTATTTAAAGAAAAATCAATTTAAGTAGAAAAAAAATCAAACAATACTCATAATATTTAAGTTGTTAAAATCTCTGCTTACTTCAAGATCTAAAATACATATTGATTCAGGTGCATTTGTTTCAAGTCTTGAGGTTTCCTGGGGCAAATGATGAAAAAGCTGTTTTAGCCATTTTCGAATTGCAGGTAAGGCAGGCAATGAATTCCATTGTAAGCCAAGCCAGGTGAGGTGCTGAAGACTACCATTATGTGCTCGAATGGCACCTGAAATACAAAAAAAAAAAAAATTGGCTTGAGGTTTTGGAAATCTTTGTGTCCCATCAGCTTTGCCAACATAAACAACTGACTCATATTAAATGTACCTTAATTTTATAACTGCTTTTCTATATCAGAGCACAGGGGAAATCTATGATAAGCAAAGTCTTATGTTCTTATTAAAAGTATTCAAACTCCATCTAGGAACTTTAATAAAGACAGTTATGATGGAAAACGTTCTTTTGAAGTCCAGCTAAGAAGAAAAAAGAGCCTCACTAGAACTCAATAAAACAAAATCTACTGACAGAGGTAAAATAAAGAATAGCCACCCAGTAAGAAATCTTGAAACAATAGACTTTCCTTTCAGTAAAGAAATATTAAAACAATGGGATACCACTACATTAGTCCATTAGGATAATAAATACATCTTTTCCTCTACAAGAAATTCAATACTAAAAAAGTTATGGCCAAAAACAAAAAAAGTTATGGGCTTCGGAAAGCATAAAGAGGTACAAGTTTTCTTGTAATATGGCAATTTGCAAGAGACTTAAACATGTTCATCAACTTTATCCCAGTAATTCTGTTTTTAGGAATCTCTACGGAAAAAATTGAAATGGAGGCACTTTAAAGTTTTCATCAGTATTTTAATATAAGTGAAAAAACTGGAAACATCTTCGATACCCAACAATAAAAAGTGGCAAACAAATTATGCCTACTTCACTAAAAAGATCATACTGCCACTAAAAGTGATATTTAGAGAGACAGGATGAGAAAGAATTCATGAGACTAATCATGTGTACAGTATAAACAACTATTTACAAGAAAAACATATGCCACCACTACGGCTACCCCAACCCCTCATACTACCCCAACCCTTCAAAAAACTTGCAAGGAATACAGGAAAATATTAAGTCATTATTTCTGGGTAATGAGATTATGGGCAATTTATTCCCCTTGTTGCTATTATTTGTCTCCTAGTATAAAAGGATTAAAATGCAAAATGTTTCCTTAGAAAGACACAACTTACCAACATCATATCGAGCCAAATCCTCAGGATCTGGTGCTTGTACATCAAGGTTTCCAATATCATCGCTACCAAGGAAAGATCTATCCTTAGGTGACTGACTAGAAAACAGAGCTTCATATAAAGCAGACTGCCCACTTTCATTGGCAAAGGATTCTACAACCTCTTTTAAAAAGTCTTGCTTGTCACGACTTAAGTTTAGCAGCATATGCCCTGAAAAACAAATTATTTCCATCATTTAAAAAATACAGATTGTTTTTATTCATCTCTCTCAATAGTTTCATTCACATACCCTAAGGGGAAATAACATGACTATCTCAGACCCAGCCCGCCAGCCCAACAACCACAGCTGGATCCAAAAGGGTGCTGATGCGAAAAATGAATAGACTACAGGTGTAACAGTATCTATATCTACATGCTAGAATAAAAGGAAAGAAAAAAATGTGTGCGAAAAATACCAAAAGGATTTCCATTTTAGATGGAAAAGTGTGGGATTCAAGTGGCCAGAGGAGAACAGGACCAAGCTCAAAATTTTCTGACCTGATAAACCTAACTTCTAAACCTGGCTGGTCAGAATCATCCTTTAAAAAGCTTAAAAAATTTCTTTTTTTATTTCCAGGCCCCACTCCCAGAGATTCTGATTCCACAGATTTGGGGTGAAGAATCTATTTTAAAAACACTCCTTGGATAAAGTTCTAGGTCACATTACAATATGGATGCACCTTGAAAACACTACGCTAAGTGAAAGAAGACAGTCACCCAAAGACCACACTTTGTATGATTCAATTTATATGAACTGTCCAGAACAGAGAGATATAAAGAGACAGAAAATTAGTGGTTGCCTAGGACGAGGGGGTCTGGAGGGAAATGGGGAGTGACTGCTAACGGGTACGAGGTTTCTTTATGAGGTGATGAAAATATCCTAAAATTGTGGTGATGACTGCACAACTCTGAACATACTAAAAAACCACTAAACTGTACACTTAAAATGGATGAATAATATCATATGTGAACTTTACACAATCAAGCTGTTTTTAAAAAAAAAACGTGGAGTAATTCTGCTGGTCAGTCAGGTTTGGTTACCACCAGACCATTATCTCTCTGAAAATTTGCAAAGACAAGCCCAGTAAGGCCCAGATCAAAGATAGTAAAACAAGTTCATTTTACAAACTGTGCAAACGTAGACGGGACACCTAAGAAAAAAACAGAAGGTCACTTCTTCAAGGACTCAAAGTCTGTCTCTCACAAAAAAGTAAGCTGTGGGACAGAGGGGCCTTGATCAACAGTCTACCCACAGACAACAGCTTATAGCTACTCTGATTTAAGACAACTTCTTAACTCTTAACAAAGTCCTTTCAACTTTATAAGAAAACTGCTTCTTATAGAAACATTTTCCAATGGAGTCTTCAGTTCACTGCCTACGTGAACACCTGCAAGTTTCTGCCTTAGCAAAGCCAGATGGTCTGTAACAGACCTTTAGGATCCATCCCAAATAGTCAAAACTGGGAATAAATCTAAAAATTCCAAGAGCCTAACAGAATGTGAATATATACCTTCTATCTCTGTTACTATGATGTCAGTTCCTTAAGAAGGAGATCCATAACTTTTTCATCTTTATATCCCCCATAGTAATGTCTTATAAGCAACTGATGAGTAACTTATTCTTAGTTCAGGAAGGGCTTTAAAATATTCTGGATGGAGGGACTTCCCTGGTGGCATAGCGGTTGAGAATCTGCCTGCCAACGCAAGGGACAAGGGTTTGATCCCAGGTCTGGGAAGATCCCACATGCCACGGAGCAACTAAGCCTGTGCACCACAACTACTAAGCCCTCACGCCACAACTACTGAAGCCCGCGTGCTCTAGGGCCCGCATGCCACAACTATTGAGACCGTGTGCTGCAACTCCTGAGGCCCACGCACCTAGAGCCTGTGCTCCGCGACGAGAGAAGCCACCGCAATGAGAAGCCCATGCACCACAACTAAGAGTAGCCCCCGCTCGCCACAACGAGAAAGCAAAAAATAAACATTAAAAAAAAAAATTTTTTTTTAAAAAGGAAAAAAAATATTCTGGATGGAAGCTCTAGCAGCTAGATTAAGGGCGGGGAGGCGGGGGGCCAGTAAGGAGTTTCTCTACCTGGGAGCAAACAATATTTGTTCCTTTTAAAGAATATACAATTTCTTATCATTCTTTCTATATCTCTCTCCCTAATCCAATATGGCAAAGAGAAACAAATGATTATGACAAATTATCTCCTGGACAGAGAGAAGATACTATCATAAGATGTGCTCAAACAGAAATTTTCTTTTCTTTTTAAAATAAAATCAGTTAAACATTACTATTACCTGATTGGCTCAGACGATCACAGGCCATCATTTCCAGTAGATTTTGTCCAGCTTCTCCTTTAATAAATTTAATCTTTGGTCTTGGAACCTGATCATTTTAGAATCAAAAATCTTAATTTAGTGATACTCACATTTCTAATAGTAAGATGTTCCTTTCTATTACACTGTACTTTTTCGATAAAGAATAAACAGTTAGCCAATGTTAAGCATAGCTGGAAATCTAACTGCAAAACACTCGGAACCAAGGAATTTAGGTAATCTATAAAAGATGCCTACAAAGAGCACTTCTGAGAAACTACTTTCTACTAAAAGCACATTCAAGTTACAGTTGGGCAAACGGGAGTACTTGGTTAGAGACCTTTTCTACCCTGCATAAACAGAATGAGAGCAGTGGAAGAGATGACAGCTCTCCATGACCTGGCACTGGTGGACCCATACTTGGAAATGCCACACTGTGGACAGCACATTTCCAGAGAATATCTGAGATACCACTGGGATAACTGGGACAACCAAGAGAATAAAAGGGCTCCAAGCCATATCCTATGAAGAAGAGCTGGAACAATTATGAATAAACAGAATGGTGAAAAAAAGACAGCTGCCTTCAGATATTAGGAAAATTACCTTGTAAAAGAAGGGCTAGACTTTTTAATAGCACCAAAAGAAAAAAACACCACCAATGGGTAGCAGCTTGAGAAATATTTTTACTCCATATAAGGAAGCACCAAGAACCAAATTATCCAAAAACGCAACAGGCTATCTTGAAAAGTAGCAAATGTCCATCACTGAAATGTTCAGTTCCAGACAATGAACACTTACTGGAGATATCCTAAAATTTAACTATATGGATGGTGGGTGTAACTGCTGTTAAACCTCTAATGACTTTCTTAAATTGGTAGTGGGAGTATAATTTGGTACAACCTCTGTGAGGCTAGAAATTTGGCAATAGCTCTAAAACTTATATATGCATAGATACACTTTGATCCTGCCATTCTTCTCTCAAGAATTTATTCCACCCGCAAATTTTCACATGTGAAATGGCATAAATTAGTCATTGCAGAATTATTTTGAAGTAGCATAGCAAAAAAGTAAAACCTGGTATCGTGGTTTTAGGGCACTGGTTTAAAGAAACCCAATCTATGGTACATCCACAGAATGAAATAACATGCAAACGTCAGAACAAATGAGGGTGCTGTACTCATGCTATGTTTTCTGGGCTGATATGGAAATATCACCAAGATATATTTCATGGAAATAAAGTAAAATAAATAGAATGTACAGAATTTCTTCTTTCTGTATTTTCTAAGAAGAGTGTGCATGCATAAAACATTTCTTGAAGAACTCATAAGAAGCTAATGACATTAGTTCCTCCAGGGAAGAGAAGTAAATGACTAAGGAACAGACACAGGAAAGAGTTTTCACTGTATATTCTTACATGCCACTACAATATGAAACCATGTGAATATAACCACCTTTCCAAAGATAATTTTTCAAAATAAATATATTACTTATGAACCTAAAAACTTCCGATTTTGAATTTTAGAAACATTAGTTTGACCTATGCTTTTACCCAGAAGTTTTTTAAGCATGAAGCCAAACTTAGTCATCTATAGATAGATGTTGAAGACCACAGAAAATAAGAAACAAAATGTGACATAATTCTTTTTGCTTTCAAACTGACCTCAATTCATAAAACTGGCACCTTTTCCAGAACTACTCAACCGCTATCATTTGGGACCAGTAAATTAGTTATGAATGTACTCAGTCACATCATCTCAAATCAACACTTCCTCATCTTAATTAAAAGGTTTCAAAAGAGGGAATTCCCTGGCAGTCCAGTGGTTAGGACTCGGCGCTTTCACTGCCGAGGGCCCCGGTTCAATCCCTGGTCAGGGAACCAAGATCCCGCAAGCTGCACGGTGCGGCCAAAGAAAAGGTTTCAAAAGAGAATTTGCTTAAAGCCTAGCTGAAACACAGACACGCAGCTCTTCCTCAACTTACGATGGGGTTATGCCCCAATAAACCCGTAAGTTGAAAATATCCTAAGTTGAAATGCATTTAATACACCTGACCTACCAAACATCACAGCTTAGCCTCACCTACCTTCAACATGTTCAGAGCACTTACATTAGCCTACAGTCGGGCAAACTCATCTAATGCAAAAAGCCCACTTATTATAAAGTGCTGAATATCTCGTGTGATTGACTGAATACTGTACTAAAAATGAAAAGCAGGACTGTTGTTGTCTGGGTACAGATGGCTGTAAGTCCTCATGGTCGTGTGACAGATGGGGGGTGCAGCCTGCTGCCACCGCCCAGCATCGCAGGAGAGTATGTACCACGTATCGCCAGCCCAGGAAAAGATCAACATTCAAAGTACAGTTTGTCCTGGACGCGTAGCACTTTCACACCGTTGTAAAGTTGAAAATCTGTAAGTCGGACAATCATAAGCGGGGGACTACCTGGACTCACTAGAACTACAGCAGTCCCCTGAGCAAGGGTCTGAAAACCCTACCATTAAAAAAGTTAGCCTCACGCAATCAATTAAGAGAGAGATTTAGTTTTTACTATTTAAAAAGGTCAAAGTTTAATACAATAAACTAATGAATACAAGAAAAAAGAAAGACTCACAGATATATAGAACAAACTAGTGGTTACCAGTGGGGAGAGGGAAGGAGGGAGGGGCAAGGTATTGGTGGGGGGTTAAGAGGTGCAAACCGTTGTGTATAAAATGAGCTATAAGGATATACTGTACAACACAGGGAATAGAGCCAATATTTCACAATAACTATAAAGGGAGTATAACCTTTAAAAATGGTGACTCACTATATTATATACCTGTAACTTATTCAATACTGTACATCAACTACGCTGCAATTTTAAAAAGGTCAATGTTTAGAATGGTTGACTGTGTGTTAACTTAAAAATACACATTTTTTAAAAATTTAATACATTTTAGTTTCCATTAAAAATAAGAAAATTGTCAACTACTTGAGGATTCTGTAAAAATATTAATCATAAGTACCTTTTAGTGCTTATATAAATTAGCAAACTTCATTAACTTCACTAATTTTCACTAAAACATATTCCTTATGAACCAAAATGCTTCCACTGAGCACACCGTAGCACTGTGGACCACATATCAACAGGTTTTTAAAAGATCTAGGTAATATGAACTAGAAGGAGGAACATTCCCTAAAAGTAAATCTGTAGTGAACCCCTTTTTCTTTCTCTCAGGCAAAAGATTATTCTCCAAGCTAACAGTAATTTTTACAAGCTGGGCTTAATTCATTTTTTGGAAGACTGCTCATCTCTTTTCACTTCAGAATTACTACAAGCTCACTAAAGAAAACATTAAAACTACAAAAATGAATTAGGGAAGGGATAAGAGCCAGCATCTCATCATCTAAAAATAATGGTTAATATTTTGGCGTATTTTCTTCATGTCACGTTCTATGTATAAAGAAGTTTCATGTTTCCAAAGATGAGTAAGTATACTGCTATACATTAAATATACTATTAATGTTGTATACATACTACATATGTATGTTTCCAATTAACATGTTGAAATGCGTGTGGTAAACACATTCTTCTAACATAGCTTACGCAACCATACCCCAAAATTTACTTACTTAGTTTTTCGTCCAAGTTATGCGTATCTTTTTGAATGAAGTTTTATCCACACTTGAGACTATTTCCATACTACAGGTTCCCAGAAATGGCAGAGTAAAAAGATCAAATTCTTCAGACTGATCTTCCAAAAAGCCATAGCAATGCCAACTGCCACCAGCAATGCATCAATGTACGTGTTTCACCAACCTCACCAGTACTGTATAAATCTTGTTATTCTTCACCCATCAAAGAACTATTTCATCTTAATTTTACATATTTACCCATACTTTCATTATGTACCAGGACACACCTCCATGTGAAATACAACAAAGTCTCACTGAAATGTCAATTGCATGCAAAACTGGGAGTGGATTACCTGAAAGGCTATGAGATAGCACAACACAGCCAGCTCAGAGAGCGCTCGCCACTGCACGTCACTATGCTGACCCATCTTCAAAAGCAGAGAACCAGCATGCATGTAGAAATGTCCTCTCACTTCGAAGAAAGTAGCTGAGAGTTCATCATTTCCACCCACACAAGGTTTCACAGACTGAAGAGCACTATCAAAACTGTAATATTAAAGTAATAAACATGCATTAAACTACTGCATTGTGAATAATCAGTTTCATTATTTAATTCAAAATAAAATAAAACAATTTATTTCAAGCTTCATCTTCCACATTCTCTCAATAATCCATATTGTTTTATGAATTACAAATCATCTAGTGCTTATTGTTATTCCACACACTTCTTATACTTCAAGCTTAACCTCTAGAATGTCTTATTCCAAAACATCTTCTCCATATGGTTTTGTTATTTAATCCAAAGTTGAAATTTCTCAAATTAAACATGCCATTTTCAAATTATCAGTAAATAACTAAAATATGTGCATTATCAATGCCATAACTGCTCTTCTTACTATATACATAACTACAGAGTTAAATAAATTATATTTCTCACTATTATTTGTAATCTATGTACTAATTAATGCTTTTGAATCCTAATGGTTCTCAGAATCTTCATTTTGTAAAAAAATCAAAAGCAAACACAATAGAAATGTGAAGGATGATTTTAAAGTAGATTATAAGAAATCTGAACAACAGATATTTCTTCTAGCAGGTGAGTTCCTGGAACCCCTAGAGCAGGGGTCCCCAAACCCAGGCCTCGTGCCGATACAGGTCTGCAGCCTGTTAGGAACCGGGCCGCAAGGCAGGAGGGGAGCGAAGCTGCATCTGCGGCTCCCTATCGCTCACATCACTGCCTGAACCGCCCCCCAACCCCACCCTCCCCGTCCCCGCCCCCGCCCCACCCCCAGTCCCTGGAAAAAACTGTCTTCCACAAAACCAGTCCCTGATGCCAAAAGGGTTGGGGACCGCTGCCCTAGAGGGTCTTAACACCCCTCCTAGGGATCCATGAAGTTAAAACTTTTTTTTAGTACTACTAAAAAATTGTCTCTTTCTCCTGCATTTCCTCATGTAACCAAGTCTTTAAGTATATAACCACACCAAAATAAAAAAAACAAAAAAACCTAAATATTTTCTAAAATGATCTAAAAGTTCAATTTAGTTTTTTTTGGATACTCCCTTACCCTACCCATGTTAAGACACTAAGTACTTCCTCAAGAAAACTACCTCTACACTTCAGTGAAAAGAATTACTTTTCAGACAAATGGAGAGTGTAAACCAGGGAACGTCAAACTTTTCCTATAAAGGGCCACATACTAATGTGGCTTTGCAGGCACACCACCTCTGTCACAAGTGCTCAGTTCTACCACTGCAGTGTGTAAGCAGCCATAGATAACACACAACAATGAGCATGGCTGTGTCCAGGAGAACTTTATTCATACAATCAGGCTGTAAGCCTTGTTTAAGCCCACAAGCTCTAGTCAACCCCTACTCTAAACTAACACACAAATCCAAGTGATGTTTCTGTTCAGTGGAATTTATTTTAATCAAGTGGAGATACTGGTCCTCAAAATTAAAACGTGGAAAACAGAAAAATCATGTATTATATTTTAGTTATCTTGTTTCTAAGCTAAAACACTGTTTTCTGAAACATCAGTCACGTTAACAGCTTATACTAGAATATCTGACAAATGAAGTTTATTCTCTGATTTTCAATCAAGATTGTATCATTTTTTTTGAAACAAAATATGGAACAGCAGTTAGAACATTCATTTTCAGGCTCAACTCTTTATTAAGTATGTCAAAACTAAATATTTAACTATAACTTAATAAAGCCTAAGCAGTAATACAGTTCTCTAGAAATCAAAGTCACACAAAACCAATTACAATATCCCCACAAAAGAAGATTCCTACTAAGTAGTTCATTATGTTAACTATTACCTCTGGATATATTACAGAAAAAATAATGCCATTAAGATGTTTAGACCAATGAACGGAATTACCACAAACAGAAAATCTGTAGTTGACACCGAGGTACTCTTTCCGTAGGTCAACATACCTCTCCAGTAATTCCCTGCTCTCTTGCACATCTCTCGTGGACAGCGTGAGAAGCATAAGGTTAGCATAGGCTAGAAGTAAGTCCTGATTGGTTGCTCGCCAGTTACTTTTATCAGACTCCAAACACTGTGAAGATTCCAGATATTCCTATTTTGCAAAAAGAACTCCAAGTTACAAAACTTTATCATGTGTTACAAAACTGAGTGCTTTATGCCTACAAATTCCTTTGCCCATTCCTATGCTGTAAAACCATGTCGATTTTAAATCAGCCTATAAAAACAAAAAATATATAAACGTATTGCTCATATTTATTTCTCCAATCCACCCATTATAAATTGAAATCATGCTAGTAAATATCTCATTTCACAGTTGCTATACATAAATGAAAGAAATTTAGGTCTTGGAAGGCAGCGCTTAAATACAAAGGGATATATGGTAACTGTCCATAAAGAAGTGTGAGACCCAACAGTTTTTACCCACCTTAAGGGTCTGTACAACACAGGAATTCCACTCTAAACTTGAACGCAAGGCTGTGTTTCTCTCTGCCTGGTGGCAGTGGGCCACAGCATCCTTCAGTCTATTGTTCGAGCGATACAGCTCTACTAGTCGGATGTTCATGTGGACATCATCAGGTCTTGCATAAAGTTCTGACTGAATCAAGTCGAAAAGTTTATTCCATCCATCTTCACCTTTACAATCTAAAAGCTGCTCCTATTTTTAAAGAACCGTGAATTAGAGAAACATCTGTGCAACTTCAAACACATCATGGCTCCTAGGAGCATCATCCCACTGCGTCTGGCTTTACTCAATTCCCACTCTACATACCTCATTAGCCCCTCAGAGTCACTTCCAGCCCAGAAGCTAAACCTCAAGAAATGTACGTGGGGAGAAACACCTGGGATGACACAGCAGCAGTGGCTGCCCATGCTCACCTCAGAGTGTGCCAGGACGACCGGCCCGCGTCCCTGCACACTCCGGGCACTACCAGAAGCCTAGCCTCCCAGGAACCGTTGCCATCAGGGTCCTCACCCTCAATGTGCTCTGCATCTCCCTAAGGCTGACCCATCCCTGCCCCCTCTGCTCCCACTGTGGAGCTCCTACTGCTCTGCTATCTTCTCAAAGTCTTCACCTTCTGGCCTTTCTGAATGGGGTCCCATTCCAAGACAGCTGCCATCACTTCTCTGCTAGCCTACGCACAAGTAGAGGAGGTGGGGGTCTCCCGGCGTCACCACCAGACCATGTCCCCGCCCCACCCCCACATCCCTGCTCCTAACTCTGTTTTCTAAAGGACTTGCTATCCGGCTACTCCTCCAGGTCCCCCCTCATCAGTAACTGGAATAGAACCGTCCTCCTTTATCCCTAACAACTGCCACTGTCCGTGGCAACTGAGAAGTGCACAAGACACATAATAGCCTGGCCATTCTGCTCTTTAACGACCTCATCTCCACTGCTCCACACTCCAGCCTCAGCCATCCATTTGGCAAAATCTGGGCAAAATTTTGATCAAAGCGCTCAGACCGCCACACCCTCTCATTTTCCCACCTCACTGGGGCTCACATACCCTCACTGCCACACCTCTTTGCCTCTACCACATGAAAAGCGTTCAGTACACTGACATCACCAAGTTTTAATTTTCCATGAAATACACACATACACTTTCCTTCCATGTCAAGCTGAAATGCCACAGTCCCAATATCCACAATTACTCCTTACTTACAGATGCCTTCAATTAACTCCCTCCACCTTTCCTGGAGACCCCGCCACCTGCTTTCTCTGCGCCCATACACTAACAGATGAACAAGTGAGTGCAGGGCGTTCGGGAATTTGGGAAATCACAAGCAAGCTAACTGGTTTACTTGCACAATCTCAAACTGCCAAACTGGTAATGCCTAGAAAAAATAAAGCCCTACTTTACTTCTAATAAATGCACTTTCTCCATTCCCTGAAGAGTTCACTTCATACTCCTCTTTCCTCCAACCCTCACTTTCAACTTATGATCACAACTCATCCCCCGCGGAGAAAATGGAAGCCATCACCTCTAAGCTCCACTCTACCTTCCTGCACTCACCTCCCCACCCTGCCGCCTCGCAGACCATGCTCGCCATTAGTGCCCTTTCTCCCTCACCAATCTCTCTCCTCCTGGATAAGTTCTGTAACTTACACTTGGTGTGTCTATAACTGCAAAAAAGCCCTAGACTTCAATTATATGTTTAAAAATAAGTAAGTAAAAGATCAACACCATTACGGATGCTTTTCAAAAATTCTACTCTCGGGACTTCCCTGGTGGCGCAATAGTTAAGACTCCGCGCTCCCAATGCAGGGGGCCCAGGTTTGATCCCTGGTCAGGGAACTAGATCCCACATGCATGCTGCAACTAAGAGTTCGCATGCCACAACTAAGGAGCTGGCGAGCTGCAACTAAAGGAGCCTGCCAGCCACAACTAAGGAGCCCGTGAGCCGCAACT
This sequence comes from Balaenoptera ricei, assembly GCF_028023285.1. Taxonomy (NCBI): domain Eukaryota; kingdom Metazoa; phylum Chordata; class Mammalia; order Artiodactyla; family Balaenopteridae; genus Balaenoptera; species Balaenoptera ricei. The sequence goes on from NC_082651.1 coordinate 1,300,691, forward strand.
AAGACCCGGTGCAACCAAATAAGTAAATAAATAAATATTAAAAAAAAAAATTCTGCTCCCATACCCAAGAGAAAAAGCTCTCTCATTAATAATATTGAGTAGTTTTGTTCATTAAAGAAATGCCAAAAAACTATTTACTGTAAGTAAGCCTCAAATTTTAGGAGAAATAGAATTACTTTGCTAAATAGTTACAAATCTCATGGATTTCTATTCCAAAAGATGGGGGGGAAAATCTGACATAAGATTTAGTTTTAGACAACACTGTCTTTAAAGAGTCATTAAAGAAAATCAGGATGCTTCAGAAACATTTAGCTTTTGGTTATACTGCAAGAAGAATAATCCCCTCCCATTTATACATGGTCCGTAATGTCACAATGGAATGGATTGTCATGGCCAATAAGGAAATTATGTTTGAGGCATAAAACAAAGATAATAAGGTAAAGAAATCTACACACTGAAACCTAACATTTTAGATTAATATTTAAAATCCAGGTGCTTATCACAGGGAGAAAAACTTAATGTTACTAGTATTTATCTCTAGGGGCTTTTAAAACACCTCTGATTTAAAAATCTGTGCACAATTGCTCATACCAGATTTGTAATAGGTAAAAATTGGAAACAACTGAAATTTCCCTCAAAAGTAAATGGTTAAACTGTGGAACACACCCATATGACGAAATACTACTCAGCAATAAAAGGAAGGAACCAACTACTGACTGATACACACAACCTGAATGGGTCTCAAGGGCATTGTACAGAATGAAAAAAGCCAACCTCAAAAGGTCACCCGATGCCTGATTCTATTTACACAACATTTTTAAATTACAAAATTATAAAGACAGAACAAATTCACAGTTGGCAGAAGTTAAGGACGATGGGAAGGAGAGGTGGATGTGACCACAGAAGGGCAAGCATGAAAGACGCCCTGTGGTGATGGGGCAGTTCTGTCTCTTGACTGCAGTGCTGGTTATGCAAATCTACACACGTGATGAGATGAACAAGAACTGAACACACGCTGCACCAACGCCAAAATCCTGGTGTGATATTGTATTATAGTTACATTAAGAGGTAACCACTGGGGAGAGCTGGATGAAGTAAACTCAGGACCTCTCTGTACAATCTTTGCAACTTCCTGAGAAAAATCTATAATTATTTCAAAATAAAAAAGTTTTAAAAATTCTATCGGACACATGTATAAGTCGGGATGGAGGGGGTCCTGTTAAAAACAATGTACACTGGGACTTCCCTGGCGGTCCCGTGGTTAGTACTCAGCACTCTCACTGCCGGGGCCCGGGGTTCGATCCCTGGTCGGGGAACTAAGATCCTACAAGCCACCCAATATATTGGTTACGACCCAACATACACTTAAAATTGTTTGCCTAGTATATTTGGAAAGACTTTCTCCAGAAGAATCACTTAATAAACTATATTTCACTCAGTAAAGAATAACAAGCATAATGAGTTAATATATTAGCAACAAGTTTCTATCATTTTTAGAAATTACCTATAACATGTTAGAGAAACTGTCTTTTAACTTTTGCTTGAAAACCTCACAATCCCATAACACAGTCCTTTCCAAATTTAGATAACAGTTCTTTAAAAACTTTATAACTCTAAACTGTCACCCTATGGGTAATTTTCACCCAATGAAGCAAAAATTTCATATCAGATAGAAGTCAGTTTAATCTTAGCTCCACCATCTAGCTAACAAACCGTAAAATCCCTAAAATATTAATCATTCCAAAGGGTAAATGAGATGCCATGTGTGAAGCAAACTCGTGCCTAATGAAACAGCATATTGTGATAACGTACGTACCGTGAAATGGCCTCCACAATAAGTTAACGTCCATCACCTCACCCAGCTACAATTACTTTTTCTTGTGATGAAAACTTTTAAGATCCACTCTTAGCAACTTTCAAATGCACAGTGCAGTACTGTTGCCTATAGTCACAAGCTGTACTTCACATCCCCAGAACTTATTTATCTTGTAACTGAAGGTTTGTACCCCTGTGACCCCCTTCACCCATTTCCCACACTCCCCATCCCCACACACACCGGTTTAAAGGTTACTACTGAAATCATTTAAACTCCAAATATTAGAAATAGCTGTGTCTTAAGTTCTCCCCAACTGCTTTTATTATATGCTTTCTTTTGCTTAATTTTTTACCTTTAGTTTATAAACTGCAGGACTTCCTGGAAAAAGTTTAGCTGCTCTTTCAACCCAGTATTTAGTTCTTCCATCACTAACATCATTTTTACAGAGCAATTCTGCAATCTTCAACACAAGATCTTTTTGTGTTGGGTTTAATTCCACTGAACGCTGATATCAAAAAAGAATTAAGAAATTAGTAGGATTCCTAAAGTCCATACACTCATACACAAAAATTAAAAGTTTATCAAGTGACTCTATTAAAACTCTATTTCTAAATGACAGCATGTTATTTCAAGGCTGTTAAAGTGTCTGCAAGTTTTCTGAAGATGAATTAAAAAAATTATCTTTTTATTTGGTAAACGCAAAACAGAAAAGGAAGGGAGGGAGGGAGGGAGGGAACCACACACATAAGAACAGCATTTCTGATCATGGTAAACTTGAAATTTATAGGTGTTAATCTTCTTTTACAATCGCTAATCTCTTAATGATAAAATACAGCATTCTTTGGGCTAACTACTTTAAAATCTGTTTCAAGCTGTTTCACTTAATAGTACGATGATACCAGTGCTTGTTTTCAAGACATCCATAAAATATATTTGAATTATTTATTACATAAATTAATCTGGGCATTATGTGTGTTTGGCTGTGCGAAGGCTATGTTTTAATCTTATATAGTTTACCTTATAACATTCAACCGCTTTCTCTATGTTTTCCTCCACTTCGTAAAGAAGGCCGAGAAATCTGTGAGCTTTGGGATCCCTTTCTTGCACATTAATGTATGTAGATATATATCTGTTTAAAAATAATAATAATATAAAAACAATCTTTAAATTATCACATTTAGAACTGCATTTAACTGAGAGAATATGCTGAGAGAATATCTTAAGCCAAGCAACCACTAAACTAACATATTGTTATTCTAATTGTTGACTACCACTGTTTACTTAAAGTAGAATATGCAGATAACTGAAAAGCATCCACAGAAAGAAAGAGATAATACTTAAACACAAGCACACGTACAAAGTTGACAACATACTCATTTTACCATTAAATGGTACATTTACCAAATTTTTTTTTCTAGTGCTACCCATTCTTAAGACATGAACACATAAATTACTTTTTTTCTATTATTACATTTTGGTAATAGCACTAAGTTTTGCACAGAAATTAGAAAGTGATTACAATATATCTTTGAACTATCATAATGCAGAACACTAAAGAGCAACAATTTCCAAATAACAACTAAGGGAATGTATTCACCTTTTAAACAAGAAAATAACATCTAACGGGACTGTACCCAGCTAAAACAGCACAGAAGAAAAATCACTCACTACACCACCAAATGCCAGTTACTTCCATTCCTTAACTCAAGTGACAACTAAAAATAAGCATATTCTAGGCCCAGTGAATGTTATCACAGGAGATATTAGACCAAAGATCAACACTGGATCAATATGGTGTCATATTAATAAGGAACAGGGTTAACAGCTCCAATGCTGCTAGTTAAATAAAGGCGCTAACACTTTCCTTATCAGAATTTTCATCTTCCCATCAATGCCTTTAATAGCCTGCCTCCCTCAGAATTTCCAACTTTAAGCCACTATAAATCAGGAAATCAGACCACCAAGCTTCTTGGTTCTATGGTGAGACAAAGCCTCACAGGATCACCTATCCAGTCAATTAAAGGTCTTTTACACAAGCTATTCTCCTGCTCAGAAATTAGTTTAATTTTGTATTCACTGTCATTTTTTTCCAGCTGATAAAAGCAGCAGATATCTAACCAGGAAGAAATTAAAATATAGGCATGGTTCTCTTTTTATTCTAACCCAGGACAATCTTTAGAGGAAGTTTAATGCCAAACGATTTCTTGTCCCAGGTGTAAACAAGCAGCAGGCATGCAGAAAGTATCATTCTAGACTCAACCTGCATATGGAATCCAGACTAGTTCTTATCACCAATCTGAGTGATGAATCCCTTATTTCCAGGACATACTTAGGAAGAACTGCTTAAAAACGTGTACTTAACCATTTCAAAGAAGAACATGAGGTTAAAGCACCGGTTTTAGAAAATTAAGGCATGTTTACAGTTTGGTACTTACTTTTTAGCAAGATCATATTCTTTAACTTCGTAATACAGCTTTGCAAAATAGAATCCTTTCATTGACTTCTAAAAAAAATTAAGAATTCTTTTATTTATCATATTTTGAATTCTGCATATTTTTCACAAGAGCTAAAATCTGTCCTAGCAAGGTTAATATTAATATATTTGATTTCTGTTCACTTAAAAGATTTTAAAAAATTGCCTGTAGAAATGCACATGTTCTAAAAGTCCTGAGTGCATGTTTTCTAATTTTCATGAAACAAAAAAATAAATTTAAGAACATCAAGACAAGATGACATCAGAAATTAAGAATTTATATCAGCAAGAAACCTTAGAAACCGTGTGGTGCCCCTCTCTCACTTTACAGATAAGTAAACAGACAGAAGCCCACTTTTCTAGGGAAGGAGAGGTACACAAGAGACTTCACTTCTCCTGCCACGTGTAAGCCTTTATGGGGAGAGTACCGAAGTACTTCAGACCCATTAAGGCACTGGGGATTCCCTGGTCCAGTTACTGACCGCTCCACAGATCATTATTCTACACTCAAGGAGCTAAAGAGGCAGAAATAAAAATTGAACTCTTCTGGTAATAATCCAAGTCCACACCCTGGCTCTTTTATTTCTATAAGCTCCAAAGTCCAGCCTGCTGGGACACACCAGATGATGTTACACACATGTGATAACAGTACACAGCCATCAAGCATCTTATTTTTGAAAGCTATATAAGGACACAGAAAAACAAAAATCAACATACTAAGTGAAAAAGCAGCCTACAAAGCAATGTTTTCATTGACTGATTTTATTCCTAAAAATACAGGTGTTAGATTTGTTCGCTGTGCCTGCTATTCACCAGGCACCATTCTGGGACCTGGGGAATGGGCAGGAAATTAAGTTTGTCTTCATGCACGAAGCCTGCAGTTCAGGAAGGGTGACAAGCACAGAAGCAGGAGAGAGTGCTATTTTACCGTATTTCACCAATTATGTACAGTGCCCTGCATTTTCACAAGGCTACAATCAGATTCAGCTCACGAAGCACAGGCACCCTAAGGCTGTGCCTGTCCAACTGGCAGAGCCCCAGGAGTAGGTCCTAAGTCCTCTTCCCTCTCAGAGCATCGCATCTGGGATACATAATCCATCTCACCCATGACTATGCTGACTCTCAAATGTGTATCTCTGGCTCTCAGCTCTCCTGAGCTCCAAACTTGTGTGTAAAATAGTAAGACCTGTCAGTTCTACCTTCTGTGTCACCTCAATCCATCCATTTCTCTACATCTCTACTGCTGCTACCAAAGTACAAGCCTGCTATGATCTCTCTGTGGGACTACCAAAACGACTAATTCCTTCCTGTTTCCCTCCCAAAATTAATTCGCCAAAACATAAGACAAACCACATTGTGCCTTTCTTTAAAATTTTAAATCCCTTTATGGCTTTAATTACACTTTGAAAATACCCATATTTCTCACCAAAGACTAGCATGACATGGCACCTGCCCAGCTCTACAACTTTACTTCATCTGCCCCTTGCATACTATGGTCTAGCCTGTGACTAACACCAGAATGCACCTCTCCAACTGGGGCAGCCCTGAGGAGTCTCACTGCTTAATTAAAAGAGGCAACTGTAGGTATTGATGTGATGTGATTTCTGCCCAGTACATCCAATGTCAGAGTAAAGAAATTCAATGAAGGTAATAAATGGCAGAGTAACTATGAGTCTCTTAAGGTAGTCAAATGCCTTATCATCTAATTATAGAGACAGTACGAATTAACGACCAAGATTCTCACTAACCTAGTCAAACAACAGCTAAGGGGCAGTGAGTTTGAGAGGATCAGCTGACAAGGAGGACCATGTTAAGCATGACTCACGTCTGGCACATAAACGGATATGAAAAGTAGAGTGAGTGGAAAGCCCTCAGTGCCACTCACCTCCCTCCCCTCTACACCTTGGGGAGGCAGAGCTGGGTCCAGTACACCTGCCAAAAGCATAACACAAGTATATCCATCACATTAAAAGAGCAAAAGAAATAAACCACAAGATCATCTCAAATGCCACCAAAAGAAAAAAAGCATGTGACAAAATTCAACACCCGGGCTTCCCCGGTGGCGCAGTGGATATGAATCTGCCTGCCAACGCAGGGGACACAGGTTCGAGCCCTGGTCCGGGAAGATCCCACATGCCACGGAGCAACTAAGCCCGTGTGCCACAACTACTGAGCCTGCGCTCTAGAGCCCGCGAGGCACAACTACTGCAGCCCGCACGCCTAGAGCCCGCACTCCTCAACAAGACAAGCCACCACACCGCAACAAAGAGTAGCCCCCGCTCGCTGCAACTAGAGAAAGCCCACACGCAGCAACAAAGACCCAATGCAGCCAAAAATAAATTAATTAATTTAAAAGAAAAAAAAGGAATACATCATACAAAACTAAACCAACCAAAAAAATAGAGCAATTATTATTTACTCTAGGAAAAATAAAACTACACAATAAAGGTGACTTAAATGCAAAACTATTTCCCTTACCATAATTATATAAACACTAGATATTCATTTAACTAAAATTTACAAGAACAGAACTGAAAAAAGGAGGGGAAAAGTAAATACATCCGTGGACAGGTCTGGAGGAAAGGTGAAAGCCAGTAGAAAGTGTCTAAAATGAGGAACAGGAAATAAAGAAATAAAACTACAGTTGACCCTTGAACAAAGCAAGGGTTAGGGGCACTGACCCTCTCTGCCCAGTTCAAAATCCACATATACTTACAGTCGGCCCTCTGTATACACACTCGGTTCCTCCAGAACCTCGGCTCCTCCATATCCAAGTTTCCACACCCTCAGATTCAACCAACCATAGATCGCACAGTACTCTAGCACATATTTATTGAAAATAAACCCACATATAAGTGGACCTGTGCTGTTCAAACCTGTTTTGTTCAAGGGTCAACTGTACACATGTATGTTATTCAGAAGTATGAAGTACAGATGTTAACGGTAGAACAAACACCTAAGAGCTGTCAAGTTGCCTCTAAAGAGCAGGAAATCAGGGGTGCAGAATAAAAAGCCAACTAGACAGAAAACTAGGAAAACTAAATAGAAGCCATCTGGAAAAAAAAAATTGAAGAAACATTAAGTGACATTTTCAACAAGAACAAAAGCAGACGTAAAGGAGTAGAAAATGGCAGAACAAAAGTTGAGGTGAACAAATGAAAGCACAGTGGAAGCCTGGGAAGACAGGAGACTATGGACCCATCATGGCACCTAGAACTTGGACATCCTAGAAAGCCTGGTCTGTTCACATATGGCCAGTCTCTGCCAAACTGGCTACCAAGTAGATACTAATCTCTTCCTACTCTTCACAGTTGCTGTCTCTGCTCACTCCACCATCTCCCTCCCAACCTGTCCACAGCGCCCTGTTTTGTCATTTCACTGACACCCAAGTTTATAGAATTACTGTCACATGTTCCAAAGTTATGCACTTGCTAATCAATATTCCACTGAAGGCCCCAGGTTCTAAAATCAATGATTTCTCCTTGTCTGAAAAAAAACATCTGATTAAAATACTCTTTATAAATGCAAAAGAAGTGACAATAATAACCAATCCTTAAAGTTTTGTCCCCTTATTTACTTGACGGAAAAGTTCCTTAGTTCGAAGAACATTCTAACTCCTGTCTAGACAGTGGTTCTTACTCTTTTGAGAGCCAGGGTCCCCACTTAGAATTTCATAAAAGCTCTCAACTTGCTTTAGAAAAAAAAGTTATACTGGTTTCAGAGGTACAGGAACGTTCAGTGAGGTTCTGGTACCACATGTGTATTCATGACTACGGCAGCAGCTGGGAATTACAATCTGTATGTAGGCACCTGGTCCCCTCCTCCGGAGAGATGGGCTGTCCGCCACTCCACTGGTTCTAAAAGAAACTAAACCACAACCACTGCCAAGATCCTGCCAAAATCCTGCCGAGCCACCTGTCTCCCCCGGACAAGTATCTTTCATCTCTCCAGGTCTCACTATCCACAGGGTCGTAGGCAGTGACACAACATACGCCTAATATGTGGCTAAAGACACAATTACGGTGCCATTATATTCATGACTGTCACTCGGTTTTCGGCTTTTAACTTCCTCATGCATCTTTATTCGCATAGGCCCCTGCCCAGAACACCTTGAACGACCGTGCCTTTAACAGCCACATCTGAGTGCTCACCAAACGCGCCGAGCACTGCCCCTCAATGTTTAACAAAGACCCGCCTAAAACTCCTGTCAATACCCTAACTCCACCCTACTAATTAAGTAAGCTACACTGGCCTCAAACCCCACAGCGTGTGCAGGGCAGAGTTGCGATTCGACCCCGGGCACCGACCAGGGATCCGACCAGCGACTGTCGGATCCACGGTGCACCCAGCTCGCTATCTGCCCCCAAGGATGGAAAGTACCCCGAGAGGCGTCGCCGGCAGGCCACGAAGTCTGCCCCAGACACAAGGCCCGGGAGGAAATTCACAACCCCCCAGGGCTCCGCTGAAAAACAAAATGCCGATAAAAGGAGATGTGAGGGGCGGCGGGGTGTGAGGGGCGGCGGGGTGTGAGGGGCGGCGGGGTGTAAGGGGCGGCGGGGCGGCCGGGCCTCGGCGCGGAGCCCGAGCCGTGGGCGCAGCGGGGCCGCCTCCCTGGCCGCCCGGGCGCCGGGAACGAAGAGAAGAGGAAGTGGAACAGAAAAAAAAGGAGAAGAAAGAAGAAAAAGCGCCAACGCCCGCCGCCCACCGCCCACCGCCCGCCCCGCCGCCGGCCGCGCCTCAACGCGAGCCATGGCGCCGCCGCCCGCGAGCCCGCCCGGAGGCCGCGCGTCCCGGCCCGCTCACCTCCCGGGGAGACGGGGCAGAGCCCTGTACCGAGGCGATATACCGCTCCACGTCGGCCTTACTGCGCCTCATCCCGCCGCCAACCAGGGTTCGGGCGCGGGACGCCAGCGCCTAGGCCGCAGCGGTCGCAGTCTCGGGAGCGCAGCGCCCAAAGGTCCGTGACGCAGCGCCGTCGCCGGCGAGAGGCCGACGCGCCTGCGAGTGTGCGTGCGTGCGTGCGTGTCGCGTCAGCCCTGTGCGCCGCGCAGGCCCGCGGGCGCCGGCGTGCGGAGGTGACTGCGCTTGCGCGGCGCGGGAATGAGAAGCTCGCGGGCTGTGTGACGCGGTAGAAGGTGCGTAACGACGACGCGGGCCGCGAGTAGCTGCGTCCGTGAATAGCCCGCCCCGCAGGCGCTGGAGGCGGACGGCGTGTACCCGGTGCCGACGTCACTCTTCGGCGCCAGTCGTGTGTCAAAGCGCTCGTTTTTGGAATTTGAATTTTTAGGTCTTATCTCTAAACAAGTTTCATAAAATGTTTTCAGTAGGTTTTAGGGTTAAAAAGATCACATCCGTGTATACAGGGAGTTTAGGATTTATGGTTATGGATAATTTTGATCCTTTTTTTTAATAGACAACACATTTTTATCCAACACATGGAACTAACCTGGCCTCTTACAGCCGATCCTTTTTGATTTTTCAATTTTTACAAATTTTCCACAATGAGCAATTATTGCCTTTATAAAGAGGGAAAATAAAACAGAACATTCTGGCTCTGTTTTATTTCAATCGTATTGGATGTGAATAAGGGTGGCTGGTTTGGGAGGGAAGAGCCTACCTTGGGTAGTTGATCTTCCTAGTATTGGGTGGGCCGAAAAGTGCCTTCCGTTTTTTAAATAAAAATAAAAGACACATTTTTCGTTTTCGCCAACAACTACATTGAACAACGTATTCACCCTTTTGTTCCACTACCTTCTGCCATTTTTCAGGCAACTTCGTAATCCCATCTTCCCAAAACTTTTAATCTTTTTGAGCAAAGAACTGTTCCAGGTGCCTTTTACAGTCTTTCAGTGAACTGAATTTTTTTCCATTAAGAGAATTTTCTAAAGACCGAAATCAATGGAAATCCCCAGGCGCAATGTCTGGTGAATATGGCAGATGAATCAGAACTTCCCAGCCAAGCTGTAACAGTTTTTTTTTTTTTTGCCTGGTCATCAAAGAAACACGCAGTCTTGCATTTTCCTGGTGGAAGATTATGCGTTTTCTGTTGACTAATTCCGGATGCTTTTCGTCGAGTGCTGTTTTCAGTTGGTTTAGTTGGGAGCAGTACTTGTTGGAATTAATTGTTTGGTTTTCCGGAAGAAGCTCATAATAGAGGACTCGCTTCCAATCCCACTATAGACACAACACCGCCTTCTTTGAATGAAAACTGGCCTTTGGTGTGGTTGGTGGTGGTTCATTTCGCTTGCCCCACAATCTCTTCCGTTCCACGTTGTTGTACAGTATCCACTTTTCATCGCCCATCGCAATTTGTTTTAAAAATGGAACGTTTTTATTATGTTTCAGTAGAGAATCACGTGTGAAAATATGGTCAAGGTTTTTTTCGCTTAACTTATGTGGAACCCAAACATCAAAGTGATGAACATAACCAATCTGGTGCAAATTATTTTCAATGCTTGATTTGGATATTTTGAGTATGTCGGCTATCTCCCGCGTGGTATAACAATGATTGTTCTTAATTATTGTTTCAATTTGATCGCCATCAACTTCAACTGGTCTACCTGACCGTGGAGCATCGTCCAGCGAGAAATCTCCAACATGAAACTTCACAAACCACTTTTGACACGTTTGATCAGTCACAGCACCTTCTCCATACACTGCACAAATCCTTTTTTGCAATTCGGTTGTGTTTTTACCTTTCTTGAAATAATAGAGCATAATATAACGAAAATGTTGCTTTTTTCCCTTCCAACTTCAATATTAAAATGACTACACAAAAATTCACCAATTTTGATAAGTCTTTTTTTAAATGCACGTTGATATGACAGCTGTCACATACAGTCTAACAAAATTGTTTCAAATGAAGTTAAAGACCACTAAGTGCTGCTAGAGGCATCTTATGGAAAAAACCAAACGAACCTTTGGCCCACCTAGTACTTGCCCCAGGTCCCAGCTAATGATAGCTTATCAAGGGAGTGGTGAGGGGCCTGCCCCTATACTGGTTTCCCTGGTAACTAATGAGCCCACCTGACTTCAGTTCCCCTATAACTGGTAATCTCTCTTTCCCCGAGGAAGTGAAGATGCCACCCCGTCCTGCCCTCGGTCCGCTGGGCACAGTGGGGTATTGCTCCAGGATCTTGCTTCAGACGCGTAAGCTCCCCCATCCATTAAACCATCGATGTCTCTGTTGCTGACTCCGGGCTCTTCCGTCTTGAAGCTGGGCAAGCACAGGGCTTGTAGGCCTGCGGGGTGCAGCCCAACAGCTTCACATGTATTGACTCATTTGATGCTTCCAACAACTTCGTGAAGGTAATGTTGTTTGTTATTATGCTCAAGTCGACAGATAAGGAAACCAAAGGAGTGGACAGGAAAGCAACTTTGCCAAGCACACCTGGTAAAATTACTACCTTTAATCTGTTTTACTAGAATATACTGAAAAGGAGTAAGCCAAAGAGAAAACCTTGAGGCACTCAAGAGGCTTTTCTTACATACATTTATTAAGCTTTGAAACTTCAGTTTTCACCAAATGGGAGGATGAATCTGTCCTGCTGGGCTTTAAAAATAGACATTCTTCTCCAGGAAGATGTCCATCCTAGCCCACATCTTTTCCCAGCATGGACCAGATCCATCCCAACTTGTTCTCACAAGTAATTATCCTTCCCCCAAATCACACAGCTAACTGTAATGTTCTCTACAAGGACCACCTTACCAGTGGGATGGATTCCGCTCTAATGGCTGCATCACTCATGTTGATGCATTGCAAATTTAATTCAAATGAGAGTTGAATCCATAGAAATATCTGACTTATGACGTCTTTCATCAGCCACAGTTTTACCTGATTAATCTGAGTCCTCAACTTCTGAATTAATTGAACTGACAGGCATCCAGCATTGATGCTGATCAAAATCAAGAGTTTTTTCATCTCCTCAAGTCCCCCTGTCCTCTGTTGCTGATTATCTTCCCTGGCAGACACCTTGTCTTTCGTGTAATCACATGACTCTTTCTTTCTTCAGAATCACTCATACTGTCAGTTCATCCCATCATTTTCTCAGCGCTCTTATTTTGTATGATTCTACAGTAATCCTAAACTACTTGTAGGTAGCACTGTGAATATTCTCATGAGTTTTGAACTTAGTAGACATGACGAGGTTAAAATGTTCATAAAGGACCTCAGAAACAGGAGGAACCAACAGGACTGCTCGTTGCCACCGATGCTATCTTTTCTTCTTGGACATAATTAAGTTTTCATTTTAAAACTTTTGCTTTCATCACATCTGTGAAAATAGAGGCTTTTGTACATGCTACTCTCAATGTCTGTACAACCTAAACTGCCTTAGAAGTGCAGAAATGGATCTTTCACCCATGAGCTGAGGAAGGATTTAGAACTATCACATGATAGCACAACCCTGCCTGGGATCATGGAGGCAGAGCTTGCACAAATCATAAATTAAGAAATGTGTATACACACACGTATGTATATGCATTTGTACGTGCACATCTATATGTGTATACATATAGATGTATATATATGCACGCACATGTGTGTTTGTATATATGTGTCTCTGGAAATTGAAGTCCCTAAATCAGTGCTGTCTGATATAAATAAAATGTGACCCAACATGGATTTAAAAATTTTCTAGAAGCCACACTTTAAAAAGTAAGAAGGAACAGGAGAAATTAATATGAATAACCTTTTATTCAACCCAGTATATTTAAAACATTATAATTTCAACATGCAATTAATATGAGCAAGTTGTTAATAAACTATCTTACATTCTTTTTTTTGTACCAAGCGTTCAAAATCTGGTCTATGGAAATTGAATCTGTGTTTAGATTTCATAAAATTTAGGGTTGAAAAAATAGATGCATATACCCAAGTTGTTCCAAACATACTTAGAAGTTCTCAATAACTGAATAGCAAGTTTTAAATTTTAAATTAATTAAATTAAAAATCCAGTTCCTCAGGAGCACCAGCTACATTTCAAGTGCTCAATTGCCATGTATGTCTGGTGTGTTGGATGGCAAAGCTCTCATAATTCTATTGACGTGGAACTTAAAAAGGAACAAGTTGTGTTGGAAAATAGATACTACCTGTAGCAGTCAGTGTGGCTGACAGAAAACCCCAAAACTACAGCGTCCCAGAAGCTAAAAAACAGAGCTTTAAGGAGAGAATAATCAACAGTGTAAAATGCTGCAAAAAGATCAGGAATGATGACTGAGGAAAACTCTTTAGACTTGTTTCCTGTAAGTTGATTTTTGAAAGAAATGGTGCAGGCAAAAAGCAGCCTGCAAACAGTGGAGGGATTAGGTGGTGAAGAAATGAACGCACAAAGTGATAATTACTGTCTTTTTAATAGGGAAAACTGACGTCGGTATTTTTGGTAAATAATCACATAGAAAAATTGCCCATTTGGGGGGTGTATAGTTTCATGAATTTTAAGGCATGCATAGATTCATGTAATCACTACCACAGTTGGGATACAGAACAACTCCATCATTCCCCAAACTGATTCACACAACTGCTGTAGAGTCACGCCCTCCCAGCACTGATCAGTCCCCCCACTATAGTTTTGTCTTCTCAAGAATGTCTTATGGATGGACTCATACAGTGTGTTTTCATACTGGCTTTGTTCACTCAGCATAATGCCTTTGAAATTCATCCAACTTTTTGCATCCTCAATAGTTCATTCTTTTTCATTGCTGAGTAACATTCCACAGGTGAGCGGACCACAGGGTTATCCACTGACCAGTTGTAGGGCATTTGGGTTGTTGCCAGTTTCTGGTGGTCATGAAGAGAGCTGCTGTAAACATTTTTTTACCAGTTTTTTCTTCAATGAACACAAGTTGTCATTTCTCTAGGGCAAGGGTTTGAAAACTATGGCCTGTGTGTGGACTGGCTGCCTGTTTTTTTTTTTTAAATAAATTTATTTATCTATTTGTTTTTGGCTGCGTTGGGTCTTCGTTGCTGCGTGCGGGCTTTCTCTCGTTGCGGAGCGCGGGCTTCTCATTGCAGTAGCTTCTCTTGTTGCGGAGCACGGGCTCTAGGCGCGCGGGCTTCAGTAGTTGTGACACGCGGGCTCTAGAGCACAGGCTCAGTAGTTGTGGCTCACGGGCTTAGTTGCTCCGCGGCACGTGGGATCTTCCCGGACCAGGGCTCGAACCCGTGTACCCTGCATTGGCAGGCAGATTCTTAACCACTGCACCACCAGGGGAATTCCCTGGCTGCCTGTTTTTGCAAATAAAATTTTTCTGCAACACGACCATGCCCATTCGTTTATGTGGTGTCTTATGGCTGTTTTGCGCTGTGACAGGGTTGAGTAGTTGGTTGTGACCGAGACCTATGTCCTATAAGCCTAAAATATTTACTCTCTGGTCCTTTAAGGAAAACTTTGCTTATAAGTCCTCTAAAGAAAGACTCAGGCCTCCAAGCCAGGGTCTCGCCCACGCCTCTCACCTCATTCTGCCACCTCCCTGCCTTTCTAGCATCCTCCTCTCCCACGCCCTCCTCTCTGTGTGCCTCAGTCTCCTGCCGGAAGAAATGGGTTGAGCCCCCAAGGAGGCTATCTGAGGAGGGATGGGGGAGGGCCTGGGGTGGGTTCTACCCACCGCCCACCCCAAGCCATAGGGGCTCTAGCCAGGGCCTAGGAGAGGAGGGAGCTGGCTCTGGGGTGTAGCTGCCCCCATTATTGCTGCTGCTGTCTTGCTGTAGCCACCTCTCCCGTCCCCTCCCTCTTTCCCACTGCTGTCCGTGGTGAGGAGGAGGGAGGTGCAGTCCCCAATCCCTACCCCCCAGGTCTGTGTTACTCGGTTTTTAAACGACTGGTTGGGATAAAATCCTAAAGAAATAAAACTTCCAGTGGATTAAAAAAAAAAAAAAAAAGACTCAGGAGTGGGATTGCTAGATCCTATAGTGGGTGTTCCGTATGGCTTTACAAGAAACTGCCAAGCTGATAGAGTGGCCATCTCAAGTTTGCATTCCCATCAGGAGTACATGAAAGATCTGGTTGCTCGGCCTCCTTGTCGTCACTTGGTATCGTCAGCATTTTTTAATTAAAGCCACTCTAAAAAGTGTGTAGCAGAATTTGTCATGGTTCTGTTTTAGCCCCTCACAGGTAATATTGCTGGACGTTTTTTCATAGGCATATATGCCATCCATATATCTTGTTTGTTAAACTCTGTGTTTTACTTGTTGCCCGTATTTTAATCAGGTTGTTTGTTGTGATGAAATAAAATCTACATTTCAAGGCAGGACAGGAAAATTTAAACATCAAGTTCTCTCTCTGTGTCCCCTGGGCTTTCCCCCTCCCTCCCTAATGAGCAGTGTGCATCTGCATCACACATTAACCAGACCTCCTCAAACATGGGAGTGCCTGCTCGAAGGTAAAGAGCTTTCCTTTTTCCTTCCTTCTGAGCTAGCAATGTGACTTCTTGAAAGAATCGTGCTCTTTCCCAGCTCTGCACGGGGTCATGGTGACTTGCTCACCTGGGCTATATATCCTTGGTGAACTTTATGCGAAATATCAGTAAGTCATTTTGATTTACGATCCTTTGTCTTGAAAACTGTTTATGACTGTGCCTTCGACATCTAACAGGTGGAACAGTTCTCAGAGCTTCTGAGAGTCGGCTTCCCAGGTTATAATCCTCAGTTTGGCTCGAATAAAATTCCTTTTTTTTCTTCTTACCTTGATTGTTAATTGAATTTTCATCAACAGTTGTCTCACTGTTGAGTTTTGAGTGGGCTTTAGGTATTCTGACTGCAAGTTCTCTGTCAGACATGTAACTGGGAAACATTTTCTCCTAGTCTATAGTTTGTTATTTCATTCTCTCAACAGTGTCTTCCACAAGGCAGACATTTTTTGATTTTGATAAAGTGCAGCTTATCAATTCTTTTGTTTTCTGAATCATGCTTTTGCTGTCACATCTAAGGACTTATGACCCCTGGTCATGAAGGCTTTCTTCTGTCTTACACTTTAGATGTATGACCCACTTTGAGTTAATTTTTTCATTAAGTGGAAGGTTTTTGTCAAGAGCCTTTTTGCTTATGGATGTCTAATTGCTATAGCAGTATCCTTTTCCATTAAATTGCTATGGCCCCTTTATAGAAATCAAATGACCATGTTAGCATCTGTATCTGGGCTCTCCCTTTTGTTTCATTGATTTATGCATCTAACTTTTTACAGATACCTCACTGTCTTAATTGCTGCAGCTTTATATATGTCTTAAAATCGAGTACTGTGATTCTTCCAACTTTACACTTCTTTGTCAGAATTGTTATATTCTAGTTCCTTTGCCTTTCCACATCCATTCTACAATCACATTTTCTGTATCTATAAAATATTCTGCAGGAACTTGATTGTAGACGTGTTTAATCTGTAGATTAGGGCAGAGAGAATCACCATCTCTACCATGTCTTCCAATCCACTGCATGGACCAGTTATTCAAGGTCTTCAGTTTCATCAGTGTTTTGTGGTTTTAAGTATATACATCCTGACATGTTTTGTTAGGTTATAGCTATTTCATTTTTCATAGAGCTGATGTAAATGTTGTTTTTTAGATATTAGCTTACAACTGTACATTGCTCATATAGAGAAATACAGTTGGTTTTTGTCTGTTGACCTTGTATCCTGTGACCTTGTTAAAACTCACCTATTAATTCAAGGAGTTTTAAAAAAATTTTTTTGTAGGTTACTTGGGATTTTACACATAGACAATCATGTTATCCAATCTGTATGCCTTTTATTTCTTTCTCTCGCCTTACATCATGGTCTAGGAATTTTAGTACAATTTTGAATGAGACAGGTGAGAGAGGACATTTTTCCTTGTTTCCAATCTTAAGGAGAAAGACTTTCACCAATAAGTACAATGTTAGCTATAGGTTTTTTGTAGATGCCTTTATCAAGTTAAGGAAATTTCCATTTATTCCTGGTTTGCTGACAGTTTTTATCATGAATGGACATTGAAATATGTCAAATGCTTTTTCTGTATTAGTTGATACGATCATGTAATTTTTTAAGATGTTAATATGATTACATTGGATTTTAGAATGTTAGGCCTTCCTTGAATTCCCAGGATACACCCCACACGGTGGTGTTGTGTTTTGCTTGTTTCTTTTTTTTTTAAAGATAGAGAGGGACTTCCCTGGTGGCGCAGTGGTTAAGAGTCCGCCTGCCAATGCAGGAGATGCAGGTTTGGTCCCTGGTCCGGGAGGATCCCACATGCTGCGGAGCAACTAAGCCCATGCGCCACAACTACTGAGCCTGTGCTCTAGAGCCTGCGTGCCCCAGCTACTGAGCCCGCGTGTCCCAGCTACTGAAGCCTGCCCGCCTAGAGCCCGTGCTCCGCAACAAGAGAAGCCACCGCAGTGAGAAGCCCGTGCACCGCAACGAAGAGTAGCCCCAGCTCACTGCAACTAGAGAAAGCCTGCGTGCAGCAACGAAGACCCAACACAGCCAAAAATTAATTAATTAATTAAAAAATAAAAAGGTAGAGAGAGAGAAAACATTTTATTCTTTCTATAATGAGCAGCATCAGTCAGTTAAGCTTCACATTCTGGGCAGGACTCTTAAGTATGATTTTTTTTCATAATGTATTTTATTTTTTAAAAAGGAAGCACAGGTGTATTTTGAGAGAGAAGTAAAATATAGAAAATGCAAAATTTGTCTTAACAATTGGTATACCATATTTTGAAACAGTATAATTATTTAAAAATACAGCATAGCCAACAGCCTATAAAATTTCTTTTGGCATTTCATTTGGTAGAGTTAAGTAGGAAATCTTTCTTAAATAAAAATTAGCTATCAACACAGTCCATAAGTTAGATTGTATGTTTTTTGGGTTTTTAAAAATTTTTATTTTATATTGGAGTGTAGTTGCTAAACAATGTTGAGCCAGCTTCAGGTGTACAGCAAAGTGATTCAATTATACATATACATGTATCTATTCTTTTTCAAATTCTTTTCCCATTTATGTTATTACAGAATATTGAGCAGTATTTCCTGTGCTATACAGTAGGTCCTTGTTGGTTATCTATTTTATAATTTTTTTTTTTTTTTGATATTGCTTCTTTTTTTAAGTTATTTATTTTATATTTTGGCTGCATTGGGTCTTCGTTGCTGAGCGTGGGCTTTCTCTAGTTGCTGCGAGCGGGGGCTACTCTTCGTTGCGGTGCGTGGGCTTCTCATTGCGGTGGCTTCTCTTGTTGCGGAGCATGGGCTCTAGGCGTGTGGACTTCAGTAGTTGTGGCGCACGGGCTCAGTAGTTGTGGCTTGCGGGCTCTAGAGCACAGGCTCAGTAGTTGTGGCGCACAGGCTGAGTTGCTCTGTGGCTTGTTTCTTTATCATGGTAAAATACACATAACATTAAATTTACCATTTTAACGATTTTTTAGTGTATAATTCAATGGCATTAAATACATTCACAGTGTTGTACAGCCATCAGCACTATCCATCTCCTGAAGTTTTTTAATCATTCCAAACAGAAACGCTGTACCCATTAAACAGTAACTCCCCATCCCCCCATCCCCATCCCCTGGTACCCTCTACTCTATGTCTCTAATGAATTTGCCTATTCTAGGAACCTCATATAATGGGAATCATACATTATTTGTCCTTTTGTGCCTGGCTTATTTGACTTAGCCTTATGTTTTCAAGTTTCATCTATGGTACAGCATTTTTCAGAATTTCATGACTTTTTATGGATGAGTTTGTATTAACCTTTTATAAACTACTCAATTCAATTTGCTAATTTTTCTTGAGGATTTTGCATTTAAGTTCATGAGGGATATGGACATTTTCTAATTTCCCTTGACTTTCTCTCTTTGATCCGTCGATTATTTAGAAGTCTGTTGTTTAACCTCCAAGTGTTTAGAGATTCTCTTGTTATGTTTGTCTTATCAACTCCTGGTCTACTTGCATTAAGGTCAGAGGACTAACTTTACACGATTTTAGTTACTATTTTTAAATGGATAAGGTTTGTTTTATGACCTAAGATATAGTCTACCTTGGTGAATCTACCATGTGCACTTTAAAAGGATGTGTATTCTGCTGTTGATGGGTGGAGTGTTCCACAGATGTCGATTAGATCCACTGGGTTGATGGTCTGTTCAGTTCTGTGTCACTATTGATTTTCTCTCTCCTAATTATGTCAATTACTGAGGGAGGAGTATTGAAGTCTTCAGCTATAATTTTGGATTTGTCTTTCCCTCCCTTTAGTTCTGTCAGTTTTTGCTTCATGAATTTTGAAGCTCTGGTGTTAGATGCAAACACATTTAGGATAGTTGTGTCTTCTTGGTGAATTGACCCTTTATTATTGTGTGATGTCCTTCTTTATCCCCGATGATCTTCTTTGCTCTGAAATCTACTTTGTCTGATACTAATATGGCCACTCTAGCTCTTTTGATTAAAGTTTCTATATTTCTTTTTCATCCTTTTACTTTTAATGTACGTATGTCATTATAAAATGACAAGAAAAGCTAAAGCTAGTTTCTTGTTCAACATATAGTTAGGTATTGTTTTATCCACTCTGACAATGTCTTTTAATTGTTACGTTTAGTCCATTTATATTTAATGTAATTATTGATGTTTAGATCTATGTCTCCTATTTTATTATTTGGATTCTGTTTATTCCATTTTTAATTCCTCTGTTTACTCTTTTCTGCCTTCTTTTTGGTTATTTGAGTATTTTGTATAATAATATTCTCATTCTGTTTTGATTTAT
Organism: Balaenoptera ricei; assembly: GCF_028023285.1. Lineage (NCBI taxonomy): Eukaryota > Metazoa > Chordata > Mammalia > Artiodactyla > Balaenopteridae > Balaenoptera > Balaenoptera ricei. The sequence goes on from NC_082651.1 coordinate 1,320,694, forward strand.
CTATTGTTTTTGAATATATCTCTTTGTATAGTTGTTTTTTAAATGGTGGCTCTAGGGCTTCCAATATAGATAATTATTCACAGAGTACTCAGAACGAATACTTCACCATTTCAAGTAGAATGTAGAAACTTTATGGCCATATAGATAGCTTTACCTTCCCCCCTTTATGTTGCAGATGTCTTATATTACATGTACATGAACTATAAATGCCACTGAACAGTGTTATAATTTTTTCTTTGTCATCAAATATATTTTAAAAATAGAGGACAGATCCACTAGACAGAGATCACCAAGGAAAGAGAAGACTTTAACAATACCCTAAACAAACTAGACCTAAATGACATCTATTGACAACTCCATCCAACAACAGCAGAATACACGTGCCTCTCAAGTGCACATGGAACATTCTCCAGCATAGACCATATGCTAAGGCATAAGAGAAACCTCAATAAGTGCAAAAAAATTGAAATTATACATACGAAGTATGTTTTCCCACAACAATGGAATGAAATTAGAAATCAACTACAGAGCAGAATTTGAGAAATTTACAGATATGTGCAAATTAACAGCATACTTCTAAATAACCAATGAGTCAAGACATCACGAGGGAAATTAGAAAATACCTTGAGATGAATGAAAATGAAGAGTCAGCATGGTCTGTCGTAGCACATATGTGTCCCAGGGCCAGCTGGGGGCCATGGGCGCTGCTGCTTCTGAGCTCTAGAAGTTCTGATAGCTTTGTGGAATGCTGGAAACTGCTCAGGGTGGAATGCGCTTTGCCAAGTATCCAGCAATCGCCGAGCTCCTCCTGTGAGTGGCAAGGGTACAAGGACAAAACGAGTCCTTCCGTTGGGAGCCATCCTTTTGGCAGGAACACAAACCAATACATACAAGTGCTCAAAACAACTACTGAATCAGAGGTGTGAGCAGAGGATTTGGGGAGCAAAGGAGAGTGACTAGTTTTGCTTGAGGAAGTCGGGAAAGGTTTAAAAAATGGGGTGAATTTGATGTGAGTCTCAAAAGTGAGGAGGGTACATGGATCTCAGGAGGGCAGGTGAAGGTCCGGGAAAGATAGTCCTGCGTGATGGGCATGGCCATTGGGAGAAAACAGACTCAGCAATAGGTTGGGACCTGCTTGTTCGGTGAGCCTAATGAGGCTGGTAAATAAGGGGAGCCGAGTGATGGCTGCTTGGAGGTCACAGCAGAGTGAGGACAGCGTGGAGCCAGCCAGGGCGCCAGCTGGGAGGAAGAAGGGCTCTGGGACCTTCTGCAGCTGAAGGGCTGGACTTTGGAGTCCTTAGCTGTGGGGATGGGAGGGGTGGGGGAGGGGAGAACAGACGGCAACTCGACCTTAGCCTGGGAGCCTGGAGAGCTGGTGATACCACTAAGGGCAGTGGGAAAATGGAGGAAATGGGAACTGGAAGAGGGCCAGGGCCCCTGCTCCCAGGCCGGGCTAGTGGGTATTTATTCTCCTTTCAAGATCCAGCTCCAGGAGACCTTCCCCCGCCACCTGCGGGGTGCTGCCCGTGTGATCCTGCAAAACCTTATGCTTCCTCCCATGCTGTGCTGTAATCGCCCGTCTCTCTTTCTTGGGCAGGAGGAAGCCAAGGCCTGCACCTACCCAGGGGAGGACAAGGCGTGCAGGACTCAGGTCGGACGTTTGAGGAAGGAGAGGAGGAGCCCGGGAACGATGGAGCCCCAAGAGCACGGGGCAGCTGAAGGGTGTGAAGATAAAGAACTGAAGCAGGTCAGAATTCACAGTGAATGGTGGGAAGACTCCACCACCAGCGTACCTGGTTCTAAGATTTGCCTTGTATACAGCAATCAGGCCATTTGCTTTTATTCGTATACATGAATGTTTCTGTGATATACTCAAGAAGACTTGAATTTTTCACACACACAGACATCCACCAAGTAACAGGGCAGAAATGTGCACAAGCTCGGAAGCACAGGAACCACCTGGGTTCAGGTTCTGGACACGCCACGTCTTGCCGTGCAAGCTCAGAGGGCCTCCTTGACTTCACAGCCCTGGGTGATTGTCAGGATTAAATAACACCGTGTTACCTACAAGGAAGCTGCCCTGTGAATGCACAGAGGCTGTTTGACATTTTTACATGGTTTTAGATATAGTACCACTTAAACTGTGTTCCAGAAAAAAACTACATACAAGTAAAAGTTTAAAATGGCTTTAAAAAAAAAATGTGGAACTCTTTTTAAAATTGAAGTGTAACTGACCTATAACATCAAGTTAGTTTCAGGTGTACAACATAATGATTCCGTATTTGTATGCATTGCAAAATGATCACAATGTCTAGTTAACATCTATCACCATGCAGTTTTTTTTTCCCGGAATTTTTAAAAAATTAATTTATTTTTGGCTGCATTGGGTCTTCGTTGCTGTGTGCAGGTTTTCTCTAGTTGCGGCGAGCGGGCCTCTCATTGCGGTGGCTTCTCTTGTTGCGGAGCACAGACTCTAGGTGCGCGGGCTTCCGTAGTTGCAGCATGCGGGCTCAGTAGTTGTGGCTCACGGGCTCTAGAGTGCAGGCTCAGTAGTTGTGGTGCACGGGCTTAGTTGCTCCGCAGCATGTGGGATCTTCCCGGACCAGGGATCGAACCTGTGTCCCCTGCATTGGCAGGCGGATTCTTAACCACTGCGCCACCAGGGAAGTCCCCACCATGCAGTTTTAACATGTTTTTCTTATGATGAGAACTTTTAAGATCTATTCTTTTAGCAACTTTCAAACGTGCAACTCAGTATTAATAACTATAGTCACCATGCTGTACATGATGTCCCTATGAATTGTTTATTTTATAACTGGAAGTTTGTATCTCTTGACCCTCTTCACCCATTTTGCTCACCTCCACCCTCCCACCCCACCTCTGACAACCACCAGTCTGTTCTTGTTTTTTTTTATGACTCTTGCTTTTTGATTATTGGAGTTTTTTTTAATGATTCCACATATAAGTGAGATCATACAGTATTTGTCTTTCTCTGACTTATTTCACTTAGCATAGTGTCCTATCCCCGTTGTCATAAACGGAAAGATTCCCTTCTTATCTCTGGCTGAATAATATTCCATTGTTATATAGACCACATTTTTTCATTCATTCATCCGTCAATGGATGCTTAGGTTGTTTCCAAAACAACTTTCTTAAGCACTAGTCCTATATTCTCATGGTTCCATGTCTCAAAGCCATTCAAGTTAAGCAAAACACAACAGTATTTTTAACAATTATGAACATTTATTAAGCACCAAGAGTATACTGCACGGGTTGCTATGTAAAAACACAATTATTGACATAGTGTCCCTGCCACTGAGCTTACAATCTAAAATGAAATACAATAACAATGCTGTAAGCTGACCTCAAAATTTCCTTAAGTTAGAAATTGCTATTTTGGCAAATAAATGAGGCAAAATGATCTACCATCAGTTACAATGTTAATAAGGCTTTGAACATGATCCAAAGAACGTTTGACTTGTACCCAAACGTTTTCCCAATTATCTTAGGCTTGATAAGAAAAAGACCACCTAGAAGTGGTAAACAGTGAATTATTTCAAACTGCCTTGTAGGATTTTAAGCCAAGATTTGCTCACTAGCCTGAGTTTCTCTCCGGCCAGAGGAAGCCGTGCAAAACACCGTAAAGTAAGCAATTCCGTCCTCTCGTCCACTGACAACTGTTCGGCCCTTCCTCCCCCCACGAGTGAGGGCTCTGTGTCCCCTAAAGCGGAGGAGGTGTGTGTCTGGATAAAACACCCCACAGCCTTGGAGGCTCAACGGGGCAGACTTGCAGAAAATACGAACTCGTATTTTATGATAGGGGTGAGCAGTGGGGCCTCTGGCTGCAGGAGAGACGTAAACCTGGCAGCAGTTGAGCCCATGCCTCTTCCCAGTGATTAGGAACACAGGCAAATGGGCGCCTCTGCTCCGAATTTCCGGTGTGAGAGCATTTAGGAATTTAGCCTCAAGACCCCAGACTGAAAACCCTGCACTATTCTGCCTGTATCCACAGTACAGTATTTAATAAATACTTTGAAGATTTTTGTTGCTGGTCATATATTAGCTAACAAAGGCACGCTGAAGGGATTTTGATTCTTGCTGTCAAATGCAAAGACAGTTTCAGACTTCTAAGCACAGTCTTAAACTATATATTGATTATCTTCAATCACTGATAATTCTTTGAACTCTAAAAGAACACTAAAAAATAAAGCAATTGGTTATAAATTAACTGAAGACTGACATACAGTTTACTCTGTAAAGTGCATGCACAAATGTTTAAAAAATACATGCATACAAATATTTTAATGGCAGACTGGTAGCATCCTGAGATTTTTTTTTAATGGTAAAACAATATTTCAGCAATTTTTGGAAAAACCAATAATTTTCCCCTAAGTCCATCTTGGCAACTTTCTTTTACGTGATAACATAGCAGCAGCAACATTTAAAAAATGTTCAGAAAATTTGCTTTGCATACAAGTTTATCAGGAAAGACTGGTCCAGAAACTTCAGGATAAAACTTTTTACAAAGTAAAATAATTCACTACTTTTGACCTAAAATTGATACTTGAACATTCCTCTTCCAATTTAAAAGTGTCATTTATACCTCCTACTTATAGTAAATAAAATCTAATTATGAGATTTGTAATGAAAAATTTGAAACACACATCAACATCATTCTCTTCTAGTAAGATTACAGAAATTAATTTCAATGTGTTTCCCCAAAAAGTGAAAAAAATTTTAACATATAATCATAGCTGTGGTAAATGAATTTGAGTTTACAAATCTCAGTCAATGCACTTGTTTTTAGTTCGTAAGGTCTGAAACAGCTAGAATTCCTGATTAATGTATGTATTTTTCTAAGGCAAGGCAAGTTCATTTATGTATAAAGCATAGATATTAGCATGGTTATAAAGGCAACATGAGCAATACATATACATTCACTTTTTTTTTAAGTGATACATTCCAAACTACATAACATTTAATTTCATGTCCTATTCTAAGACTACATCTTTGACCTTAACCTTAGAAGCATAATTGCTGTAATACATTAAAAAATACTTCATTTTCCCAATATTGTAAAGTATACTGTATTTTCAAATACCTAGTATAAATTTTTTGGCAAAAATTTAGAAAGGAATACTATCAGCTAACTAACTACTATGTTAAGTAATTATTGTATGAAGACGTTCACAAGGAGAATAAAATATAAAACTAAGCATAGGAATTATGGCACTTAACCATAACAACAAAAATCCCCAAATCAAGTAGTTCTGAATATACTTGTTTCTTATCTTAGTAATGTGTATATTCATTTTACAGCCACTAGTTTGATAAATGTACTAAGATTCTGTAAGGTCTGTTTTTCTTGATTGGTTGTTTTTCTTTCTTATATCCTCCCAAACTGCAGTTGCAATTAATTTGCTTTTGAGTACAAAGTTAAATAGTGTGTATATTTTTTATCTGAGTCATGTAAAAGCTGACTCCTTACTTTCATTTTTAAAAGTTATATTTAACTTTTTGGACCTCAATTAAAATTTAACATTTAACCATGTTTCTTTTGCTATTAAGTACAGTTGACATTTCAAATTGATAAGGGTTACTAACAAAGGCAAATTTTGATCTCATCCATGTTTTAAATATGATTACACAACTTTTTTTAATGAGAAAAAGGAGATGAAGAAAACCACTCAATAGGTCCTCTTCACTCTCAACTATTTTGCGATGCAGCTTTAAGTAAGGGTGTATCAGGTCAAGCAATGTTGTAATCTCTTATCTTTGCATAGAAGAGAAAAAATAAAATGAAGTTATTTCCTTCCTAAGGTCTCAGCTAGCTTCTTAAGTCTTTTTTTCAGCTCCAATGGAAATTTCTCATAGCACTTCTTACAGACTGGCTTCATGTCAAACTCCACAAACTTATTCCTAAAGATAACAATAATAATAATAAAAAAGAAATTAGTGGAAATGTAGTCAACATTTGTATATAGACAGACAAATAATGTGCAGTAATTTTACTGAAGTAAATGAAGACACTATGCATATAACATCTATATTCGTATTAGCAAAAAACTTTAATTCTAATCTCAATTCTAATCATTATGGTAAACATAAAAAATTCACAATATCATTTGAAGAAAGTTGCCCTTGTAAATGGATCTTGTCCATCTATCTGTGTAATACAGAATGGATATTATTGATACATTTTAGTCTGTGCTAAGTATACAGGGAATATAATGTAAATAAAATTCAGATAATTAAAGTCAATCACATTTTAAAGTACCATGAGAGCACTTTTAAAGAACAGTCATTCAAAGCAAAGAACTGTATTTCTGTAATTTGAATGATCCTCTCTTTATTGAAGGCAAAATCATCTTACTTAGTATTTTATATCATGTAGCTGTGAGGTTTCATCTTTCCTGGCCTCCCATCCCCACAACAACAACAAGCATCTTGAAAAAAATCTAACATAATATATAGGTTATTTTGGTTGGCTGTCTGACAGAAAGCTTTAAATCACTCTTCAAGAGCACAAGTGGACCAGGTGGTCACATCTGTGACCTGTGGCCTGTGGTCACATCTGTGAATGGCGTATATACGGAGAACTCAACTCTTTTTAAAAAGCCAGGGCAATACACACTCTCAATTCACTTGTAAAACAATTGTGGACAGGTGTTGAGACGGCCTCCTAGCTATGGGTGATGCATCTCCAGCTGACAGTTATGAGGGCTTATCACCGTTGAAATCATGGGTCCTTAATTGTGAATGGAGCAAATGCAGAACTTTACAACTTGCTCATTTTCTGTGAAATTATGTTTAGGAAGCATTTGTGGGACAGGTCCAGTGATATACTGTCAGCTGTGACAAATTATTATATCTGCTGATATAATTTTAAAGAACAACATTAATGACAAAGTTAATTCCTGACCACACATTTAAAGTGAAAAATCTTTTATTTTAAAGCACCACATGGGAATTATTTTCTACTGTTTTTCAGAGAGCCTAATGCTGACAGTTATTCAAATGATGTTACATTTCAACTGGCAATTTGATTTAAATAGTACCATTGAGTTAAAAGTTCTCCCAAAGTCTTCTTAGAATAAAAGCTATTAAAACCGCCATGTTTTTGATGAAAGAAATAAATTATCCCTGCTCCCAGAGATACTGCTAAACAAACCTTACGATGTTTTAATCTTATATCTGAATTTTAATTCCTCTTTAATTTTAAACAATAAAAAAACTCTTAGAGCTCAGAACACAATGGTACAATGAAGGAACGGGGACAATCATGCTAGCAATTCAAGAGAATTTCAAAGATTGAAATATTTCCCATAAAAATCAGGAATACAACTGAGTTTGAAAACATCAAGAAAATGAGTTCATAATCAGTAGCATGTGGGCAGCAAATGAAAGCACAAATACACACACCAGAGATGCCGTATCTTATTATGTACCTAGAGGGTCTCTGCTTAGACAGGAAACATGCTGAGAGGATTCAGTTTAATATAGAACTTAGAACATGCAACACTGGAATTGATCAAATTATATTATTTTAGGCAAAGAAACCAAAAACCAGGATTTTAAAAGCTGCAATTATCAGACAAGAATACTTTGAAACTTTTCCAGTATCTATTAGGAGATTAGAATTCTTCCCTTTGAATCCATTGGAAAAAGAAAAAAGAAATCTATACCATATTGTGATTAAAAAAACGAGCTGAGAGTCTACGGGTTCAGGGACGAAAGTGAAGTACAAGCCAGTGTTAAGTGTGAACCCTTCTCAAGGTGTGTAACTTTAATAATTAGGCAAAAGGACCAGCTCTACATGGGACAAACGCTTCTATTTCAATCTCTCCTGGCTACAGATACATGCCCGAAAGTAACGAAAAAAGCAAGAGACAAAAACGAATGAAAACATATTCTAAAGGACTAACCAAAGGAGAAAGCAGTGAAAATGATGACAGAGGGATAGAAAAGTTTACAAACAGACTGGCTTTTTCTTTTTCTGCTTGTCCTTATCCTTTGCTTCTCTCTCCCGTCTGGCAAGTCGCCTCTTAAATTCTTCTGGCATTTTCTCATAACAGTGTTTGCAGACTGGTTTTAGATCAATTTCAACAAACTTATCCCTTTGCGCAGGACAGAGAAGGAACAGGAGAAAACAGGGAACAATTAAAGGAAGAACCTTTGCTCTTAGAAGGCCTGAACAGAGAGAAGAAATAAGGCATCAGATCATTCTTTTTAAACTCTGCGAATGTTTTTACAACGCCCCCTAAGTGTTGGTGGCGGCGCTCGCGGGAGCCGAGGGCAGACTTACTTGAGCGTTAACTTGGCGCTGCAGGTGGAACAGGCGAAGCAGTGCACGCACCAGGCCTTGTTGAGCGCGGAGACCACTAGGGGACAGGAGGGGGGCCGTCACTCAGCGCACCCGCCCGTCCCGGGCTGGGTGCCCTCCTCGAGGGCTTTTCTCACCGAAGAGCCACACACGGCACTGAAAATCTCGTGCCGTTAACTGACGTTCACAGGATCGGTCGACGTTATTTATTAATTTATCTCATCACGTTGTTAGAGCACACAACCCCAGCTCTGCATTCGTCTGCCACGACTGTAGGCTTCCCCTTAGGGAAGATCACCGTTGCCTTTTCAACCCGTGTTGGTGGTTCATGTTTTCTTCTCCAGTGAGGCATCCGAATGGCAGGTACCAGGTCTTCACGCCGACACCCCCCAGCCCCGCCCCCAACCGCCAAGCTGTGACGGCGCGGCCCCGGCTTTCCTAGCACAGCAGGTAATTAAAACAAAGTCCAGACGCTAACTCACCGGCCTGCAGGAGCCTGTCTGCCAAGCCGACACTAAGGCAAGAGCTTCCCTCCCCTGGCAGCTGCCTTCCGTGGGCGGGGGTAAGATTTATTCCCAAAGGCACTAGAGATCACTTTCCTGAACCCACCCCTTCGTGAAGGGCACACGGGCAGTGTTTCAGAAAGCGTTTGCCGACTTAGGCTCTCTGCTCAGAGGCTGAAGCAGGAATGTTTGCAACTTCGCCAGGAAACTTCTGGCAGAACTTGCTGCGCCTATTGGCAAACACAGCTGCTTCCTTCCCGTCCCCATCAATCAGGGGCGAGGGGGCGGGCCCTGGAAACACCTAGAGATAACTGGCAGCGTGCAGGGGACCCTTCCTAAGTGCTCCCAAGAAACACGCCCTGCAGCTTCCGGAAGGAGGAACTGGAAGGAGAAGAGGCCTTGGGGTCAGCCGCTCCTATGGTAACGACCCTAGGTCAGCCGCTCCTATGGTAACGACCCTAGGTCAGCCGCTGCTATGGTAACGACCCTACGGCACTGGCCTAAAGTATCACCACAAACGAGCCACAAGCCCACCTCTGAGGAGTTAGCATCGCCCTGCTAGAGAATACTTGGCAAATATGCAAAGAAAGAGGAAAAGTAACGGATAACCATCACATTGCAAACAACCTTTTTCAATCTTCACATGACCCAAGGGTTTTTGTGTCAAAACGGTGCCCTACAGGTTAAAATCCCTGCAGGTACTTACCATCACCTTCTATAACACGGTTGCAGTGGAAACAAACATCACCAAATAGCTGAAAATGAAAAAAAAGAAAAAAAAAAAAAGTAAAGATGTGTTACAACTAAGTATCAGAACACCAAACATTTAATATAAATAATTTCAGTTCTTTGTACAACTTAAAAACAAATAGCTGGCTACCTAAACCCAGAATTTGCCATTACTAGAGAGAGAATCAGTAAAAGTTCACTGACTAGTTTTTACTTCCTGCAATGAAAAGAATTTACTCTTCATCATGATCAAAAACAAACAAAGGCTCTGGAAATGTTCTGGATTTCAGGAAGCTGAAGGAGCATGAAAACCCTACACTGGGTTCGGTTCTGGAGTGGAAAAAAGGCCAGAAGGACTTGATTGGGTCAAGTGACAGAACTGGAATGGACAGACTGAAGTAATCAATACAGATAACCATGGTTACATAAGAGATTCCCGTATTCTTGGGAAATGTACACTGAAGTATTTAGGGGTAAAGGAGCATGGGGAACTCATCATTAAATGCTTCAGAAAAAATACGCATGTGTTTATATGTGTACATAAACTTGTATATAATGAAACGTGCATTTACGTAAGTGTCGTCTTCATAGAGAGGGCAGGACACACACATGATGAAGCAGGTAGTAAACCTGAGTAAAACAGGTAGGTATTTTCTTTGTATTTTTTATTTTACAACCTTTCTGCGAGCCTGAAATGATTTTCCAAATAAAACGTTAAAAAGCAATCGTGGGCTTCCCTGGTGGCGCAGTGGTTGAGAATCTGCCTGCCAATGCAGGGGACACGGGTTCGAGCCCTGGTCTGGGAAGATCCCACATGCCGCGGAGCAACTGGGCCCGTGAGCCACAACTACTGAGCCTGCGCATCTGGAGCCTGTGCTCCGCAACAAGAGAGGCCGCGACAGTGAGAGGCCCGCGCACCACGATGAAGAGTGGCCCCCGCTCGCCACAACTAAAGAAAGCCCTCGCACAGAAACGAAGACCCAACACAGCCAAAAATAAATAAATAGATAAATAAATTTTTAAAAAAAGCAATCGCTATAGCCCAAAGTACATTCTCCCAGAGCTCTCCTTGTACTTAAGCATTGCGAAGCTCAAGTTCATACAAGTGTGTGTAGTATTCCACCAGCCCCGTCCCTACCTGGTTGTAGTGGGTTTCACAGTACGCCAGGCCCTTCCTCTCGTAATGGCGATGTCCGAGAAACGGTTTCTCACACTTGGCACAAACAAAATGCTGAAAGAAATTGCGTTAGGTCATACTTGGATTGCCATGTTTTATTTACACAGTGAAGCAAAACCCCAAAGCTGAAGTAGCTCAGAGGAGATCCGTGACAGCCTGGGGTGCTTATGTCATTTGGGCCACAGGTGACCCTGTGGTGCATCCAGCCTTCGTCCAGGCGTCCGGAGGCCTTGACTCGACAGCATAGAGTGAGGACAGAGGTGAACGTGGGGACACATCTCTGGGCTGGACCAGGACACCTCCTGCCTCAGGGATCTAGGAACCAAGAGCACTGCTTGCCTCGTCACTTGGAGGTCACGGAGCCGTGTAGAGTCTATGTTCTTAGTCTTCCACGAGGTCCACGTGTGCCCCTCAGCATCTCCCAGCCTCGCCAGCGCACCTGAGCCTCGGGCGTGCGAGGGCCCCGGCCACCCCTCCGCAGGGAACTCACCTCCACGTGCCACTGCTTGCCCATGGCGTTCACCACGCGCCCTTCGATGGGCCGGCGGCAGGCGCCACAGATGGGGACCCCCATCTTGTCGTGGCACGGCAAGCAGTACAGCTCCCCCTTCAGCTCCCGGGCGTCGGCGGTCAGCTCCTTCCTGCCCACGAGAAAGGGACCAGCTGAGCAGCGCCACCGCAAGGCAGGCAGGCAACCGGTGCAGCCCATGTGCCTCCGAGAAGGTTTCCGAAGAGAACCCGCAACAACCCCTGTAGCTGCTTTTCTCCCCCTTGGAGGTGGTCAGAGTAGTCTGATCAAGAGGCTTGCACAGGCTTCAGATTCGTATCCAAACATCAACATCACGCAGTGTTGACAGGCCGGACACACACCACCACACCGGCCACAGCTACCGTCCCCTGTCTGCTGTCACTTTAGAGCCCCTCGTCTCCCTTAAAAGGCTGGGGAGGAGGATCCCAGTCGTGAGGGCAGACCCGCCGACATTATCTTCCCAAAATAACCGAGGAGTCTGGAGACTAGTTCCGCTTACTGACACTCACTAGCAAGCTGCTAAGAATAGTTTTAGGTTAATAGAAAATACACAAACAAGATGCTCAGGCCGTTCCTCCTCCAAATGCTTAAGTTCAGTACTATTTTCAGTCTCCTGAGTCCATAAACAGAGATGGCCCCAAAGCAAGATGAATTTCATCGGTTTTAAAAGATTCTTTAGAAGCGCTCATGAAAAATGAACCGAGGGAGGACAGGCAAGAGGACGAGATAAGGTAGAAACTGAACTCCCAAAAGAAGCTGTTTGTCAGCCTTCACCCCAGCTCTCCATTCCCTACCGTAACTTAGCACGGATGGTCATGCTGACTACAGTAAAGTATCTTTTCCATTAAGTTCTTATATTAGATGGCAGATTCCGAAGCTCACAGCCTAACAATTTATCATGAGCTTTCGAGGAAAAAAAAAAAATTCCCTTTAGGTGTAAATACAGCAAAAGTAACAAATGTAATTTAAGATAACACTCTAATTGTCACACATTGTTATGCACGTATGAAGATAAGACCTTTTTAAGTTTTTTGTTTCTGGGGGGATCCTGTATTGGAAGAACACAGTGATGAAAAACAGTTGTGGGAATCATTAGGGGTATTTTAATATGAGCTGACTATTTAAAGGTATGTGTATACATTCACGTGTACACGCACACACACAAATGTGGCAACATGTTGCCTGGTGAAACTGAATGAAGGGTATGGCGGTTCTCTATGTATTATTCTCTTGACTCTTCCACAGGTTTAACGTTTTCCAGATTAAAAGTTGAAGGAAACCGATTTGGGTGCCAGAGTAACAGAAAGACTACAGATCAGTGTGATCACTGGCTCCCTCTCTTTGCACAACGAAAAGGAAGACACTGCAATACCCGCAGTTGGCACAGTTGAAGTGGTCTGGATGGTAGGGGTCGTTCTTGAATATCAGAGGCTGCTCGTCAATGATGGCATGACACTTCTGGCAGATGTATTTCCCAAGGCCTCGGGCTTTCTCTCGGTTATGGCAGGGGCGACACAGATGTCTAAACAGACAGAGCCAAAACTGTTTTAGAAACTTAAATTTAAAATCTAAGGTTCTTCCTAATAATGAAAAAAAAAAAAGATTCCCGTATCTCTGAAAAGAAATTAAAGAAACCATTTCTTTAAACATCACCGCTGGGCTTAAAAGAGCAGAACCGAGCCCCGACTTTTCACACGGGAAGTTATTTATCCCTCCCAGAGGACCAGACTGATGGCTGAGAAACTCCCTGCGGTAGCCTCTCCCGCAGACACCGGGCCCCACGCCCCAGCTCCGTGTCCGAGGCCCCAGGGAGCACGCGCGACCGCGGAGCGCCACTCTGCCCACCCGTGCCCGACAGGTGACGGGGTGACCTGCTCCTACCTCCCGGCGCTCTTGACAAACCCGATGTCTGCCAGGACCCCCTGGCAGAGGTCACAGCGGAAACACTCGGGGTGCCAGCTGTTGTTCATGGCTTTGATCACTCGGCCGATGATGAATTCCCCTGCGGAGAGGAGCGCAGCGGCTGCAGCGCGGTGTCCCCGCCCTCAGCCGCCGGCAAAACACCTGCCCCTTTCCCCACGTGTGCGGCGCCCGCACGAAGCGCTACTAGAAAAGTGCTTCCGCGTCATCTGAGTCCTTGTTTTGGGTTCTGTAGCCGCCACACTTTAAGGCTGTCTATCACATCTCTGAATCTGCTTTTCCAGAGGAGGTACTGGGCTCTCCCTCTCCCGAAGGTCTTTTTGGTTTTTTCTGGCCACGGACACAGAAAACAGAAATCCACCGCACGTTTTCTTGTACCACATACTTAATTTCTTCCTTCATTCAACCTTGTCAGCACGCTACTCGGTGTCCCCAGTGTCTCCTGCCGTGTGACACGCAGGCCACCCCTGCGCGTCTCAAGGTCCCCGCTGAGGCCGCCCAGGCTGCACTGACAGGGGAGAAAGGAATCCTACGGGGCATCGAACAGAAGTCCGGTGAGTCCTGCGGTTACCTTCACCCTACAGGCCCTGAGAAGCGTCATTAACATTACTGACGGGAAGAGGGCTGACAAAGCACCTGCACGCTTTCCTTCCTATGAGCACGTGCTATGAAGTCGTTCTGAAGGGAACTTACTTTTCACCCTGCATTCGGCAGTGAAACTTACCACACTGGTGACAGCACGGAGCAAAGAGCATCTGAAAGTCATGTTCACAGTACTTCCTTCCTTCAAACTGAAACAGAAAGTACCGCCGGCTCGTAAATAGGAAACAATCCCGGGATGAATGGAATTTTTCTGCGGAGACTGGAGGAAAGAGGTTTCTGGACTAAAGTTCTGCCCAGAATCTGTAATCCTCCTGAGATCCGTGAAGGCGGACACACTTCGGTACCTTCCCGGCACCTAGTGTGGGCACAGGAAAGACCCGCTGAGGCCAGAACTGATCCTCCGCCCCCAGAGAAGGGTGAGCTCCTCCACACTGGCTCCACCCGGAGGGATCGGTCGAGAGCCACAGACACCCCCCCGGAAAATGTGCACAGACGTACAAACCTCCCCCCACGTTGAAAATACGTACTTACGAACAGTAAATGTGCTAGCATATTTTTTAAAAATGTAAACATTTTTAAATGGGGCCAAAACCCGTTTTAAAAAATATTCTTTTCCTATAGGTGGAAAATGTATCCTTCATTTCTCTCCTTGAACTGTTTTCCTTTCATTTCCCCCCAAAAGTTTTATGCTACAACAACACTTTTTCCACTAAGGTCTTTAACTGATCATCCTACCATATTTCTCTGCAATTAAAATGTATTGTGAAACTTTAAAATTTGTTTTACTTTCCAAATCCATAAGGCCCTAAGGGTTAACATTCTTTTTCTTCTGGATTAAGTTATCATTACAATGATTGTTGGTATACAAATGATGAAAACATAGGTATGTTACGAATGTTACATTTTATTCACTATTTAATTATTTACATGAGAAGCAAACCCTAATGAGATGAGCAGGGCCACTCTTTACCCTCACCATTATTTCATGCTTCCATGAATAAAGATGACTGACTCCTGGGAGACTCAGGGTTCAACATTAATTCTAGATTTATTTTCTATTTTGGGGGTTGCTTGTACCCTTTTCACGTAAATAAGTTGTGGGAATTATATATAATGCATCCCTTTGAATCTCTGAGCTCCTTACAAGTTATTTGTCAAAATCACATATTGTTTAATTATCAAAATCCATGCTTAATGATGTTCCAGTTGTCAACTCAATCTCCTCAATTATGGAAATTAGCTGCAGATTTAGCTCATTCAATATATTGACCATATCCCCTACAGCTTAACTGGCATTCCGGGCAAAGCAGATTTATCGTGTGCCAGAAAAAGTCTTACTTCATTTTTAAACTCAAATGAATGAGCTCTGATACATTTAATGAGTCTATTTTTTAAAGTTACAAACAGAAGATATTAACTCAATACACTATTACTCAATATTCTGTCACAATGCATTGTAACGTGTAGCCCAAAGCAGAAGTTATTTATAAGTGAGATATGTTCCTTTACTGAGTGTATACTGTGTACATTCATAGAAATCTGATATTGAGCTTTTAGCAGTAATTTTTTAAAGAAACATAATATAAAAATGCAGAAATAACTGTAGTTAGAAATGATCAACTTTTTACCTGCCACCCCGTCTTGTTCAGTGGAGGAAGGAGACTCAAACTGTCTCAACTTGCCACTTAAGTTTACTAGTGAAAGGCTGGGTAATGGTAACAAGGCGTCGTAAAGCCTTCGGAAGCAGAGTGCCACTGCGCACGCGAGTGGCAGTTTTAATTTATCAGTTTTTAAAATCAGTATTTTCGATGGAAATAACTCGACCAAAGATCTGTCACAGACTTTTGAGACCCATTAAAATCAAGTGTAAGGAGAAAAATAAATGATCAGCAATGACTCTGCATTTAATGAACAGAGAAAGACACATATTGCTTAAAAAAACAAAGCAAAAGGAGGCCAGCAGTTGGCATATATGTTGTATTTGTTAGTAGAAGACTGAAAAGCTTAGGGCCGGTTGTGGCTGGAATAAGTCTTTAAAGCTGTGATTCAGGTGGGCAGGACACGGTGGGGCTTAAGGACGCTGCCGTGGACGCAGCCCGGCTGGACCGTGACCCGCTCGGAGCCCGGTGAGCGTCACGCCTGCTCTGCTCGGCTCCCACCGCCCCCGCCCTTCCGCAGCCTCTCTCCACGCCTCTCTCTGTCTTAAAACGATGAGTCCTTTTGAAATTAGGGGACGAGATTAGGGCAAAGTCCTAAAAGACAGTTGTCACGACGACTCCCCACATTCCCAAACCTGCCATCTATCCGCATACAGAACACCCAATACGGTTCCTCAGCTGGGCTGCATCCTTAGCAAGAGAATACATAAGGCCGGGAAAGGCGGGTAGCCCTGTGGGTTTAGGGACCCCCCAAAAATCTCTTCTGATGGGGGTCCTAGAGCAATTCGTCAGAGTAAGATTTCAGATCCCTTCCTTTCGTCAAGGGCGAGGACTAAGCGCTATCGTGAATACAAAAATATCATCAGGCAAATCGATTTTAGGATGAACAGGCCCTGAGACCAGAATCTGAGGGTCCAGAAATGGGCCCTTGAAGCCATCCCTATGGCAACCCCCCTGCATGCCCGGGGTGTGCTCCCCCAAATGAAGACTTCTGCAAAGGGAGAGCTTCTTTTGCTAGAACGAGCTGCCTCTTTTCTAAGCATGTAGAAATGATCAGACATACTATGGCTCGATTTCTGAGCGCAGGAGAAAGGCTGGAGGCTGATCCAAAGCAAAACTCTAGGGTGTGAAATGAAGAAAAGTCAGAACGCATCAAGTTGGAAGAATCAAACTTCCATGAATACTGTCTTTCTAGGTACAACCCAGAACTGGTTTATCATAGAACAAGCCTGTAGAATAAGAAAAACTAATGCTCCAAATTCGCAGTGTTTAACAAAATGCCGAAGAAGCCTGGGACCCGCCAGGATGGGGAGGGGACCCTAGCCAAGAACAGCCCTGCTTTTAATGGTTCTAAGTTTGGTTTGGAGTTCCGTGAAGATTCTCTTTGGGGGAAAAGAAGAATCCTGCCGCTTTAAAGAAAGCTCAGAATTTGAAACTGTGCTGATGGTCTCACCTCCAGCCACATGCAGATGTGAGAAGTCTTCCCAGGTTTCCTGCCCACCAGCCTTGCCCCCAGGGTCCAGCTTCCTGAGGAATCACGATTCCTTCCATATTAGAGGAAACGAGGGAAGTAACCTCTTTGTAAAGTCTTCCCACTAAATCACTCACCACAAATGGGTCTTTCCTGTTATGCATCTGTGATGGGGGGGCGGGGGTCATACTGGGGGAACTCACACTAAGGAGAGAGAAAGGTGAGGTGTCCTGAGCCGAGCCGGGCAGGCTGCCTGGCCTTCCCCGCTCCATCCTGTCGGTAACTTTTCTGTAATCACGTCACTCTGGAACTGTTGGTTCCCCTTTATTTCACAAACCATTTCCTTTGGGGAAAAATTAAGATAATCCTTTTGGAGGAAATCCCTGATGTCACAAAATGAGATTTAGGAAGTGGTGTCATGGCCACACACAGTGTCAGGGCCTGGGGGCCAAATGGGTGTTTCCCCCTGGAAATGGCATTTAATCAACCGCCTGTGACTTGGCCGTTTTACAAACACTTCTCCACGTTATTGGAGAATGATGGGCAAAACTGACAGCCCATGAAGACAGGCTTCCCTCTCAAGATTTAACCGCAACACCAAAGTAAGGATCACGAATCACACGCAGTGTTTTATTCTTACTTGATCACAGTCTTCCGATATGGATAAAGTTAAAAGATGGATAACTTTCGGGGACTTCCCTGGTGGCGCAGTGGCTAAGAATCCTCCTGCCAATGCAGGGGACACGGGTTCAAGCCCTGGTCCGGGAAGATCCCACATGCCGCGGAGCAACTAAGCCCGTGCGCCACGACTACTGAGCCTGCACCCTAGAGCCCGCGTACCACAAGTACTGAAGCCCACGCGCCTGGAGCCCGTGCTCCGCAACAAGAGAAGCCACCGCAATGAGAAGCCAGCGCACTGCAACGAAGAGCAGCCCCAGCTCGCTGCAACTAGAGAAAGCCCACGCGCATCAACGAAGACCCAACGCAGCCAAAAATAAATAAATAAATTTATATTAAAAAAAAAAGATGGATAACTTTCATAATCATTAGTAATTAAAAGTTATTTAAAATTAAAATGTAGAAGTAGAATCTTCAAAAAGAGAAAACTGAATTTCAGTGTGGGGAGCGGTTCTAGTTACTACATAGAAAGTGTGTCTTGGCTTCTGGTAAATGACGACGATGTTTTCATTACAGCTATAGCTGAGTGATGAGCTGCCCAAGGATGCGTACAAGCACATCTCACTTTATTGCACTTCGCAGATAGCGTGTTTTCTACACAGTGAAGGTTTGTGGCAACCCTGTTTCCCGCGAGCCTGTCGGCACCATTTTTCCAACAGCATTATTTTTCTTTTTTTAATTAATTAATTAATTAATTAATTATTTTTGGCTGCGTTGGGTCTTTTGTTTCTGTGCGAGGGCTTTCTCTAGTTGCGGCAAGCGGGGGCCACTCTTCATTGTGTTGCGTGGGCCTCTCACTATCACGCCCTCCCAGCTGCGGAGCACAGGCTCCAGACGCACAGGCTCAGTAGTTGTGGCTCACGGGCCCAGCCGCTCCATGGCACGTGGGATCCTCCCAGACCAGGGCCCGAACCCATGTCCCCTGCATTGGCAGGCAGACTCTCAACCACTGCGCCACCAGGGAAGCCCCCAACAGCATTATTTTTAATTAAGGTGTGTATGTTGTTTTTTAGCCATTATGCTACTGTAACTTAATAGACTACATATAGTGTAAATATAACTTTTCTATGTTTTGGGAAACCAAAAAATTCGTGCGACTCGCTTTATTGCAATACTCGCTTTGTTGGGTGGTCTGCACCCAAACCCACACTATCCGAGGTCTGCCTGTACTTATCTCCCTGTGCCAATTTACACAAGAAGGTGTATGCTTCCTTTAGGGTCTTTCTTAAGTGAGTTCTTTCTAGAAATACTTTCTGAGTACATTTTATGGCACAGGAATCCACTCTGACTGCAGTCAGAGTCTTAGAGACGGACCACGAGGAGGTCTTGCTCTGTGCAGGGCTCTGCGTACACGGCCTGGGGAACGAGCCATTGAGAACCAACCTGCTGCCAGCACAGGGGAGTTCATTACCAACGGGAAGAGGTGTTAGTGCAGCGGGTCTCGGCCGAGGGTGGCTGTGCTCCCCAGGGGACAGCCGGCAATGCGTGTAGGTACTTCCGGTTGTCACAACTGGGTATGTAAGGGGAGAGACTAGGGACGTTTCTAACACTGTACGACACACGGGACGCCCCACAGCAAAGCGCCATCCAGCACAGAGGGCCAGCAGTGCGAGGACGGGGACCCTGCTTGGAGCGTGTCCGGGGCCGGCTAACCGACGGGCACTGCGCGTGCCGCCTGCTTCGCGCTCATCACCCGGTCCTGCTGCACGATGTGGCCGGCAGATGCACAGCATGGGAAAGAGAAGGCGACAGAGAGGGAACAGCGGGCCATGGAAATAAGAAAAATGTGTGGAAAACAGAGCCTGCCTTTCTTCTCTCTTGCTCCCCTGGAATCTCTCTCCTAAGCCCTTTGTCATAATTACTCACTTCAATAAAAAGATCTTAGATTTGAAATGAGTATGTCAGGGAAAGAACACCATATTGGATACTAGAGGACCAAACTAGGTTCTAATCCCATTTATGTCACTAATCTGCTGTCAGCAAGGGCATTTCAGCCTCTCTGGGCCTCAAGGAAGAAAAGGCTTTCCGGGGTGTGGAGACCAATGTCTGCTCGGGGGCAGGCCCCCTGGGGCCCCGTAAATATGCTCTGGGTCTGACCGCCCTGCCCCGGCTTAGGGGCCGGAGAGCCTCGTGAGACCTCAGCCCCCGCCCCACCCCCTCTCCTCCTGCTCCCCTCACCCTCCTCGGCACCCAGGGCAGCCCCACCCTCCGGCTGTGCGTCACTGGGTCCCCTCTTCCGCTCAGCCCCCCAAACTGTCCCCTGCCGTTCCCAGCCCGAAAGCCATCGCCCTTCACGGAAAGAGAGATTCTCGTTCCAATTGCACGGGTTTCTGTCGTAGGGAACGTGTGTTTCTGGGACACAGCAGGAGCTGGAAAAATGCGCTTGAGTGAATAACATGGTGTTCCCTGAGTTGTGTCCCGACACGCTGCGCCGCAGGCTGGCCGGGTGCTTCCCTCCCAGGGGCACTGTTTCTATGGGAAAATGCTGTCGAGCTGGCCAGCAACTGACTTACTAATGACCTTTAAAAACCACCGTTCCTTCCTCAGGAATGGCCTGTAAAACAGAAAAGTTTAAAATCTGCTTGGTAGAAGGAGAAGGAGAAATCAAACAGTGGCCATCTCTGGGTATCACATAACTCTACGTATACGTATTATCACATAGAGAGACACGTGCAAATGCGTAAGGAGGTGATCACACGCGCGCGTGCGCGCACGCACACACACACACACACACACACACACACACACTGTCGTCCTCGCTCACAGCTCGGGGTCATCCCTAGACCAGCCCCCCCAAAGTAGACGTGAGAAGGGGGTTCCAGGACTGGTCAGAATGAACACACGCGAGCGCGGGCCACGTGGTGACACCACAGGATCAGGGAGAACAAGTGTTGGGGAAGAAGAGGAGACACAGAGAAGAGCTGGATACGGAGGGGGTGCCCCCTTCCCCCCCAAACAAGAGCCCCTTTAGGACACAGGTGCTGGGAGTCGTGGGGCCAGAGGAAGCGGGCTGTGCTGGGGCAGGGCGGGGGGCACCCGCAGGGCGGGCGGGCGAGCCCCCGGGACCCGCCAGCGTCACCGCCCAGGGCCACCCCCGCCCTCGCGCACCGCCTGTGGCTGCTGCCCGCCGGCACCCACCTCGTAGAAGAGGCCCTCGGGGAACTGCTGGAAGCATTGGGCACACACGAAGCACTGCTCGTGGTACAGCTCGCCGTTGCTGTTGACGATCTTCTCGGCGGGCGCGAAGCCGCCCCGGCAGCGCTCACAGCTGGCGTTGGCCAGGGCGTTGGCCATGTTGCTGCAACACACAAGGGACACAGGTCACGGACGCGGCCCTTCCCGGGAGCTCAGTCTGAGGCCACAGCAATCGTATCTTGTCCATAAAGCCCGTTTCCCGCTTGCGACCCAAGGTCTCAACCCCACCCAGCGTCCGGGGTGCAGACCCTCTGGTTCGCCTACATTCCTGCACCTCCTGCCAAATGCCCACGAGCGCACCCACACCACCTTCCAGGAGGCAGGGACGCAGCGGGCACCGAGAGCCGCCTCAAGGGCTGAGCCGACAGCCTGACAAGTGGCCTCATTAAGTCCCCCCCACGTGGGTCAGGACACGCTGAAGGCCCGGCCAGACGCAGGCCCCCTCGCACCCGCCGTGAGGGCCTGCGGAAAGCAGCTTCAGTAGCTCTACAACCCGCCAAACGCCTTAGCCCTATAATCCAATTGGGAAGACAAATGTTGAACACTAATATTACAAAACGTATCTTAAAAGCACAGAATCTTCCACTCTGAAGATCATTTTACAGATGGTGAAGTGCAGGTTCAGGGACGAACGAGCCCAACCTTGCAAAGCTGTCCAGTTCACGGGAGACACAGGCCCAGAATCCAGGTCCCCCGCCCACGAGTCACAACCAGATGACGGTGTCACGTCAAATGCTCGAGAGGAACCGCTACAAGACCCCGTCTGGTGAGTCCGGGCCGGGGTCCCCCTGGACCCCAGCACACGTGGGTGTTTCCAGTAAAGGCCCACGTCCCACCCAACCCTGTGCAGCCTGGAGGAAAAGCATCCAATCAAGCCCGTGACCAGACCGCTGCTTACTCTGAATCTCACATAAAGGAACGGCCTCCAGGTGGGAAGGTCCCCAGGCAGAGCAGGCACTGGCCCAGCCAGCTTCGTGGTTTGCAAGTTTATTTTCAGATATCCAGACCCTGCTCAGAGCACACGCTCTGCTCTGTGGCCGGCCCCGGGGCAGCTTCTCTCCACCCAGACACCCAGTCAGCCCACCTGGGGAAGTCATCGCCGACGTCCTCCGAACCTTCCCAGCCCCCCAAGCGGCAGGTGGGTGGGGGTCCCTCCCGCAGGCAGACGGGCTGCCCCGTCCCGTCACAGCCTACATCTCAGCCTACATCTCGCTGCTTCCTTAGCAAGGTTGGCACGGCGCATGCTTCACCCCCGCCTACCCCAGCGGAAGACAACCCCGCCCTCTTCCCCCAAAGCTCTCACCCAGCAGTATCCTGCCCTGGGGTATTCACACTCCACCAGAAGTGCCATGTTCACAACCCCACCCCAAGCAAAACGCAATTCAAACACCACCAGAAAAGGAAGGAAGGGAGGCAGCCTCACTGCTTGTGGCAAACCTGACCTGAGTCTCATACCAAATTGAATTTTCTACTTTGTCACTGCAAAATTACTGTGGATCAGGGAGAAAAACCCATCAACTCCCTTCATCACCTGGCTTTGCCATAAGCCAGACGAACGGTGGTAGTTTTATCAAAGCTCTGGAAAGGCTTGTTGCCCCCCTTCTCCAAAGGGGGGGGGCCAGCATCCACAGGTGTCCCTCGACGAGGTGTCCTCAGCCCACAGCTGCCCCCATGGGCCTAGGACCATTTTGAGGATGAAATAAGAAAAAGTATATAAAACCACTTTGGAAACCAGAAGATGCTACTCAAATATGAAGCATTATTATTACTTTAAAACTTTCTCAAAAGAGTCACCAAATTCTCAATGATTTTAGTAGAACCCCAAGAGAGCTACAAAAGAAGAAATCCTGGAACATCCTGACTCATGATTTCCTAGATCAGTGACCCTCTCGGGGTGGAAATGTCCTCCCTTTTCCCACATCTCTGTGGGAGGCCACATTTTCTTTATAAACATCATGTGAAACAACAACATATTGCAGAAGGATGAATGCAGGTGAAACAGTTTTATCAAGACAGACATTAATGAGATTTGCAAAAATGTAATACAATGCCACTCTTCCCCCCAAGTTTTCTCATTTTGGAAACATTTTTCATAAAAACTTAATTAATATTAATATGTGTTAATATTATTAATGTGTGATGAGCTTATTGTTATTTTAAATGAACTAATAAATACTTAAAATTTTTCTCAGTTTTATTTTCTACTACAGTAAATGCTGATAAAACAAAAGCTATTTGGAGACCTCAATATTGTTTTAAGAATGTAAACGGGTCCCAAGATCAAAATGTTTATCATTGACCTATTTATACTCATTACACTATAGACCGTTTACATTCAAGTTCAAATACTCAAATAGTTAGAAAACAGATAGACACATTATACAAACAAGTTTTCCCCACACACAGGAAAAATAAAGTAGTTTTAGAGATTAAGTAATATGTATTTTTGAAGAAGTACTCATTTTAATAACAAGCAGGAAAAGAAAAGAAACAGAACATTAGAGGAAACTTCCAGGAAAACAACCAACCAATAGTCTCAGCCACCTACTCAACTGTTTACATTATTTCCCTTCCTCTCTTGTCTCTGACCCTCTGGCACCGTGTATTTTTTTTTTAATGGGCTGTTTTTAGAGCAGTTTTAGGTTTACAGCAAAACTGAGTGGAAGGTACAGAGAGTTCCCATACACCCCCGGCCCCGCAGGCACAGTGTCCCCAATGGCCAGCATCCCCTGGACGGGAAACTGACACATTCTTTCCACAGCGACTGTCACAGTTAACACAGATGATAGAAGCTACTTATTAAAAGTCAGGGATGATAGAGCTGTCACTTGGTCAGTTATAATTAATAGGCTAATTTTTCAGAAAAGGATTTCCTTTTCCTTTTCCCTTCTGTCGGGAAACGTACACCTCGGGGAACAGAAAAGCCTTTGCAACTGTCCGGTCAGAATTGCTTTGGCCGACCTGCTTCCACACATCAGCTGCACACAGAAAACCTGATGTCCTCGAGCTTTCCCTTGTTCAAGTGCCTCGTTTACCAAAGCGTGCGAAACAAAACCTCCAGCGTTAAAGTGCAGAAATGTAAACCCTAAAAGCGTCTTGACAGTTTACCAAGTGTTTTGGTTACAGTGTAATTATAATTGCCCAATTAGTCTTAAACAGAGCTCCTCAGGAGTTGTGAAGAGAAGCAACATCTGTTGCAAAAGCGCAGGGAACGGATGGGTGGAAACAGAGAATCAGGCCCGTTAAACGCTCCTTCTGGCTAATGATTCCCTGGAGGCCCCAGGCACTCCCAGCTCCCAACAGGGAGACCTCAGGGCTGCACGGGCAGCCACTGGAGGCAGCGCTGGACGCCCCCTCCACCCCGGGAGGCCCCACTGAAGGCGGGGAGATGTCAAAGCCCAAGGCAGGGGACTCGAGCCGCGGGAGAGGGCTGGGAGGGGCACTCACAATTTGATGTAGAAGTCACAAAACTCCTTGTAGACCCTGACGTCGCTGTGCCTGCGCTGTAGGCTGGACACGGCCCTCTCATCCTGGCCGCAGGGCGCCCGGTGTTCCCCGTTACAGGCCGCCGGGGGGACCTCCTCGCCCTCCGGGATGGCAGCGGGGCGCGGGCCCGGGAGCGCCATCGCGGAGCGGAACGGGGGACCGGAGGGACCCGGACGGAGGCACGACACCCAGGCGGCGTCCCGGTCACTCCCCTCCCCGCTCCCACACGTCAGCGGCTCCAGGGTCGCGCCGGCCCCTTCACATTAAGAGCTCCGGGCAAGGCAGTTGTGCCCGGGACGGCGTGGATTCGCTGAGGGTCTGGAAGCTCCAGGAACTTTCCCCGCGCACACGGGACCGGCTGTGCGGCGGCCCGGCCGCCCTCGGGAGGATGGAACAGCTGTGCGGGGGCTGCAGGCATGAACCCTGCTCTGTGACTCTGGCGAAGTGACAGCTCAGTCCCAGGCTGGGCAGGGGAAGAGCCGGCGTCCAGTTACAACTCCTTCCGTTTGGCCCCAGCTGAGCCTGTAACCAAGGCAGCCCGTCCTTCTGGGCCTTTGTCACGGATAAAAGATAAAGGACGCACTGCAGGCGCGCTGGGCTCCTTCCACGCCACTGTCGGCTCCAGCGCACCAGGGTCAGCCGCGAAGTGACGAGGACACGGGGCCCTGGGGCGGTGAAAGGGGCCCGGTCTCTGCAAACCGACCTCCCGGCAGCCCTGTGCCTCCCGCCAGGCCACGGCGAGCAGGTGGGAATCTAACAAATACAGCAGACTAGCGAACACAACAAAAAGGAAGCAGACTCACAGATGCAGAGAACAGAAGAGTGGTTTCCAGGGGGGAGAGGAAGGGGGGAGGGGAGGCAGGGGCGGGGGGCTAAGAGACACAGACTGCTACGTATAAAGCAAATAAGCTACAAGCCTATACTGCACAGCACAGGGAATACAGCCAGTATCTTCTAATAACTATAAATGGAGCATAACCTTTAAAAATGGTGACTCACTAGATTGTACACCTGTAACTTAAACAACATTGTACAACTATACTTCAAGTTTAAAACTTCAAGAAAATAATTTAAAAATTAAAAAAAAAATGTAAACCTACATGGTTATATAAGATGCTGAAATTATATTTAGTGGGTTTAAAAAAAAAAATTTAGTGTTTTAATCAATCAAAAACAAAAGAAGAAAACCTAGGGAGCAGGTGAAAGGCACACTGACTGACAGAGAGCAGGTCACACGAGAGACAGAAGGGCCATGAAATCATCAGCAAACAGACAAAACGCGTCTGAGACGTCCGCAGCATGACGGCCAGAACTGTAAATAGCGTTCCTAGGTGCTCACTGCCGTGTCCCCAGGAGGTACAGGTGGGGAAACCGGGGCACGAAGAGGCTGGATGACCAGGAAGTAGGTGGTGGAGCCGAGATTTAAAGCCAGGTGGTCTGATCCAGAGACGAGATGCTAACTCTCCGGGGGAGAACGGTTACACGTGGTCACTGGGGAGCAAAACGGGTTATCCAGGAGGGCTGGGTGGTGCATACAAAACGGGGCTAGAGGCCGAAAAGGGGACACCCTCTCCCCACTCTGGACCCTAAGGATCTCAGGTTACAGGTCAGACTGGCCCCGGCCCAGAGCCTGCAGGGGATGGAGCAAGAGGCTCGCCATCTTCACACAGGAAAGAAACAGCCTCAGGGTTAAAACACTTTTGTTTACAGTGACCATGTGGAATAGAGAGGCAAGGAGACAGCTGGTGTGGAGAGACACACAGACACACACACACACACACAGAGACACACACACTCAGACACACAGACACACATAGACACGCAGACACACACTGACACACACACACTCAGACACACACTGACACAGACACACTGACACACAGACACACATAGACACACAGACACACACTGACACACAGACACTCACAGATACACTGACACACACAGACACAAAGATGCGTGACAGGTACTTGTTGGTGAGTGAAAGGGGCTAATCATCCATCTACCTGGTCTGGAAAACCATGAAAATCAGCTGCTGTTGGCACATCTAAAAACGTAGCCAATTATCCCATTCCCTCCATAACGACTAGTCCCATCTCTACTAGACAGGAAAGCAGGACTGCGGAGAAGCTGATGGTTCCCGAACACACGACGCGATGAAGTCTCTCATCCAGCAAGGAACTAAAGATAATGTGAAGGACCTGCAATCACATTTTAAACTTTTTATTTTGACATAATTATAGTCACAGGAAGTTACAAAGATTGTACAGAGAAGACCTTTGTACCCTTCACACAGCTTCCCAATGACTACATCTTATGTACAATCAAAACCAGGACTCTGACGCCAGCGCGATGTGTGTACAGTTCTGTGTCACCTTGTCACACCTTGTAGATTCGTGTAACCGCCACCCCCATCCAGACCTGGAGCTTTTCCATCCCCACAAAGACCTCTCTCACGTCCCCTCTGATGGTCACACCCACCCTCCAGCAACACCCTAGTCTGCTTTCCATCCACATAACTGTAATTTAGAGAATGTTTTTGCTGTGGACTGAATGTCTGTGTCCCCAGAATTCATACTGACAGCCTAATCCCAAGGCAACGGGATCTGGAGATGGCCCTGTGGGGTGTCACCAGGGTCGAATGAAGTCATGAGGGAGGGGCGTTAATCCCCCAGGATGGAGTCAGAGACACCCAGGCGAGAAGACAGCCAGAGACAGCCGCCCACCAGCCAGGACGTGGGCCCCCAGCAGACAGCATCCGCTGGAGTCTTGATCTTGAGTTTCCCAGGCCCCAGAACCTTGAGAAACAAACCCTTCCTTAAGCCATGCAGCTATGGCATTTTTGTTACAGCAGCCGAGCTGACTAAGACAGCTGCATAGAGGGAATCACGCAGCCTGTGACCATCTGAGACTGGCCTTTTCCACTCAGCAAATGCCCGTGAGACCCACCAAGTTGTCACATATGTGGATTGCCTGTTCTTTTCACTGCTGAGTAGTATTCTGTGGTGTGCACACACCACAGCTTGTTTAACCATCACCCACTGGAGGACACTTCAGTAGCTTCCGGTTTGGGGCTGTTGTGAATCCAGCTGTGGGTAAGTTTCTGGGTGAATATAAGGTTTAATTTCTCTGGGATAAATGTTCCAGGGCGAGATTACTGAGTTGTATGAGAAGGGTACGTTTAGTTTTTTAAGAAACCACCAAGCTGTTTTCTAGAGTGGTTGTACCACTGTACATGCCCACCAGCAAAGCATGAGAGATTCAACTCCTCCACATCCTCGCCGGCATTTGGTGTTATCATTATTTATTTTAGCTGTTCTAATAGGTGTGTAGTCCCAATTTTATTATGTATATGTATTAAGTTCACATATACACAGATAAGTACAAAAAAGAAGTCAGAAATGTCACTCCACCAGATAATCATACTGACAGAAGGGAAAAAAGAGTAATACATGTTATTTGGGAAAAAACTCAAATGCTACAGAGATGTATAGCATGAACAGTACGGTGTCTTACTATTTACTTTGTGTTTGTCCTACTAATCTCAACTGTGCCTTTGACGGACTAAAGCGCTCACTGAAGAATGACTTGATTCTGATCACCAAGGCCGAGAGCTGAGGTTGCGATCAGGGCAAATCCGGTCTGTTGTGTGTTTTGTTTCCCCGGCGCCCTGAATGCAGCCAGGCTCGCCAATCTCTCCACGGACGGAGCCGCCAGAGGCTGTGCCTGGACAGGAAACGCGTCCCGACCCTCCTCCCCACCAGCTACTAACTGTTCCACACCCTCCACGAGGTCCTTCTTCCCAGACTGTGCTGGAAACTTCGTACAGAGTCCCTCCGCTCTTGAAGCTCTGCTGTTTCGGGAACACTGTGCGGAGGCGGAGCAGGAGGAGACCCTCCTTTTTCCCGGTTTCCTCTCCCTCCAGCTGGAACCGCGCTGACGAGGGCGCACAGTCACCCCAGAGACACCGACCTGCCACCGGAGTCCAAGCCCCAGGTGCCCTCTGCCCATCAGCACAAGGGCACCACGGCAGATGCGGAGGGGTAGACGAGGCTCCGTCTGCTTATATCTGCTGCATCTCATTCTTTCCTCCTTTCATTTTTTTAATAACCGAGGTGTAGCCTAACTGGGAGCTGGGTCGAGGGGCAGGCTGAGGTTTGAAGGGAGGAGACGGAAGAGCCGTGGCTCTTCATCACACATCTCCCCCTGCCGGCCTCGTCCCAGGAGCTGGTTCTCGCAGAGAAGCTCTCAGGGCAGAGGGGTCCCTGTGCCTTCCACGCGCCCCTCATGCTCAAACAACACAGGAGCAAGAGGCGAGGCTGCAGGGCTGCCGGCTGATGGGGAGGAGTGGACGGATGGTCGCCTCGGCCCCAAGGGCGTCCCGGGGGGGCGGGTGGACGCCCGGCCTCGGCAGCCTTTCTGTTGGGGTCTCAGCTTCTTAAAAAGTAACTGCTCGAGTAACTTCCTTACATCACACATGTCACATCTGACCACACGGAACTTCTGCTACGCGCTCACGATTCTACAGACCTAACCGGTACGTAAGAGGCGCCCGCTCAGCACACAGGCGCGTCCACGTGTGGCAGGAGCTGCCCGGGGACGCACGTGTTCCCTCCACCGCTCATGCAGGTGACGAGCGCGTCTCTCCCCGGGCCCTGGAGCCGAGGGCAGACCCGTGACTACGCGGCATCCACTGGTCAGGGCACCACACGCCCAAAGGGTTGCACAGGACCGTCGGCTGGTCCCGCACGTCCCCATCCAGCCATGCGGAGTGGAGCTCAAAGACGCGTGTAATTTCTCCAAGAGGGCAGGGGGTAATCTGAGGCCAAGTTAACACCATTGCTCAATTTTCATAGCCAGGCATTTTGTTACTTTTAACCCGTTTCTGGCACTTAATAATGTCACTCTTAGAAATGCAAACAACCCTTTTAGACCGTGATTGTAACCATGAGAAAAACATTTACCTGAACCCCCTTGACTGAAATCACTGCGGCCCATGCTGCGCAGGAAAGCAGCCCTTGAAGCAGGTGCGAAGCTGTTGTATAAAACACCCCAAAGCCGTTTTTTTCTGAACAGTGGGCCTGCAAGGTGGTTTCCTGGGTCCTGGGCTCCCAAAGATTCTTCCCAAGAGTTTCCATCACCGGCTCAGGCCTCCTCCTCACCAAGGCTGACCTGGATCTCTGGGGGATCCCCCAGGACAGGCCTGGACCCCAGACGTCCATCCAGAGTGGAGAGGCTTGTTGTATGCTGGGCAGTGGCTCAGTCCTTTAGGGCCACTGTAACCAAACACCACCGACCAGGTGGCTTATACACAACAGAAATTCATGTCTCACGGTCCTGGTGGCTGGAAGCCCGAGACCAAGGCACCAGCGCGGCCGTGTGCGGTGAGGACTCTCCCGTTCCCCTGGGTCCTGGCCGGCACCTCCTCGCGGAGCCCACACACAGCGCAGGGGCAGGGGCTCTGTGCGTCCGTTCACAAGACCTTCACCCCGCCCCCCGACCTCATCACCTCTTAACACCACATCGCGGGTTAGGACTTCTGTACATGAATTGAGTGGGTGCGCAAACACTCAGACCAGAGCAGGCAGGACCTGGGACCCTGGCTGAGTGTGCTTGACTGCGCGTTAGATGCCAAACCACACGCAGCACGTCTGCTGTTGAGCTGACCACTCCCGTGTCCTGCACAGAAGGCTTCAAGTCCATCGACCCAGCTAACGCCATGATTTCAGCCAGAACAAATTCCGCCCCTGAGGAAACACCCTGCCCAAGACAAATAACCTGCTCAGAGGCGACAGGCCAAGAAAGGGCAGCTATTTCCACCAGCTCAAACACTGAGTGTAAGCCTGAGCGTGGTTGGCAAAGTCAAAAACACAACTTTTTAATAACTGGTACCTTTTAAATTCAAATTCCCTCAAATAGCAACAACTGAATTACATGCATCACTACCAAATATTTCTTCTACGTTTTTAAAAAAATTTTTATTGGAGTATCGCTGATTTACAACGTTGTGTTAGTTTCAGGGGTACAGCAAAGTGAATCAGTTATACATATACATAGATCCACTGTTTTTTAGATTCTTTTCCCATATAGGTCATTACCAAGTACTGAGTAGAGTTTCCTGTGCTCTACAGTAGGTCCTCATCTACGTGGCTGAACATGTTGACCGACTGCCTGTAAATAGAGGGCCCTGACACAGGAAACGTGCTGTTAATGCTGCCCCTGTCACACAGGCAGAGTCGCTGTGTGGATGTGACCCCAGCGCCTGGGAGGAGCTTCTCCAACCTCTATCCACAGGAACCCGGGGCGTGCGGAGTGTGGGGATGGCAAACCAGCTATTTTCACTGTTTCTCTATTTCACTCAAATGGAAAACCTACTCTGATTTTCCTCTCCTATTAAAACAAAACAATCGTGACATGCAGTAAAGATAGCGGTGCTGGAAAGGTCCTTCTCACACCCCCGTCCTGCACAAATGCCCCATTCCCTCCAACAGACAGGAGAGACAGGGCACTGCTGCTACCAGGACGTCTGCCCTGTCCGTTAAACTGTTCCCAGCTCCTGGCTGCAGAGAAGGAAATCATCCACCACGAGGGGCCAGAGAGAAGAGACTCGGCTGCACGCCTCCTCCAACCCAGTGGAAATGAGGGAGCTGCACACCTGTCACCTGCTGTGCAGGCCCAGCCCGGGCAGCAGGGGGACGCGGAAGCGTGGAAGGCGACTTCACACACGGAGGTCTGGGGAAGTCACTCTGGCTTATACACAAGTTAACTCAAACTTCATGCCCGTGTGTGGCCTATCAAGCATACGCCGTACGTCTGCTTTCATTATTAAAGAAAAGTGCGCAGTGACCAGAAGTAAAGAACGTCCTTGTTAATATAAAGATGAAATGCCCCCCTTCCCGGGACGCCAGCGCTGGCCCTCCCTGGATGATAAGCCTCCCTCCCCAGGTGCCAAGGCCACGCTGACTCACTGCGTACGTGCTGGTCTGTTGTTTTTAAACCTTGAAGGAATGCATCCCTGGCTTGTTTAATGTTCTTTGTTCTGATGAAATATAAAACTGTGCTGCGGCTTCCCTGGTGGTGCAGTGGTTGAGAGTCCGCCTGCCAATGCAGGGGACACGGGTTCGAGCCCTGGTCTGGGAGGATCCCACATGCCGCGGAGCAACTGGGCCCATGAGCCACAATTGCTGAGCCTGCGCGTCTGGAGCCTGTGCTCTGCAGCGGGAGAGGCCGCGACAGTGAGAGGCCCGCGCACCGCGATGAAGAGTGGCCCCCGCTTGCCGCAACTGGAGAAAGCCCTCGCACAGAAACAAAGACCCAACACAGCCATAAATAAATTAAAAAAAAAAAAAAAAAAAAATTGTGCTGAAAACCCTGCTTCTCCAGAGCAGTTCCTCAGAGTTACCTGAGAGGCTGTCTTCCGGGCTAGAGTCCTCCCAGTTTGGCTCAGAAAAACGCCCCAAACTCCTTTCTATTCCTGTTCTAGATTGTTTACTGATTACTTCCATCAACAGGAGCAAAAGGCAAAATCTTTAATAGCAGAAAACTGGCGAATGACGTGTGCAGCGGGCAGCCCCGCGTGCAGGGACATGGGGCACCGGGACAGCAGGGCCCGACTGCACAGCTTTGTGGGGTGAGCTAGACTCCCCGACCCCGTCGGCCCACACACAGTGCAGCTTGTTACAGAAAGTGTACAAAAGGCAGAGAAGACTCACCACATTCCTGCCACACACAGAGGTCTGGGGAAGTCTTTATATCTTTATATGTATCTTTATATGAAGAAGGACTTGACTTCTGTCAGTGTGCACTTTTCTTTACTAATTAAAGCAGGTGTACGGTGTATGCCTGATAGGCCACAAACAGGCGTAAAATCTGAGTTAACTCGTGTATAAGCCAGAGGGACGTCCCCAGACCTCCGTGTGTGGAGACAGCCTGATAACACCCAATCCCTTTTCTTGTCAAAATGCACACACACTCGAGAGGGCTGTTGCCACGTGGTTGTTTACAATCGCCTTTACTGGTGACGATCAAATGTTCCCAGCACTGAGGACACCACCCAAGCGGACAGGGACACTCCAGGCCCTTTTCTCCCGAGCTTTCCCAGAGCTTCCGGCCCTCTGAGGCCCGCCAGGCGCTCAGATCCTCCTGTGAAGCTCCTCTGACATTCCGCCTGTGCTGACCTGCGGGCCCGGGAGCCGCGGGATCTGGGAAGGTCTAACCCTGCTCCACCCTGGAGAGGGACCGGCGCCGCACGGAGACACTCCGCCACCGGCCCCGTCACGCTCCCCCAACAGCTCTCCCAACAGCTGGACCAGCCCCGTGTGCAGTCGCAGGGGACGGGATGGGCCAGCTGGTGGGCAGACTGCCACCCTCCCCAGGGACTGGATGACTCCATCTAAGGGTCTCACTCACCACCTCAGCCTGGTTTCATCCCCTCAGTAAAGAAACTGCCCCCACCCCCCGAACTGTCATCACAGCTGGAATCTGGAACTGGGCTCCCAGGTTCCCTCCCACTGGGTCCCCACGGTCACTCAAACAAGCAGGGTTCGGTCAGCTTGAAGAACATGCTCAGAATTC
The DNA here is from genome assembly GCF_028023285.1 of Balaenoptera ricei. Taxonomy (NCBI): domain Eukaryota; kingdom Metazoa; phylum Chordata; class Mammalia; order Artiodactyla; family Balaenopteridae; genus Balaenoptera; species Balaenoptera ricei. Next base: position 1,353,540 of record NC_082651.1, read on the forward strand.
CTCTCACAGGCTGGGCCGTTTTCTCTGCGTGTTTAGCCGTCTCCGTGGGAAAACGCCCCTGGAGCAGCCCTCCACTCTCGGGTCACTTCTCCCTGGCACTCATACTGTGATCCACAAACACACCGTCTCACCCTGAAACATCCTTTTTACGGGATCTATTGTGTCCTGACCAAAACAGACAAACTTGAGAGGGTCTCGTATTTCAAATACAAAAGGGCAGCATTTTTAGCAAGAGTGTGGACTTCAGAGAAAGTCCGGTTTACAAGGAAATCCCTGCAGTTTGTCCACGAGCCCTTCCACGGCCATGGGGGCCACCGGCGCCACTTGCTTTCTGGCTCTCCGTTAGGTCCTTATTTTAGTTCTGACTCAGCCGGGACGGCTCCCTGAAAGCTGACCTTCAGCAGGCCTTCGGGGGAGGAAGCCAGCCCAGTTATCTTGTGACTGTGATGGAGCTAATTGTGAGGTCGGCCCTCCTCAAGGAAAAAAACCCCTGAGAATTTCAGGACAAAGGACAGAAAGAAACATTTCATTCAAGTGAAAACAACCCTTTCAAATTTTAATCTACATGTCTCACTGCTTTTCTTTTAAATAAAGAACATGTTGTCATGTATGTTTTAGCACATTAAGCAACATTTGAAAAATATCGGACAAGATAAAGTGGGGGAACTGCAAAATCCGTGTTTTTTTGATAACTTTAAAAAGCTTTCTTTTCTTTCATTCACTTCAAATTTCACGAGGTGTGCACAGCAAGGCCGGAGCCTTAGATGTTTCAGCTGCCAAGCCTTAGATGCCCCCACGGGACCGTCGGGGGGCCCGAACAGTGGTGTCCGGCACCGGCCGGCGTCTCTCCGTGGGCCCACGTGTGTCCCGCGTTTCCCCCTCTTCTGGTCCACCCGGCACCCCTCCCCGCACCGGGTGATCTGGGTTTCTGAAGGCCGTTCCGCAGGCTGAGGGAGAAAGCTCTCGGCCAGTCCCCTGGCTTTTCTCAGGGGGAGGGGGTCTGCGTGTCTGGAGGAGCGGTGGTCACGCCCGACCTGACCCGACCTCAGGCAGGCCCGCTGGCTCAACAGCATCACTCGGGTCTCTGCTCCGACCCGGTCCGGGCGCTGGGCCAGGCGGACATCCCACCAGCCGGCTCCCGGCTCCCTCTGCGGGCTCAGATCCTGCCCCTCCTTCCCGGCCCTGGGCCCCCAGCCCTGCGCCCAGTGGGATTGCTGCTGCAGCCCCTCTTCCCAAGCCCGTTAGAGTTAGGAACTTCATCGTTGCAGCGAACCTTCCTCCTTCTAATCTCTGTGTGGGTTTCCCCTCCTGATTGGACCCAGATCGAGGCACGAGGCCATGCTCAGACCCCAGGGCCCGGATCCAGTAACAGGCACGGGGCTCACTCAGCAGCTGGAAACATCCACACCTACACGTGAAACTGGGCAGGGTGGCGGGTCACGTGATGAAATCGCTGGGAGTCCAGGTCAGCTCCCACTCACGCCCCGAGGAGCGGTCCCTCTGCCCCTCCCGTGCCGTCCTCTCCCATCCCGCGCCGTGTCTGTCCTGCCCCCCTCCCTCCTGCCTCAGCCACAAACCTCCCAGGAAGGTGTGGAAGGAAAGGTCTGTGCAGGGGAAGCTCCAGAGCTCAGGGCAGCGCCTGTGCTGCGTCTTTCACATTTAATTACTTAAATGATATAAAAGCAACCTTAAGGCTTCCTGACTGCGGGGCTCCAGTTCTCTCGTAAATGGAGCTGATGGGGGGTGGGAGGGTTTCCATGCAGGAGGCCACGTGCACCTGCCCCATCCTGGGTCCACACCAAGCACGGCAAAGCACAAACCAGAACAATCTCTCGTCATGGCATAAAGGAAAGCAAATTTGCCATCAGAACTAGCCTGGCCCAGGTCACATGACTAAGCTGGGAAAAGAGAAAGAACAAAATAATCGAGTTTTCAAAGAGCTCAGTCTACTAAGTCTACTAAGAAAAGACCATCAAAAGACGGATGCTGAGAATAGTGCAAACAAACGAAGAGAACCACGTGGACGGAGTAAGAGTAAGAGCGGCTGGCCCTCCAGCGATGAGTCTGTGAGGCTGCACCACACGTGGACTTAGTTCTATCAAGAGCGCTCCACGGATGGGAATGCTCTAAACCACGGAGACAAATGACCAGGATTATTTCACGGGACCGTTTTCTCCTTTCAGATTCAGAAGAGAATTCTGTATTCAAAGGATAAATTTTAAAAACCCACCAAATCGGGGCTTCCCTGGTGGCGCAGTGGTTGAGAATCTGCCTGCCAATGCAGGGGACACGGGTTTGAGCCCTGGTCTGGGAGGATCCCACATGCCGTGGAGCAACTAGGCCCGTGAGCCACAACTACTGAGCCTGCGCGTCTGGAGCCTGTGCTCCGCAACGAGAGAGGCTGCGACAGTGAGAGGCCCGCGCACCGCGATGAAGAGTGTACCCCGCTTGCCGCAACTAGAGAAAGCCCTCACACAGAAACGGAGACCCAACACAGCCAAAAATAAATAAATAAATTAATTAATTAAAATAAAAATTTCTGGGGTGAACTTTAAAAAAAAAAACAAAACCCACCAAATCAATTACTAAGGGTAAGATGCTGGCAAAAGCGACAGGACAGAAAAACAAGAACAGCTCTCAAGGACAAAATCCACACCTTACGTTGCCGTCATGGTAAAAGCACTGAGTCAGACGGATGGCTGAGCAGCTTCAGCACGGAGTGGGGCGGGGACGGGGCATCACCTGGGCGGTCACCACCTGGGCACAGGCCGGAAGACAACGGCAGGAGGGCTCAGGGGGCGACGTCCACGTTTCCTCATCCAGAAGGCAGTCTGTACGCTCGCTGTGCAGGCGTAGATGGTGCCGAGGTGAACTGCTTACTCACGGAGACCTGCACGAGCCAGGCTACCTTCCCTCCCCCCTCTGATGTTCCCCATGGACTTGGATGCCTGAGCACCGGTCCTGAGCCCCGAGGCTGCATCCGGGCTCACGCACCTACCTGGGCTCATGCACCTGGGCCCATGCACAGCTCTGGAAGCTCCTCCTCAGCCTGACTCGGTTTCTCTGGACCGCCCGCGTTCCCCGGACGTCCTCACAGCTGAGGAGGAGGCCACAGGCTTTGCTGCAGCCTGACCACCCTTCCCTTCATCCTGCGCCCTGAGGTCGGACCCCGCCCGTCCAGGAGCAGACTGTCCAGAACCATGGACCCTGAGCCCCTGGGGCTCTCTCCTGGTCCCGCAGGCCCAAGACCCTGGCTCCAGCACCTCACCGCCGACGAGGCGTCTTTAGGGACAGAAGCAGCTTAGGCGGCAGCACCGAGCTCCATCCAGGACACTTCGGTCCAGCTCCGGGACCTCGGCCAGGGTGCCTGCCGGGGGGTCTCCCAGCCTCCCGCCCCCCACCCCTGAGCCCAGCTCTTCCATCTGCCCATTTCTGTCAATTCTGTGAGCAACCTGAACTCTTTCCAATAAAATTCTTTCCTGCCTCAGCCAGCCAGAGCCTGCTACTGTCACTGCCCCCCCAACCAGAACCAAGACTGATGAGGTGACGTGGGCCAGTGACGGGAGGGTCAAACTCTGGGCTGCGAGGGCTCGGCGTGAAGAGACCAAAGTCACAGCGTTTCTGGGACCGTCTATCACCGAGGGCAGGGGGAAAGGTCAAAGAGGCTCGGGGAGGAGGGCCCTTGAGGGGCCGGGCAAGACCCACGGGGGCGGGGGGCGGGGGTGACCCCCAGGGATGCGGGAAGCAGTTACACCGACGCAAGGGAGGAACCGCGCACCGGCTGCGTAACATCCCTGCAAACCTGAACGTGTCCCCACGTGAAGTTCATCTGCACAAATACGAGGGGGACAGAGAGAGAAATCTTACACCATTGAGCTTCGGTGGTTTCAGGAAAGCAGGTGAGGTGAAGAAAACCAGTGATGGGGGAGGTTTCAAATAGTTACAATAACGAGGGTGATAGAAAAATCAATAGAAGAAGACTGCCCAGCGGTAACCAGGAAGAAGGCGAGGCTGTAAGGACAGAAATCTGTCTTATATCACTTGTTCGCCCGGCAATCAGAGTCTAGGAGTTACGTGAATCGGGAATCGGTCCAGGGAATAACTGGCCCGGGAAGGTGGCCATGAGGTGTGTAGGGCACTAAATGGCCCGAGGAGGCTGGCAGACTGGCCAGGGCAGAGGGTGTTGGGGCCAGAGGTCTGGACGGCCTCGCGGATCGAGGCTGCTGTCACAGCGGGGAAGCCACTCGACGGGGTGGCCCTGCATCAGGACGTGTGATGGGCCCCGCAGGGCCGTGCTGCTGTCAGGGGCACACGAGGAACCACGAAGCCGACAGCAAGGTACCAGGACCTTCATTTATTCCTGCAACTCAGCGACCCTGTACTGAGTGTCTATTAGCAAGAAGCCACCGTGATGGAAAACCTGGTCCCCCGCACCTCTGTGCCCTCAGACGGCTCGCACTTCAGCAGAGCCGGGACGCCCGCCCGCCTGGCGGGGATGGTGACAGGGGCTCCTGGGCGCATGAGGGCACGCGGGTGGGGCGGCCGCGAGCCCCAGCACCCCCGCACCAACCGGGCGAAGGAGGGGTCAACCACGGACATGGGAGAACGGCCGCGACTTTGCGGCGTCCTGTCTGCAGACGTCCGCTTCTTTCCTGGGTCTCCTTCGCTTTCATTCAGCAGGTGTTCACCTACGCCCGGCTGTGAAGTAATAAATGGAGCTAGAAGTCGGGGATGAGACGAGCAGGACGGAAGGAAATGATGCGCCCGGGAGGCCAAGGCACCGTGACGACGACAAAGGCAGAGCCACAGACTCTGGACCAAGACGAGCCCAGGCTGACTTGACAGCACAGCCGGTGGGCACATGGGTCTCATCTCCCTGCACTGCACCCACTGCCTCACCTCCGGGACCCCCTGCGGCAGCCCTGGGGCGGCCACCTCCAGGCACCCCCAAAGACTCCCTGCGGAGCTTTCTGACGAGGCCCTGACTCCTGTGTCCAGTTTCGCAGGAATCCTGCTCTGTCAGCCTGGCCAGAATCCCCTACCTGCGGATCAGATGGCCCTCTGCACCTGACCGGTTCCTCGGCCTCCACCCCGCCCCCAGGCGACGTCTGATATCCTGGCCTGTCTTCAGCAGGAATCCTGGGAGGTCGGTTTAGCCAGAATCCCTCCACCCGGATGTTCCCTCTCAGTAACTTTCCATCCGCTGACCCCCGGCCTGCTCCTTCGCTGTGAATCCCCCGTTTTCCTTGGTGGATTCGGAGTTGAGCCCCGTCTCTCTGCCCCACTGCAGGGGTCCCTACATCCATCCTGGTGGTCCTTCCTGTTCTCTACCAGGCATCATGAGTATTTCGTCTTTGACAGTATTCGCACCTGTGTGTAACGGCTCCCTCCCCGGTGTGGGCTGGACTCGCTGAAGGGCTCCTGATGAAGACAATTCAGTAGAGGTGGTCGGCACTCATTTCTGGAATTAGGCTACAAAACGCTCTGGGGCCACTCCAGCCCATTCCAGCCTCGAGAAGAGGCAGCCCTGACTCAGAGACCCTCAGCCAGAGGCGCTGGCCTGAGCTGAACCCGGATTCCTGACCCACAGCAACCGGGAGATAACCAACGATGGTGATTACAGGCCTGCCGTCAGCAAATCCGTGCCCACAGGTCAGATCTGGCTCCCCGGCTGCTTTTATTAAGTTTAGCAACACATTCACTCATACGTTCCACGGCCCGTGTTCACACTACAACCGCAGGCCTAGCAGTTGTGACACTGACAGAAGGCCTACAAAAGCCTGAAACATTTATTATCTGGCCCTTTACAGCAAGTCTGCCAACTCCCACTGCCGCTAAGTGCTGGGTAATCTGTTTCTCACAATAGAGGATTAACGCACTTGCTCCTGCAGTGCTATGGGCCTCCCTCCAGCGATGCAGGGTCTTTAAGTATCTCGCTGTTGTCTGTTGTCCACACACAAGAACTTCTATGTTAGCAGATAATGAGTGTTTCAACCAGCCTCACATCCCTGGCACGTGGCAGGACCTTAGCAAATGCAGACTGAACCACAAACGCCTAATGCAGAAAACCCATAACCTGACAATATATCCTTTAAATAAAGCACGACATTAAATCAAGGAGAGCCAAAACTGCCATTTGTGTTGAATAGCTGATATTTCCGGTTGAATCCATTTTAAAAGGCATTTGTTGACTGCCACACAAAGAATGATTCCATATCCAGGAAAATTTTTGATCTTTTAAATTGGCTATACTTTTATAAAACCTCGTTGTTTAAAATACCCATAACATCAGTTTATCTCCAATACTTCCAAGATGACTGACATTAGCTTTTACCATGAAACAAAGAATGTATTTCCTTGCACCTGGAAATGTTATTGAAATTTTCCAGAAAGGCTTATTTTTTTTTCTTTTCTTTTTTTTTAGTTCCCTGACCAGGGATGGAACCCGGGCCCTCAGCAGTGAAAGCGCGGAGCCCTAATCACTCCTGGAGGTCCAGTGGTTAGCACTCTGCGCTTTCACTGCCGAGGGCTCAGGTTCCATCCTCGGTTGGGGAACTAAACTAAGATCCCACATGCTGCAAGGTGCGGCAAAAAAAGAAAGAAACAAAATTTTCCAAACCACTGCAGAATTTCTGTTTTGTCCCAGTTTTGTCTGTCTGTTAGAACTGAGAACTAAAGTTGGCAGCAGACACGCTCAGACATAAGCAAACATCCTCTGTGCCCCGATGCCTGGTCAATTCCTACGCTGTCCGTTCCCCCACATCCTGATGCCAGGGCAGGAGGACAAATGTTTTAGGTAAAAGGCTGGACATTCTTATAATGCTTAATTTTAAGTAATATATTCATTATGACACAAAAATATAATAGTTTTAGCTTTCTTAACCCAGATAGTTTCTCTGGCAAACATGTATGAATTATCTGCGAGGCAGAAAAATTCCATTTTTGTTTCAACGGGCATCACAGGAGGTCACCCTTGGTAAATTTTTAACTTTTAAGATATGATCAAGCGTGTTCAGACCTTCCAGGTAAGAAACCTTACCCTAAAACCTAAGTGAGGCTTCAGTGTGTAGTTAAGAGCGTAAGACACACGGGGAAGGAACAGCCCCGGCTCAACTCCCGAATTACCAGCCACGGGTCTCCAGGGCCCTTTTCCTTTCTTGTGAACTGCACAACAGCCCTGTGAGGACTCAGCACAGCCAGAAAAGCAGTAAAGGGCGAGAGAGGCCAAGCTGGTGTAAAGAAAGAATTAATGATCTTACATTTATATGGAACATATTTATTAATAATCTTATTCACTGTGGGTTTGGGAAAGATTTCCTAAATAGGACACAGAAAGCACACACTTTATATAAGAAAAAGATCAATGAACTATCAAAATAAAAAAACTTTTGCTTGTCAACAGACATTTATAAAAATGAGAAGACAAACCGAAGACTGGGAGGAGACATTTGCAAAATATATAGCTGACAAAGGGCTTGTATCTAGAATATATGAAGCACTGTTTCAACTAAATACTATAAGAAATAACCCAGTAAAAGTTGGGCAAAAACCTGAATGGTAAATTTGCCAAAGAAGATACAGGAATTGCAAATAAGCACAAGAAATGATACTCAGCTTCGTGAGTCATGAGGGAAATGCAAATAAAACCACAAGGAGATAGTAGGACACTCCCCCGAAAGGCCAAAACTGGAAAACATCAACCGTGCCAAGTGTGGCTGAGGATGTGGAGAAAATGGACCCTCAAACGCTGCCGGTGGGAACACGAAATGGTACAGCCTCTTTGGAAAACCGTTTAGCCGTTTCTCCAGATATTAAGTGTGTGCCCACCAAACAACCCCACCATTCCACCCAAGAGAAATGAAAGCACAGGACTTGTATGCGAATGTTCACGCAGCTTCATCTGAAACGGCCAAGAGCTGGGCACCACTCAACGGCAACCAACAAACGCACTAAATCCATAAGCGGAAGGTGACTCAGCAGTAAAATGAATGATACTGACTCCTGCACCATGGACGAGTCTTAAAATAACGATGCTGAGTTAAAGGACCCTAAAGAAAACAAAGGGTATGTGACCGAATGGTTCTATTTATACACAACTCCAGAAAATGCAAGAGCATCCAGAGCGACCAGCTGCCTAGGGATGTGGGAGGGCTACAAATGCAGGCAGGGACTTGAGGACAAGGAGGACGCGCGTGACCTTGACTCTGTGTACGTGTCAACACTGACCAAGCTGCACATTAAACTGTGCATCTACTGAGGCCCATTCGTTTCACCTCAATAAAGCTGTTTCTAAAAAACTGCACACTGGAATGATCTTTAACCTTCGAAAAAACCACTGCTGTGGGTGGGATTCTGTCCCCTAAAAAGACGTGTTGAGGGACTTGCCTGGTGGCGCAGTGGTTAAGAATCCGCCTGCCAATGCAGGGGACACGGGTTTGAGCCCTGGTCCGGGAAGATCCCACATGCCGCGGAGCAACTAAACCCGTGTGCCACAACTACTGAGCCTGCACTCTAGAGCCCGTGAGCCACAACTACTGAGCCCATGTGCCACAACTACTGAGCCTGCATGCTGCAACTACTGAAGCCCACATGCCTAGAGCCCGTGCTCCGCAACAAGAGAAGCCATCGCAATGAGAAGCCCGTGCACCACAATGAAGAATAGCCCCCGCTCACCGCAACTAGAGAAAGCCTGCGCGCAGCAACAAAGACCCAATGCAGCCAAAAAATAAAATAAATAAATTAAAAAAAAATTTTTTTTTAAATAAGAAAGCTGCAGTGTATCATGCAGACACCACTGTTAGGGCTCCTACTGCAAAAGACATGTTGAAGTCCTGACCCTGGTACCTGTGAACATGACCTTATTGGAAGTGGAGTCTCTGCAGATGTAATTAAGGCACAAGCTGAGGTCACACTGGAGCAGGTGGGCCCAACTCCCATGTGACTGGTGCCCTTACAAGAGGAGACACACATACAGAGGAGGACACCACATGGAGACAGAGCCACGTGAGACAGGCCAGGGTAGGGTGATGCCCCACACGCTGGACACACAGCCCTGCAGCTGACATCAGAGGCACGAGGAGAGCTGCCACGCTGATTTCTGACCCCGAGTCTCCAGAACTGAGAGACCAAACATCTCTGCCGTCTGAAGCCTCCCAGGGTGTGGTACTTGTTACCACAGCTCTAAGAAGCTAATGCAACCACTGTTTCATATTAATTCATAATTCATAATATTAATTTCATAATTCATATTAATTAACTTATTTAATGATTGTTTCTAAAAGTAGATTTTATGTAAGAGAATATTTGTCTAAAGTCTGTTTTAATCACAGAATGGCCACTGGGTTGCACAGATACACAATTAAGTGGCTGTGTTTCCAAGATATATAAATACATATAAAATAAATAGCACTGTTTCATTTTAATAGCATCTCTCCAAAGTACTATAAAGCACACGTTTTAGCCAATTGTAATTTTTTTTGTTTTTATAAGTGATTTATAACTGATACATCAAGTTTTGTTTTTCTTTTAACCTACAGAAAAGCAATTTATAATGATTAAAATCTTGGCATTTAATTGTCATAGTAAATCATTTAGAAAACTTTATGTGAGTGACAGCAAATTTACAAATTGACTCTGCTGAGGCCGAGGTTCTCTCCCAAGGGTCTCTGAGCAGCACAGAGACACAGAACAGGACCTTCAACCCTTCAACCGTCCCTTTAACACACACTAACTTTAAGCATTAATACTATTTTTAATTTCAGCATATACGCCCTCAACTGTATGGAAATACTTTAGGTGACTGAGAGGAAAACATTTCCCTTCAGAAAATAAGCCTCCCAAAACCACTGAAGAAGGAAAACCGGAAGGTCACGGTCCATCCTTTGGTAGATACATCCCTCTGTGTGGGACATCGGAGGGATGGACATCAATTTAACTTACTCTCTCAGAGTCAAAGGGGTTTAACCTGGAATAAAAGAGGCACCTCGAAGCCAGTATGCTTTCATTCCTTCAGGGAGGAGCAGACCCTGGGCAGGGATGGCTACCAGGCCCCGGGGTGGATGGTGGGGCCTGTGGCTTGGATTCAATTAAGGGGGGGCGGTGAGAAGGGTGAGGAAGGGGTGCCTGTAGAACCTGTTATTCCAACAGGGACACTTGTGTGTTACACATTTTTTACAGTGAGATAATACCGGACACGTAACGTGCGAGTCTGAGGTGCACGGCTGCTGGTTTGACATGCTTAGTGTTGCTGTTATTATCACCCCGGAGCATCAGTGACACCTCCGTCACGCCACGTGGCACAGCCCTGCTGACTGCCGTCACCGTGCCGTGTGGCAGGCCTCCCTCCAGAGCTTGTTCATCCTCTAGTTGCAAGTCTGTGCCTTAAAACATCCCTCCCCAGGCCTCCACTCCCTGCCCCTGGACCCCCTTCCACTCTGGTTTTAGATTCTGCATATAAGACAGAGAACACGCTGTCTGTCTTTCCCTGTCCGCCTCATTCACTTGGCACTGTCAGAGCCCATCCTTGCTGTCCGGACTGGCTGGATTTCCTTCATTCTCACGGCTGAATAGCACTCCAGTGCGCGCGCGGGTGTGTGTGTGCGCGCGCGGGTGTGTGTGTGCGCGCGCGTGTGTGTGTGTGTGTGTGTGAGAATTACACCCTTAAACACATACGAGAAGGCGCTACTACCTTTCAAAAACCAACACTGGCCAGCTGACACCTCCTTGGACCAAAGAGAAGAAATACTTGCTATCGGTTGAGCTCACTGTTGGGAAGATTAAATGTGCTCTTGCTGAACCGTTAAATGAGGACAGACAAAATGGCCAAGCTGCAGTTTTATCCCTCTAATAGATTATGTTTCTAAAACTAAAATACAGACGCTGGTTTTTCAGTCAAAAGATGGGTCCCCCAGATGATCGGCAAACAGCAGACAGGTTTGAAGGAAACGCTCCCCCAGCCCACCCCGGGCACCGGGACGGCCCAGTTCCCACCCGACAGGACGCTGAACCAAGGCCGGGAGCTGGGCCCCTTCACGGCCTGGGTCCTTCTCCCCCTTTCGGGACTGAGTTAAGAACAGAACCACGGAAGTTCTCACCACAGCGCCTGGCCCCCAGCAAGGGCTCAGTCAGCATGGGGGCCTGATCCGTGTTCCCTACTCTTAACCAAGCAAAGACATCCTGCTGCTGGAAAATGACGCCATCCCAGATCTAGAAGGACAGGAGATCCAAAGCCTTCCTTAACCGCCATAAAGTAAAGGTTACTTCTCTCTGCACCCCCTTCCTGGTCCTGGTAACCCAGCTCCACCAGGAAAAGTGCAGGAAAGCAGAGCACAAGCGAGTCCTCCCCAGTGGACCTCACAGAGGGGCCCAAACGCCAGCCGCCTCATCTGATCCCCCTTTGTTTCATGCAGGCGGGGGGAGGAGGGGGGCACAACTGAAGGAACAAGAGGGGAGGACCCAAGGGTCCTTGATCTGAGCTCGAGACCAGGGGGCGACTGCAGAGCCGGAGGCCAGACCCGTCTTTGTGGCCACAGCTCAGCTCGGGCACCATGGCAAGAACCCACCAGAGACCATGTGTACTAATATGCCTGCTGTATGTCAATAAAACTTTATTTGTGGACACTGAGTTTCATGTAATTTTCCTATGTCATGAAATAATTTTTTCCTTTTTTTCAACCATTTGAAAAATATAAAATCCATCCTGAGCTCGTGGGCCACCTAAGGGTCATAATTCACCAGCCCCTGGTCCTGCATTAAACTTCCTTTCTGAGCCGGCTGGCAAAGAATTGATTCTGAGATGTCCCCAGTTAGTTATAGACCCCATGTGTCTGAGGCAGAGCCAAGGTGACTCTGAGAATTTTTAACAGGGGTGGGGGGAGGAGGGGCTGTGGATCGCACAGGTGTGTTTTTCATTCAGGTTTCCTCAAAAATAAAAAAACTGTTTGGGTGCAGCACAATTTAAGAGGGAGAATAAATAGCTAAGGAGTAAATACACACACACACACACACACACACACACGGGTATATCTTGGATGGTATTTTCAGGCATCAGGCACTTTAGGAAAAAGGGTCCATGCCCGGGAAGGTACGAGGAACAGCTTCCGAGCCCACGGGGCGGGACAAGAGCTTCACTGAATGAACCCACGGCCAGAGCAGGAGGTCAGAAGTCCCGTCCCCGAATGAGGAGGTGGCACCAACGCTACCTGCACGCAGAGTCCTCAGGTCCACCTCCACGGAGGAAGGTGACGTCTAGGGGTCTCTCAGGCATGTCAGGTTCCAGCCACACTTAAGGACACGTTCTAGAGCTAAGAGGCTCCCGTCACACAACTTTTTCCTGTTGGGACAAAGTCTAAACGAGATGAACCGCCTGCCGTGACTCAGCCCTCAGGTGTGGAGGCTGACGGTCTGCTGTACAAAGCAAGGAAAGCACGTTTCAGGCTGTACTGGATACTTTGAAATAAAAATCGATACAGGCAGCGTTCTGTTCTAAACAGTTTGGAGTTTGAAGCCGGAAGCAGTTTCACCAACTCTTTTTTAATTTTTTTTTTTTTTGGCTGCGTTGGGTTCTCGTTGCTGTGCGCGGGCTTTCTCTAGTTGCGGCAAGTGGGGGCTACTCTTGGTTGCGGTGCGCGGGCTTCTCATTGCGGTGGCTTCTCTTGTTGTGGAGCACGGGCTCTAGGCGCACGGGCTTCAGTACTTGTAGCGTGTGGGCTTCAGCAGTTGTGGCTCACTGGCTCCAGAGCGCAGGCTCAGTAGTTGTGGCTCACGGGCTTAGTTGCTCCGCGGCATGTGGGATCTTCCTAGACCAGGGCTTGAACCCGTGTCCCCTGCATTGGCAGGTGGATTCTTAACCACTGCGCCACCAGGGAAGTCCTTCATTAACTCTTATGTGCTCTTTAAATACTTGTGTTCTGTTTCAGAGCACAGTCTTCAATTTAAACGTAAACATGTTTTCTGGCAGTGAGCACAGCCCTGTTAGTCTCTGATGGTTTTTCTGCCAGAATCCATAAACGTGCTGAGAAAATGGTGTGTGAGTGAGGGGGTCGGAGTGGGAGTGGGTTTGTGCTACTTCGAGGTGCCCAATGTCACAGGTGCTCAGTCCAGCGACAGCTCCTGGGAGGAACACCTGCAGGTGACCCTCCAGGGCCCAGACGCCAGTGTCCCTGGGGCAGCCCTGAGTCTAATGTGGCCCAGCCTCGACGTGGCACACAGTCGGAGATGGATGAACAGTAGCCGAGTGAGTAATGCACGAGGTGCCCTTCACCAGATGACAATGCCTGCCATCAAGCTGGTGGCGAGGGTTTGATGAGATAATAAACGACACTCAATAGCAGCAGTGATTTTTATCCTCCTTTTAAAGAGGAGCCACCTGAGTCCATCAAGGTTATCTGCCTGACCCAGCGGCCTGAACTGGGCGTGTCTAACCTCAAAGTCACCCCTCCAGCTTCTATTACCTGAGGAACCCGATTTCATACTAAAAACAGGCTTCCTATAAAAGTAGGCAAAAACCCTGACTCTCTAAATCGATAAAAGGCTATTTTCCTGGCTGAGCTCGAAGTCCTAAAATAAGTAAATGGTCACTTCTCTGAACCCGGGGACAGAGACATGGCAGAAGCCTAAGCCCCTTCTAATCACCAGGGGACAATACAGCAGAAAAAGTGGGAAAATGGCTCCTCAACCCAAGGCAACAAGCAATACACCTTAAGAATGAGTCTTCCTTCTGTAATTTAAACTCGAGACAAAACAAAACAACCTAGTTGTTTCAAAGGCTATTATGACTATATAGATAACCACCCCCTCGGACATAACAGGTAATCTCATTCATGGGTACTTCTGCCACTGTCTGAAAATAAGTGAAAGTTGGCTGGTCTTGAATGTCATTTTACATATCTTATTTCTTTTAAAGTGAATTCCTTAGGACCCCGAATCTGAAATTAAAACTACTTTTGGTAAGTTTTCACTCTTGGATCAAGAGCAGATTGGAGGCAATTTCAGGGGTCACGTCCACCCGTGCCCATCTGGTCAAGCAAGAGGGGGCTCAGTATTCTCACTAACCTCATACTTAAAATTTACAAGTCAAACTCTGAAGCTTTAAAATTCTGTTTAATCCAGTCAATTCAAAGTTAATATACTAATTGTAGCTAAGAGACACCCGATGTGGCAGGGAATAAATTCTAAGAGTGTAAGTACCAGTACCAGCCAGAGTCAAAAATTTTCAAATAAACATCTCCCTCCCAAAGTACAGTTCCTGTAGTAAATTTGTAGACAAATTTAATATAAGTTTAAAGAGCTTCCTTGTCAATTTTTTCCTGTTAAGTTTAAATAAAGAATTTAAAATAAACTCTAAAAGCGAATTTATAGGAGAAATATGTATATAGAGAGAATATAACTATTATATACTCTCTCTATATATAAAACGTATCTATTTCTCTCACCACCTGAGTGGAACATTCAAACGCGTGGATCAAGTGTCCACAAAGGCACTGAGGTGCCACCCAGCACGCGAGAGCCGGGAGGAGGGTCCCTGCAGCCTGCTGTCAGCTCAGGGTCCCCACCCTTCGCGGCAAACACAGCAGTTTAAGCAACAGCTCAACGTGCAGGGGCTGCTCAGAACCTGTAACCTAAAAAAAATTCAACAGTGGTAAGAAAAACTAACACCGTGTTGTTTTAGGCCAATTAACGATGGAAACAGACAACCCCTAACCTTTTCAGTTAGAAAGGTCTCCCTCCCTCCCAGGTTACATTCAAAAGTTGCCCTGCCTTCCTTTGTGAAATCCATGTCAATACCGAAGAACACCCTGCCGCCCACCCAAGACACCACCCGCGACCCTCACCGTCAGACGCAGAGAAAAATCCCTCTGAAACGCGCCCTGAGAAGCCCAAGCGATGTGCCTTCCGCCAGCGGCGGGCAGGTCTAACCCTCCCTCTGCGAGCCTCGGCCCTGGGGGTGTAGCGAGGCTGCGGGGCTGGGGAAACGACGCCAGGGGCTCAGCCCGTCGCCCCTCGCCGCGCACCCCCTGGCCGGGCCGGGGCTCAGGCTGCCGGGTCCCCCCCCCCCCCCCCGGGCTCCACTCACCTGAGCGCCTGCTCCTGCGGCCCCGGGAGCCGCAGGCTGTCCGGCCGGTCCCTCCGCCGGCGGTACAGCCCCGACTGCGAGAGCTCTTTGAGCTGTAGAGCCGTCATGCTCGCGCACCGCGACCCTCGGAGCCCGGCACCGGAGGGCGGGCGGCCGCCAGGGCTGGGGACCGCCCCGCGCACACCTGGCCCGGGGAGCGGCCTGGGGCGGCGGCGGCGTTGGCCGCGCTTCCTGCTTGCCGGGTACACACCCTCCCGCGGGCGGCCGCACCTCCGCGCCGGCACCTGGGAGGGCCTGGTGCTCACGTGCTGCCGCCGGGCAGAGCCCGGCCGCCCTGAGCAATCGCGCCGGCCCCTGCGTGGACCCTTCCGGCATCGTTCCGCATCAAAAGTGGGCTAAAACGCTCCAGAGACGTCGTGACTCAAGAAGGGTCCTGCCCTGTGCTCTGTGCCAGGAAATCCACCGACACTTCACACGCAGCCGTCGGTTTCAAGAAGTGCCTGGTCATCATGAGCTCGTTGGGACGTTTTCCTTCCAACGGAAAAGCACAGTTCTGAAAGGCAGCAGGCCGGCTCTCTCCACGGTGCTCTAAATCCTCTTCGGAAAGGAAGGAAGTGTCTTTTTTCTCCCCCATTAAGTGTTACTCAAATATTCATAACTGAAAGGGAGGTGGTTTCTTCTGCCATCCCCCGCCCCGCGATTCTCTACACCCGAAGCCGCCCACCGGGACGGGTCCCCTCGCGGGAGATGCGCACGCTGTCCGCCTACGGCTGTCCCCGCGTGTTTGACCCCAGCGGCCACCGCGTCAGGAGGCAGGGTCTGGTTCCTGGGGTGTGGGGTGCGGGCGGGTGTCTGCAGCGTGGGGGACAGATCATAGGGACGCGTCCTTGTCCCCGGGCCCCGCGGGACGCCCGCGCGGCAGCAGGCGGGTCTGACTCAGCCCCTCTGAGGACCAGTCCCCGCCGGCGCGAGCGCGGGCCTGCTCTCAGCCAACAGCTTGGCTTTGCGGTGCCGGCAGTTTCTCTGCGTGTCAGCATCTTTCTCCCAGAATCCCCTCCAGGACGAGAGCGCAGAGAAATGGGTCTGAAAGTTCTTTTCACAGCAAGCGTTAAAGAGTTAATACAGTCCCCTCTCTAGAAGGATCGGTATTATAAATTCAAATATTCAGGACCCCAAGGAAGGGGGCTCTGCATCTCACCTCTTCACTCGGGGCTGCGGCCCCGGCTCCTTTAGGGCTGCAGCCCCGGTCCCCACCCGCCCACGCCCGCCCCAGTGGAAACACAACTTTTTACAGTCACCATCAAAGTGTAACATACGTTTTTAAAGAAAATGCAGGGGGAAAGTTAGTAATTTTGTTACCACACGATGTAATTAGCGACAAAACATTACCAAAAAAAATCTAGGGCCAAATGTATCTCTTCCTCTCTCTGGAAGGATACACAGAAAACTGGTATCATCGGGTGCCTGGGGGACGGCAGAGCAGCATAAGACAGCTTCTCTATAACCACTGCTCTATACCTGCTGGACTTGTAATGCTCTGCACATTCAAAAATAAATAGGAAAAATTTAGAAGGTTTACATATACCTTTTGTACAAAGCTCTAGGATCCTACTGAGACATAAAACACAGAAAAGTTTGAAGCATGCAGTAATAGAAACATAAAATTAGGATTCCTTAAAGCGCCTAATTCTTACATTTTTGTCATGACAGGTGAAAAACGCAGAGAAACAAGCAGCAATCTTTTTTTTTTTTTTTTTTTAACTGTAGGCATCAAAACAGAATAGATGCCTGAGGAATAAAATACAAACTAATTGTAGCCACTGCAAACACAGAAGCCTCAACGTTGAAAAGGACTTGTTTCTATAGGAAAATGTACATAAGAGAGCTTGATTTTTAAAGAGAACTTGCAAAAGAGTAATGCAGCCCGCTGACAAGGGAAAAGGCTCGGAAACTAGCAAAGTTGACAAGACAGGAAACACTACCGTGTAGGACGAACCCTGTATTTGACGAGTCTAAAGTGGAAAGGATGTGAACAGGGGGAAGAAAAGTTATGTAAAACAAACGGAAACAACTCTCGCCTGCGGACTTTTCACATGGCTGTGCTGACGCACACAAGCTTCAGTAGATCCGTGCTCGTCACAACTGCAGAAAATTAAATCCTGGGGCTTTGGGCAAAGGTCTTTAACCACTGCCATTTCACTGACAGCACAGACCGTGGGAGACAGTGGTACCCGTCCCTCCCCGCCACGTGCAGCCAGGGAGGGGCCCCCATTTCTGGGAGGGAACAACCCCCTACCACACAATGGCTCAGGCTGCAGCCAGATGACACCCCCCAACAAAGGTTTCTGTGCATCTGCATAGGGGGAGAGAGGGACAGAGGGCACAGCCCTGGGACGCGGCAGGTGACGTGACGCCAGGAGAGGCCCCACGTCCCCATCCTTGTCCCCGTGGTTCCCTCCTTTCACACCCTCCCGTAGAAAGTTATCAGTTGAGCATGGATTGTAGATCAGGCCTATTTTAAGTGAGTTCTGAATTTCAAACGACTGTCTTAGCATTTGAGGGAGGCCCACGTGGGTGTCCATACAGGGATGTCCATTTCGCGGCGTAAACGGTCTCTGAAGGGCAGTGCTGCCACCCTTAGAGCCCAGCGGCTGTCAACGAACAAAGGTTCACAGAACGTGTCGAGGGGGCACCCCGGCCCGCTCCCACCGCGGGGTGGCGGCTCTGTGAACCTGCCCACTGCTCCCCCCGACCGCCGGGCTCTCCTGGGACCTGAGCTCCGACTCCCAGTGAAATGCGACATCAGCTCAGCGGGTACTTTCTTCTGCAATAGGTTTGTGCTCTTGGTTGAAATGACTAAACAGGAAGGCCCTGGGAGCATCACACCGGGCCTCGCTCTGCAGGCTGACCTCTGACCCCGTCCTCCACCTTTCAAAGTGGAGGGGGGAGGCGGTCACGGACCTTCTGGGAATCCGAGGAAGGTCAGTGAGTCTCAGAAATGCATGCGAGCACAACACGCCCCCATCTCAGGGCACTGGCAGGCGGACTCACCTTCCAACCTGCACAGACGCCCCTGCCCCAGGGCGGGACCCTGACCTCAACCACAGGCCAGACCCTGGTTCAGAAGAGCCCCTATTGTCCCCCCCCCCCCCATCTCTCTCCACCTCCCAGTCATCTCTCTGCCTCTGGCCTCACCCTCCTCTACTCTATCCTCCAAATTTCCAGGAGTTCTTTCCAAATGTAAACCGGTCACTCGCGGGTCCTGGAAGACCCTGCGGTGACCCGACGGCTCCTCCCCGTGCTGAGCGTGGTCCCAGGACAGATGGGGCGTCCTGGCCCCGAGTCCTGCCTCTGGACTCAGCGCAGGGGTCCCTCTCACAGGAGGGCTTTGGAGACCCTTCACTCACTATCACCAGGGTCTCCATCCCCCCATCCCCCCAGATAACAGCCCTCCCAGGGCAGCCGTGTAGCTACTGCATCGCTGCGTCTTACAAGGCCAGGTACGTGGTAGACTGTGCGTTTGCTCAGTAAGTTCTCTGGTTAGTTGTTCGACCAATTGATTTTGAGAGCCTCGCCAAGTTATGATGATGGTACGTTTCAGATGAATGCTCCAGAGCTTTGAAACTGGTTTTGTTTTGTTTTGTTTTTGCATTTAACACTCAACATTACCTAAATGAGATTCTTAAAAGGCACATCCACTCCACAGTTTTGGAAAGCTGTACTTTGCTGTGAGATTGCAGAAACTCAGATGCTGCACATTTGTAGAGCTGAGCAACACTTCCACCAGTGTGAACACTTTCCAGCGGGGCTAAGAACTAAAACACCACCCTCCACCTGACTCAGCCCAGTTCTTGGTGTACTTGGTCCCAGTACCCCCTTCAGGCTCTGGGGGGTAGAGAAACCTAATTAGGCATCAAGCCCCTAAGACCCATCCCCAGCGTTCCGGCGCTGACGGCTCCTTCTCGGCAGAACTGAGGGCTGCACCCTGGCTTCGGGGCCCAGCTGGCTGCTGGCCCGTCAGCAGACCTTCCGGACCAGGGGCCCCAGGCCTGCAGACGGTCAAGCAGCTGTACGTTTCCAGGCCATTAATTTCCTTGTACACACGCGGTAAGAGAAGAATTTTGTTTTGCAACCACTCTGAACTTAATGGAAATGAATCCTTTTTAGTTTAAATTTTATCCTATGAATAATCCCCTACAGGGGAAGTAAAGTTTCTCTGATAAAGCAGAGCACCGACCTCCCTCCTTCCACACTCCCGTCTCCAAAACTCTCACTTCCAGCCCCACGCCCTCCACACGGGCCCCCAGGCGTGTCCCGGGTGTCACACGAGGGCTCGGACCTCGGCGATTCTCAGGAGCAGGTTCAAGTTCAAGTCGACCAGAGCAGAGTGTGAGAGAGCAGAATCTACCGTCCAGAAGAGTCAGAAAAAATCACCAAAGACACGGTCCCTGGCCCGTCTGCGAGCCCCTCTGAACAGCCCCTCGACCCTCCTCTCACCGAGCAGGCGGGGGGGCCTCGGCCGAAGTCTGAGACCCGACAGGTCAGCTGTCAGAAACACAGAGAATCTACACGGGTCACCCACCGTCTTCTGCGAGACAATAACAGAACATTCCCAAAGCCACGCCGCAACAAGCAAGCTTTCCTGCGCCCTTCAAAAGGATTTAAAACAAAACTCCCGGTCACCCTCCCACCCCCCCAACCTTTCTACGGGGCCGAGGGGGGGACAAGCTGGTGCGAGGGTGCAGGGGGAGCCCGGGGTCACCCGGCTGGTGGGTCCACACGGGCAACGTCCCGGCTGCGGCCGGCGGGCAGGCAGGCACACGAGTCACATCACTCCCGAAGGCCTCAATCTTTCCCTTCGGAAATAGAGCGGTCGAATCCGATGATCTGAACGGTCTTTTCTGCGGATTAAAATTTCAGCAAGGGCCCACGGCAGGGGAGGGCCCGAGGCTGGTAGGCTCCTGGCACGCTCACCCCTCCCCGCAGGTCAGGCTCCCACCCCGGACCCAGATGGGGCCTGAGGCTGGCTTCACACGCTCGGCCGGCCGTGCCCCCGACCCCCGGCCTGACCCCCGCCTCGGCCCGCTTCCTGGTTACCTGCTCCACAGCCAAGAGCCGAGCTGCACATAAAACCCAGGAAGGGACCCTGACCACCCGCCTGACACACGAGCCGCGGAGACGCCGAGGCCACGGGGAGAGACGCGGCAGAGTCAGCGGGGCCCCGGCCTCCATCCACGGGCAAGTGCAAGCCCATGTGACACCGTCAACACGGTTTCAGAAGACTGCACATCAAGCTAAACTTCTGTAGATAGGATAATTTTTAATTCTCTGAAGGAATTCTAGTGGTCATCTGTTCACAAAAGAGAGCTTTGCTGAAAATCCAGATTTTCACATGATTTGACTTAAAATGTGTTTTGCCATCACCTTCTGTATAAAGTTGCTACACACACTGTTTCCACTCATTCCACCCGTCCACCCCGCAGCAGGAGTGGACCTGCTGAGCACATTTCTGCACTAAACGTTCCCGTGACAAAACCAACAGGCGAAGGTCCCGGAGCAAGAATCCCCGGATGGCAGAGTTACCGGCAGCAGTTCTGAGCTTCCGAGGCCATGGCTCTTCTCCCCGGAATTCCAGGGGGTCGTGAGCGTGACCGCAGCTCCTGCGCGGCCCCAGCCTGGTTTCAGTGCCGCAGTCACTACTGTCAACTTCCACCTCCAAACCCTTTCACCAGGGCATCAAAACATTCCCGGGTTCTGTGTAAAGTCTCATCCTAAAGCTTTCTGTCTGGGAGGACACCCTGCCAACCATCTAACCCACAAATAAATATGCAGCTGAAAATGTGTCACGTCACAGGAGACAAGGCCGCTGTGAGGACGGCAGGGACGCAGGGAACGCCTCCCGAGGCGGAAACCTGGGGTCTGATCCCCCAGAGCCGGAGGGAGGGGCGGCTTGGGGAGAGAGCAGCTCAGCTCGTGCAAAGGCCCGGAGGCTGCGGGGAGGGGCTGGGGGGGGGGTGAGGCGAGAGAGCCAGTCAGGGGTGTCTCTCCGGTCCAAAGACCCCTCTCCCAGGCCTGGGGAGGGGGGAGACCGAGCTGTCAGGGTGGAGACGGGGGTGGCGGCCGGGTTGGGGGGATGGGGAGTGGGCGGGAGAGGCTTTTAGGGAGAGGAACCGGTGGCAGACCAGACGCGGAGCCCGGGCTGCACTCGTGCTGCCTTAGTCCTGCCCGCGGAAAGCCAGCATTTTAAACTGACTGAATCTAAGAAGACCGTTTTCAAAGAGTACTTACAAAAGAAAGGGCTGGGGCACAAAAATGCCCATGCCGTGCCGTATGCGGAGCTGATGTAAGTACTGCTCACAGCTGAGGAACACGCTCCAATTTAACGTTCACCTCCGTCCTACCAGCTGTGGACCACTATTGTCCCCACTATGCATTTGAGGTAACTGAGTCTCCAAGCAGCTCAAGGTCCTGACAGGCAACACAGCCAACGAGGGAGACTGTGGATCCACAGCCAGGTCTGAACGCGGACAAGCCCAACCCAGGAAGCTTCGGGGACACACAGGAGCAGGACAGTGTTGGGGTCCAGGGTGAGCTGCCCCCAAATGTCCCTCAACAGCACATGGATTATTCTGAATTAAAGCTGCTTAAGAAACGGCCGATGTAAGAGGGACACTGTGACCCCCTCCTCTGTCTCCCTGAAGCAGGAGGTAAGTCTCCATGTGAAGGAGGGAGGACATCCTAATGGCCAGAGACGGGGCAGCCCGTACAAACAAACCCGCGACCTCTTTCGGTGACTAACCCCAGGGCCAAACCACTCAGATCCTTCACTAACTGGGCATCCAAAGCCTACGTTTCTTAGTCCTGTCAATTCCTCACAAATTTATTGTTTGTCTACAAAAGCCACCTGCTTTGGCCACATCTTAGGTCCCATCTCTGCGAGACCTCCGTGCGCAGGAATTGAAACTTGTTTCTTCTTCTCCTGTTCATCTGTCTTGCATCAGTTTTACTATTAGTTCAGCAACGAGAACTCCAGGGGGCAGGGGAGGTGTCCCCTCCCCACTGTGGGCACAGAGGCCCTGGGGACAACCCCAGACTAAACACAGGCTGGAGACAGACTAAACCACGGTCCCCCCGCCTGCCCACTTTCTCTCCCAGAAATGAGGCAGGAGCCCAGCTGCACCTGGGTCCACGCGGTGGACGGGCCGCCGAGGGCTGGGAAGGAGGCCGAGGTCACTGACACAGACCTTCCTCCTATAGCTCCGGGGGCAGAAGCCAGTGGACGGCGTCAGACTTGAGCCTTTACGTCGCTGAATTCCGGGACTCCTTGGAGGCTGTCTCCCTTCAGGGTATGTGTGATGACTCAGGCCAAGCGTTCGGGGAAAGAGGCAAAGATTCTAATGAAAACGGGTGTTCTTGAGACCAAGTGTGTTGTTAGACAGCAACAGGGGACCTGATGGGGGCCCACGTCCCCAGCTCCCAGTCTGCCATCCCTCTTGGTCTGACAGCCTCCCCAGTGTCTCTCAACAGGAAAGTGCATGTAACAAGTCATGACCCCTTCCTGGAATACCACACAGCTATAGAAAAAAATAATTCACTAAAGCTGCACAAATCCACGTGGATAAACCTACCTAAGAACCGAGAGAGTGAAAAAGCACAGCTTGCACAGTATCACAAAGAGCACACACTATTTAAAATCTAAAACAAAATAAACAACCCCATGAGTGCTAAGAATACACAGTGTGTAATATAAGAATCAACAGGAGAGTGGTTCCCTCCCAGAGGAAAAGCGGGAGGGAAACTCATCACAACGGGAAGTGTACCAAGAGCTCAACTGTACTTGTAATGTTTTATTTAAGGTAGGTGATGGGTATTTGGAGTCTCTTTCTATTAAATTCTACACCTTCATCTAAAAAAAAAAAAAAAAAAAAAAGGATGAAGATGCAGAGCAGACGTTCTCTTAGAGCAGGTTTGTAAACCCACAAGTTTCAAAGCACCACTTCTGCCACCACGTGGCTTCTCAGGGTATTACATGCACACAATTTTCAGGAAATGAAAGTCTAAAAAAGGGCATTGTTAATTCTCAGGTGCAACGTCACAGGAATGTAACCCACTGCGAGAGCCTGAGTGTCCACCACTCGATACGTAACCAACACTAAAAGCCTTTCTTACCACTTCTGAATGATGCTTAATAACACAGAAGACAGAAAGTATCACGCTAGGTGCAAAAGAATGAAACTGGACCCCTATCTTACACCATGCACAAAAATTAACTCAAAATGGATTAAGGACTACATGTAAGACCTGAAATTATAAACACCTAGAAGAAAACATAAAGGAAAAGCAACTTGACATCTGTCTTGGCAACGATTTTTTTGTATATGACACCAAAAGCACAAGCAACAAAAGCAAAAATCAACAGGTGGGACTACATCAAACTGAAAAGCTTCTGTACAGAAAAAGAAACAATAAAAAAATAAAAAGGCAACCTACAGAATGGGAGAAGATATTTGTAAATCACATATCAGATAAGGGGTTAATATCCAAAATGTATAAAGAATGCATACAGCTCAACACCAAAAAAAAAAAAAAAAAGATTCTGATTTAAAAATGGGCACGAGGGCTTCCCTGGTGGCGCAGTGGTTAGGAATCTGCCTGCCAGTGCAGGAGACATGGGTTCCATCCCTGGTCCGGGAAGATCCCACATGCCGCGGAGCAACTAAGCCCGTGCGCCACAACTACTGAACCTGTGCTCTAGAGCCCGCGTGCCACAACTACTGAGCCCGCAGGTCACAACTACTGAAGCCTGTGCGCCTAGAGCCCATGCTCCGCAACAAGAGAAGCTACCACAATGAGAAGTCTGTGCACTGCAATGAAGAGTAGCCTGACGGGGGGCCCACATCCCCAGCTCCTGGTCTGCCGTCCCTCCTGGTCTGACAGCCTCCCCAGTGTCTGTCAACAGTATTGTTAATTGTTGTTATACCCCCGCCACAACTAGAGAAAGCCGGCACACAGCAACGAAGACCCAACGCAGCCAGAAATAAATGAATGAATGAATGAATGAAAATGGGCATGAGGGAATTCCCTGGCAGTCCAGTGGTTAGGACTCGGTGCTTTCACTTCCGTGGACCTGGGTTCAATCACTGGTCGGGGAACTAAGATCCCACAAGTCCTGGGGCGCAGCAAAAAAAAAAAAAAAAAAGGGCACCAGACCTGAACAAGCCATTTTTCTTTCTTTCTTTCTTTTTTTTTGGCCATGCAGCATGTGGGATCTTAGTTCCCTGACCATGGATCAAACCCATGCCCCCTGCATGGGAAGCGTGGAGTCTTGACCACTGAACCGCCAGGGAAGTCCTTGAACAGACATTTTTCCAAAGACATACAGATGACCAACAGGTACACAAAAAATGCTCAGCATCACTAATCATCAGGGAAATGCAAATCAAACCACAATGAGCTATCACCTCACACCTATCAGAAATGCTATTATCAAAAAGACAAGAAGGGACTTCCCTGGTGGCGAAGTAGTTAAGACTCCGCGTTCCCAATGCAGGGGGCCTGGGTTCGATCCCTGGTCAGGGAACTAGATCCCACATGCATGCTGCAACTAAGAGTTTGCATGCCACAACTAAGGAGACTGCCTGCTGCAACTAAGACCCAGTGCAACCAAATAAATAAATAAATAAATATATTTTTTAAAAAAGACAAGAAATAACAAATGTTGGCAAGGATGTGGAAAAAAAGGGAACCCTCCTGCACTGTTGGTGGGAACGTCAATTGGTACAGCCATGATGGAAAAGAGTATGGAGGGTCCTCAACAAACTAAAAATAGAACTGCCATGTGACCCAGCAATTCCACTTCCGGGTCAATATATCTGAAGGAAATGAAATCACGATCTCAAAGAAATATCTGTGTCCCCTTGTTCACCGCAGCATTATTCACAATGACCAAGACATGGAAACCACCCAAGTGTCCATCGCTGGATGAACAGATAAAGAAAACCACACACACACACACACACACACACACACACACACACACAAAGGAGTGTTACTCAGCCATAAAAATGAAGGACATCCTGCCACTTGCAACAACATGGATGGTCTTTAGGGCATTACACTAAGTGCAATAAATCAGAGAGAGACAAATACTATACGATCTCTCTTACATGTGTGATCTAAAAGCATTGAACCCATAGAAACAGAGTAGAAGGGAGGTGCCAGGGGCTGGGGAGTGGTGGGGGAGAAATGGGGAGATGCTGGTCAAAGGGCACAGAGTTCCAGTTACGAGAGGAATACGTTTTGGGGGCGTGATGTCCAGCATGGTGACAACAATTAACAATACCATATACTTGAAAGTCGTGAGAACAGTTTTTATGTTCTCATCACCAAAACAAAATGGTAATTATGTGAGGTAATGGGTGGGTTAATTAACCTTATTGTGGTAAACATCTTGCAAAACTATATACATGTCTCAAATCATCACATTACACACCTTAAAATTACACAATGTTATATGTCAATTACATCTCAATAAAGCTGGAAAAAGAAACATTTTTTTGAAACATTATGCTGTGAAGCCCAAAGATAATGAGAAAGTTATTGGACATAAACTGTAAGAAAAAAAGGATGCATGTAGGCTGCATCAGAGATAAGAGGGTTAAATGAGTCATAAGACCAGCAAAACCAGGTGAGACGGGCCGGCTTCCAGACACAACTACCTGGTAGGTGAATGAAGACCTCTACTCCAAACCCAGAAGTAAAGCAGCAGGAAGAACACAGTAAAAAGAAACCTGTCCACAGTATGGACGCTGAGGTGCAGAACGTAGTACTTTTAACAGCAAACTTTGCCTGAGATCAGCACCAGCACCACGGTTGGAGAGAAGCAAACCTAAAGCTTATACACGGGGGTCTTAACTAGACATGTAGAAACACGTCCTCGTGTGAGATGATTTGCACACGTGCACTTATCTGGTGGAGGGAGCAGACAGCTGGCTTAACTGCGGTCCATGCATCCCTCGGGGGGGGGGGCGTACAGTGGCGCTCGCCCGACCCCTCATGCTGGTCAAGCTGCCCCTCACACTACGCTGCCCCAAACCTCCAGTCGCCCTCGGCAGCCTCTTTCTCACCAGCCCAGCCACTGTGCGAAAGGTCATGTCGCCCCTCCCTTCATACGCACACCCCGCACACCCCGCTGTCCCCGGTCCCCAGGCCCACCCTTCTGCGCTGGGCCAGGCGTGGTCCGTCAGCCTTGAACTCAGATCCCAGCCTGGCAGGGGTTTACTGGAGAGTTTTTCTTCCTAAGGGGATGGTTATACCCATGCCCCACGGACCTACTGTGAAAAGGACGTGGATTAATGGAGTAATTAGCACATGGGGAGTGCTCGATGAAAAACAATTATCACATCATCATCGATACTTCTCCTTTTACTCACTGCTGTCAAAGCTGTATTTTTTTTTTTAACTGCAAATCTGAGCGTATTATGTTTCAGTTCGGAAGACGATGTCTATTTTCCAGGGGGCGAAGTCCAGAGACCCTGGTGTCGCAGGAGACACAAGCCTTCACCACCTCCTTACCTGCGGCCTCATTTCCAGCCACTTCTCCCTCCCAGCAGTGGCCCCCCTCCCAGAGCCCACACGCTCTGCGTCTCCCTCCCCTGTGATGAGCTGCCAGACACCCTTGCCCCACTGGGCCGGTAGCAGGTCTGGATCCCCACACGGTTCCACTCTGTGGGGACTCACAGAGCTCCCGGAGGGGCTCCTGCAGACAAATCCTCCCCGCGGCACCTGCCACACTGTGATGCTCGGAGCCAGCACACAGTGGGTCCATGGAAAAGCCTGCTGAATGAGTGACGTTTGGAAACTTCGCAGAAACACAAGAATGTTGATCGATCTTTCTTAAAGTGTCTCACAAAATTGTGATACTATTTCTTACTAACGTATACACGCACGTAACTGGAGTTTACCCCAAAGGGGTGCGTGATTCATGGGGACAGTTGGCTGGGTGCTGGGAAGGTGAGCAGCTTCCCATAAAGAGGCTCTCCTTGGTGAATTTTCGAAAGCTTAAAAGCTTGACCTTCAGTTTCTGAAGGCTGGCAACCCCGTTTTGTCAGTTTATCCAAAGCGGATGCGTCTCAGCGGTTGTGATTAACACGTGCAGAGCGGATGTGAAAACCAGGAACCCAGGCTGTAACCACCAGGCCAACTAACACACTCAGCTTGCACGACCAGCCCGTCCCCTCCCGGGTGTAGACCAGGTGAGAAGTCAGATCACCGTCAGAAGGTTTGTCTGGTGGGCGTCCCGGGGCATCACACGAGCTACCAGGTTTGCTGCGGGGGAACCCGGTGCTCAGGCCTCACCTCTTTCCTCCTGTTTCTTTCTACGTTCAGTCACTCCATCCCTCAAGGTGACTACAGGTCTCTGTCCTGTACTGATTTCAAAGTCTGACCTCCTTCCTTCCTGAATTGCTCTCGGGCTCCTCACTGCTGTCCCCGAGTTGACACGGGCACAGAGAACCTGGGGACCGAGGTCGGGACCACCCCTCACGACATCCTCTAAGTGAGGCATCACTACAGCCCAACATGAAACGTTCCTCTGCTGACATTTAACCACGCGCCTGGCAGGTGGCAGGTACACAGTAGGTAATTGTGGATAAAGAGGAAAAGGTGGACAACATAGGATATCAAGAGGAATAAATAAAAGTTTCAAAAAGAAAAAAAAAGTTTTAATACAAAATGTTTGACATTTTGAATGGGCACTTTCAGCTCAACACATGCAGGTTTTCTAGGATGCAGGCAATATAAACCACCTCAGGTTAATTTCAGCAGAAGAGGTACTTAAAAAAGGATGTTGGGTTGTTCACAGAATCTCCGGGATCAACAAGGCACTGAGCTCATATCAGCGAAGAGAGCCCCCTGCCCACCAGCCGGCCAGTCACAGATCTTCCCCAGGCGCAGACAGCACCGCGGGGGCGTCTGGCCCCCCAGCCCGGCCCCGCTGCAGCCACGCCCTCTAGGAATGATGGGGGGCATCCCTGCCTGCACCTCTGAACCCGACAGCCGGCAGTCACGCCTGGGTCTCAGCTGCACCCGGGGCTGGCGAGGCCGGGGCGGGGGGCTCAGCGCCTCGAGTGGGAGCAGGACTCAGCATCCCGTCCAGACTCATCAGATGGGGAAATCGACAAACAGTGGGATTCCATTAAAAAGGAATGATATAAATTCACCACCCCCCCCAAACAAAAACAAACAGAAAGCTCCCCCCAGGGGAACTGTTCTTACCTGGTAGAGGTGCACATGTCTGAGTGCCATGTGCTGGTGAGACTCGGGTCGGTCTCGCAGCTCTACAGACACCCCAGCCCCCAGCCCCCTGGTCCTTGGTCGGCTCCGAGGAGCAGAGGGCAGGCGGCTCTGACAAGTCTCCAGTGTTCTTCCAGGACAGGAAGGAAGGAAGCTAGTTCACGCTGGTTACAAGAAACCCATTCGTGAGGATGGCGACCAAGTGAAGACTTGTTTCGATGTAATTAAAGTATGTCACTATCTAGTCATTTCCACAGAACTGGATTTAACTTGCGAGGATCTGAATGCAGGGATGTCTGAAACCTGACAACGTTAAACAGCGTCTTCATGATTGCTAACCTCCTCCGCGGCAGGGTCAGCAGACTGTTTCTGTAAAGGTCAGAGCGAGACTATTTCAGGCTCCGAGGGCCACACGGCCTCTGTCATGACTCTTCACCTGATCCTGTCCAGCAGACAAATGCTGGGCTGCGTCCCAAGACTGATGTTTGAGTTTCGTGTAATTTTCACATCTTCTTTTCATTTTTTTCAACAATTTAAAAACGTCAAAACCATTGTTTGCTCACGGGCTGTGGGCTAGATTTAGCCTGCAGACTGAACCATATCTGGCAAACTCACTCAAAGCACCATTTACTGGAGAGCCGTGAGAAAACAGATTTTTCTTTATAAGATGCTAACTCCTCAAGCAAAATATCCGACCCCACTTTCCCAAAGCGAATGCCCCAAAGAACCACAATCACAGCCTTCACAAGGATGAGGGCGGAATTACAACAAGAGGAAAACAGACTCCCAGCTTCCACCACGCCTGCACACATGACAGCGTCAAGACGGGGTCTGACCCGCGCACACCCGCCTGGCCGGGGCCTCACTCCCCACGGGACGACCTGCCCAGAGAGGAAGATGACAGCTGCGGAGTCGGGGAAGAACAGGGACCGCTGTGCCCAGGGGGCAGACACACCTTCCTCTCCCCAAATTGCTAGTGCCCAACAATCAGGACTCCATCCCACGCAGAATTCCAAACTGGGTGTTTTATCCTCACTGACCTGCACCGAGATGCTCACCGCCCAGCGCTCCATCTTCAATCTCTCCTTCTAAGTACAGTACTAATCAATCTTTCCTTTCTCCCAGCTTATAAGAAGCCATGAGTTTCCTTCAATTCTATTAAAGCTGTGATAAGAAAAAAAAATCTGGCAAACTATTTTAAACTAAAACGTTAAGGATTGAAACTATAATTCCCCAGAACATTTTTACTTGACAGTTACCTTCATTCTTCTGACCAGCAACATGGAAATACCACCCACAGTGGGCGGTATTTTTTAGCAGAAAGCTTTCTTTGCCCCTCAGATCACATCTAAGACCCACCTGTTGAAAAAATCCACTTGTAAACTAATAAATTTGGCGAAAGTAGGTGTTTATTTTGGTTCACGGTGAATGTGATACACTGGAAGATTGACTAGTTGGAGGGTCTCGGGCCAGCCTCGTACACATCAGGTCCTGATTCCAACATACGTGCCCTGCAGGGCTGAGGCAGGGGTCAGAGGTGACGTGCACAGCCTCACACGGGGCAGGTAGCCGCAACTGGCTGTTATCACCTTAAACAGGACGTCTAAGAAAGAGCTTAGAATTTAATGTGTAGAACATGTAGGAGAAGGCTTTAAAAGAACAGCATTTCTGTTTGCATTATGGAAAAGGAAGAAAAAGGAAATGGGCGCAAAGAAATTCTTCTGGTTGTAGAAGTGGAAAGACAGAGCCTGTGTGTGTCCCTGTCTCTCACACGGGCAAACACACACATACACAGGCACCTGCCGGAAAGTACCAGACTGCTCTGTGCTCGTGAATTTGCAGATAATTCAGTTATCAAGAATTCACAATATTTTAACTGTCCTATTTAA
Source organism: Balaenoptera ricei (assembly GCF_028023285.1). NCBI lineage: Eukaryota > Metazoa > Chordata > Mammalia > Artiodactyla > Balaenopteridae > Balaenoptera > Balaenoptera ricei. Next base: position 1,383,795 of record NC_082651.1, read on the forward strand.
TGCAAGGCTTCTAAAAAAAACCTCAGAAACGCAGTCGCCATTACAATCGTGTGTTGTGGTAGAGGCTGGGAGCACGAATCCCCTGACGTTATAAGAAAATTTTCGTGTATGTGCTTCTGTGCATTTTTCTGTGAAGGTCTATAAGCCTCAGCGCCTCAGAGTGGTCTGGACCAGTAAGTCCCACTAAGACTGTAACGACCCATCCAACTGCTCCAAGCACCTCCGGCCTCTTTTCTCCATGCCCTCGTTGTGCGCACCCCTACCAGGGATACAGGACAGGAGACCGAACCCACCCACATGTTATGTAATCATTTTACACTAAGCTAAGCTTCCTAAAGGGTCCGCCACGTCCCCACCCCGTCTGCACAACGCTGCCATCGTGTGCACCGCCACCTCCAGGGGGCGCGACCACTGATGCGACCACCTCATCTAACACAAAACTCTCATCTTCTCACCTGTGCAACTGAGAAAACTGCACACGTCTTTCCAACTGGTTTGGCCAGACTATCGCTGTGACATCTCCAGGCTGAGAGAAAGGGCTGACAAAGCCAGAGTGATGGGGGGCAGGGGGAGGTCTCCTGCCTCAACAAACAGCCCCTCAGCCTCTCCAGTAAGTTTCAACTGTGAACCCGCATTCTGGAATATGACCCTGTAGGGTGGATTAAAAAGGCTGAGTTTAAGGATCATTTTCTGGACTTCGGAATTGAGGTTCAGTAAGATTAACTGCCCCCCCCCAAACAAGCAAAAATACCTAAAGTGAGGGAACTCTGCTCTGGCCACTGGGCTCTGTTAACTTTAATTAGAACAAATTATTTTTGGTGTCCTGGCTAGAGAGGATGCTTAACGATGTACAATCACTATCCCTTAAAGGCTGCACATCGTTAAAAAGTATTTTACGAAAACAGGGAAAGTAAGTTGTATTGAAAATCCTCATCTTGCAGAGAATTGCCAAAATAAATAATTATTTTTAAAGCTATATTTGAGGTATATATTGAAGACTAACATTGAATAATAAATTTTTTTTTTTGCTCTTTTTTCTTATCACAGAGTATCCTCAACAACTCATTTATGAATGGGAAAAAAAATGAGGCTCTAAACCCTAACAAAGTGATGTCTCTTGCAGGAATAGAAAAATCCATCCTAAAATTCATAGGAACTTCAAGGAACCCCAAAAAGCCAAAACAATTTTGAAAAAGATGAAGTTGGAGGTCTCACACTTCCTGATTTCAAAACTTACTACAAAGTTCCAGTAATCTAAATAGTGCGGTGCTGGCATAAGGACAGACACACAGACCAATGGAAGAGAACGGAGGGCCTGGGAATAAACCCTCACAAATATGGTCAAATGATTTTCAACAAGGGTGCCAAGGCCACTCAATGGGGAAAGTGCAGTCTTTTCAACAAACGGTGTTGGGAAAAATGTATATCCACATGCAAAAGACTGAAGCTGGACTCTTAATCTCATACTATAAACAGAAATTAACTCCAAATAGCCCACATAAAACTCTTAGAAGAAAATATAGGAGAAAAACTTCATGACATTAGCTTTGGTTATGATTTATTGGATATGACACCAAAAGCACAGGCAACAAAAGTAAAAACAGACAATGGGAACTACACCATCATTACAAACTTCTGTGCATCAAAGGGCACAATCAACAGAGTGAAAAGGCCACCTACAGAATGGGAGAAAATATTTGAAAATCATGTATCTGATAAGGAGTTCATATCTAGAATCTATAAAAAACTCACACAACTCAACAACAGAAACCAACCAGATTAAGTGGGTACAGATGGGAAAAGACTGGAAGACAGAAGTTAAGTGGGGCCAAGAGGACAAAGTAGGCAGAACCACAGGAAGAAAAAGGAGGAAGGGGAAATTCCAAGAACATTTAAAAATAATTTCTGCTTCGCTGGAAGAGAAGTGTGCGCTGTGGTGGATCTTGCCCCCAGTGGGGCTGAGGTCTGTGCAAATTCCCATATAAGGACGCCTGCTCACGGCTGCTTCCGCAGGCAGACGCTACATCTCCTCATCTGAGTAAGGCATTAGGCATTTGGAGGAAAAGATTCTTTGGCAACAGTGTCCATATATACATTAAAGGCTGTGGTTTCCATTCTTAATGGCCAGTAGATTTGCCAAGACAAGTCATCCCGCCCAAGTATGGTTCAGCGCCTGGCAGTCAAGGTGTCACAGTTTTCCTGTGGTCACTGCTGGCAGTGGAGACTGAGGCCGCAGGACTTTACTGCTCTCCACAAACGGCCCCTCAGTCGTGCGGTGACGTTCTGCCGTCCGTAAATGGGACCTTTCTATCTCAGGCGAAGCTGCTTCCTGCCCACCCAGAATCCCTCCCAAGGGCTTCAAACAGAGCCTCTATGTTTGGATGAGTCTCAGTAACTTCGCCTTAGGTCTACGCTGTGCAGCTTGGTAGCTACCAGCCACACAGAGCAACTCAGGTGAGGCGAGTCCAAATCGAGGCATGCTTTAAGTGTAAGATACACTCGGGATTCCAGAGATTTAGCTCCCAAAAGTGTAAAGCATCTCAGTAATTGTTAATGTGACCACAGGATGTATATAGTTGGGACATGATAATAGTTTGGCATTTTGAGTTAAACCTAATATATTATTCAAGTTAATTTCACCTGCTCCTTTCTGCACGTGGCTGCTAGGAAACCTTAAACTACACAGTGGCCGTGGCTCACGTGACACGTTATTGGACAGGCCGTTCTAGATAAGGTCACAGGCCCCGTTTACGGAATCAAGAAATGTGGCCCAGAAATCATCCTGAGGATGAGGCACTGAAAACTCAGGCGTAACAGGAGCCTTTGATTCCTTTCACTGTAACCGCGCAGCCCGGGGTGGGGCTGGGAGGGCGGCCTGGGCTGGGACCCCTACCCTCATCAGCTGGGGCAGGCTAGACTCCGGCCGTAACGCGCGCACATGAAGCTCCCTCGGTGGTTGCCGAGGACTAGAACTGAGGGAAAGCATTTCCACAGTCAGCGTGGGGAAGCGCGTTCTCAGTAAGGGTGCTGCCCTTTCTTTTAAGGTCTTAGAAATCCTGTGGACACGCTCAGTGGCTGACTCAGTCACCCCGGGGTTAGTCAGAGAGCCTGGATCCCGAGTCTCTTTGTTCCTTCCTCTCCACTCCAACCACGTCCATGGAATTCAGCCTCACCGGGCAGGGCGCGTGCAAAACTTTCCGGCGAACCCATCCCCTCCCACAGCCGCGCTGCCGGCTCCGATCCTCCATCAGCTTCGCCCACCTCCTTGCGCTGGTCCATGAATTCACAAATCAGTACAATTAACTCCAAAATTCTAGCGGCGGCTCATGTTCTCCTTAGGACTGTTATTAATAACTCGCTGCTACTGCCCACATTTAAGTGTAGCTCTGCCATAACTGTAGCTATTTCCTGCCCACGCCTGCAGCCTCCTAAGACGCATGGATACATCCTTTATTTACCACAGGGTCTGATCAGATGCACCACAAATGAAGACCTTTACAGTGGCCTGAGAAATAAGTCAAGTCAGACTCAACACTGACTTTCAATTACTGGCCAGGCCAATCAGGATTACAAGGAATGAAAAGCACCCTGACTAAGACATCCTGACTTGGCAGTCTGGACTTTATTTCTGGCTGGTTTGTGGAAAAGCCACTTTTATGATTTCCTTGCAGCTGTTGCTAGCACCGTGCTGGGCTGGCAGCCCTGAAGACTGAATTCCCCGCTTCGATGATGCCATTTTCTTATTCTCCACCCAACTTTCCGCAAATACCATCACTTATTACGAGCGCCAACCCTTCTGAAGGTCTGGCTTAAGGAAGCTCGTTGTGCGTGGGTCCCTCCCACGAGGACAGCAATGCCAGGTGGGGGCGGGGGGAGTGGAGGAGGAGGACCTGCAGGATCCCCCCCAACCACGCCCCTTTAGAGAAGGTGGGGGAGGGGCAGAGCAGAGGGAGGAAGGGGAAGGGAAGAGAGAGGAGAAGACTGAAGAAGGAAAAGGCAAAAGGAAGAAAGAGAAGGACTCTGCAGCAGTGGTCGGGCTGTGGAGGCTCTGAACAGGAGAGATTCTCAGGTGCTAAACAGAACGTGGCTCCTTCCAACCCCGAGGTCCAGGAGTTCCAGGTCTTTAAGGAGACACGCTCAAATGGTGCAGAGTAAAATAAAAACCAAAGCGGGAGAAACAGTGTGGTGGTCCCTCAAAAAGTTAAACACAGAGTTACCATATGCTGGGACTTCCCTGGTGGCACAGGGGTTAAGAATCCGCCAGCCAATGCAGGGGACACGGGTTCGAGCCCTGGTCCGGGAAGATCCCACAGGCCGCAGAGCAACTAAGCCCGCGAGCCACAACGACTGAGCCCGCGTGCCACAACTACTGAAGCCTGAACACTCTAAGGCCCATGCTTCACAACAAGAGAAGCCACCGCCGTGAGAAGCCCATGCACCACAACCAAGAGTAGCCTCCGCTCGCCGCAACTAGAGAAAGCCCACGTGAAGCAATGAAGACCCAACGCAGCCACAAATACATAAATGAAATAAATAAATTTATTTTTTAAAAAAAGGAATTACCATACGCCTCGGCAATTCCACCTCTGGGTACCCGCCCCACAGAACTGAAAGCAGGGACCCAGATACCTGTACAACCATGTTCACAGCAGCGCTACTCACAACAGCCAGTAGGCGGAAACAACCCACGTGTCCTTCGACAGATGATGGATAACAAAATGTAGTCCATCCATATGATGGAGTAACATCCGTCCAAAAAAAGGAAAGAAGCCCAGACACGTGCCACACGGGGATGAACCTCAAAATCATTCTGGTGTGTGGGAGGAGCCGGACATCAAGGTCATATGTTGTGTGATTCCACTGATGTAAGATACACACACAAGGCAAGTTCACAGAGACAGGAAGCGGATAAGAGGCCATCGGGGCGGGCAGCAGGGAACGGGCAGTTGAGGCTTCATGGTGCACAGCAGCTGTTTGCGGTGACGCAAAGTTCTGTAAATGGACAGTGGTGATGGTTGCACAACATCATGACTATAGTTAATGCCACTAAATTTTATACTTAAAAACGGTTAAAATGGCGAGTTTTATGTTAGAGGTATTTTACCACAATAAAAAAAAATGGGGGTGGGGAGGGAACATTTGTCAACCACCTAGATGTCACCTAGAATCCTTTTACATACAATATCTCAAGGACTCCTCACTCCTCACAGATTAGGGGTTATTGCCATCCACAGATAAGGAATCTGCAACTCAGATATTAAGTAACTTGTTCAAAATCATACAAGGGGCAGAAGTAAGATCTGACCTAAGTCTGGTAGCTGTAAAACCCACATTCTTTCAGCTACACCACAGTGTTTCAAGGATAAACAGTCTCAGTGGATGAACCAGTGAGGAAGGCAGATTCTCCTGAGCAGCCCTGAACTGTCACATCAGTAACAAGAAAGAGCACGAACAGCTGAACCCAGAGGACTCGGCGCCCAAACACCTTCCCAGGCTGCAGATGAACTTCTTTCCAGCAGCAAAGAAACTTCCTCTTAGCACAGTTTTTAAGCCCTAGCAATATACTGCTAAGGGCATCTTTGCCTCTTCTCACCTCACCAAGAAGATTTGGTAAATTTATTTTTCGATTTTTTCATGTTCTACATACCCTATCCCAAACTCTCACCAGGAGTGTTTTGGTTTTTTTTAAAATAAATTTATTTCATTTATTTTATTTTTGGCTGCGTTGGGTCTTCGTTGCTGCATGCGGGCTTTCTCTCGTAGCGGTGAGCAGGGGCTACTCTTCGTTGCGGTGCGTGGGCTTCTCATTGCGGTGGCTGTTCTTGTTGTGGAGCACGGGCTCTAGGCACGCGGGCTTCAGTAGTTGTGGCACGTGGGCTCAGTCGTTGTGGCTCGCGGGCTCTAGAGCGCAGGCTCAGTAGTTGTGGCGCACGGGCTTAGTTGCTCCACAGCGTGTGGGATCTTCCCAGACCAGGGCTTGAGCCCGTGTCCCCTGCATCGGCAGGTGGATTCTTAACCACTGCGCCACCAGGGAAGTCCCTCACTAGGAGTGTTAAAGGGCCCAATTCCCCCCAATGACAGCATGAGATATTTGTAGCAACATCTGGTACATACAATACTTTCCCATATGTCCCATCATGTCACCCACTCCATCACTCTGTAGACGACTGACACCTCCACTGTGTAAATGGATTAACTCTCCCCGGAAATGACACACTAAGGTTGCAGCTATAATCTGTCCTCCAGGCAGAGGCAGTGAGAGGAACCCGGCTCCCGTGTCACCTTCCCTCTGACAGCGAGTCGGCCCACCAGTATGTTGCCAAGGACTCGGGGGCAAGACCTAATTCGAAATCGTTGCAAGGCCTCTGCTTTAAAAAACAAAACTGAAAATACTTTCCTAAAGTTCCCGTAAAGGCTCTATCTTTTCTCAGGGAACTCTCTCAGAGCTGCTGACATCAGGAAGTCGTTAGTGAAACTTAAGACTCCTTCCCCTCCCCCCAACCCCCAGGAGACCCGGGTTCCCAGCCCATCACGGAGCCCTCACTTCAGGATGTCCACACACCTGGTCCCACCAGCTGCACCATTTCTTAGCGTCCCCAGGACCTAGGCGCAGCGCTCAGCATGGAGCAGACGAGTCACTGTCACCTGGATGACGGAATTGGTGACACCACGTTTCATGTGCCACCACCTCCCAGTCTGCCCCAGGGCAGAGGGGGCCCAGGACAGAGGGGGTCCAGGGCAGGGCATAGAGCAAACACGCCCTCGTGAACCAGCTGTCACTCTGGGAGAGGGAGGCAATGGAGGGTTCTGAACAGAGAAGCCAACCTGACCTGCAAACCTTCCTCCTGCTGTCTCGCCAAGCCCCCCTGAAGAGCCCCCTTCCCACTGCCTGTGAGTGTGAAACACACTCATTCTCCACAGCCCATCACCCACCACCCGGCGCCACCCCCGAGGATTAGAGCTCCCCCTCTCACCCCCAACGTGACCACACTCATGACGGTCTGATTGTGTTTGTTCTCTGCTGCGTTTTTACACCAAGTGTGTGTGTTCATCCACAGTGTTTTTATCCTACAAGCCATGCACAGTGCCTCTGGCTGCAAACTAAGGTATGCACCCTTTTTATTAACTGAAAGGCCAAATGGAAGTGATCAGTGATCGCCCTCTTTTTAACTTTTTTTTTCTTGTCCCTGAAAAAGATAATTCTCTTCTCCTGATCACTATAACTGTTCCATATTTCATGATTATGTATGCTTGTATTATATATGTATACAGATATGCATAACATAAATACATGTATATATATAAAAGAAACTCCCTTACCCATCACCCCAATCACCCCATCCTATACCACAGGACTATTCCTCTCAAGGTTATCATGTTCCTGAATATTAGCTGTAAAATAAACGTTTTCATAAATACATTTAAGTCTCTAAGGAAATTCACTTCATAGGGCAAATCATGTGTAAGGCCTGAGATTTTCTTGGGGTGAATAATCTCCTCTTGATAAACGTTTTACAAGTGCAGATCTGGCGCATTAAGTTTCCTCTAAAAGGCCCTCCCAGTTTTTAAACAGTTACCAGTTAATGAGTAAGAGCAGCTCCCCCACTAGTTAGGCTGCTTCTTTCTCACCATGGTTAAGACCAAAGTTCACTAACCACAGTGTTAAACAGTACACGTTTGCTGGTGTGTTTTAAGACCCTAGACAGAATTTGAGTTAAAAACATTTCATGTAATAAAATGCCAAAAAGCATCCCTGAGGTCTTTTATAGAAAAAGTCTCTGCAGGACCATAAACTCTATGGCACTGAACGTTATCAAGGTTGTTAATATTTTCTCTGCAAACATAGAGTATAACCTCCCTTTCTCACCCGCCCTTGCTGTGAAACCCATAAAGCATACAGTTGCTTTTACACACATTCGACGATACACACCCACAGGAAGTACGACCACATCATTGCCCTTTGCAGCAAGAAGCACACATTAGCGTGGCCAAAGGCTACTAGGAGACCTTTCTGCTACTGTACTTGCAAGTTTAGACCAGTGTCTTTGAGGTTTGCTTTCAAATGACTGAGAAGGACAGGTCAGGAGGGAAACAAACCCAGAAACACAACAGTAGCCTGTGACTGGCTGCTCTGGGCCGTCACCTCCACTTCTCTGGAGGCCACCGCCCATCTTCTCCCCTGTACATGCATGGCCTCACCTCTGCAAAGAGGTCCTTACCTGCTGCCTCCAGACTCAGGAATGGGGGACCCCTCTCTGTGCGTCTGCCCTTACTCCATTCATTTATCAGGGCTCCGGAAGCTGGGTTCCCATCACAGCGAGTTATCTTTAAAGCTCCTGTTTCCTACACTGCATAGAACTTCCTCATCTCAACTCCGTGTCTGTTGCCCTGAACTATATTTAAGCTGATGAAGCCACATCGAGGGTTCTTCCTGCACGCAGTTGAGCCATGTGACAGTGTTACAAGATAACCCCGCAGCCCTGAAGCAAGACAACACCCCCAATGTCACAACTCACATCCTGTTGGCTTGTTTTACATACTTTACTAAGTCAAGAAGTTCATCCGCAAACTTACTGAAAGCACTTGTAATACGCAGGAAAATATTGAGGAAAATAAATAATAACTGGTCAGCATGCAAGGAGCTGAACCCCTTTGGGTCTTGACGACACCTTCACATCTGAACTGACCGAGCATCTCTGAAGCCTTCTCTGGCACATCAGGTCAAGCAGCTGGTCTTTATTCATCTTCCCGGTGACATGGCCCAACCCAGAGCCGGGCGGCCGCATTTCATCAGGCCGAGCGGTGGAAACAGCTCCTTCTGTCCTGGCTGAGTCACCACCAGGGCCGCCTTGCGCCAAGTTTCCACGGAAGAATAAAGGGGTCTTTGCTGGAGATGCAGGAAGAACTCAGGAGCCACTAGGTCAACCTTTCTGCAAGAACATGGCTTCCCCACCTGGATTCACCGAGAACACAAGGCCGGTCCTTGACCGCCTCCTTCACTACAGAGCAGATTCCTGGGTTACAGGCCCTGAGGCTAATCTTTGAAAACAAGAAAACAACCCATGGCCTCTGCTTGTCCTCTAGCATGGCAGGCCCCTCTCAGGGCATCTGACCTCAGGGCGTCTGACGCCTAGTAGGCAAGCCAGGGCAGAGAAAGTTCTGAGATTCGGGGCTCAGCCCTGAGCTTCACCCTGACCCTCAGGGCTGGTGGGGATTTCTCACACGATACACGCACAGTAAACTTCCAGCCAGAATCTTCCTCTGGGGGCTTCCCTGGTGGCGCAGTGGTTAAGAATCCGCCTGCCAATGCAGGGGATACGGGTTTGAGCCCTGGTCTGGGAAGATCCCACATGCTGCAGAGCAACTAAGCCCGTGCACCACAACTACTGAGCCTGCGCTCTAGAACCTGTGAGCCACAACTACTGAAGCCCGCGTGCCACAACTACTGAAGCCCGTGCGCCTAGAGCCCATGCTCTGCAACAAGAGAAGCCACCGCAATGAGAAACCCACGCACTGCAACGAAGAGTAGTCCCCGCTCGCCACAACTAGAGAAAGCCCGTGCGCAGCAACGAAGACCCAACGCAGCCAAAAATAAAATATTAAATAAATAAATCTTTAAAAAAAAAAAAAAAGGGAGAATCTTCCCCTGGCCTTGATTTTTACTCCCTTTCAGGAAGCGGGCAGTACAGGGCGGTCTGTGGGGAGAAACAGGCCCTCACCCCCAATTCCTGCCCCAGACGCAAACCCTAGGAAGCAGCCACGATCTCTCTCAGGAGAAGGAGAACAGAATGGAAGTCTCAGGAGCTGCAGCCCCGGGATGTGGAATTCTCCCTAAGAATGTACCTTATGCCACTGCAGTTAACACCCAAGAGGGGAACGCTGACATCTTGGCCCCATTCCTGACTGATCATGGGCACCGCGAAGGACACCCACAGGGTGTGTGGGCAGGGTGTCCAGACAGCCACCTGGAGCCCCTCCTCCTTTCCAGATGGTTCTCTAAGGGCAGCCCAGTCATTCAACTCTTTGCCGTCGGGAAACACCTCTTATTAAGGTCCCAGTCACCTTTTAAAAGACAAAACCAGGAGGGCCGTTCTCAATCCTTCCCCTCATGTTTGACTTTATAAACAAGGCTCTCCAGCAAGTCCCAACTCAATTCCCTCGGCCTCCAGACGGCCCCGCCCGCATCAGGGTCACCCGTCACTGTCTCCTGCAGGATCCCTTCTGCTCCCGCCTTTAGGAGGGAGAAGCCCCCATCCTGGCTCCACTGTCTCCCCGTGACCCCCATCCTCACGGCTCCACCACCTCCTCTGTGCCAGCAACGCCAGCCAGATCCCCCCAGCTTCACGGTCAGGCACCAAACTGTCTGCGGGCTACTTCTACGGGACATCCTCACCAGCAACTCAAAGCCCGGAGGATTAAAGGAAACTGCCCGCGCGCGCCGGCGCCTGCACCCTCCGGGCGAGCCTCCTGTGGCCAGGCATGCGCTCCACCCACCAGCCGGTGAGCTCCCGGCCACCCGTGCCTTCCTGTCCTCAGACCGCCCCTTCTGCCCAGTCTGGCTCCTGAGCAGTTTTCCCATTTCTTCTCTCCCACCTCACCGTTGTTGGAGCCCAGCCCAGCCCAGGCCCCCTGCTGCCCTCCTGGCCTGCGGTTCCCGGGTGCCCGGCCGGTGCCTGTGATCAACCCCCAGAGACCCGGCCAGCAAGGACTGCCCCGGGAAGCGGGTCCCTAACCAACCAGCTCCGCTCAGCGCGGAAGCTCACCTGCAGCCCCCGGCCCACCCCGTCCCCATCCTCTTCTCTGGACACTCCCGCCACTCAGGCAGTGCAGCCCGGAAGCCGCATGCGCGCGCGCACACACAGGGCGCTCACACGCACACACACGTGCGCTCACACACGCACACACACGCGCACAAACAGTGCGCTCACACGCACACGCGCGCACATGCACAGACACACACAGACACACACAGACACACACAGGCACACGGTGCGGGGAGCTGCTGCACACACTGGCCTCTCGGCCAGTGGAAGACCCTCCCCACGTGCCCTCACCGACATCCCTGCACACGGAGGGGGCACCGGGTTCGCAGGACCCCTGACCCTCGCGCTTCTGCTGCACGGCTTCCTTTCCTGCGCTCCGGGGAGCTGGACTCCCGCCCGTCCAGGCCCTGGGCCCGTGCCTGGCACACACTGGGCACTTGGCAAAGTTCAACGAAACCGAGCCTGTAGGAGGGGTGGCGGTTTGCACCTCTCGGATGAGGACGGTGGTGCAGGCGGAGGTTCCAGACTCCCTCCGGCCCCCAGGGAGAAGCATCAGAAGACAGCCACGGAGGTCAGAGCACAGCCGCCACGTGAAAGCCTGGTTCTCAAGAACAGGACGCCTCTCAGAGCGGGGACGGGGCTGTCACCCTGCAGCTGGACAGGGGCCACGGCGCACAGTGGTGCCTGGTACCCCCGCAGGTGGCCAGCGAGTGGGAGGCCCAGCCGAGGCCCAGCATCGTCCACCAGGTGGAGCGTCTGCTCCGTGTCACCCCTGCCTCAGGCTGGGCGCCCAGGAACGGGACGTCTTCTCCGTCCGTCCGCGGCCAAGCTTCTGTTTTCCTTCACAGGCCTCACACAGACAGAAAGCAGTCAGGTTAAATGCCTTCCACGGGGCACCCCCTGAGCGCACATGGATCTGGTGTACAACACGTTCCATGTCCTTGCGTGTCTCTTCCTCTCTGCCTTTTAAAAACTCTGGAGTAATTTCACCCAACTTGTTTTACTCAATCTATCAAGTGCTACTGAATCTCTCCATCTTTAAATACTCTTCTTAATCCTGACTATGAATCACATTTATAACCCCCCAAATTTGTCATATTCATCCCTATATATAAGCTTTCCCTGAGGTCTCTGCTCTATTTCACTGAAAAAATATTGATTGACTTTACCAGCCATCTCTCATTTAAAAACAAACAAACAAAACAAAACAAAACAAAAACCTTTCCAATAGATTGTAATCAATGTCTTAAAGGCTTTGAGCTTCTAAATAGGATAAAAAAGAAATTAATACCACTTATGAGAGTAAAGATTAAAGTAAAATCCCAAGCAAACTTTGTGCTTCACTCAATTTACAAATCTCAGGGCATTCCTAGAAAACTTAGTGTTAATTAAAGCTGTGTAAAAGTACTCTGTGATCATATCTAAGATAAAAGTATGTGCTTTGCTCAGAGAATTATAAAAACGTTTTTCCCCTTTTTGTTTTAACTTGAACCACAGTCCTGTGGATGCAAACTTTGTGACATCCAGCATCCCTGACCTTATCCTGCATCCCCGATCCCATCCAGCATCCCCGGCACCATCCAGCATCTCCGATCCCATCCAGCATCCCCGATCCCATCCAGCATCCCCGATCCCATCCAGCATCCCCGGCCCCATCCAGCATCCCCGATCCCATCCAGCATCCCCGGCCCCATCCAGCATCCCCGGCCCCATCCAGCATCCCCGATCCCATCCAGCATCCCCGGCCCCATCCAGCATCCCCGGCCCCATCCAGCATCCCCGATCCCATCCAGCATCCCCGGCCCCATCCAGCATCCCCGATCCCATCCAGCATCCCCGATCCCATCCAGCATCCCCGATCCCATCCAGCATCCCCGGCCCCATCCAGCATCCCCGATCCCATCCAGCATCCCCGATCCCATCCAGCATCCCCGATCCCATCCAGCATCCCCGATCCCATCCAGCATCCCCGGCACCATCCAGCATCCCCGATCCCATCCAGCATCCCCGGCACCATCCAGCATCCCCGGCCCCATCCAGCATCCCCGGCCCCATCCAGCATCCCCGACCCCATCCAGCATCCCCGATCCCATCCAGCATCCCCGGCACCATCCAGCATCCCCGGCACCATCCAGCATCCCCGATCCCATCCAGCATCCCCGATCCCATCCAGCATCCCCGATCCCATCCAGCATCCCCGATCCCATCCAGCATCCCCGAGCCCATCCAGCATCCCCGGCACCATCCAGCATCCCCGGCCCCATCCAGCATCCCCGACCCCATCCAGCATCCCCGATCCCATCCAGCATCCCCGAGCCCATCCAGCATCCCCGGCACCATCCAGCATCCCCGGCACCATCCAGCATCCCCGATCCCATCCAGCATCCCCGATCCCATCCAGCATCCCCGGCCCCATCCAGCATCCCCGATCCCATCCAGCATCCCCGGCACCATCCAGCATCCCCGATCCCATCCAGCATCCCCGGCACCATCCAGCATCCCCGATCCCATCCAGCATCCCCGGCACCATCCAGCATCCCCGGCCCCATCCAGCATCCCCGGCACCATCCAGCATCCCCGATCCCATCCAGCATCCCCGATCCCATCCAGCATCCCCCGCACCATCCAGCATCCCCGGCACCATCCAGCATCCCCGATCCCATCCAGCATCCCCGATCCCATCCAGCATCCCCGATCTCATCCAGCATCCCCGGCCCCATCCAGCATCCCCGATCCCATCCAGCATCCCCGATCCCATCCAGCATCCCCGATCCCATCCAGCATCCCCGGCCCCATCCAGCATCCCCGATCCCATCCAGCATCCCCGATCCCATCCAGCATCCCCGATCCCATCCAGCATCCCCGGCACCATCCAGCATCCCCGGCACCATCCAGCATCCCCGATCCCATCCAGCATCCCCGATCCCATCCAGCATACCCGATCCCATCCAGCATCCCCGATCCCATCCAGCATCCCCGATCCCATCCAGCATCCCCGGCACCATCCAGCATCCCCGGCACCATCCAGCATCCCCGATCCCATCCAGCATCCCCGATCCCATCCAGCATCCCCGGCCCCATCCAGCATCCCCGGCCCCATCCAGCATCCCCGGCACCATCCAGCATCCCCGGCCCCATCCAGCATCCCCGGCCCCATCCAGCATCCCCGATCCCATCCAGCATCCCCGATCCCATCCAGCATCCCCGATCCCATCCAGCATCCCCGGCCCCATCCAGCATCCCCGATCCCATCCAGCATCCCCGATCCCATCCAGCATCCCCGGCCCCATCCAGCATCCCCGGCCCCATCCAGCATCCCCGATCCCATCCAGCATCCCCGATCCCATCCAGCATCCCCGGCCCCATCCAGCATCCCCGATCCCATCCAGCATCCCCGATCCCATCCAGCATCCCCGATCCCATCCAGCATCCCCGGCACCATCCAGCATCCCCGATCCCATCCAGCATCCCCGGCACCATCCAGCATCCCCGGCCCCATCCAGCATCCCCGGCCCCATCCAGCATCCCCGACCCCATCCAGCATCCCCGATCCCATCCAGCATCCCCGGCACCATCCAGCATCCCCGGCACCATCCAGCATCCCCGATCCCATCCAGCATCCCCGATCCCATCCAGCATCCCCGAGCCCATCCAGCATCCCCGGCACCATCCAGCATCCCCGGCCCCATCCAGCATCCCCGACCCCATCCAGCATCCCCGATCCCATCCAGCATCCCCGAGCCCATCCAGCATCCCCGGCACCATCCAGCATCCCCGGCACCATCCAGCATCCCCGATCCCATCCAGCATCCCCGATCCCATCCAGCATCCCCCGCACCATCCAGCATCCCCGGCACCATCCAGCATCCCCGATCCCATCCAGCATCCCCGAGCCCATCCAGCATCCCCGGCACCATCCAGCATCCCCGGCCCCATCCAGCATCCCCGACCCCATCCAGCATCCCCGATCCCATCCAGCATCCCCGAGCCCATCCAGCATCCCCGGCACCATCCAGCATCCCCGGCACCATCCAGCATCCCCGATCCCATCCAGCATCCCCGATCCCATCCAGCATCCCCCGCACCATCCAGCATCCCCGGCACCATCCAGCATCCCCGATCCCATCCAGCATCCCCGATCCCATCCAGCATCCCCGATCCCATCCAGCATCCCCGGCCCCATCCAGCATCCCCGATCCCATCCAGCATCCCCGATCCCATCCAGCATCCCCGATCCCATCCAGCATCCCCGGCCCCATCCAGCATCCCCGATCCCATCCAGCATCCCCGATCCCATCCAGCATCCCCGATCCCATCCAGCATCCCCGGCACCATCCAGCATCCCCGGCACCATCCAGCATCCCCGATCCCATCCAGCATCCCCGATCCCATCCAGCATCCCCGATCCCATCCAGCATCCCCGATCCCATCCAGCATCCCCGGCACCATCCAGCATCCCCGGCACCATCCAGCATCCCCGATCCCATCCAGCATCCCCGATCCCATCCAGCATCCCCGGCCCCATCCAGCATCCCCGGCCCCATCCAGCATCCCCGGCACCATCCAGCATCCCCGGCCCCATCCAGCATCCCTGGCCCCATCCAGCATCCCCGATCCCATCCAGCATCCCCGATCCCATCCAGCATCCCCGATCCCATCCAGCATCCCCGGCACCACCCTGGCCCTAGCCAACTCCACATCTACGAGCCCCAAACCATCAAGGTAACAAAAAATGCCCACAAGTTCCCAGTGGCTCCTTAGGGAACAGCTCTAGCCCCACTGAGAACTACTGACCCAGAGGATTTCTGAGGCCATCAAGCTACCTAACGGCAAAAGCGCTGATCGAGTATCTGAGGGACCCTCTGTCGCAGGCCTCCCCTCCACCCCAAGTCCCCTGCTCTGCCTGCCCCTCCCCCACCGAGTGCAGACAAGCGTCACACTGGCCTCGGTTCAGTCCCTCTGTCCCCTGAGGCAGGTGTCCTGTCAGTGTTACCCTGCAACTTCTCCTGTCCTGTTGGCACCTCTTTGGGGCTGGGTTTGGCTACAGACTCAAGAATGTTGTATCCCACATTATCCAAGTAGCCCCCCTGACTCTCAGGAAAGACTAAACAACCCTGGTGACTCAGATTGACTTCTGGACAGTCATTACAGATCAAAACATACAATCCTTTAGAGGAAAGAGGGCCTAAGAGGAAAAGGACCACAAGAGGGCGCAGCTGCACTGCCCCGCCCACGGGTCAGCGTCCTTTCCAGACCCTCAGCCCCACGACGGCAGGACCATGAGGCCGCAGCGGAACAAAGGCCCCGACAAACTCCGCGGAGAGAAGGGGAGAGCTGAGGGCGTCGGGATGGCTACAAGGCTGGGAACGGAGAGGCAGCCATGCTGGGTGGGCATGAGTGGGGAGCCAGGCCTGGCCGCACAGGCATCGGGGCCAAGCTTGCTGCCTTCTGTTGCCCACTGTTTGAAGAAAGGTTAGTTCCCGTTTGTAAGCATATCCTATGTTTGCAAATGTATAAAAAAATACACCACTCCGGGTTTAAAAATCCCATCCCCCGACCACAGAGGGGAAGTTACAAATGATAAAACAAACTAGTGAGGAAAAAAGTAGTGTGAGAAGTCACTCCACATGACTGATAACTCCAAGGGTGTTAGGGCCTGTTAACAAGGAAAAGTTACCGACAGCAGCTAGTACATAAATTCCCAAAGTAATAAGAGTATCCCCCGCCAAACGTGGAAGCACACTTACCCGAATTATTACATTTCAACATCAAAAAAAAAAAGGGAGGCATGGGGGTGGGTGGGGGAGGGATGAGGAGGCAAAGCACAGAGGATTTGGGGGCAATAAAAACACTCTGCATGAGACCATAACAGTGGATACATGTCATTACACACTTTCTCAAAACCCACAGAATGTACAACACCAAGAGTGAACCCTAACGTAAACTAGCAACTATGATCTATCAATGTAGGTTCATCAATTATAATAAATGCACCATCTGGGAGGGATGTTGATAACAAGGGGAGGCTGGGCGGGGGGACAGGGGGTGTATGGGAAATCTCTGCATCTGCCCCTCAACTTTGCTGTGACCCTAAAACTCCACTAAAAAATAAAGTCTTTAAGAAAAATTAGCAAGGCTGTAAAAACTGAATGATACTCAAGTAGTCCCCAACTCAAGCATCAAAAATTTGAAGCCAATTCTGTTTACAATTTTGCAATTTCCACAGGAGCCATATAATAAATTTCATTAATAAAATCATGACCAACCCACAAAAGCTTGCTCAAGTCCAAACTGTAGCTGAAAAGGGAGACGGCATAGCAGCAATCCAGGGATGATCACCTCGGACAAATTACGTCACACTCCTCGTCTGTAAAACAGGTATGGGAATACCCGCCATGGGAATTTCATGTGGCGTTCAAGTTCAAGTGAGAAAGTTACACCTGACAGTCATGAGTGACAACCCCCCCGAACCCAATCTGGGGCTGAGTGACAGGCAGAGGGGAGTCCAAGATTCAGCAGCCTGGACGACGGGTACAGGGTCTGTGCGGAAGGGGGGTCCTGGGCAGTGGGAGCGGGGCCAGAGGGAAAAGAGCCCCCAGCCAGGGCGCCTGTCAACGCAGAGGAGAGGCGTCTGCTAAGTACGGGTCGTGGTGAGCAGGGAGCGCCTTACACAGCCCTTCACTGCCAAGTGCTCGTGCGAGAGCAACACCAAAAGGTTTCCAGAGCTTTAATCATCTGTTCTCCCGTGAAAAGTCCTTCCCTGATGTTATCTAGCTCTCTATGGCCCCTAGAGAAATTTCATCCACTTAAAAATGGAAATTCAACCACAAAACTCATGTATTTTCTACCCTTAGGAAAAAGATATTCAAAGCCTTAGAAAATATCCAGACCTAATCAAAAGCAAAGTCCACAAAGAGAGCAGACTTTCAACCTAATTCCTTGACACACGTAAACTGCACTCCCAAATGGATTTCCACTGTATTTGGATTCAGGCATCTTTTAAACCAGGAGCATGGAGACTGAATAAAGACTTTAAAGCATGATAAAAAAAAGCCAAATTTGAGTTCAAACCCAGATCAGCCATCTACTACCTGGGAGAAAGGTCTTTAACCTCACTGAGCTCCCCAAAAACTTCCAGGAGCCCCACCATCACTGCTGGCTTTGATGGTGGGCATGGGGGGGGGGTGTCTCTCCTCTGCCCCTTCGTATCTTTGCTCAGAGGTCACGGCGGTGAAACCTTCCCTGACCTCCCACCCCAGACCTTCCTCTAACTTACGTCTCTACCCATCACTTATCACCATCTAATGCGTCTCATTTGTTTGGTTATGATCTCTCCCCACAACAAAGACATAAGCCCCCTGAGTATGGGGAGTTTCATCTGCTCTACTTCCTGCTGTATCCCCAGAGACTGGGACATATCTGGCCCAGACTGAGGTTTCAGACATATTTAACTGAACATGTGAATTCAAGTGAATTAATTCACCCCTCCGCTGAGAATCATACACTGTGATCAAGCAGAATTTTATTCCAGAGATGTAAGAATGGTTCAATATCAGGAAATCAATCAGTGTGATACAGCACGTTAACAAAATGAAGAATAAAAATCATATGACCATCTCAATAGATGCAGGAAAAGCCTTTGAGAAAATTCAGCATCAATTCATGAAAAAAAAACTCTCAACAAAGTGGGTACAGAGGGAACATACCTCAACATAATAAAGGCTGTACATGACAATCCCATAGCTAACATCATAAAAATAAAAATGTTTTGCACAGTGACCGGCACACAGTAAGTACTCAACTATTGTTAGTTTCCTTTCAGTTCCCAAGTCAAGATAATTGGCCAACAGCTGCTGAACACTCCAAGTGGGAAACTCTGAAAGCATGGTCAAAAGATCACTCTACCCAGTGAAACAAACAGGAAAAGCAGAGTTGCCTATCACAGTACTACTCAGTGTAGCTGTGACTGTGAGATTTTCTTTTCAACCTACAATGAGATCAGCGCAGAAGTTGAGAACAGGTAAAAAGTTACTAATTTGACAGAGAAATTTTACATCTTCCCAATCTAAAAAGAAAAAAATTGAGATTCGTACTCGTATGATTTTTTTTCACTTCATTTTTCTAGTAACCCATTTTTATTGCCTTTCACAGAAGCATCGGTCAACAATGGACCAGAATTTTTTTTTTTTTTTTTAAAGAAAAGCCTCACTCTTCACTACAGTCTGGGGAGCACTGGTCACGCCCACCTGCCGGGGCCCAGGAAGCCGCAGAGAACCAGCAAAGCTCGCTCGCACTGCATGTGCGGAACTGCAGATCGGGCCGGGTTCTAAGCCAAGAGAGGATGGACGAGGGGCGGGCGGAGACGTAGGCTCGGCCAGGAGCTGCCTCGGGGGTCCAGGCCGGTTCCAGAACATAAGAGAATTCCCTAAGACAATGTTTCTCAGATTCTCCTATGACTGCAGTGGCAAAGGAATCAGAGGCCCAGGGGGAGAGGATGACAAAGGAACCCGAGGGGCCTTGCGGCTGATGGGCTGCACGGAACCACCCCGTTGGCAGAGATGATGTCATGAGGAAAAACTGACAGTGTGAAGCTCAGTACGCGGCTTACGTGCGCCAGTTACACCCCAGTACAGGGAAATTCCTGCAAGGCGAAGGAGAGACATAAGGCACGGAAGATGGATCCGAAGTCAGGTCAGGATGAACGGGCTGCGGTTCCTCCAGCCCCCCGTCCCCAGCAGCTCTGACGGGCCACGCGCAGCCCCGCCAGCGCGCAGACATGGGCTGCAGCACACTCACCGCTCGTGTGTCTGTGTCTCATCAGAGTTTTGCAACCGCTGCACTAAATTCACACTGTCCGGGAGAACTTCACCCTTTACCCACCTTTTCTAGCATGTAAGGGTCAGCGATCCTTAACCTACAGGCAGGCTGTTGATCAGATCTGGCCGAGCTCCCGAAGGACACACGACTCCGAGGGAGACCTTCCCCGTCGGCCACTTGCAGGACTGTCTCTGGGCTGCCTGCCCCTCCACCCCCGGAGCAGCTCCCCCAAATGAGGACTTGAGCCCACGCCTCTCTGTGTGTACCTTCTTATCATACAGGATTATGTGCTAAATGCGCAAAAACTAAACAGCGAGAGTCTTCCAAGACAGAGCAGATGAAATGTTTGAGGTTCACTGTCTAAAACAGTTATCACTCTCTTTTACCACCGGCTGGTGAGCGTTTACGGAACATCACGCGAGGCTGCTTTGGTCCCTCCTGAATGCGACCCCAGAGGAAGGTATCACAGCGTTTCCGTGGGACTGTACTGCCCACCTGGAGTCAATCATGTGGGGATGAGTGACTACATCCGTCCGTGTCTATTTTCGGGGGTATCCACACTGTTTGCAAACAGCTCCAAGAGAACATCCAGAATAGTGGAACAGGGATGAAACGTGGCTCAAAACATTTCTCAGTTACCATCCGCCCCAATGGGACCCACAGAAGTCCTGCTACTTCCACACAAGACGCAATGTGGTCGAGGGCCTAGACCCATAAACTACATAATATTTCACCCCAGCCTTAAAAGACCTCTCTCTTCCTGCAGATAACCTCCGAAGACTATCTAAAAAGACCACCTTTTGTCTTATTATTGTTATTACTTATAAACATCTTGTCTTCTGTACCGCATTGTAACCCGAGGGAAGGATGCCTAACATTTAAATCCCTCACAATAAATAATACACACATACGCTTAACACTTACTGCAGAAACGACAGGGGTAAAAATACTAATAGGGTTTCCATAAGCCTATTTATAGCCCAGAGATTTTAACAAGAGAATCAGACATTTGAAATGTTTAGCAACTTTGAGAAATGTTAGCACATTAGTAGAAAAACATATATATATTTATATATATGACACAAATGAGAGAGATACACCTGTCCCCCAGGTAGCTGCTCAAGAGTCCCTGTGGACCAGTTCTCCTGGAGCCCACGTCTCTGCGTAGCCTGAGGCCAGCGCTTCAGCTGCGGGAGGAGTGGCTCTGTGCCCCCGACCCCCGCCGGGGCCACACGGCTGGGTACCTCAGTGGGTCCCCTTTCCTCAGGGTCTGTGCCCAGGCCCTCCAGGACGGTCACCCCCCCGAGACGCCGCTGCTCAGGCTCCAAGCCAGGCCGGTGCAGAACAGGGACACAACTTGTTGGAGGCATGGGCTCTGTTTCTCTCCTGCT
The DNA here is from genome assembly GCF_028023285.1 of Balaenoptera ricei. Taxonomy (NCBI): domain Eukaryota; kingdom Metazoa; phylum Chordata; class Mammalia; order Artiodactyla; family Balaenopteridae; genus Balaenoptera; species Balaenoptera ricei. Next base: position 1,404,766 of record NC_082651.1, read on the forward strand.
GAGTGCAGGGCCTCATTACTCTGCCATTAAAAAGGTCTCCTGCCCCCCTCCACCAACCTGCCAGCACTTCTGGCTTCCAGAAACCCTGGGTTTCTGGAAAGTGGAACTCTTCAGGGCCAGAGAGAATATAGTATTACTGTCATGTCTTGACTTACTTTTCTCCACACAAATATAAACAACAGTTGAACTCTAAGTTGAGGAAGCAACTTCTCCATAATTCTTGTAAAAATGTCACACAGGCAAAGATTTAGACATGCCTTTCTCCATGAATGCAGCAGTAAACGAGCTAAAAAATATTTGAGCTTTATTTTTCCCCCAAATAACTATCTCCCCACCTTATCACTCTCTCTCTCCTACCCTTAAAAAAACAGCACGATGGGAAAAGAATCTCTCCAACACATAATGCTGGGAAAACTGGATCTCCATATACAAAAGGAGAAAGTCAGACCCTTACCTTGAACTATATACAAATATTAACTCAAAGTGAATTAAAGACCTAAAAGTAAAACCCAAAACTATAAAACTACTAGAAGAAAACATAGGGGAAAAGCTGCATGACGCTGGATTGGACAGGATTCTCAAATATGACACCAAAAGCACAGGCAAGAAAAGCAAAAATAGACAAATTTGACTATATCAAACTTAAAAACTTTTGTGCATCAAAGGATACAATCAACAGCATTAAAAAGTCAACCTAAGGAATGGGAGAATATATTTGCAAATCATGTATGTGATAAGGGGCTACTCAGAATATATAAAGAACTACAACTTAACAACAACAAAAAATTACATAATCCAACTAAAAACTAGGCAAAAGACTTAGAATAGACAATTCTCCAAAAAAAGACATACAAATGGCCAACAGACACATGAAAAGATGTTCAACATCACTAAGCATCAGGGAAATGCAAATCAGAACCATAATGAGATACCCCCTTCGCAGCCACTAGGATGGCTATTACAAAACAAAACAAAACAGAAAATAACAAGTGTTGGTGGGGATGTACAGAGCTAGCAGCCTTGTGCGCTGTTGGTGGGATGGTAAAATGTGCAACTGCTACGGAAAAATGTACGGCAGTTCCTCAAAAAATTAAAAAACAGAACTACCAAATGATCCAGCAATCCCACTTCTGGGTGTGTATCCTGGAGAACTGAAAGCAGGGTCTCAGAGGGATATTTGACGTCCCATGTTCACAGCAGCATTATTCACAATAGCCAAGAGGTGAAAGCAACACAAACATCTATGGACAGATGATGGGTAAATAAAATGTCGCCTATCCCTTCAGGGAACACTATGCAGCCTTAAAAAGGAAAGAAACTCTGACACATGCTTCAAAATGGATGAATTCTGAGGACACTATGCTCAGTGAAATAAGTCCGTCACCAAAGGACAAATACTGTATGATTTTGCTTACGTGAGGTAAAGGAGTGCTCAAGTAGTGAGATCCATAGACAGAGAAAGCAGGAGCATGACTGCCAGGGATGGGGGGGGGGGGGCGGGAAACGGGAGATGCTGTTTAATGGGTACAGTTTCAGTTCCACGGGATGACAACGTGGAACTGGAGATCTGATTCACAACAATGTAAATATACGTAACACTACTGAACTGTACCCTTAAAAATGGTTACGATGGTAAATTTTACATGTTTTTATCGCAATTTAAAAAAACCCACGACGTATTTGAAACGGCACGAGTCAGAGCCTTACAGACCCACGTTTGAGCCCCGTCAGCCCTGCCACTCACTGGGTGGCCCGGGGCAAGCTGCTGAGTGCCAGCCTCCTCATCTCTATAAATGAGGGTATAAATAATGTATGACCCAAGACGCTGATCTGAAGCCTAGAGAAGAACGGCTGACACAGAAGACGTGTGCAGCGGGACGGTGATCCCACCTCCGGGGCTGCACCCTTGCATCACACCATCAAGGCAGCCTTCACCCCCCCAAGGACACTCCGGGAGGTTCGCCAGGAATCCACATCCAACCCTCACAGGAAGGAAAGTCGGCAGGACTGTAATCCCCACTTTGCCGAAGAGGAAAGTGAAGCACTTACTTTGGGGCCTGACCTGTCCCGGCCCCGAAGTAAGTGACGGAGTCCCGACAAACCCTAAAACACTCACTTTCCTTCACAGACAGGAGACGGAGCTGGCAGTGAGAGAAGAAAAGTGACAGCGTGGAAACAAGAGGGTCCTAACACAGGAAACAGGCCATAAGGACAGTGTCCCAAAGGTCAGTTAAATGATCAGACAGGATTAAGGAAGATACCTTTTCCATTTGCAATCTCTGTTTCCAAACATTGGTTGAAAGGCCATCTAATCCCAGGCCTAACTTTACACAAGGCCAGGCCCCCCGCAGACACTCATTTCCATACTCAGCTGTCTTTCAAGGCAGTTTTAACTCCACCTCATGATGCAGTTTATTTTATTTTTTTGGCTGCACCATGCGGCTTTTGGGAGCTTAGCTCCCCAACCCGGGACTGAACTTGGGGGCGGTGTGAGCCCCGAGTCCAAACCACTGGACCGCCAGGGAATTCCCATGGTTAAATCAATGTATTTTCTTACTTCTCTCCCCAGCTAAGCTGGAAAAGAGCTGGTTAACACCCAGGCTGAGCTGGAAGCATTTCAGAGGTCAGTCCAGTGCGGAGCAGCCCTGGGCGTAGACAGATCAGGCCGGAGAGAGCTCAACGCCCCAACCCTGCACACACCTCCTGAAGCTCTGCCCATGCCTTCCTGAGACCCGCGGGTCGGCCGCAGCCCCAGAGGCCCCTCCTGACGGCAACAGCGGGCCCTCGGACGGACGGACGACGCACTGTCACCCACGCCTCCTCCTGGGAAGGAGGTCAGGGATCAGGGACAGGAGGTCACAGCCATTGACAGGGGCGACGGAGTGGGCCCTGCAGCCAGCTGTGGACAGAGCGGCGGCTGATGAAAGCTTCTGGGCGGGGCCTGGCCAGTGAGTGGGAGGAGCCACAGGAACGCAGGCGGGGGCAGGGGCGGCTGTCGGCCATCTGCGAAGACCAGGGCTGCTCTACGGCCAGGGGACACCCGGGAGGCCTCTGAACCAGACAGGAAGTTACTCAGGGTTTACCCAGATCGCTCTGGCTGCTGTCTGAGCCGACAGGTGGGGAGCCAGGAGGAGGAAGGGGACCGTCAGGAGTCGGGGGCCACAAGCCAGGTGCGCGGTGACTGTGATCTCATCAGACCCCCTCATTTATTCACTGGGGCCCGCCGTGAACCCGCACGCCCACCTCCTGCTGGGGCAGGGAGTGAAGAGGCCAGGACCGTCCAGGTGGGAACCCCACGGCGCTGGGGGAGGGGAGGGAGGGGCTCCATCACTCACTGCGGGATCCCCAGCGCCTAGGGCGGGCCCTGGGATAAAGGTGTGCAGAAGAGACGACCTGCAGATAATGGCTCTCAAGGCTGATTTAGTGCCAAACCAGTTATAAATGTTTGCCTGTTTGTTTAAATGTTGACCAACTCACTGAAAACATCGTAACACACACACACGTGTGCACACACCGCTCACAAGAGAGTGCTGAAGGGGACTCCAGATCTCACACCAACCATACCACAGAGTAAGTTCCACTCCACAGAGGTTGTATTTGAGGGTGGAGGGTAATAGGCTGTTTTAAAAGGTCAAGACAAAATTATTTTAAGTGTGCAGACTGGGATACCTCTTCAGAGGCTAGAGTGTCACCACACCCCTTCATAATTCCACAGTCATTTCTAATGGAATACAAACCAACACTGTGCTGCAAAATAAAAGTAACGGTTTGGGAAGTTATTAATAGTCGATTATAAGACAACAATTAGAAAGTTTTATTTTCTTACTCAAGCACAGCCAATTAAAATCAACTCATATTTACAGACTAAGAAACCAAAAGAAGCTTCTTCGATGCCATGCAGCAAGCTACCTGAGGACAACACACTGTGGTTATTTTCAGACACTTTAACACTGCTAAGGACATTTAGAAACTCTCAGGACCAATGCCCACGTTGTCCAGACGGGCATCCTTAACAGCCCGGAGCATCACAAGTCTCCACCTGCACAGCCTCCAGACAGGTGTCACCTGCAGGCTCTGAGCCGAGGCTGGTCTGCACGGGTGTGGACGTCAATCCACACAGAACAGCTTCTAGGAGGAGACGTGAGCTCAACCACCCCCGAGGGCGGGACCCAAGTGCTGCGTCACGCACCCTGGCGGGGCCGCTGCGGTGCTCCTTTCCGACGGACCGTTCAATGTGTTCTTAAAAGTTTTCTCACAGCTGATGTCAAAGGATGTTTGCCTCCAATACATTCTGCAGACTAAGCCAATTTGACTAAGTCACATTAAAAAAAAAAAAGAGAAAAGCCAGAACAACAGAGGCATTGAGCATTATAAAAACATGAGCAAGCTTTGCTGGGCTGTTAGAACGGAGCCTACAATCCAAGGAAGGGAAGGGTAAACACTTGTACATCTGTGATTACCTGCCAGTAGACATCAGGGACGCTGCAGCAAGAATGCCCACAATGACCTTCCTCCTGCTCCGAACCTGCAATGTCTTAGGTGTCTAACAGTCCAAGGTCATTTCTCTTTGCTGGAAAGTGTTAACATCTAATGGTCCAAGGTCATCTCTCTTTGCTGGAAAGTGTTAATAGAGCAGTAAGATCTTGTATTTTACGTCTTTATTTCATTAGACATTCAGCCCTTTGTTTATCGTGCGTCATAAAGATGCCGTGTTTACTGGAAGAAATAAATCAATTCTTTCTCAAACACACACACAAAGTTGGGTACCCTGACATCAAAAATCTCATGAAGCATTTTACACTTCAAACTTTGAAACTTTAACTTGCAGAAACTGCCTATTCTCTAATTTTGATTAAAGAGGGTAATATATATGAATCTGACAGTATGTCCAGCGTGTTATAAAAAGGTCAGTTCATGAGTCCCGTGTTAAAACTGTAAGTCCTTGCAATCAACGAAAAAAATATGGTCCCAAGAAGAAAGGCATAGGTTCACCTTGTAATCTGTTTCTAAATATAAATAACAACTCAATTTAAAAAATGAATTTATTTATTTATTTATATTATATTTTTGGCTGCCTTGGGTCTTTGTTGCAGTGCGTGGGCTTCTCATTGCTGTGGCTTCTCTTGTTGCAGAGCACGGGCTCGAGGCGCATGGGCTTCAGTAGCTGCAGCACACGGGTTCAGTAGTTGTGGCTCGCGGGCTCTAGAGCACAGGCTCACTAGTTGTGGTGCACGGGCTTAGTTGTTCCGCAGCATGTGGGATCTTCCCAGACCAGGGCTCGAACCCTTGTTCCCTGCATTGGCAGGTGGATTCTTAACCACTGCGCCACCAGGGAAGTCCCAACAACTCCTTTTTTAAAAGACTCAAGTTTTTAACACTTTGGCAATTCCTCAAAAAGTTAAACACGGAATTACCATATGATCCAGCAATTCCACTCCTAAGTATATAGTCAAAAGAATTCAAAGCAGGGACTCAAACAGACATTTGCACACCCATGTTCACAGCAGCATTAGTCACAACAGCCAAAAAGTGGAAGCAACCCATGTGTCCAAAACAGGTAAACGGATAAACAAAATGTGATCCATACACACAGCAGAATGTAGTTCAGCCATAAAAGGAAGGAAATCCTGACACCTGCTACGACGTGATGAGCCTGGAGGACATCGTGCTCAGTGACATAAACCAGACACTAAAAGGCAGATCCTGTGGGACTCCACTTACACGAGTTCCCCAGAGTCATCAGATTCGTACAGACAGAAAGTAGGACAGAGCTCCCAGCGGCCAGAGGCAGGGGAACAGGAGTTAGCGTTTAACAGGGACAGGGTTTGTTTGGGATGATAAAAAAGTTCTGGAAATAGTGGTGATGGCTGCACACGTTTGGGGGTTTTTTTAGTTGTAGTATAGTTGACATATAACATTATTTTCGATTCAGGTTTACAACATAGCGGTTTGACATTTGTCTACACTGAGAATTGATCTCCACAATAAATCTAGTTACCATCCATCACCATACAAAGTTACAAAATTTTCTTTCTTGTGATGAGGACTTTCAAGATCGACTCTCTTAGCAGCGTTCAAATACACAGAACACTATTATTAACTACAGTCACCATGCTGTGCATGACATCCCCCGGACTTACGTGTTTCCTAAGTGCAAGTCTGTACCTTTTGACCCCCTTCACCCATTTTGCCCACCCTCCCTCCCCACTTCTGGCAACCACCAATCTGTTCTCTGTAACCGTGAGTTTCGTTTTGTTTTGTTTGATCATTTGTTTTTTGTTTTTTGTTTTTTTGTTTTTTTAACTTTTTTTTTTTTTAATAATTTTTATTTATTTATTTATTTATTTATGGCTGTGTTGAGTCTTCGTTTCTGTGCGAGGGCTTTCTGTAGTTGTGGCAAGTGGGGGCCACTCTTCATCGTGGTGCGCGGGCCTCTCACTATCGCAGGCTCTCCTGTTGCGGAGCACAGGCTGCAGATGCGCAGGCTCAGTAATTGTGGCTCACGGGCCCAGTCGCTCCACGGCATGTGGGATCTTCCCAGACCAGGGCTCGAACCCGTGTCCCCTGCATTGGCAGGCAGATTCTCAACCACTGCACCACCAGGGAAGCCCTTTGTTTTTTTTTAGATTCCACATAAGTGAGATCATTTGTTTTTCTGTGTGACTTATTTCACTTAGCATGACACCTTCTAGATCCATCCTTGTTGCTGCAAGTGACATTATTTCATTCTTTTTTATGGCTGAGTAATATTCCACTGCATACACACCACATCTTCTTTATCCATTCATCCGTCGATGGACACTTAGGTTGTTGGTGCCCTTTCTTCTCAGCTCAAAGAAGTCCCTTTAACATTTCTTACAAGGTCAGCGGAGTGTTGATGAACTCCTTCAGCTCTTGCTTGTCTGAAAAACTCTTTATCTCTCCCACAAATCCAAATGGTAACCAAGCTGAGTAAAGAATTCTTGGTTGGAAGGTCTTTCCTTTCATCACTTCAAATACGTCAAGCCACTCCCTTCTGGCCTGTAAGGTTTCTGCTGAAAAAATCTGATGAACTTAACAGTTCTGAACTGTACACTTAAAAATGGTTAAATGGTAAACTTTACATTATGTATGTTTTAGCACCATAAGGAAAAAACAAAAGCAATTAGAAATGAGAAATAAACTGGGGAAAAAAAGGAGTCCAGTTTTCAAAGCGTTTTCACCTCCATCATTTCATTATTATTCTTTTCATTTTACAAATGAAAAACTGAGCTCCAAACACCAAATCAGGGCAAAGCACGGATCAGCTCCCCAGCCGGGGGGCTCTGCAGCCCAGCGCTCGCCCCCTCTCAGGACAGCCTTCTCGTTCTTCTTACTCCCCCTCTCTCCACCAACCTTCAACTGAACAATTTAATGATCACCCGGGGGCAAAAGCATTATTCATAAGACTAAGAGAAAAACCTGTAACCATCTGAAAAAGTAGGTATTTTACAGAGGATCGGCACATACAACACCTTGTGTGTCCAGCACCCATTTCCACGTCTGGATACATTAGGATGCTTTCAGCTGCAAGGAACAAAAAACACCCAAAGTCAAACTGGTGTAAACTATGAGAAATTTATCACACTTAATTGGGAGATCGGGGTTGGGAGAGACCCAGGCCCAGGGCAGATCAGCAGCTCACAAATCCAGGTTCCTTCCATCCTCTGTTCTGACAACTTCGTGCCAGATTTGTCTCAAGGCTGATCCCTTCATGGTCGCAGGATGGCTGCCAGGGGGGAACAAGGACTACCATTTCATCATCTGAAGGTTCATTACTACCATTATTACAAAGGGCACTGAAAAAACAAAAATCCCCTGCATTTTGTTATTAAGAAGAACACAGGGAATGGATGCTGCCAGGCAAGCAACAATGCCCACTCTGCAACGTCTCAAACTTTTACAGGTCCGTGAATCCCCCGAGGATCTCATTCAGTGGGTCAGGGCGGGGTTAGGTCACAGGTGATGCTGAGGCTGCTGCCCTCCCCCCACCCCCCCGCCCCCAGCATCTGACAGCCTCGTCCTGTATCTGTCAGGCTGGCTGCCGGGGGGCTTGGGAGCTCACCACCCAGCACTCTCTCGGCTGCACAAAACACTCAACGGTGACAAATCAACCATAAACTCCAGCCCTAACGCAGACACCAGGGCCGCCTGGAGCGAAAGACATCAACACCGTATCAACCCAGCACCCCCTGGAGTCTGTGGCTTGGAAACATTTCTTAGTGAGAACTGTTCCTTCGAATACTGTTTACTGTAAGAACTAGTCCCTCCCAGGGTTCAGGCTGCTGAAGGGCCCCCCGCCTGCTCTGGCATCCTGTTGCACCTCTACTCGGTCCCAGGCTGCAGACTTTGCTCTCCTGTCTCTCTGGGTCTCTCTCTTTAACATACAGGAAATCCTTTGAAAGGAATACGTCTCACCTGCGTCAGCAGACCCCACTGGGCACCTGGTGCTCAGATTAACAGCACCTGAATCACCTTTGTGTTTAAAAGGATGGACCACAGCCAGGCAGAAAACATTTGTTTTCCCTGATCCACCCCGCGTTTCTAGTGCTGACGCCTTGGTTCTCCTTCTGTGAGACCGAGTGAGGAAGCCCTGCTCCCCCGGGTGGACACCCGCCCACTGAGGCCAGGCCGACCCGCTGCTCCCGACACCGGGATCCTGAGCCCAATGACACAGCAGGTGAGAAAGCCGGAAAGGACTCATCCCAAGAGAGGCAATCTGAAGACAGGGTGACTAATACCCCGGTTCTTTCCGAGACATGAATAATCAGTTTTCCTCTTATCTACAATTTCACAGCCTTTCCAATAACCCACTTTCTTGACTTAGGTTGGCCAGAGTTGCTTTCTGTTGTCTGTAACCGAAAGAGCCCAGTGGACAGACAGACTGACTACGGAGAACCACGCACTTCCCTGCACAGCAGGACGGGTCACTCAGCTTCAGAGACGACCTGACAAGGGGACGGGGTCCATCAGCACATGTACTCTGCGTCCCTTTGCAAACATGGAGCGATTCCTTCTGTGTTTTATGGCCAACAAAGAGGGCACTTCAGACATCAACAAACGGTACTTTCCCAAAGGAAAGCCCCAAACTGGAAGGGTCCACACTGCACGGCTGACACGGCTGTAAACGAGGCACAAGTCCTGCCACGAGGGCTCACCTCACACACTCTAGAAACAGAACTGTCTTCCTCAAACGTGCAAAGGAAAATGACCAGAGAAAGAAGCAAGCCACAGAAAAAGACACCCGGCTTCCCCTGAGACCAGAGACGGACCCTTCCCAAGAACCGTAACAAGAAGAACACGCCAGGAGCTGTGAATTCATGGCCAGTGGACATAACGGGCGTTGATCACATCCCAACTCACTGCATGAGGCCAGTGCTACCTTGACACCAAAAACCAGACACAAAATAAGAAAACTACAGAACACAGCAATTATGAACACAGACTCAAAAATCCTCAAAAAAAAACCCCCCAAAAAACAAAAAAAAGAAAACCTAAGGAAACCTAAAAAATAAAACATTGCAAACATCTAAAAAGGATTTTACACCATGATCAAGTGGAATTTACCCTAGGAATGCAAGTTTGGTTTAATATCCAAAAATCAATCAATGTAATATACCATATTTACAGCCTAAAGGACAAAAACCAAATCCCCGATTCTCTCAATGGGCGTAGAAAAAGGATTTCAGCAGCATTTCATGATAAAAAACACTCCTTCAAAAACTAGGAATAAAAGAGATATACTTAATGGTCAAAAGATGAATGCATTCTCCAAAAGATCAGAAACAAGACAAGGAAGCCACTTGTAGTCATCCTTGTACTGGTGGGTCTACACATACCATGGATTATTGCTGAGCCTTAAAAAGGAAGGAAATTCTGACACAGGCTACAACACGGATGGACTTTGAGGACATTGTGCCGAGTGAAATAAGCCAGACACAAAGGGACAAATCCTGTGTGATATCCACTGAGACAGAAAGTAGATGGTGGGGCAGGGGCAGGGGCTGGGGGAGGGGACGGGGAGTTGATGTTTAGTGGGGACAGAGGTTCAGTTTTACAAGATGAAAGTTCTGGAGACGGATGGTGGGGACAGTTGCACATTATGAATGTATTTAATACCACCGAATGGTGCTCTCAAAAATGGTTAATTTTACACTCTAGGTGGATAGTGTCAGAATTGAATTAAACTGTAGGACAAACTGTAGTATAGATAATGCTGCCAAAATATTTTCACATCAAATTCTCTTCACATTTACAATTACTTTCTTGGGTTTGATTTACAGAAGTGGATATTCTGGATTACAAGTTATAAATCATTTCAGACTTGATACATACTGCCAAATTATTTTCCTAACAAATTTTACAAATATACCCTCATACCAGTGATATAAGATAAGTATGTTTTTAATAAGATCTGCTAATATTGTAGGCAACTGATAATATCTATTTTATTTCTTTGAAGAATCACTAATCACGCTGGAACACTTTTTGTACTTTTGTACATTAATTACATTTCCTCTTTTGTTTCTATTTTGTTATAGTATCTCTGTTCATGTTCTTTCCCTTACACATGTACTAGGGTTTTCATATTCTGATCAACGCATAATACTAATATTTTCGATGTTGCTTTTGTTGCAAGTGTTTTTCCCAGTCTGTTTTTTGTTTTTAATTTTCAGAAATTTAATTTATTCTTATTCAAATGTCTTTCCTTCTGTAATTTGTTCCTAAAACTTCTGAATTTAAAAAGTACTTCTCATTCTAGGACTTCCCTGGTTAGAATCCACCTGCTGGGGCTTCCCTGGTGGCGCAGTGGTTAAGAATCCGCCTGCCAATTCAGGAGACGTGTGTTCGAGCCCCGGTCCGGGAAGATCCCACATGCCGCGGAGCAGCTAAGCCCGTGCACCACAGCTACTGAGCCTGCGCTCTAGAGCCCGCGAGCCACAACTACCGAGCCCACGCACCTAGAGCCCGTGCTCCGCAACAAGAGAAGCCACCGCAATGAGAAGCCCACGCACCACAACGAAGAGCAGACCCCGCTCTCCTCAATTAGAGAAAAGCCCACGCGCAGCAATGAAGACCCAACGCAGCCAAAAATAAATTAATTAATTAAAAAAAATAAAAAAGTACTTCTCATTCTGAAAAATTTAATAAACATTTCTATTTTATTTTAGCATTTATCTGGCTGAATTTTATAAGTAACAATTAAATATTATCCATCTGGAATTTCTTCTAATGTAATATAAGGCTATAAAGCTATAAACTGGTTTTTCCCCCCTAACTGCTAACAAATGATCTCACCATATGTGGGACATTAATTGAATAATTTGCCTCTTTCCCCCTGAAAACCTCGTTATCACAGAGCTTGTGTGATGAGCTATGATGTGTAAACAGCCAACACGGCTCATGTCCCACCCCCCACATTCTTCCCTGCAGTAACCAGCTTTCTGTTATTCTTGCCCCTTTATTCCTCCAAAGAAAGAAACGTCAGGATAATTCTATCAATTTTACCAGAAGACTCCCACCTGGAATTTTGATTAATGGTATTGAAGCTATATATTAATATGGAAAACTGAAAAAGTTCACAAGAAAAAATGTTCATGTTTGATCCAGAAGATTTCACCCATTCACCTGGAAGCCTCACTGGTGCAGAACCGCATCTTCCCATGTCCGAGAACTGTTCCTGCACTAATCCCGACGGAGAGAAGAAATACTGAAATACTGCACAGAATTACTGAAATTACATGGAGTTGAAATAAGCCTTCAAATCTATTTTAATGCTGACTGAAGGCATCTTTATTAGCATTTACTCACGTGTTATTATACGGCAACATTTAAAGAGCTCTACCTCACTAAGCCAAACCCCATACATACCAAATAAAACATACGACACCATTATTTATTCATTTGACAAGCACTTACTGAGTGCCTCCTGTGTCCTCTGCATTGTCACTTGGGCGTGGGATACACAGGTATTCCAAAAAGCATCAGCAGCTTTTTGTGGGACAATGTTGCATTCTTACAATTTAAGCCCTTTAATCAAAATTTATCTGACAAATCCAACCTCAAATTTTGACTTTCATCCCATTTGTTTAGCTAATCTCTAGCAATGCTTCCTCCTGGGAGGCATGATTAACCCAGACTGCGCAAAACAAAGCTTCATTTCTAAAAAGTTCCCAAGCCCTGTATCCTTGGCTTTCCCATCACCCACTTAATCTCTGTCTGCTGCAGCCTTCACGTTCCAGAAACTATCACCACAACTTCCTTCATAGAAAGCATCTAAATGACCAAACGTATTATCAGAAAGAGATGTGGGTGTTTCTTTATTTTAAAAATCAAAAGGGCTCAAGCTGGGAAAACGCTTCTTTTAAGTCTGGTCTCACGGTCCTCAAATGACCTTTGTGGGAAAAAACAGACCTCTGAAATTTTGAGGAATCGCTAGAACTTTTTTGTCTTTTATCAAATTCAATAGACAGCTATATAATAAAATTAAGCACCGCTTTCTAAACTTCACTGATGTCCTTTGTCATCACCAGTAACACTAGAGAGGGGAAAGCACCTGACAAAGGCTGGAAAGCCCAGGTCTAACCAGGGAAGCAAAAAATCACGTAGCCTGCATACAACTGTGCATAAGTACCCATGCTAACACATTCTGTTAAAAGCATGAAGAAACTGCCTTAAACAGACATCTGCAGATGCCTCCTGCTTTGTGCAAATCTGGCAAATGCCCAAGAGACAAAAAGTGCTCTTATTTCCTGACGCGAGTAAGCCAGCATTAAAAAAAAAAAAAAAAAAAAAAATACATTAAGTCCAGAACCACCATTAAATTATCTCAGACATTAGCCTGGCACCCACTTCAAAGTTACATCATTGTAATTCTGGTCTGTCTTATAAAACAGATAACCTAGTGTCCTATACATATATCTTTAACAATTTTTTAAACATATTTTTTTCATCATCCTCAATCATGTAAATATATTCAATCACCCGAAACCGGCTAAGTGCTAACAGAACTTTCCAGATTCTAGTTGGAGCTGAAGCTCTTACTATCTTAGACTCATTTTTTTTTTTTAATTTATTTATTTTTGGCTGCGTTGGGTCTTCGTTGCTGCACGCGGGCTTTCTCTGGTTGCGGCGAGCGGGGGCTACTCTTTGTTGTGGTGGGCGGCCTTTTCATTGCAGTGGCTTCTCTTGTTGTGGAGCACGGGCTCTAGGCGCGCGGGCTTCAGTAGTTGTGGCACGGGGGTCAGTAGTTGTGGCTCACAGGCTCTAGAGTGCAGACTCAGTAGTTGTGGCGCACGGGCTTAGTTGCTCCGCGGCATGATCTTCCTGGACCAGGGCTCGAACCTGTGTCCCCTGCATTGGCAGGCAGACTCCTAACCACTGTGCCACCAGGGAAGTCCCTTAGACTCATTTTTGAAAACAGAAAACTAGTCTCAGCCATGTTCACAAAGGATCCCTGGCTTTTACAGAAACATCACTACCCACACTCCAAAAACAAAGGCTGCTCGTTTGGTGGATGAATTACTCCACCTCAAGATTCTAATGAAGACTACGCTCTAATCCCTGACACGTGTCTCACGGTGACAAAATCTACACTGTGCTCCACAGAAAGAACAGTTCTGACGGCAATCCGTTAGGACCCAAGGGAATTGGGGTGTTCTAATGTGGGCAATGACCTTAAACTGTGATGTTTTGGACACCATTTTACCACACACTCTCCGGATGAGAAAATTTGAAAGTAGTGAACGAATATTTATTTTGTTGTAAAATTTCCCATTAGAATATCAGAAAGAGGCATTCAGCTCAAGCCTGAGGAGTCAGGCTCAATTTTAACCTATATTCAAACCTCTGAAGAATAAATCCAAGCTGGAAGGAAGGCATAAGCCAGACGCCAGAGGTCTCTTCTTTAATTATGTGCTCATTACTGATTAGCAGGGGTCGTTTTTGTGTTTCTGCATCTGCCTCTGTAAGCCCAGGACTGACAGCACGACTGCCCTTGAGGGCGTCCAGGCACTCGAGGCCGCGGCTGGTGATCTCCCCATCACGTTCCAAGGATTCGAGAGAGACATCCTCGACTGACGTCACCGCATCCCGCCCCTCCCCCGCTGTCCTCCGGTGGAGACGGCAGGACGCCCGGCAATTCCCACAGAAGCCCCGCCCGCAGGGCCACCGCCTGGCCGGGGTCAACCTCCTGGGCAGGCTCGGGGGCTCAGGAGCTCCTGGAGGAGCCCCATCCCCACCGAGGGCGCACGGCTCAGAGCACGGGTCTTGGCCCCAGCCGAGCCCTCGCGGCACAGGAGCACAAAGATCACAGGCACCACAACCACGTGCTTGTCCGAGTGCAGGGCTCCCGTCCAGCACGAGGCTCAGGGGCTGAGCGTGGGGCAGCAGCAGACACGGAGAGGGGCCTGGACCGAGTCGCCTGACAGCGCGCATCATCCGACACCTGGTTCCGCCGGGTTACCAAGTAGTCCCGGAGGAAGAGGAAGCTTCTCTTCTCAGAAGTGCGGCAGCTAAGACGGGAAATGCCTTCAACTGCAGCATCACAACATCAGCCGAACCCTAAGGAGTTAACCATCTAGGTGGGAAGTCCGCAAAACGTGGCCCCCAGGCCTGTGAGCTCGGAGTTCTCACATGTTCACCCGTGTTCAGGAAACCTCCACTCCCCCCTCTTTCCTGACAACCAGCAGGGAGGGTGCGTGATGGGCGGGGCCCCGTTCGTTCTGGATGTCTCACACGTGGAAACTGGTCTAACTCTGAGACCAGCACTATTCCCTTCGCTCCGCACCCGAGGCAGAGGCGAGCCGGGCCACCCCCAGTGGGTGAGCGCGAAGCTGGGGTCTGAGCACAGGCTCTTTCCCATGGTAACATCTGATCACACAGCTCTTTTCATCCCGGTAACGTGGAGCTGGCAGGGGCACAGGAGCGCCAGTGGGCCGGTGCTCCAGCTGGAAAAACCAACATCCCTGGAATCAAGTCACCAGAATTCAAGCTCCAGCTCCTTCCTGGGTCAGCTTCCTACCCTGAGCGCATCTTTCAAATTCCCAAATCTCTGATTCTTCATGCGAAAGCAAGCATGTTCGTATTTATTCTTATTCGTCATTCACCTACTTACTGAGCATCTAAGAGGCGCCAGGCGTTGTCGCTAGATCCTGGGACACAGGCTGAACGGAGAAAAACCACCTCTGAAGGGAGTGGGGTGTAGGGTGGAGCTCTGGGGAGTCACCCCTCACAAGCGACGTGGCAGGTCTTATACCATCGGGGTCATGGTGCACGGGGCCGGCGGGGGGCTGGGGAGGGAGGAGGGGGAACAACAGGGCTGGACTGCCAAGGCCGCATGGAAAAGATCACTCCAGAAACGAACCCAGAGGACTGGGAACACCTCACAAGGCACAAAACGTTGGGAAACAGGATACGTAAAAACCTGAAGACACAAAAGAAAAAGGTGTGTCCTAATTTCAAACAGCTCTCAGAACACATTTCTTCCGGGCAACTGGGGGAAGGAAGGGGCGGATGAATCACAAATGGGGCTGGAAAGGTAGGGACTGGGGACGAGACAAAAGGTTTCATAAACCCCAAAGCTCTGCACACACAGACGAGGTTCAGGACAGTCGTTACTAAGGCCCAAGTCATCACCAATGGTCAACATTCCCCCGTGATGCGAGGCTAGCACACACACAGCCCGGACAAGCTCAGACACAGGCTCCAAGACCAGTCCTGAGCTCTGCTCCAGAGGCACTGAGGTGCTTCATACCTTCCCACCCTTTCCATGCAAAATTTCAAATCCAAACAACTGCAGTTCTCAGCCAGACGGTCTGCATCTGGAGAAGCCAGCCTGTGTTTCTAACAGAAGCTTAGAGGAAGCTGAGATCTGCAGGGTCCTTATAAAGACCTTTCAGTCCCCCCTTCTGGAGATGTGAGGGTCCGACACCAAAAACACTGTGCCGCGTCCCTCTAACCTCCATAGTCTCTGATGAAAACCTGTTGTCTTTCCAATTCCTTCCCATAAACGAATGGTGTCATTTTCCTCTGGCTGCTTTCAAGGCTGGTTTTTGTTGTTGTTGCTTTAATATCTATCTCTTTATTTATTTGGCTACACTGGGTCTTAGTTGCGGCACGCGAGATCTTTAGCTGTGGCATGCGAACTCTTAGTTGCGGCATGTGGGATCTAGTTCCCTGACCAGGGATGGAACTCAGGCCCCCTGCATTGGGAGCGCAGACTCTTAGCCACTGGACCACCAGGGAAGTCCCTTTCAAGGTTTTTTTTTTTTTTTTTTTAAATGTCTTTAGTTTTTCGAAGCTTAATTATATGTCTTGGCCTGAATTTTCTTGGGTTTATCCTATTTGTGGTGTGTGCAGCCTCCTGAATCTGTAGGTTTACATTTCTGGCCAATTTGGGGAAATCTTTAGCCATTATTTCCTCTGGGCCTTTTCCACCCCATGCTCTTCCTTCTCTGCTTTCAGAATTCCAAGGTCCCACAGGTTCCCAAGGCTTTGCTCTGTTCCCCAGTCTATTTTCTCTGCCGTGAGTGCGGGTGAGGCCACAGTTTTTTCTGGGTGTTTGGTTGAAGTCGAGCATTTACTGTCTAAACATTTTTCTTCTCGTTAGACTGTCTTTCCTGGTCCCACAGAGAACAGTCTTCGTTGTGACATGTTTTTGGTCTGTACCTACTGGCATTTCTAGACAGCCAGAGTCTGGGATAAGACGGGGATAAGAAGGTAAAAAGAAAAACCAGACAACTCATCACCCCATTGTTCATCAGGCCCCGTGGTCCCTGCCAGCTTGCCTTCTTCTCTCCACATTTCAGAACTTTTTTTTTTGGCCGCGTCATGCAGCCTGTGGGATCTTAGTTCCCCGACCAGGGATCAAACCCAGGCCCACGGCATTGAAAGCACCGAGTCTTAACCACTGGACCGCCAGGGAATTCCCCACATTTCAGAGTCTTACGCTTGTTTTATACATAATGTCCAGCGTTTATTGTGCTTAGTGGGAGGAATAGGAAAATGTCCATCTGCTCCATACTCCCCAGCTTCTTAACAGTTTGAATGCTGGGAAAAAATCTAAAGGTTAATACTTGGCGATATGTGAAAATTCTATGAAATTCAAATTTCAGTGTCTGTAGTTAAAAGGTCATTGGAACGCAGCTGTGCCCATTTACTTACATGCTGTCTACAGCGGCTTTCACGCTACAACAGCACAGCTGAGCCGAGGTGACAGTATCTACCACGTGGCCCTTTAGAGAAAAGGTCTGATCGAGGGCCCTGATCATCCACAGCTGCCGACATCCTCGCCTCCTGACGGGAGGACCCACCGCCTTCCCTCACGCAGTCACGGGTGTGGGAGCCCACTCAGGCTTCTGGGCCGCAGCTTCCAAGGAGACGTGCAGGTCGAGGCCACGTTCACACCAACACTAAGACGGCAACTGCCTCGCTCACTCTCCTCTCACGGGTCACTGTGAAGTCTTCCAGAAGCTACGTGACATGAAGTATTACAAAAGAATGAAAGCCAGCTGTCTTCCATTAAGACATTGACGAGATCTGCCCAAAAAGTATTTTTAAAGCCACTCTTCTCTCTACATCTAAAGTATTTTAAAGCCACTCCACTCTTCACTATTCTGTTTCTTTGGAAAATAATCACAAAATATTTATGTTAACATACAAAAGGTTGATTAAATTTCAAATACAGCAAATATCAAGAAGCTCTTCAGGGTCCTCAATAATTTTTAAGAGTGGAAAGTGGTCCTGAGACCAAGAAGTTTGAGAACTGCTTCTTTAGATCCAACAATCAATTTATACACTTTATAGGGAACAAAGAAGTTAAACTATGCCCAGAGGATGTGACCTGCCAAATCCAGACTGTAGGAAATTCTTCAAGACAAGGAACCCGTTTCTTCAACAAAAAGAATCACAAGAACAGGAAGGGGGAAAAAAAAAGATGGAAGGGGTACCTATATGTTAAAAGAAACTGAAAGACTTATCAAGCTCTCAAAAGGTATGAACCTTATTTAGATCCCAATTCAGAAAAAACTATAAAGTGAATGTCTGAGATTAAACGAAAATTGAACACTAACTGGGTAGTTGATGATATACAGGAAATAGTACTAATCTTTTTCAGGTGGGATAATGATGTTGTAGTTATGTTTAAAAATCTTTTCTAGAAGAATCCTTACCATCTTAGGATACCTATTAAAATCTCTAGGGACTTCCCTGGCGGTCCAGTGGTTAAGCATCCTTGCTTCCACTGCTGGGGGCGCGGGTTTGATCCCCGGTCGGGGAACTAAGATCCCACATGCTGCGAGGTCAAAAAATAAAATAAAATAAACAAAATCTCTAGGATACGACACAGGGCAGAGCAGAGGGACAGGACTGGGCCTCGGTCACAGGTGAGGTCACGCCAGGCTGTGAGGACTGAAGCTAAGGTAGGACATGGGGACACATTATTCTACTTGTGTTTATGTCTGAACTCTCCATTAAAAAAAGTTTAGGGGCTTCCCTGGCGGTCCAGTGGTTAAGACTCCTCGCTGCCACTGCAGGGGGCACTGGTTCGATCCCTGGTCCGGGAACTAAGATCCCACATGCTGCACAGCACAGCCAAAAAATTTAAAAATTTTTTTAAATTAAAAATAAAAAAAGTTTAAAAGTACAGACTTCATGACATTCTTCCCCAGAAGCAGGGGATGAGGCTGGCCAATCTGCACTGGCATGACCCCCATGCAGGGAGGTCTGCAGCCCACGTTTCGGGAGCAGCTCTCCCGGGTTCCTGACTCTCCCCCAAGACATGCCAAGTAAACCCGGCTCCCGGTTGAAGGCTGTCACGTCCCTACCTCCTGAGGGGCTCAAGAGACACTGCCTGGGGCCCATGTCTTACATAAATGACAGCAAAGCTATAATAACTGGTGACAAATGATCAGTTCCTCCTTTAATTTCGCAAAGACTTTTTTAACTTCTCCTCTGGTACCTGGACACAAATAACCCCCATACAAGACAGACAACGAGCTCCACACTGCATCGTAACTACACACACCCCGGCCGACAGCACAGGACCGACCTGCACTGAACTGGAACATCGGTCCCCAGATTTGTCAAGGTCACCACTACGTGCGCGGCACAGCAAGGAGCTCAAAATGAAAACAAACACACACACACAAAGACACCAAATTTAAGTGAAGAACGTGATCTCACCTGATACGTTCTCTGCTGGGCCTCCAGAGTGAGATCCGGGACCCTCCAAGCTCAGAAAGAAGGACCATCCGGCAGTGAGATGATGTAGCTCCCTCGCGGCTGCCGTGCTCAGGGAGCAACTATTAACCACACGAAGAGGACGCCTTGAAAGCGAGAAGTGGGAGCCACAGCCTCGCCTGAACGGGAGGGGACACGGGGAAGAGACCTGGGGAGGGGGCACAGGGAGGGGACACAGCTCAGCATCGACCTCGGCTCATCTCACCCTGACCCTGTGACGCGGGGACTTCGCAACCGCCTGTGCTGTTTCCTCATCTGTAAAATGGGCATAAAAATCCTGCCTCAAAGTGCAGCCGTGTCAGATTTGTGAAACAGATGTTTAACTCCTTTAAAGTACTTGTGTCATTGCAGGTCATTAATAAAAGACGGTTACTACTAAGAAAGTTTCCAAAAGAGCGGCCTAGCCATGAAATGAAATAATCTAAACAGGGATGACATCATTTGAACTTCTTCCCAGTGGTCCGTGGATGCTGGGTCTCTGCCTGCAGAGTTAAGTTAAGCCACATGTGAAGGCCATCTCGTCTTACGCCAAGTTCTGAGAGTTTATTCAAGCACTGTCACAGGCACTCAGAAGAGCTGGCTCTGGACTCTTCAATTCACTAATGAATGAAGGAATAAAAGGAGAAATAAAGCTCATTTAAATCCCGTTTGTTTTTCCTTGGACGTCTAACAAACATGATGAAGACGTTCCTTTACTTCCAGAGCCTACAATTTGGCAGAGAAGATTAGATATCTACATGCGTAACTATAATATAAAACAGAAGTTGATAACTACCCGAAAAGAAGCCAAAGTGCTTTGGGAGGAAAGACACAAGCTCTGAGCCCTGAGTCCCCAGCACACAACCTCAGTCTACATTGCAGGAACTCAGTATCCAGGGGCCAGAGGCAATCCTGCCCCGACTGCAGACAAGACACAGGAGAGGAAGGTTTTCCAGCCCAAGAGAGCCACGTTGACAGAGGCCCTGCAATGGGAGAGCACCGGATGTTTTCAGAACCAAGGGGCCTGTGACCCGCTGGAAGGTGACAAACAGCCTGAACTCCAGGCACGGGAGTTTGGCCCTTATTTGACAGGCAATCGGAAGTCTTCTCAACATTCTGGAAAGAGGGGGGACATGACCGACGTGATGTTTCAGGAGACTCTGGAACCGACATGAATGACAACAAACTGAAAGATTCTCATGAGCTGGGACCATGTCTCATCCGCCTGGGAATCTCCGCGGCCACACCCACCTGGCACCTGAGAACCACATGCCGCATCCACCACGTGGAGAAGGAGAAGGACCCACCAACGGCCCAGTGCCACCACCAGCTGTGCCCACACGCCCCCCCAGGCGGGCCCTGTGCTGCACGGCAACACGCCCGGCCTCAGGAGTCGAAACAGACACACGAAACACGACACGAGGACCACCACTCTCCCCGTGAGAAATACCTCACGGTCTGTCTAAGCGGATGGTCAGACCTGTCCCCTAACAGATGCACCAGCAGAGGAGCCCGCCAACAGGAAGGCCTCTCAGGCTGGCCCTGTGGGGACAGCGCACGGGGTGAAGAGGAGACCCAGGCCCCCGGGGGACGAAGAACCACCATCACCAGCACGAGGGCCTCAGAACCCCAAGTCCCCAAGGACGCGCTTCACAAAAGGAATCCACTTCAAAGAGGTTGACATCCGGGACCTTTGTGATACACTAGCTCTGGGGCAACATCTAATACTTCATCCAGACATTTCCAGAATTACCATGTTCATGGGGCTCAGATACATCAGACAAGGTCTCACCTGGGCATCTGCAGCCTATGGGGATGTCCCAGGGTCAGGACCGCAGGTAAAACCGGGGAAATCCGAGTGAGATCGAGGGACTGCGTGACCGTCGATACTGTGGCTTGGATGGCGCATCACAATTTTGCAAAACGTTACCAATGGGGAAACGGGGTAAAGGATACACTGGATCTTTCTAAATTCTTTCTTACTGCTGCACGGGGCCCTACGTGACCTCAGGTGAGCTACGTCGCTCCTACGTGTCCCAGCCCAAGCTCACCCTCCACCCTCCGCTCCCCTCCCCTCCCACAGGATGCACTGGCCACGGCCGGCTGTGTCTGCAGCTCCCAACCCGCACACAGAATGTCCCTGTGGACGCATCAAGGCAAAAAGTATGCTCCGACGTGAAAAGAATGCAGGAACGTGACCCCCTCTCCTGTGAGCTCCTGCGTGCAAACGTCTGATGAGATGAAACGAGAGATGAGTGGCCGTCGCACAAGGGGTAAAACCACAGCTGCTGGAGGGTCCACGGAACGTGGCAATGGGCACCCCAGCTCTCGCTTCTCAAGTATCTTAAAATTAAAGTTTTTGGAAGACAACTTGGCCACGGGCCAGCGTGTAATGTAGACGACATTTCTGTAGGCAGGAAACCACAGCTTAAAGCACAATTAACGAGAAATGTAAAATCGACCAGCAGTTTGAGATGCTTTTCCTTCTATTTAAGTGCAGCCCTATTGAGAACGTGACCTACGCTGAGGTTTATTTACTTGATCTTCTGAGGAACAGACACAAGATTACTGAAAACAGAGGCTCCTGGGGTAAAGCTCTGTGCTTCCATCACCGGCCTGGATCTGCCTTCCCCACTGCAGGCCCCCGGACCCTGAGGAGGGCAGGAAGGTCCCCTCGGGGAGGAAAGGGAAGGCCACTCACTGCACCCACATCCAGCAGGAGAAAGAGCATCCAGGAGTGGTTCAGGGTCACCCCAAAGGAAAGGGGGGACGATGAATAGTCAAGACAGCGGTCCTGACAGTCCTAGGCCCTCAGGGCACACGGCAACCAGAACTGAGGCATCTTTCCTACTACCAAGTTTTCATTAGTTTCCTTAAACTAAGAGCTCAATTTCCTCAGCGCACAAACAGGCACAGAGCACTGAAGACCTACGAAGACCCTCACTGCCAGGACACCATCCCTCTTCATAACACGCTGGCATCGTGCCCGGAAAAATCCTTCAGGGCAAAAGTTGCTTTTCCCCTAGTGGTTCATCAAGTCCCACTAAAACTCCCTCCAACTAGAAAGCACTCACTACAACAAGCATTTGACACACATTTCTAAGAAAACTCTTTGTAGATATTCCTTTTTAAATATTCCAAATATCTGCATTTCCCTCATGATTTCTGATTATGTTAACAGTGGTTCTCAAAGGGTGGTCTCGAAACCCTGGAGGGTCCCCAGACCTTTTCAAGAAGCCTGGGGATGAAAACTGTTTTCATAATAATGCGAAGAAGCTCCCGGAAGATGCCGAGCCCTCCGCGTGGTGCTGGCCCTTTCACTGATGGTGCAAAGGCAGCCGTG